>NC_064774.1:26623606-27246993 GCF_011397635.1 Epinephelus fuscoguttatus
TAAGTAACACCCCAGCGTGGTGTTGCTAATAGCACTAATTAATAGGCTAAATTCTGCTAATTGAACTCGCTTATGCTGAACCTCTCTCTTCCTCCTACTCCTCCACTCCTCTTTCATTCTCTGCGGACTTCAAGACCATGCTGTTAGCTTTAATTTAAATTTGCATGGTGATTACATTACTGTTCCATAGACTAATGCAATCTCTGTTCTTTCATCATTACTGTAAATAATTCCTCAACACTAATCCCACGTTCACCTATTTTAAACCTTCTCTCATTTTCAGCTCCCCCTATCTTTTTGCCTCTGCATCACCCCCTCCAACACACACACACACACACACACACACACTCACGCCTGCTTCTGTTTGAAGCCTTAAGGAGGACAGAAGAGCAGAAGAAGAAGTAGAAGGAGAAGAAGTAGCAGTTTTCAGTTGAATGAGCAGAGTGTGGTGGAGAGAACGGGATCTGGGAGGGACGCGGGGAGGGACAGCCATTAGCCATGCCAGCTGTTTCCTTGCATATTAATACACAAGCAGGCAGGCGAACACACACACATGCATGCACACATACTGGCAAACATGCAAACTCATACTGTGATGACAAAACCTAGCGAGACAAGCAGAAAAATCTGATATACTGTACTCGACATTTAGCATCAAAGTCATGCGAGTGATTTACTACAGAGACGCATGCTGCAGATTCGTGACCTGTCTGTGGACACACATACACACGCTATAAAAGGTAAGTGGGGAAATCAAAAATGCATAACACATTGGATAAAGGACATGTATGTGATTTATAACAGATATGTCCATATCCATGAGAAATCCACTCACATGCAAGAGCACACGCACACAAGCTATGAAGACTGGCCCAGGAATCATGTGCATAAAAAACAGATGCGTGAGATTTACAGTATTGAGACATGCTGTTCAGATTCATAACAGATACAGTGGTGCGCACACACACATATGCATGCGCACGCTCACAAACAAACCAAAGCTATCAAGGCAACCGGAGAAATCAGACATCTAAAATATATATATGCATAAAACCTGAGGAACACACTCACACAGGAGACACATGCTGTGCAGATACATAGTAGATGCGGCAGCACACACGCAGACACACAGGAGTCTGTAAGAGGAGGAAGAAAGCAAGCGGTGCGGTATGATGGGTACAAGAGCAAGAGAAACAAAGACAGGAGAGAGGGGAGAGAGAGGGGCAGAGGGTGGTGATGATTGTGGCTGTGGCTCAAAGAATTCCCCGAGTGAGCATTATATATTGAAAGGGGGATAAAGTGCAGAATTGCATCTTCCCTTTCTCTCTCTCTCTGTTGTGTTTCCACCAGAACGAACACACTGTCACATCTCTGAAAGCTTTTCACAATGTCATATGCAATAAAATACTATGCAATATTATGTACTATACATAATAGTAGTAGTAGTAGTAGTATATGGGACGTACAGTAACATTTAAACATTACATAGTAAGTTAACATTTATGAAAATCGCAGTGCAGTGATGTTTCACAGTGCTGTGCTACTATATACCAAGAGGTCTTTCAAATATTTTGTCCACCTAATTTATATAATAGGGTGTAGCCAAAATATTAGAAAGAGTTTAACATAATGAAATATGATTTAACAGCCTCCAAAAGAAGCATAAAGTTTAATCGACACCTTTCTAAAACCAAAACTGAACATCCTAATCCTTATGGTGGTTGGATTTATTGTAGGCGTATCTAATAAACTATCTGATACAGTTTATACTAATACAAGTGTATATACTGCAATGCAGCTTAATAATCAAGCCTCTTAAGATGATACTGCACATAATTGCACAATTAAAAGTTTGGATAGGAGGCCAGGCAAATCTCACTGCTGCCATCTGCTATGTTATCAAGAAACTAAATATGTTATTATAACTTCATGTATTTAGAGCTAAAATGATCACACACTTAATTAATCCACAGAAAGTTAATCAGCAGCATTCTAATAATAATTTAATCAAAGTAATCTTTGTCAAAAATGTCAAAATAGACTTTCCCCAGCTTCTCAAAATGAATTTCTTTTTAGTCTTCTATGATAATAAAGTGAATATCTTTGTGTGTTGGACTGTTGGTTGGATGGAGCAAGGCGACACCATGGGCTCTGGGTAGGGATGGAAATTGAGACCCAGTTCCAGTTGACAACCGGTTCCAAATTGTGCTATCCACCAGAATCATTAGCCTTCGAGCTTTTCAATTCCTTTTATCGCTGCCAGTGTTTTTTTTCCCGACAGTTGTGCATTGCAAAAACAGTGACGTCAAACACGTGCCTCTCTACGCTGCTGGAAACTTGCAACAAGAAGGAGTCATGGCGGAGAGGAACAAACCGTCCATAGTGTGCCATCACTTCACAGAGAAAGACAACAACAGTGCTGCTGTAATAAACTCAAGTAAAGGTGGAAACACTGAATCTTCTTCTTACACATGGGCTTAAATTTCAGGAATGCAACTTATCAGACACTCCACACATGAGTGCTACTGCTTCCCAACTGAGCAGCATATCTGTTACTAAGGGTGAATATCATCATCATCATCATACCACACACAAAGGCTTAACTAATTTTTCATTTTTAAAATAATGATAAAAAAAAGTTGTGTTGAAACTAAAAACCTGTGTAAGCTTACTTTTTTCCACACAGGAGACTGATCAGGAATCAATAAGGAAATCGATAAAGAATCAGATGAATAAACAGAATTGATAATGGCATTGATATCCATAAAATCTTATCACCTCCCATACCTGGCTCTGGCAATGTGTGGTGGCCATTTTTTAACTGTTATCTGACATTTTATCGATCAAACAATTCATTAATTATTAAAGAAAATTATGGAAAGCTTTGTTAATCATTAACGAAAGTAATCAAAACAATGATTAGTTGTAGCCTTTGCTGGACAGACATGTTTCTCTGTTTGTGGAACAATATGAGAGAGAGACACTGCTTACTAGGGGTGCACGATAACTATCGGGCCGATAACAGGAAAGTCCGATATCATGACGAATAGCCTCGATAACATATATAATTTTGTCAGCACGGCAGTGCCCCGCTCCCACTATGAGACCTGAATGGCCTGCAGTGAATGCTGCGTTCAAGTGACGTTGGCATAATCAGAAAAAGTCTTTCTGACTGGGAAAATTCAAGAATACCCCCTCGTGTCAGAAAACAACTCATTAACTCGGTCATAATTTCACACAGACGCGTACACTCTCTCTCTCTCTCACACACACACACAGACGCGCACACTCTCTCTCACACTAGTGTTGCACGGTATACTGGTACCAACGGTAGACTGCAGCACTAAAACTCCACAGTACATATGATACCATAATGTTGGAGTACCGTAGTACTACGGTACCTCACGGTACCACTACTGTGAGATAAGTTCAAAGTCCAGTCGCAAGAGGGTGAGTGTCCGCGCGTTGTCCAATAACAGCAAATCCTGCCAGTTGTGGGTTGAACGGGCGTCACAGACACAGACAGGAATATGTATTCCTGTCAAATATGGCGGCCATGTGCTCCGCGGTGCAAGATAACGGCTTACCAGCGACGGATAAGTTCGGCTCCAGGTCCAATAATGTCCTTTTGTTGGCGTCATGACTGCCCAGAAGTACCTGAACAGCCGAGCCATGACGGCACACAGGTATGTGATGTGTCAGAGGAGAAACGAGCCGTTCACATTTCTCTTTTTGTGTCAGTAACGGTCCACAAACCTCACCGCACTTTAGGGACTGTTCTTTACTCATGAAGGGACTGTTCTTTACTTGTCAGGGGAGGAGGGTGGCTGGTTGATTTTTATTTTATTAATTTATTTTATTTTGATCCCCCCTATATTAATCACTTATTCATGCTGTTTGAAGTATGAATAAGTGAGTAAGTAATTTATTTCTTTGAAATATCACTGATGTATTATAGAAAGGTGATTTATCTTTTTATAAATGACAAAAGGCAAATCTGCCTCATTTTTGCTGTGGTATCGTGATACTACTCAGAACCATGATACTGTCACTGGTATCGTACCGTGGGTCCCAATTTTAGTACAGTGACAACACTATCTCACACACACACACACAGATGCGCTCTCTCTCTCTCTCTCGCTCTCTCTTCTAATATGAGATAAAAGAACAACTGAACCTCATTTACCTTAGTGAAAAGGTATTCATTTGAATAGAAGCATAAGCCAAAATTCTTTAAACTTATTTTTTTGTTACTGAATGCACTTTTTCAGTTTGTTTACTTAGACAAGTCTAACTTGTTCAGTGCAATCATTTTCTATATATATTTATTTTTTTTGAACTTCTGGAATGAACTTTTTTCAGTTCGTAATCCCGATGCATGTATTTGCATCAGTTCAAGGGGCCGTTATTTTTATATCAGTAAGTAATGCACCTTATTTAAATTGATGTTTTAGTTTTTTTGTTTGATATCTTTTCGAAAATGTTTGAGATGCCTGCCAACAGTTTTTCATTGGAAAAAATAAATATCTCTTCATTTAAAAGGGTCAAAACTGTTTTGGTTTTGTTTATAGTATTGATGTCATGATCTATATATATATGTGTGTGTGTATATATATGTATATATATATATATATATATATATATATATACACTGTATATGTGTGTGTTATTGTTATATATTGTGTGTGTTATTGTTATATATTGTTATAGTTATCGGTTATCAGTATCGGTTTAAAAGAAAAGTTATCGTGCATCCCTACTGCTTACATTACATAATTTAGTTTAAAATCATTACTGACTTGTAAAACACCCCAGCCATTACCAATACATCTTAATCAGACATTTAACCCCTTAAAATCCGATACAGGAGGCAACCTTAAAAACCCAATGTCAGTCAGGCTATAATATAAGCATATGTATGACACACCAGGAAGGGGCCCTAAAAAGAGAAAGCCATATACACAGTGGTAGCTCCTGTAGAAATCCCCCCTCATGCATTTCTCCTGCATCTATAATGCATTAGTACTTCAGACAATTCTTTCTTCAGTGCTGTACAGTAGAGGCAGTAGAGGCAGATAAGTATATTGAAATATAAAACTGAAGCTTCTCTCAGCCTCCTATCAGGCCATTCCTTGTGACTTCTGACAGCTGAAAAGAGAGGAAAGCCTGTTTTTACCAGGCAATTGCTCATGGGGATGGTACAAAAGTGCAGCATTAGTTCAGATATCATGCGGCAGATAGCATCAAGGCCTTGGAGACTGTGCACCCTAATGGCACGGATACCTGGGCAAAAAACAAGAAAAACACCTGGATAAAAGACAAAAATGGGGAAAGATAGACAGATAAATATGGAAAAATAATGTGTCATCTTTCCCCAGACAACAAACAGACAGGCTTATGAAACAAAGGACAAACAGAGTGACAGGGTGGGGGATTCAAAGGAACACATATTCAGAGACTCGGAGTATGTTGGGAGACAGATGCATGCAAACACACACGCAACCATGTGCACACACACGCCGCGGAAAGTAATAAGTCTTGTGACACAGACACTGAAACACAGAGACAGGGAGAGAGATGATCGTGATGTTTGTAGACACACACACACACACACACACACACACACACACACACACACGTCTCTAGTGTTAGCTTGACTTATGAAATCCTAACTGTGGCTCAACACCGCAATATTGTCTGAAAATGTCAAGGCTTCGATGGAAGCCCCACTGGGACAAAATGTACTGTCAACACACACAGGGCTCAATCTGTTCTCGCAAAGACATATGGCTCTCATTTATCACATTCTATGCTGAGACAAATTGTTTTCCCAAAACTTTGACGTGCGACGCAACAAGAATGGTAAAGATGAGGTAAAGAAGAAATGTCACAACAAGGGAAAGGAGAACTTGAGAGCCGAGTCAGACTCTGCAAGACCAACAAGGTGTGTGCTTAGGCTCTGCTGTATGATCATATTATAATTTATTTTTCTTTGGTTGAAAGCATCTTGCAAGTTTTTATGTGCTTTATTTTTGTATAAATTGCCTAATTACAGGTGAAAAAAGGTTCAAAGACAATTAAAAACAATACAGCCTAAAAATCCTGTTTATTAGACCTTTGGTAGCTTCTCATTAAGTTGTATATTTGGCCCTATGGGCACATAAAACAAATCTGATTCTCGTTCCTTAAACTTCAGCTGAGCATAATGGGTTTTTACTCTTATAATCAACCTTCTCTGCTGTACAAACCAGTTAAAAATACATACAAAAATAGAATCTGAGCATCAGCCCAGACTGCAATCTGCCCTCGGTTATTTTTTCTGTTATGCTTTCCAAGCATCAGTGACTTGGCTTTAAGACGTTATAATCTGTCTCCATATACCCATAAACCCTTGCGTTCCGGAGCAATTTCCTGTTCAGATTATGTTCTTACTCCTACCACAACATGCTGCAGTTGTCTGAGAAGGAGACAGAGAGAGCTTCATTTTAAGGTATCTTGTCTGTTAGGTCGAATGCCTCATTCTCACCTGGATGGACGAATAAGAGTTCAAATAAACTGCTGCACACATGCTTGATGTGAACGCATCCTAAATCATCCCAGTGATTCACCCAATCTGAAAATGAGGGTTTAGGCTTACTCAACAACAGGAAACCTTTAATCTTTCAGCTTACTGCATACAGGAGACATGTGGGGTGTAAATAACACTGTTGAACATATGCAGCACATTAGCTCTGACAGCAGTGATAGCTTTACCTGAAACACCTCAGGGATTCAGACGAGCGGTACATATTGTGAGCAAAACACGCTCACATGCACCACATATGCAACACACACATCTTAAACCCCTACTTTAATTACAGTTGCCTGTATTTCTCTACTGTGTTTCACACTAATTAGACAGAAGTGGTCTGTCGCAAGATAAACGATCCCATGTGGCACCCTTATTTTGACTTTTATCACAGCATCACACCCACACGTGCGCAATCAAAATACAGCAGTGAGAGTGTGCATCAACGCAAGCCTGAACACATGCATGCTGGACAGACAGACGCACATGTACATACACATGTGCCCACAGTCAAATATGCATACGCACACTGGATGCTAATTAGGACATGCTGGTTTTGATGTTTATAAAAAGAAAAAAAAAGTTTCCATCAGCAAACCTCAGTTTCCTGTCAAGAAGGGCTGTTGGATTTTAAAATGTCTTTACAGGCTCTCATGGCAGGGAGGTGCGACACGCTGGGTGCATGACGCCAAGCTCGTAAGGCTCACCGCGGCGCTGCCACTGTCGCCACCAGCCTCTAACCTGTACCTTCTACCCCTTCACACACCACCCCAATGCCGGCCACAGGACCGCACCCTACCCAGAGCCTCTGTTTATAGATGGGAGGTGAGCTCTCTGAGTGTGTGTGTGTGTGTGTGTGTGTGTGTGTGTGTGTGGAAAAGCTTTCACTTTCTTCGCCTGGGGCACAGTCTTATATTGTGAGTCCCACCTTGTGAAAGCCTGCGGTGTGGCAAGCGAGACACTGCAGACCCAGAAATGGCCCTGGCACTCACATTTTATTTGCCCTCAAATTGATCCAAGATGGCAGCACAGATTCCTGACTAACAATGCAGATGTGAGCCAGTGTTGTTCATTAGGAGAGGCCATATTAGTTTAGCCCCAGGTTAAGGCACAGGGGAATGACGAGGGATATTAACTTCGGGCTCCTTTTCAGTGGGGTCTTAACCTTCCTCCACCTCCGACTCCAATCCCTGTGTTCTATTCTTTCCTTTCTCCTGACCTCTCCCTTTTCCAGTTTCACTTCACTTGACCCCTGCCACGCAGCCAACGGTAGGGTCCTCTGTGTCAAACGCCGTCTGTGAAAACACCGGTCAGATAAGCTGAAGAGAGAACTGAGCTAAACAGGAGGCAGCATTCAGATGTAGCAAACTGCAGCAGGGCTTGGAGACCCAGCAGCCCTCTTCTAATGTGGACAACACAATGAGATAAGCCAAGTGAAGTATCAACACTGTGGCAAACCTGATTCAATGTTGAGAAAACATTGCACTGAGATAGGCTGAACAAAGTACCACACATTATGATTGTGTTTATTTCCAAGTCGCAGATAACAAGATGCTGCTAGCTGGAAGATAAGCCGGGGCAAGTAGCCGGGCAAACATGTAGCTCCGAGCCTGTATGCATAAACACAGAGTACAGTAGAGTGCTGCAGGAGGAGCTCTGGGCCACTCACATGACATTACAGAGATTAAGCCACATCTTTTTAATTCAGCTTAATGTTTTACAGAATTTTGCCAAGCTGAGATATGGAAGTGTTTCTACTGTTGGGCTTTAGTTTCACCCCAATGTCACAAAGTACATCCATGAAAATATACTGTGTAGTGCTAAGATATGTTGACAAAAAGGGACGCACCATTTGAGAAATTCTGGGCTGATACTAATGTTTCATATAACATTTTGGCTGATAGCTGATACTAATGTGTTTTGCTGCTTAGTTTGTTTTTGTTGTTACTGATTCATCCTTTTGTGCTAGGGCAACAAAAAAAATCTTCATCATAAAACAAATAACTGAACAGGTTTAAGGTCATTTAGCCCCATATTACACTATTTTTTAATCAGATGAAAAGTATTATCCCCTGCGCCAAAAAAAAAATGTATCCAACAAAGTATGCTGTTTAGCCATTTAGTTGGATGATGAATAAACTGAAAATAGTAATGCTAGACTGTTTCTAATACCAAAGAGTGGCATGACTGATGAAGTCTATCTGACAGACATGTTGCATTCATAATTACCAATCAACACTGCGTTGATTCTTTTTTTATGTCCAGTTATCATCACACACGTGTCTCATGTTATTTAGCCACCCTGTCAGCTATCACTCCAGGGATAAAATAAACCTTTCCCAATTAAAATCATCAGGCTTCAGGAGCCAAGTTATCTGCAGTGTCCTCCTCCTCCTCCTCCTCCTCCTCCTCACAGACCCAATAATTACAACAGGTAAAAACACTGAATAGACCAGGTTAGGATTATTTCAGCCAAACTACTGTGTTACTTTAACTCAGCTTGTTTCTCTGATTACTTAAGATCTGGACATCTGATGACTAAACTCTTTCCTCTGGTTAAAAGATACAAATACATGCCTAAGATCTAAAAAGTGACTATAATGTGACTTGAAATGTACTACAGTTACAACAACATTAAATAAAGTAGGCACTGTCATAATAAAGTCAAATAAAGTACTGTTATAACTCTCCAGTTCATATATTAATGATATCTGCAAGTCACAGTGGTGCTCCATGGTTGCAAAATGCAACTAAATAGTAACGTTAGCTGGAGCCCTGCAGATGAGAAACATGCTCAAACACTCAAGAGAAAGTGGTCTGGATGGGCGGAGGATGGTTAGTGTGACATATTGTTTGTGAGTCTTTCTGTGAGTGTGCCTGTGAGAGGGAGAGAGAGCCACAGGAGAGAGTGAGAGAACCGAAATGTCGATGTGAGTTTTATGCCAGTGACTAAAAAAAAAAAAGACGATGACCATTTATACTCGATATTCGCAATTTATTGCACGTGGAACAAGCCATAATACATCGAGTCAGAGACGGGACCAAGTCACACATGTGCAAGTCTCAAGTAAGTCTCAAGTCTTAACCTTCAAGTCTCAAGTAAGTCCCAAGTCATTTTTTCTTGGGCAAGTCAAGTCACAGGTTATGTCAAGTCAAGTCAAGTCCTGTAATAGGTCAAGTCAAGTCCAAGTCAAGTCACCTTATTATTGTAATTTTACCTGCAGAATCTGATCTTAATAAAGTGAAAAGACAAGATATAAGTAACTGTCAGTAAACACTGACTTCATCGCTGCAATGATTACTTTGCAGGGACGACCCCCATGCGTGTGCGCACAAACACACACACACACACACACACACACACACACACTAACCAAGGCAGCGGCCAAATTCACCCATTTAGCTCATTTAACCCTGTGTTGCTCGTTCATAAAACGCACAGCCGGTCTTGTGATGAACCGGTCGGAATGTTCGCTCACGTTTTATGGGGTTAATGTTAGCAAATAAATTAAAAAACAAGTTCCACCAAACCGACCCACCCCACCCACCCCACCCCCGTAATGTATCAAGCTAACGTTAGCTAACTACCGACTAACCAGATAATATTAGCTCATTCTCAGTCTTTTATTTTTTGTCAAGTCAAGTCACAAGTCATCAAAACAGCGACCCAAGTCGACTCGAGTCCAAGTCACAATGACTCGAGTCCCCATCTCTGCATCGAGTATATTTGATATATTACCCATCCCTACTTGAAACAGTAAGAAAGTAGTCAGCTGGAAATGTTGTAACGTCAAATTTCCCTTTCAAACAATAGTATTAAGTGTCTTGCCAAAACCTAAATTTTACAAGATTACACAGCGAACACAGGATGATAACACTCTAATTAACTTTCGCTGAACACTTATTTTTACTGAATAGAACGTTAACTAGCTCTCCTCCGGCCAATTTCAACACAGATTTATTGTTCACTATGTAGCATTATGAGGGAAAAAATGGGGTGCCTCCCCTGACGTGCAGATTGTGAGTTTACTGCTTCCTTTCATATTGAATGCATCACGAGGAAGATCACTGTTCATCCAAAACTTCTTTCTTTATTGTTCCCGAGAAGACAGGATGGCATTAATCTCGAGCCCTGCTTTTTAGCCTGTGCAAAATTAATGGGACACAACAGAAAAACATCAGCCACTGGCAATGGTGAATGTCATCTTATTTGCCGTCAGGCCAATGGCATTCAACAAGGCTATCATCAGCCAATATCTATGTTCAGCTGATAAATCAGCGCATATTGACAAATCAATCTCACTACAAGGTCCCTTAGTAGTTGTTCTGGAACTTTTGATTGCATCACAGCATCTTCCTCAGCAGATGGAGTTTGCTCAGTTGTGAGGGTGCAAATTAGATGTTCAAATTTTCATTCTTGTGAGCACCTCAAGGACTTCCTGTCCTCACCTCAAAGATTATTTCTTAATTAATAGGAAGATTATTTTTGCAAATAACCAATCAATATTTTATTCAAGTAGAGACCACCTTGTGATGGGATCACACCAGCCGTGACACTGATCCGCTACTTAAAACTAACATGGGTCAGGGGCATAAAGTGTGTGTGGGGGGGCTACCCCCCTATTTTGGCAATGTTGCTCAGACCACACCCCTCACACCCTCTTTGAACTCAGTCATCATTTGATCTCAACTACACACCTGTAAAGTTTTGTGACCGCATTCTGCATGGTTGTTACGCTATTGCTAAGACAAAATCCACATCTGTGCTCAGACAGACAGGCAGACATAAACATCTGGCAAGGTACTCAGAACCACTTCTGTGGTACTTCCCACTACAAAACGTGCCTCCAGGACCACAATTTGCCATTATGGCACACACACATACACACACAGACCCAGAAGGTGTAAACAGTTATAATAAAATGTGAAAAATACTCATCACAAATTCCAAGAGGCCAGTGTGATGTCTTCAAACTGCATATTTTGTTTTGCCCCCAATACATTTTCTGTTGATCGACTGATCTTTTATCATTGTTTCAGCACTAGTAATGTGTCACACAGTCTTCTGTTGATGTAGTATAGTATTTCATTCACTGGTATGGGAGTATATTAACACAATATTGCAACAGTTTCTTATTCCAGATATCTTATTCTCTTCATTTTCTTCAAAATTACCAGTTGAACTCCTCCACTGGGCTCTCTTGAAATTAACATAAAAGATATTCCTCCAAGGTTGTATTGGGAAATGATATATCATGAGTCAGGTGTCACTTTTTCAGACTTACAAGCCCAACACCGCTCCCTGCTATCCCCTTTAAAAAGGCAAAAATGTCCAACTCTTTCATTCTGAATAAGGAGACTCCAACAGGTTTCTGTCACTGGGATGAAAAACCAAAGCCCAGACACTCACTGCTCTCAAATAGAGAGCCTTTTAAATCCTCTGACAATGAGCGAGACAGATAAGGAGAGAGAGAGGGGAGCGAGAGAAAGGGAGACACACACAAACAGAGGGAGAGAGAGATAGAAAGGTGTAAAATGGAGAGGATAACGAATGAGTGCGCCGCTGAGAGGGAGCCTTAATGATGTCAATGTGATAAGTCTAAAACGAGGTGAAAATTGAAATGAGTGCTGCCACGGCGGTGGTCGGCAGGGAGAGTGAATAGTGCCGCCGCCGCTGCATTCATTCGCTTAGATTAGCTGGGGGAGAAAATAGAGAAGAGGTGAGAAAGAAGTGAGGAGAAAGGAGGAGGAGAGATCTGTGAACCTGGAAACGGTAAACGCAAAATGAAAGAGCAGGTTACGAGGAGGGGACAAAGGAAAACCAGCTAGAGAGGGACGGGGGGTAAAATATTGAAAACCAACTGAAGAAAGAAAGAAAAAGAAAGGAAAAAAAGAGAGAAAGAATGAACACAGGGGAGACAAAGGGAGACTGGGAGCTAAGTTCAAGCCAAAGTCAATTGAACAACTAATGTGAATCGATTTGTTGCCTCTGCTTTTGCTCTTTGGGGACAGAGTGACATTTTAAAGGCATATTTTATTATTGGGAGGAGGCGGGGCTGTTTGCCTGGCAACTGAACACACTGACAGCCTGCTGACAGCTGGACGGAATACACTGAATAGAAGAAATACTGCAAATGGCCTGTGTGTGCTCAGGGATCCATTGTGTGTCTGGTGAAGTGTGTGCATGTGTGTGTGTAATGTGTCAGATAACACAGAGAACATTGGAAGTGTGTGGGAGTGCACACTTGCTTCTCTAAGTAGGTTTGTGTACATTCTTGCATAAGTACTGTGTCTCTGTGTTTACCTACATGATTAATACTTAAAATGGCCTGCGATCTACTGGATACATTGAATCACAGTAACATGTTGTGTGTGCATGTACGACGGTCATATTTTATTAGGTAGGTGAGCATGCTTGCCTCCATATGTCCACTGTGGGCTTCATGCTTCCTCCATGTGTGCGCTCCCGTATGTGTGTGTTTGTGTACAGGCATGTCTTTGTGTGTATGTGAGTGTGAGCATGTTCTGTGAGAATAATTCATGGCAGTGAGTGCGTGAAATGTGGTGGCCGTCCACGGGCAGCCTGGAGTTCTGCCAGTATGGAGGGCCAGCATTAAAAATTAAAAACACTTTTACAGGAAGGATCTCTGCAGCGTCTGCTGTCGGCTGCTCTCTGCAAGGGCACATTCAGGACAATCGCACTGAAGAAAAGTTTAGAAATATTGCACACGAAAAAAAGACAGCACTTTTTTATACAGAGGTGGGCTAGGCATGGCTGCAAAACATCCACATAAAACTATTTTTAGTGTCTTTTTCCGCCACAGCTCCGACTTCCTGGATCATTCAGCTTCTTTCTTGTGTCTCTGTAATTGATTCAAGGTGTTTTGTCTGTTCTTTTCCACCAAGCATGTGATCATTTTCAGTTCAGGACAATGAAAAGTCATAGAGGCGTCTCAGGAATTCATTCAGTCGCAAAGACCTACATCCAAAAGCAGCGCGCCAAAATAAATAATTGAATCGCAGTAGTCTTAGCAGACCTCAGCAGGCTTCATCTCTCAGCAGTCTTTGGGCGGAATCCAGTTAGTGTAGTGAACTACTTTTCATAGTATATGTAATCCTGGGAAAAGTCTTCCAAACAGCATGCTGTGCTGAGGAGTGGATCAAAACAAACAGACCGACATAGCTGTTCACCAGCGTGGCCACGTTCCAACCCAAAGGAGTCATCCTTAAGCCCAAACGGCTGGCCAAGTATCTGCGCTGGGCCAATCCACACTTTATTGGAAACGCTAATGACTAGCGAGGGAAATCAGCTTTTGCACATTACAAATTCAGAATCACAAACATTATTGCACGTTGCGGACACTTGCACATTATTTCGTGACATGCAGCTAATCAAATGTCTTGCTGCTGTAATCCAATGTACTTCCATCTGAAACGAGATGCTGGGGTAAGACATAATGTGGAGGTTGGCTCCAAAATGTGGCTATATTAAAACTGACTCAGGCCTTTGCACATTATCTATCCTCAGCCTATGTAAGATGATTTAATCAATCAGGTCAATGTTAAACACAAATGTCAGACATTTTTTATCCTAGAGAGCCCTCCAAGCCGTATTAACCTTGTGCAACCACTCTCAAGCTCACTGAGGTCTAGAGAAATGACAAGACGGAAGATACAGCCACTTCCATGATGAAAATGGATAGAACTAGGGATATAATGTCATGCTTACCAAATATTAACTACAGTTAAAGTTCAGCTCATCAGATTTTAATGATGTAACATTTTAGAAGAAACAGA
Organism: Epinephelus fuscoguttatus; assembly: GCF_011397635.1. Taxonomy (NCBI): domain Eukaryota; kingdom Metazoa; phylum Chordata; class Actinopteri; order Perciformes; family Serranidae; genus Epinephelus; species Epinephelus fuscoguttatus. The sequence continues at coordinate 26,637,972 of NC_064774.1, forward strand.
AAAGCTTTTAGTTTTAACAATCTATAAATGCCAAGGGGGATTCTAGCTTATGAATAGTTTTCTGTAGTTAGACTTCTTTGCATACTAATTAGACGAGCTGTCAAAAGTGGAGCTTTTAGCTTCAGACGGGAACATGAGGGCATTAGCGCTACTGATAGGAGTTTATCATTGGCTGATACAGGTGATCATGGGAGATCATCAGAGAAATTCTGCTGAGCATCAGCTTATTTTTTTGATCAGGACCTATGTACCTACAGTACACACACATCTCCAAAACAAAGTGCTATATTTAACACATCATTCTCTCGATTTGATACTGCCGGCGGTGTGTGCTATTGCTGCTGCTAACTGCTTTTACTCTCCTGCGGCTGCTACTGCGTTAAACCCGTCAGAAGCCACTGCTGCACTGACAGCTGATTCACCTGACTTTATTTCACCATATCCCTATGATATTCAAGACATATTTCAGCAACTAGCATGCTGTCAAAAATAACTGGGAACAACAACTTAATTTCAGCAGTGCCTTTTACCCCTGGGGGTTTGTGTTATTGCACTGCCCAGAAAAGTATTGTTTTCTGATTTGACAGTAAAACTGCATTGAATAGAACAATTGCACCAAGGTGAACTGTATGTGCAATAATGATTTCTGGACTTAAGTAACACCTTCCCATGTTTCTCTGTGTTGTCATAACAACATAAGGGTGGGCAATGTATTAGTGCTGAAATATAAATCACTTTTCTTTCTTTTTTTTTTTTTTTGGTCATCGCGAATTTAACACGCGTGATCAACACATTGCAAAAGACTGCCAGAAACGCAATGAATGGGAAAAACAATTTCATTTACACACACTTATCAGCCATGCCCACTTGCTTCATGTCAGTCAGTGTCCTGAGTTGGTGTCAATTCAAAATGGAGGAAGATCCCAGAGTGGGTCCATCATCTGGAGATGGATCAGTTTCAGGAGAGCAGATCTGGAACAGACGAGCCCCCAAGAAGGGCACTGGGTTTTGAGGCCAATTTTACATAAGGGCCACACCGTGGAATTACAACCTCTGGGACTGTCACATTATGACATTGGGCCCAAAAAGATTCTTTTTCCATTAGGGGTGGGCAATATGTCGCTAAAATAACATCACGGGTATTTTTGTGAAATCAATATTCTTGATGATACGACAAATTAGTAATTTTTTTTTACTATAAGAAAATAGAATTGCAACACAATAAGTGATATAGTTTTAAATGTCATCCAGTCTGTTTTAGCGGGGCTGTTTAGTAAGGCTGTACATAAAACATGCTGGATGCCCAGGCCTAACGACACCACAGTTTATTCCACACTACTGACGCTACTCATCTTTTTGGAACCACCATGGAGTCTGTAACAATTTCACTTTGCAGCAATGCTTGTTGTTGCCGTGGGTAGCAGTGTGATGTCAATGTGTCAACAAGTTGAAATATCACAAGTATCACGATATAACTTTTTCATATATTCAAAAATATACCGGTATTATAATGAACGAGATGATATGGCACATCTCTATTTCCCATAGACTTGCATTTTGAAAGAGACGTGTGTAAATCAGTGGACTAACTTTTTTGACACACAACCCCCCGTGAAATAACTTGTTTCACTATCAAGATTTGATTCCTTCGGGCTGATAGCATTATGAAAATATAAAAGAGTCACACAATTAAATAATTAAATAATTAGTTAGTGCTCAGCTGACGAAGGTAGGAAGTGTGCTTGCTCCATGGGCCCAAAGATGCAGAAGATCAGATAAATTTTACACACAGCATCTGAACGTTTTTGGCTTCTTTCACAGGAATGAATGGGGCCCGCCTCCAACACTGTGTCCAGTTCTCCTTATACATACATGGTGTATACTAGACATTACAGTAAGAGCATGTTAGAACTGATTTCAAAGTAAAAGTGACCTTCTGGTGAACGTGATTTCACATTCATTCAATAATAAATAAAGTACATTAATATGTAGAACAAAAATATATAGAGATTGAATGAAAGAAAAAAATGATTTTTTTTAATGATATAAAAACTGTATCAGGGAAAAATTTTATTTAAATTATTTGAGTAATTAGTCAAATTTGAGGAAAATTAATACATTTCCAAAGACCAACTTCGTTTTAAATGACAGTACGCCACCTCAGAGTGTCACTCAGACAATATCAGGACATTCTGGAGTGGACTAAAAAAAAAAATCCTTCTAGAATAAAATATACAAGCTACGTTCCCTCTAAATTCGTATTAGTTTGCTAGAATGGTCACACTAGTATGATCATACACAGCGAAGGCTTAAATCATACAGTTGTGTTTTTAGAGAAACTATCGGGATATATAGTGTATATTACAACACAGCCTAAAAATATCATTATTATAATTTATAGGCCATATAGCTATAAGACATTAGACAGGTGAACAACATGCTCCGCCTTTCATCTCCACCCCTCTAAAAACAAACAGTTCTGCTTGACATTCTCCTAATATCTGTAAGGTTGAGACTAAGGAGGTATCTAAGTACTGTTACTGAAAGATCAGTAAACTGAGTTAAAACTGTACCAGTGCCTTGGTACATCATGGCTCCTCATAATAAAAAAAGAAACCAACTCTGTCAGGCCTCTTAGTTGTGTGTGCGTTCAGTAATAGGCACAGATGTTTGTCGAATGTGGATCTCGGGAAAAGAAAAAAAAAAACCATGCCAACATGTCAGTGCTCAGAGGGGTGTGATAGAAAGGCTGAAAATGAATCCCTTTTGCACGGAAACAGACGTGCGCGCAAACACACATACACTCGCATCCATTACCCACCACCCGAGCCTCCCTCCCCCCATTCTCGTGGGTGTCGGAGTGAGAAATTAAATTTTTCTGATGAGAAAGTTTTTCCTGCCCCCATTCCTCTCCTCCCTCTCTCTCCTCCCATCCATTCTTTAATTTATTCGCTTATTTATGAACTATTAATTTATGCACTGAGAGAGAAATTAACAGTTGTGCAGTCAAGTGTTCGGGCTGCTGCCACGCTCACAATAGATGATCATCACCCAAGGACTGGCATGAGTCACACACACACACTGCCACGTACAGAAACACACATGACACTGTACACTCGCTCAAAGGGAAAGCAAGACAGGTGCTGCATATCAATTGGCACTAAAATAACTGTCCATCCGTTCTGCGTAGGAAACAACAAACTTCCATTTGGTTTTAATTGTTACAGCTAAGCCTGAGCACTCCCAACCATTATTCTGACAGTGTGAGAACAGGAGGTGTGTAACATGTTTAATGAGAGAAAATTTTATTGAATAAACTGTTTCTTTTGCACAGATCTATTACATTCTGCTGACAATGTGTTCACTATCACACTTTAAGCAGAGTGCAAAAAAAATGCTCTGCCAACACTTCCTAGGTGAACACAGCTTCAGGTCTTATAACGTCTATTAAAGAAATGTGCTAAATCCTCTTTATTGCCATAAAAACTGAATATTTTTTTATTTTTTTTATTTTTTGAAGCTATGAAAAATACTTTTTAAATTGAGCAGAATTAATTTTAGAAATGGTCTAATGAGTCGGATCATTCACGACTATTTATTCCTACAGTGAAACTGTACCCTACAGTGATGTCGAGGAATCATTTAAGGAAGATTGAAAAATACCACAAGGACTGCAGTTGGTATGTAGGGAGCAAAAAACACTACTTAGCAATACTTACAACATGCTATGAGTCCATATAGGGATATTAAAAGAGTATTTATGTAAGTCTTTGCTCTGGCCAAGTCCCTTACAGCTACAGCATCCGCTATCCACCCCTTCACGCTCCAGTCTACACCCACATGCTTCGCTTCAAGTTCCCACGCCCACACTATCCCAGTATGCTACGTGTTTATCCAGTCAGTCATCCAGACGGTCAGTCAGTAATTCAGTCAGTCAATTAGGCGAGGCAGTCCATCAGGCAGTCAGCGTGGGCGGGAATAAAACTGACGTGCAGACAGGTCGGTCAGCCCCATGGGGGCAGCGGAACACGACATGGCCCATGCCGCCTCATTAGTAGGTTAACTGGCACGTGTGGGCGGCCGATGACTGTGTTTATGTGTGTACGCGTGTGAGAGTGTGGGAAGGCAGGCAGGCGGGCGGAGTCAGAAGTGAGTGACAGCGGCGTGGGCGTTGAGCCGTGTTTCGGTGGCCGGAGAGCACCCCAGGGAAGGTGACAGCGTGTGTTTAAGTGTGTGCGTATGGTGAAATTGAGTGAGAAGCACTGCGGTCAGCTGCGGTGGCGTCTACAGGGTTTTCAGTAAAAGACGCCCGTGGGTGGACAGGCTGTTTGTCGAACACAAATGTTTCCATTTAGCTTGGACAAGTGGATTACAAGGGGCATCAAAGTGACCACTAGGACTGAGTGCTGACCCCGCTGTGGCATGCCTGACTGAGGGTGGCTTCAGTTGGGATGAATTTGCACCTTTTGGCTGATTTTTTACCCTTAGGTTCTAATGTGGGATCTCTTACGCAAGACTGAACTTCTTAACCTCTAGGCCAACAGTGTTCAAATATGAGACCTTAGAGGGGTAGGCAATGAGAAATATTTGCTAAATTGAGACATATTTTTTGGCCTGCTAGACACTATACTGCATATCTAAATAAGCACCACTTTTACAATAACACCGACACTTCTTGTCAGAAAACAGGATTGATCAGCCAAAACTTTAAAACCACTGGCAGATTATGTGAATATTGAATAATATTAATAATCTTGTTACAATGCAATGCTAAGCACGGAAACCTTGGGTCCTGGCATTCATGTGGATGCCACCTGACACTCTACCCAGCCAAACATTGTTGCAGACCAAGTACCCCCCTCCCCCATGGTAATGTGGTAATGGTACTCCCCTGATGGCAGTGCCTCCCCCAGCAGGACAATACACCATGCCATGGCCTGAGGAATGTGATAAAGAGCTCAAGACCTCAACCTGGCCTCAAAAAGCCTCAGATACCAATCCGCTCAAGCATCTGTGGGACGTGCTGGTGCCCCACCTCACAACCCAGAAGACTCAAAAGATCTGAATGCCAACAACCTGGTGCCAGACATCAGAGGACCCCCCTGGAGATCCTGTATCCATGCCCCAACAGGTCAGAGTCAAGTCCGATCCAAGGAGGCCCCACCGTGGATTGAGGGGTACCTCTTGGGTACCGCCACGTGCCACAAATCCTCAATCAGATTGGGAAAGTCAGAGGCCAGGTCCATGCCTTGAGCTCTTTGTCACGTTCTTTGGGCCTTTCTTGAGCGATTTTTGCGGTGTGGCATGGTGCATTGAGCACATCAAGTGACATACAGATGAATGCTAGGACCCAAAGTTTCCCAGCAGAACATTGCACTGAAACAAGATGCTCAATGTTATTCACTTCACCTGTCTGTAGTTTTAATGTTTTGGCTGATCAGTGGATATACTATATACATTGAACTGCCTCAGTGTTGTTATACCATGAGTTTGTTTTGAAGAGCAAAAAGGGGGAGAAAAGGCAATAACAGCCCTGCAGCCTTTGACAGTAAATATACATCCTGATAAGTTAAGAGGATTCGAAGAGAGAACAGTGGAAGCAGAAGTTTTATATCACTTAAAATTATGGCACAAGAGTTTATTTATGCCTTTAAGCAGCTTGCCAATTTGCAAAAACAACCCGTCTCAATGATTTATTGATGTTAATACATTCTACTTTGTACTTTCAAACTGCCTCGAAAGTGGACATATCACTTTTAGCTCAATTAAACAGAAGCCTTTGTTGTGTTTATTTAAGTATTCAACATGTACAAAGATGCTGTTTTCATTATTTAATGTCTTTTATCCACTTTATAAAGCTGCAGGTGGTCGCCTAATGGTTCTTTTGTTCAAACCGTTCCAATTACTGGGCCACATGGGAAAATTTGGATGATAAAATGCTCTAACCTCCCTCCACAATTAATGTCAAAGTGCCCTTGAGCACAGCAGTTAACCTAATATTCAGTGGTGGGGGATTGTGGTCATACTGGGTGGTGACATCTTCCAGCCTGTGTGTGTATATGTGTGTACACCGTTTTCCCAGTGGCCGACCTACGAGTCAAATCAGTATGTTTCTTAAGTTATCACACCTGGTTAAATGAGGATTAAAGGGAAAAAAAATCTGTCTGACTTCAGGATTATTGACATGGACCCACCTGCTCATATCGGCGTGCCATTATTGGCGTGGATAACAAGGAACACGAACTAATTGGTACCCACACATACACATATGCACAAGACAGATGGACCAAGCAGACATAATATCTCATCCGCATAAACACACACACATGAACATAAGCCCCCTCCAGCGTCCTAGATATGCTGGGCCAGAGTGGACCTGTCCACACTTTGATGATTGACGGCTTGGCCTAAATGAACTGCTGCAGTGCTCTGTGCATGTGCATGTGTTTGACTCAGTGTGTGTGTGCAAAGCTGCAGGGGCCAACCCAAGTCAGTTATTGATCCACAGGGCCCCTTCAGGCCTCTAATCAAATGAGGCGGACGCTGAGGGGACACAACAGGCACTTGAAAGTTTCTCAAGTTTCTTGGACTTGTACACCACCCACACATGCACGCACACACACACACACACACACACACACACACACACACACACACACACACACAGGCAGTCTGTCAATCTGTTGTTCAGTTTGCTTCCGTGTGTGTGTGTGTGTGTGTGTGTGTGTGTGTGTGTGTGTGTGTGTCTACATGCACCCCAACAACCTCCCTGTCTGTCTGGGCTATCCATCAGCGCTAGTGACTGATGGGTTAACTCCAGCAGGTCCGGCTCCACAGATGGACTTTTCCCTGCCGCTGAAACCCACGGGGAGAGGCCTTTACTGGGGCAGGCCTCTCAGTGAGGCTGGGTGTCTGAAAAGAAGCCCTGGAGCTTTGGGGAGTGATCAATGGTAGACTTTAAGGATCTCAGGCCTAATAGAATAGATGCGATGTGTGTGTGGGGGGGGGGGTTTGTGTGTACATGGGGGATGGTTGATGATGGATGGGAATAGGCATGGATGGAAGGCTGGGATGGATAGATAGATAACTATAATGTTGACAGCAAATCTATGAGACAAGACGAAGATGATTGCTCCTTTAAAAATAGCAATACTTGATTGTGGTGACGAAGAATAACGTACAATACCAGTTAACAGAAAACCGCAATACATCACCAGATAAAAATTCACATGACTCAGTTCCGCTCATTTCACTTTCTCCAACCTCTTGGCCGCAGAATAAAGGAGAAAAGTTTTACAATAATCTTCAGACAGAATAGCAAATTGCAGGCATTTGTAAAAGACTACCCAGTGTGTTGCAATATGCCGCAGTGCAGACCAACAATACAGCACAATCACTGTTCCCACATCTGTTGCTGGGGTTAATCAATGACTATACAGTAACAGCGAATAGACTGCTGATTCCATATGCCCGGCAAAGAATAGACAATCATTGACTAATCAGAACTTGATAGAGGCCACATAGGGTGGAGAACAGCTGCTGTGCCCAGTGAGCCCAACTGTAATCACATTATATATCATTGATCCACTAAACTGAGGATTATGGGTTCTGATATTTCTACTGGGAGTGAGAACAGTCACAGTTTTCAAGGTCACAGTCGAAGTGTTGGGACTGAAACAGCAACCTTTGGGATTACTATCAATCCATATTTAGATCGGGATATAGAATATCAAAACATCATGAAGGAGGCCAAATCTAATAACTTCATAACTTTGCTCTCACAGAACATATTCAAGTACCCTTTGCAACAAACACGCACACAAACACAGACGCTCCGCCATTTCGATATTAGAGGTAGTGCTTCAGGCATTAGAAGTGTAGCTGCAAACTGTCCACACTGCACTGCAGAGATATTGATGTCTTAATACAATAAAAAGCAAAATAAACATTATTATCCTGATCGTTATAATTATCTTCAGCCCAGAGGCTCAAACTGAATTATTCATAGAGTGCTTAATTAAATGGGTAGACTAGGCTGTGAGTGTGCGAATTTGTGTATATGTGGGTCTCTGTTGCCCAATGACTTCTGGACAGTAACATTAAATGAGAGTAAATATTCAATCATTCTGAAGGGACTTAGAAAGAAAAAGATGATGCTGTGACAGAGACAGAGGGGAGGAGAGAGAGAGAGAGAGAGCGGAATGGATTACACACGCATCCTCATACGCCCTTCACTGTGGTCCCTGTCGAGGAAAAGGAACACAGACAGCCGTTTAACGTTTCAGAGCAACAGGGCCTTTTTTTTTTTTTTTTTACACTTTTTATATTCATCTGCTGGCACAATGAGCAACCAGTCACTGCACTCCACAGCGCCCCTCACAAGGCCGTAACACACACACACACACACAAGCACACACAAGTGTGTAACGCAGCTGAATGCGACGCCTCTAATGCAGTCAATAGTGAAGTCAAGGCCACAGTAGTTAAATAGCGGCATAGTAGACAGTTATTACTTCTCCCTCACTGTGATTACTGTATCAACCACTGAATGAAAGCACTTCCTTTGGCCCTGCCACTGATATTACTCTTGGAAAATGTAGATGGAGTCGCAGAGCCAATACACAGACACACACACGTGCTGTGTGCACACACACACATACATACATCCAAAAATACAGTATCTCCACGTAAACATTGGCCTGTATGCAAAAGCATACAGGCCAATGTTTACACTGAACACACACACACACACACACACACACACACACAATTACACACATATGAGATCTAACACAATTCAAACGTCCTACTCATTCTTTCCTTTCTCACTCCCTCACACACTCACGTTGGCGTTCTGTCAGCGCTAACTCTGTTTCCGTCATCTTTTCCTCAGATATTTGATGTATGGTTGCTACACACATACGCACACACACATACTATGAAGTGCTGATGTGCCAACAGGCGTAGTCTGGACTCTGCGGTAATGTAGCAGCCCATTCACTTTATTACGCATTAGTAACAGGGCTGCTTTTTCATTACACCCTAATGACATTTGGTAGGGTACACTAATCAGCCTCGTGGGACCCCTGCTGACTCCCCAAACCTAATGCACACCAGCGCACACACACACGCATATACATATATACACACACACACTGTATATTAATGCATACATATATATTTCTGCACACATAAATCTTCTACTTAAGCTGCCTACAAGTTTCCTACAATTGCAAGAGTTTCCTTTAATGTATACCAGGACATACATGCACACACAAAGACAGAGGATGGATGCATCAGTGGTGTATACGCATTGTAAGACACACATCTATTTCATACAGAGAGCCATCTTGGTCTGTCCTCCCAATGCTTAAGTGCACATACTGTATACAATGAACAGACTCACACTGGGTAGTGGGTGAGGGGGACTTGAGATGGCTGGGGGCCCCAGGCTTGAGTCATTATCCAGGCCCTACCTACACCATGAAATGATACATTACAACTCCTCCATAAGAGAAATGCCATGCCAACAGGATCACAGAAAAGCAGTATGTTCCAGATTCTGAGAAGGTTATACTTGAACAGTCATACCGCCATTCAGAAACAGCAGGTAGACAGTGAGAGGAGGAAATGTCAGACATTATGGACAGACACATAAAGGATCTGCGATGGACTCAATCCAAGGTTCAATTTAAACTTATCAGGCCTCACGGCACAAATCAACAGTGGTCATGATTAAATAATCCCTCAGCAAAGAAGCTACAATATGTAAAATCTTAGAAACACTACACTGTATGCTACGCTAATGCTCCAAACTAAGAGTATGGGAGAGAACACCTGCATGCTAAAGAACGCGTGCGGGCCCATGCGCACAGGACAGTGATGGGACATTGAACGCAACAGGGATACGACTGCTGACAAACACCAACCACACCGTGCAACACACTTACAGCCTAAGGTAGCGCACAGTTTCATTACAGAAGTCAGTAATATGACACAGAAATACAGCAGATCCCCATGTAATAACCGTAACAAAGCTTACTCACCTTTTAGATGTGGCGTTTTCATTAGGCCTTTCCTTAGCAGCAAAGCTAAAATTCACTTTGCTAAGCTAACGTTAGCCAGTCGCGACGTGGGTAAGTTATTCAGCCTTATCTTCTTCCGGTGTGACACACAGTAAAGACAGTTTTGGTTTTGGTCAGTTTTGATATTCTTTGCGCGTAAGTATTATAGCTTTTATGGTTTCTTCATTTCGCTCCACTATAACTTAATAATTTCTGTTATCCGCCATGATGACAGGAGCCGGCTTCCCACCATGACCATGACCCACCTGACATTTACCCTCTGATTGGCAAACCAGCCAATCAACAAAGAGGAATTATGATGCGTTCATGAAGAACAAAAATACCAGTTTTAATGTGAATAATTGGAAAAACTAACACAGAAATGGACCAAAAATAAAAAAAAATCAAACTTATAGTATTTTTTGTTAAATATCATATATGAACATAGAGTAAAATTATAATTAATTTATTTTTAATTAATAATCAAATTGTCTATTTTTATATCACTGGTATTTTCAGTTTTCTTTCGTACATAATTCAAAAAGGGGCCGTGGCTCCAAATTCTGGCTCCCATGCATAAGCGGTTTCTGTGGGGTCTTGATCCATGTCTCTCTCACACACCTTTTAAAATAAAAAAAGAGAGGAAAAAAAAGTCACTTTCTTTTCCTTTCTTCTTTCCTTTTTTTGTCTGATTTCGCTTTCTTGAGGAAAGACATGACAGTGTACGTTGGTGCTCCAGCAGCATAAGCAGTCAGTCACTCGGCTCAAGCTGCATTTAGAGATGAGACCACTATTTTTTTTATACAAAGTTCAGTCTTTCACCTGGATTATTCAGCCAATTTTGAAGTAGTTATACTACTTACTAGTAATAAATGAAAAATATCAAACAAAACTAAACTTTTCAGTCCAGGCTTTTTGAGGGCCCTGGATAACCAGTTCCACGTTTGCCACCTCTACCACACCCCTGTACGTGATATATTATGTACTATGCTCTGGTAATAAAGGTTTTAAAAGGTTCAACAGAGCTCCTTACCATTTTCAAATCTGTATTTTTATTTTAATGATAATGATTATCATGATTAATAGCTTTCTATTTATATTATGATAAATTTGGGTGAGCATCACTACATCGCAGGCTAGTCTGTGCTTAATTCCAGCCTATATACCCACAAATGAAGACCATATAGGCCCTAAAGGCACACCAGCCTACACTGCAAGTTTCAACTATAGGAAAGCACGTGTGACATTTCAGCATGCACTCTGGCAGTTTACCTCGATGCTTCACTACTCCACAGCTCTCCACGCAAGAGTGGGAGATAAAAAAGAAATAAGAAATTACCCAAGCACACAGACATGCTCCTCTATTGTTTATGCAAAGGTACAGGGCATCTGCGTACATGCAAACATGCACACACCCACACACAAGAAAGAAATGTGTGGAGGGATTAGGTTGGTAGATTGCGGGAGTGTTGCCTCTACTGAGCACTGAGTGATTAGGTTTAGAGTTTCAACCTTGGGGCAACAGTGGGCAGGGAACATAGAGGTGTAAGTTTGTGTGTGTGTTGCCCGAGGCCAGAAGTATTATTGTACCGAGGCTGGGTGTATTGTTTCAACCCTGAAGTGTTTCTGTACACAGCGATCTGTTGACCCCTACCTGAATGCTCTTAAAATTGTTTTCACCGCCAAAGCTTTGGACCACTTTCCCATAATCATCTGGAGAGAATGCATCATTTTGAGGGCAATTTCAGCAACAGAGAGGACCAAGGACGTTCTTTTATTACACTTCCATTTCTCTTCTGCCCTCTTGTTGTTGTTGTTGTTGTTGTTGTTGTGATTAATTTTGTTTCAGTTACTAATGCCTATGCCCACTGACAGTAATATTAGGACTCTATAATGCATTAGCTCTATTGTCTCTCAACCGGGTTACCACCTATAACTTAACTACTTCTTACCTCTTTCAGCTTTTAACTGTATTGCCCATTCACAATACTGTAGTGGTTAATAAAGGCAGATAACATGACATTTTCATGGCCATCGTGAAACAAAAACGCACAATTTCTACTAATTACTGCTTCTTCTTTTTTTTTTTTTACATCATCTTGAGGCTTTTTACTATTGATTTATATTATAAATTACTGTAAAGACATAATAATATTCTGTGTATCACCCACAAAATGTGCAATTACCTTTTTTTCTGTATAATATAATGGCTTTTGAACTTGGTGGGTTTACCCCTCCTCTCAGCCAGTGGTGGATCTTCCTATAGGCTACATATATTGCTGCCATGCCATGGCCACTGGCATTGTGAACATTTACACTTGTGCAGTGGTGTGTCTGTGCCGCTCTGCAGTTACACCTCCAAAACATTAGTTGGCGGTAGGGTTTCTGTGAAGTGCTATAAAGTTTGACTGGAGAAGTTTAGGAGTATAAGCCTATGACATTTTACATTGCATAAATTAGCGTAGTGGCTAGCGGACTTTCCTCTACTCATAGGCAGCCAAGACGACTCAAACACAAGACTTAAACTGCTGTGTTATGGAGGCTTTATTGTCTTCACAATTTATTGCGTCTTATATGTGAAATAAAAGTATATAAAAGCTTCGTTTCCACTGAGGGAAATGGTTTTCAGCTCAAAAAAATAGACAGGAGGTCTGCATCACTGAGACGTGTAGTTTCTTGGGGAGTGCACATCAGGCTACGCTGTAGGCAAGGGCGTCAGGTAATCGTCTACGAAGAGATTACACTGTAGGTACGGCATCAATTCAACGCATAAGTATCAGTCTCACTTTAGCCATCCAGGGCGCAGTACAGTGTTTATTTGTGTTGATTTTTTAATTTTTGTTTGAAATATAAAAGAAAATAATACCTTTGGGGGGAGGGGCAGGTTTGGTACTGCTTACAGCCCTTATTGTTACATCTTTTTTCCTTTTCTTTTCTTTTCTTTTTTTTTTTTTTTACCAAAAATGTCCTCTGAAACAGTTAAATCATATCTGTAAATTCAGTTGTGTTTCAATGGAGCAGAGACAATGGCCACCCCAAAGTCAATATAATCTCTTCCTTTTCCAATCTGCCCAGAATACTCCCCCTTTTTTCACTCACATAGTGCTATAGAGCTAATCTAATATTAGCTCTGCTCAATGGAGGTAGATAACCTTTGAGTCAGGGTACTTTTAAGCCTGCCATGGCCTGAACAGCTAATGGTGTATGTATAGTCTAAGCAAGTGGGCACAGAGAGCTTCATTGGCTACTTAATGGTGACTGTTTAATCGAATTCTTCTCCCTCTCTTAATTCCTTGTGTCTTTTTTTATTGGTAATGTTTTTCAAAGGGAAGAATCCACTCACTGTGTAGAGAAGAAAGCGGAGGTGGGAACCAGATGTACACTCTGAGTGTGTGTATGTGCGTGTGTTTGTGTATGGGGCCCCATGGCTCAAAGGATAAGACATGGATAAGACAATGGTGTTTGCTGCTGGCACTAAAGGCTCATCATGGGCGGCCCCAGCTGACACACACAAACACAAACATATACACACGGAGAAATACACACTCCAGCTGGGACGGTACCCAATGACAGGCACTAGGACTCACAGATGCCCAGGTGGCGCAGGAAACCCTGGAGCTATGCCCAGACTGGCATAGGAGAGACTGCCTACACACTTAAAAGAAAACGATCACACACACACACTCACACATATAGAAATGTGCACGTATACAGTTGCAACGGCTTACACACACCTATAAAACTCATGTTCCTGTGCACTGACACACACACACACACACAAAAGCACACCCTTGCTCACTCCCCACCTTCTTGCAATTAACACTGCTCCTATAGCTCGAGGCACAGAGGAAATGAGGTTTTGGTTTTGTAACTGTGTGTGTGTGTGTGTGTGAGAGGGAGAGAGAGTTGTAAGAGGTAGAAGGATTAAGGAGGAGGTGGGTGGAGGGTTATGGTTGGCGAAGGAAATATAATGTGTGGCATGGAACTATGTACTCAGGGTACGGTAATGACTGTGCATGAGAGGTGTGTGTGTGTGTGTGTGTGTGTGTGTGTCCGTGTCTATGTGTGCCCGGATGTGTGCATACCCGTGTGTGTGCATACATGCGCCCACATTAAGTTGTTCCCACCCATTCCCTCTCTAAGTATCATGTTCAGAGGCTGCAGTTCATTCCTGTCTGTCTGATTGTGTTGTTGTGCAGTCATGGCTAATTACCTTGATAGTCTGTTGACAGCGCTGAGACAATTAAACAGCCAAATGGAAAACAGGAGGGGGAACTTGTCTGAAATGTCCTCTCTGAGAGTTGAACTAAGGAGTGATTCATCTCCAACATGTGTTTATAATAGGAAATCGTTTACAGGCAAAAGGGATGGAGTTTGTTTAGTAAATTGTAGGATGCCCGCTCCGATGTTAGCTTCAGAGTCAAGGCAATTACCCTTTTGTTTGTCTTGTTGTTAAGACATCTCAATGTATACATCTCAAGCTTGTTAGAGAACAACTTATTCAACATAATCATGAACTTCTGAAGAATGTAGCATTATCCCTGTAAGCTGATCACCAGATGAGTTGATACAGGCTGCTGGTATAAAACAACCAGCATCCAGTTTGCCTGATGATGACTAAAACCCCTCCCAACCAAAAAAAAAAAAAAAGTGAAAAGAGCCTAAATTAAATCAAAAACCAGTTTGCTTTACATGGACTAACAAGCACAAACAATTCACTTTAGTATTCCAATAATTTAGGAAATAATTTCAAGGCTTTCATTTCAGTATGAAATTGTATGTCATTATACTGAACATCTGTTTCTCTTCATCTGTTTTATGATATTATAATCGGAACAATATTTGTTTGAACGTTTTGACCCCTTTTTTATAGTTCTTCCACATGATGTTTACTTTTTTTCTCTGCCTTGCTAGGGGCACGACTCTATGGATGGCAATGCTGGTCTGCTGATTGGTTCAAGACTTTGGTCTGGACTGAAATATCTTAACAACCATTGGATGGATTGCCATGGAATTTGGTAAAGACATTCATGATCCCAAGAGGATGGATCCTATTGATTCTGGTGAGTTTTCATTGAGTAGTGCCACCAGAAGATCAAAGGATTCACTTATCCAGTGAAATATTTCAACATCCACCAAATGGATTTGGACAACTTCTTTTTACAGATGTTCATGTACACCTAAATTTGATTTTTAATGACTCTATCTTTTCATTTCACACAATCATCAGGTCAAAATGTTAATGAAGTCCAATACTGTGGTTCATGACTATTACCTCTCAAAACTAATGAAATTCCCATCAGCCTCAGATGTACTTTGTGTTGAGTGCTAATTAGCAATGCTAACATGCTGAACCCAAGGCTGTTCAGTGAAGGCTGGGACATGGTCTTTGACCCGATGGAAGCTATGGGGTATGACACATGCAGAGTGTAACTGGAGCTAAGATGATGGAGGGTTACAGCAGACAACACTAAAAATAAAGCAATGGTGTCTGTTCAGGTGCTCTTAAGGTGCGCTCTTTTTAGCCTCCTTGGGTGTGCCCGGGCTGACAGAGCTTTTCAGGTATGCTCCAGTGGCGGCTGATATAACATACAGTGTTTTCATATATAAAGCATGTGTTTATGGTGGGGACCTTTTCATTGCAGGACTGTAATTCTCACCCATTTCTTTCTTTTTTTGTATCGAATATATTCTGACTCAAGGCCAACCACGGGCGCCCCAGTGAAACAAATCATTCATCTCCATATTCTATGATAGTGCGCCAGCTATTGAGATTTCACTGGGCATGACAACTGCAGACTACTGTTGAGGACCAACAAACAACTGGTTGTTTTTTAGTGAGCCATTGCAACAGCAGCAACTGTTCCACCAAACAGGTATTTCAAGCCAAGACATGATCTTTTTATAACCATAAGCAAGTGCTGTGTAGTTATGACTCATAACCACACAATAACCACAGCATTGTTGAAATGTAAAGTGTCAACATATCTGCTTCATTATAACATACAAATGTTACATGTCCATGATCCACAGTACAATAGCAACATCTATTCTGGCGATTGCGTTGTCATTATACCTGCTGAACATCAGTATGTTAGCAATGTCACTGGGAGCATGGGATTAGGATTAGAGTGAGCATTGTGCGGCATGCTAACGTGCCACTGTGACTAAGTCCACCCTCACAGAGCTGCCAGCATGGCTGTAGACTTTTAGGCTTTTGTTTACTGTTGCCCTGTCCTTATTTATGCAAAGACACAGCCCACACACCTCAGCTCTTTTTCAGACTACCATTTGAGATAACTTTGTGAAAAACAACCCGAGACAGTTGTGAGTGATCACAGTGGCAATGCTTTAACCAAATCTTATCATTATTTTACCAAACTATCTTTGAATATGACTCTACACAGCACCCCCAGGTTACAGTACAGTCTTTACATAATCAGATTTGGGAGCCTAGCTAGTCTGAAATATCAAAAACCCATTTCTCCCATCTGCAGACTCCACATATAATCTTTATCAGCCTCCCTGTAATAGAGAAACCTGCATATATAAGCCAGGTCTGTCCCATAGGTGATAGCAGCATCCATTATGTACACACATTACATACAAATGGAATTTGCATAAACATGATTAGGGAATTAAGAGGGTTAGGGGTTAGTGTCGCTTGGAGGCTGGGGGCTGGGCTGAGAAGAGGTTTAAAGATGCATTATGGGATTTCTAACAATGATTTTTGAGGCATTTCTCATAAGATTGCATGTATTTTATACAGATGAGGACAACTAAGAGAGGGGACGTCATGCAACAAACATCGTGAGCGGAATTTAAATCCAGAACAAAAGCCGTAAATGTTACTACATGTGGCAGTTGAATCATCACTTCACCCTGGGGAGCAAATAAATTGCGGGTATGTACACAAAGGTTCTCAAAGGCTAATGGTTGCCTATGGAAAACAATCTCTTGACAACTTTGCTCCTAGCATTACACAAGATCCAGGATGATTTTGCTTTCGGAAGAATACAAATATTCTCAAACAATTCACAGCTCAAAAATGCATTTCGACCTCCAAGCGCTGTGATGTGTAATCAGTCTTTGTGTCGAGAGCTCAGTCAACCCGCGCTCTAACTCAGTGAAATATACACGAGCAGGGCCGGCAGCAGGGCGAGCTTGGCACCAGAGTTGTCGCTGTAGACCGATTCCAGATTGGGTCTCTAGGGGTGAGGGTGGATGGGTGGTGGGGGTGGCGGTTGTGGTGGGGGTACAGTTGGCAGAGTTGTTCACACACTTAGGGCCAGGCCTGAGGGTGTGTGTGCGCATGTGTGTGTGTCTGGCTCCTGGTGTGTGTTGGCAGGATGTGTGCTGGCAGCAGCCCCGTCTGACACCACTACAGTTGGTCCCCTCTGGATATCCTTCGCACCCCCTGCTCTCCTGCTCCACAACCTGCCCTCCCTCCACCTCCTCTCTTCCGGGGAGGAGGCCCGGGTGCCTTCTTCCCACTTTTCATACTTCTCCCTGTCGTCCTCCTCCATCGCTTCCCCCTGATTCTGCATATATGAGTTTCAAGGGCCAGTACTGATATTATGAGACTAAAATTGCCAATGTCCAATATTTTCATGCGGCTATAGCTGGCATTTAAAAGGAAAAATTAAATTGCAAAATAATATAACTGAACACTAAAATAATGAAACATCTTCTGCACAGAATATAAAACTTTATTGCGGGTTTAACAGGCTGTTTTCAGGCCGCTTTGGTCAGAGAGGAACTGCCATCATATTGCCAGTGGATGCCATTTGGTATAATATAAAAGCAGTAACTGGACGATGTAACTGCAGATCATCCATCATCACATAACTATAACCAGATATGCACGACAGACCCATCCTCCCTGTCTTTGTTTCTGTTTGGGAGCTACACCTATGCACCAAAAAGTTTCCATAAAACATCTATGAATTTCCTTTTCAACTGGAACAGATTTTCTATCAATATTACAAGTTTCAGCATTGAGGAAAACCTCATATCTACAGTGGTTTTAATTTAATGAACTGTTTTGTAAGCGATTTGATAAGCCTGCAGAATTAGGCTGATATAATACCATCAATGGAAATTAAAACGTGGAGATGCACAGTTTTTACATGGCAACAGTAAGTTCCTCCTTCCCCCCGCAAACCCTCCCTCGCCTCTGACGTCTTTGTTCCCTCTCTGTTCCTCATCTGTTCTACATTCAGGACAGTAGTCTGCCTGCTTCTCTAAGTATTTTCTTTATTTACCATAAGAAGCCTGAGACGGCTCCAGTTTTAAGGAGACAGCGGACAGGAGGTTCTGTATAGATCAGCCTCGGGCTAACAGGAATACATTTTGTTTCTTAGGTGTGTGTGTGTGTTTGTGTGTGTGTGTGTTGTGTTGATATGGAGGGGGAGGGCATGGAGGAAGAACAGAGGGGGGGATCTAAAACCACTAAAACTTCTCAAGGCACCAAACAACACATCTGTGCAAAAGTGAACTGAAAATTTACCGTGAAGACACATTCTTTCTTTCCTAAGTTGCTCCGGTGCCCCCCCCCCCCTCGCCCCGGAGCACTTACTCACTCCCCCTCCCTCAAGACACCCCCACCCTTGTCCCCTCCCTCTGTGCCTCTCTGTGGCAGATGGGCACTGTGTGTGACAGCAGGGTCATTGGGTCACATCCACATGGGGTAGGGCTCTCCTTTTGTGCGTTTGTGTAATTTGACCTTTTGCATGCACACATGTATTTGCGTGATATTTTTCATGTGTGTGTCTACTAAAGTACATGCTCGCGTGCAGATTTTTGGGCCTCTTTTTTTAAGAGCGTTTGTTTTTTATATTTTTACGTGTGTGTTGTTGCATATTTGTGTGTGCGGGAGCTACTGTGTTTGTGTTTGTGTGTACGGGGGTATCCAGTGCAGCCATGTACAAGGGAACTGGGGGAAATGGTTTGTAACCCCCGAAACGGTTTGTAACCTTAAGCAGCCCCTTTTAGCCTCACCGCACACACACACGTATGCAGACACACACACTCCCCCGCCGTGCCTCCAGTCTCAGACATGATATGCGTGACTGTGTCTGTGTGGCACAGTCACGCATGTTTTCACGAGTGTCTGAGCATGTGTGTGCGAGAGTGTGTGTGGGTAAAAGGGACACAGACTGCATGGATGAGAGTATTTATATGCGTGAGTGTGTGTGACTGAATGTTTGTGTGTGTGTGTGTGTGTGTGTGTGTGTGTGTGTGTGTGTGTGTGTGTGTGTGTGACTGTGTGTGAGAGCTATTGTGTATGAGACAGAAGCCTGAGGGCATGCTCATCAGCAGAGAGACATAGATTTGCATAATGAAATTCCCTCTATCGCACTGCCGCAGAGGACAAAATAAAACAAGACCCTTAACAAACCCTTTAAACACCTAGGTGAATATAACAAAAGTACACACACGCACACACACACCCTTATCCTTTAGACCTCTGATTGTACCTCAAGCCTTGCAAGAGGCTTTGAAAGTTTTTTACTATAGGTACCATTTCTGTTGTTGTGCATGTTTGAGTGTGTCCCTTCTCTTCTGCAACAATAACAACAATGCTATTCTGCTTTGCACTTGTTCTCCTCTTCACAACTGTATGTGAATAGCCTTTGTGATGTGTATGTATGTGTGTGTGTGTGTGTGTGTGTGTGTGTGTGTGTGTGAGTGTGTGAATTTGATTCTTTCATAACAGCACACAGACAATCAGGAGCACATCCAGCCTTTCATGGCTAGATTTGTCTGTAAAAAAAATCTCATCACTCTGACCCGGTCATTCAGTTGAAGAATCTACTCTGGAATGAGCATCGTGTGAACGCCCCAGTCGTGTCTGTGTGTGTGTGTGTGTGTGTGTACGTGTGTGTGAGTGAGAGAAAGACAGAAAGTCTGTGCTTTCGTGCGCCACGGTGCTATCAGTGTATCTGTCAGGCGAAATGATAAAGGCAACCGGGGACCTTCACATGTGCACGCCTGGCAGACAGGAAATCTCCCATCACCACTGTTCTCTGCCTGCCTGAATGTAATGTGGTACACGCTTCAACTGCAGAGAGAGGAAGAGAGCGAGGGGGAAGGAGTGGTTGAGGTGGTGGTGGTAGTGGTGGTGGTGGGGGAGTGACTGGTCGATAGAGGAGGGGAGGTGAGGGCACAGAAGGAGGCTGAGTGACAGAGAAAAAGGAGAAGGAGAGAGAAAGAAATCACTTGTTTTGGGCACAAATCATTTTTCCTCCAAAGGACACTGGCAGCTGTTGCGTGTAATGGTGAGGGGTGAGGAGGGAGGGAGGGAGGAGAGAATGGGGGAGACGGGGATGCCGTGAAAGAATTGGGGAGGAAAAGCATCCTTTGGCTATTACAGAGCAGACCTAAAGGGAGTAGGAATGTGTCTGTGTGTTTGTGTGTGTCTGTGTAGGGAGGGGGTGCTGGATCTATACAGAGACCACCTGTTTCATCAGAGGAAAAAACAAAAACATAGATTGAGCATGTCGGCAAACAAGGGCAGAAGCAGCAGAGGATTTCACAGGTCTTAAGGATGTTATTCCTCTCTGTGCTTATAGACAGCATTTAACTACTGCTGGCAGCGGGTCTCTTGAATGAGGCCTTCCACACACGCTCAGCTGGCATTTCCAACCCCATAAAACAGTGCTTTTCCAAAACGCTCTCCACTGTGCATACATTCACATGCAGTGTGTATGGGGGGAAACCAATTGAAAACACTCATGTATGGCTGTAAACTTTTGCAGACGTGATTAAGCCCTTCTGTGTAGCAACCACATTATGCCAGGTTTCTGTCACCTCCAATTGCCTCCGCGATCGCTCATTTTGTTTGTCAATGAAGCCAATCACAAGGTCTCAATGCAGTGACCCAGGAACCACTATTAAGCTGCGTTCAAACCAACATTAGCCCTGCGTAAAAAAAGCCCTTATTTATCTTAATGAGGCCACTAGGTTCAAGCAGCAGGGGTGCCAACGCCAACGTACAGGATAGCACACATTCCTGGTAGATTACTTTGAAATAGGAACACAATATTTCCTCTGTCTACCAGGTGAAATAAAAAATGATTGTCATTGTGATGAATTACAAAATACTTTCTGGAAATACTATAAACCACTGTGCAGTGTTTCAGCAGTTGATAAGCCTTCAAACTCATAGATCTTTTACAAAAACGACCCCTCCTGAATAAGATTACACCGTCTTGCTGGTAACTGAAACAACATGCCATGCACAGAGCAGTCCAAATTGCAGGCTTTTAACACATTTCAGTCTGAACGCCCACTTAGCCTGGGTTAACATGTAGTACTTAGAATAAATAAATTCATACAGGTCTAATGCCAAAAAAACAAAAGATCTGACAATGACAGAACATCTGTTGTGTGCTCTGTTACTGAAACAGAAAGTAGGTGATAACAGTCAGAGGTGTCAGAGAGGTCTGCCAGATTAAATTGTTCTCCTATTGTTGGGTTGTGAGGCGCACTGGCCGTCGTGGCCATAGCCAGAATTGCAGGTCATATGACCTGCAATTCTGGCTCTCCAAAATACTTTTTTTCCATTAAACTATGCAATCACTACAAAGAAATGAAAAAAAAAAACGAACTGTTTTTTCTGATCACAAACACGACAGAATGGCGTGTTTTTAACCATTAGATCTTATAAAAAAAGGTCTCAAAAAGCAGTATCTGTAGCCTATATTATTTTCATGCTACTCTTGTAGGTGTCATAGCCCTTTTCCACCAAATGAGCGCATGAACGCGAGTTTTTAAATACAGCTAAACCTGCTATAAATAGGTAATATTTTGTGCTGGCCTGTCATTGCATCTTACTGGTAAAGTAGCTAAAATGAACGCGTTCATCTGGGTGTTGTGTTTCCATCAATGCCAATCAGAACCGGAGCGAATAAATACCTGTGACTAAGGCAGAGTTGCAATTGGTGTGTATGCTGATTGTAAACTTTCCCATTACGTTAAAAATCCAGATGTTAGCGGGTGTCACCATTTTCTTTTTGTGCAGTAGAAAAGGGGCTTCAGTCAACAAAAAGTCAGTTAGGAGGACTGTAAGCCAAAAATTGTAGATGCCTGATGAACCGGTTTGTGCAGAGCTTTTATTGAAATGAATGTGGCACCACCTTGGAACAGAGTATCCAGTTCTCTTTAAGGAGCTGTACATGCAACATTCACAGGATATCTGTGACTCAGAAGCCCCTTTTACACTGCCAGATTCTTGGCGAATGTTGGGACATTTTGCAGGCAAGCTGAGAGCGTTTTGACACACAGAGGCGGATTGGCGAGTTGATCCGAGGTGCCAAATCTTCCATCGCGTAGGGTAGTCATATTGGTGGAACCCTTTTCGGTTTAAAAAGAACAAGGCGCCCTTCCGCCACAGGAGGAGCTGTTGATGACGCCTGCGCTGATAGCAGGAATGAGCAGCTAGTAGCAAGAGGGATAGCAAACCTGAAAGACACTGTAAAGATGACCAACTGGGGAGACAAGGAATTGCATGTCCTCCTTGCCCTCGCAAACGAAGAGGCCATTAACTGTCAAATGACGGGAATGGTGAAGAACGGGCCAACTTATGAGAGAATTGGCGAAGGACTGACCAGCTCCGGCTTCCCTACCATGTTACTGTTCACGTCACACGCTGAGCTTCACGGTTTGTTACTTGCTCATGCCCCCCATTGCCCCGAAAAAGGCGCATTCTGTATGAACAAAAGTAGGCAGGCGACATCTCGCTGCAATCCCCGATTTTGTTTTTATACTGCCAATGCTGAAAAAAGACTGACTGGGCTTTCCTGCACATTTGCACAATTCCTGTTTAAAAAGGGTTAGAGTCTGGGGCAGGATTGTCTGCACATGGCTCTCAATATGGAGCTGGCTGTGCCAATGGTTAGCAGCTAACTGTGCTAACTCAGCTAACAGCGCTAACAGTGTTAATAGTACTGGCAGTAATAGTTAATTAGGTTAATACTAATAGTATTAACCTGACAAGGACCCAAAGGAGTGGGCGCTATGCTTCCACAACCATATGGTCCCAATATTAGTGTTAACCATTATATAAGTAAGTAAGAGCAGTGGCTATTAGCTAGCAAGTGGGATACACACTCACAAGGACACACATGCACTACCATGTACACACAACTGGACCATCTTCCACACCAACAAACAGAGAGGCTTGCATTACAGCACACACAAAAGGATTGTGACTTCATCCTCTGTCCAGGACGCCATGACTCCACTATATCTTGACATCGCAAATAGCTACTCATTGCTATATTAATGCTCTAAATGTTGCATACAGCTCATTTAATGCATCTCTGGTATGTCTAAATATGTATGTCACCTGACAATACATTCTGGATGTGTAAACATATGCATGTGTGTGCCTTGCATGTAATTTTCTCAAGGAGCTGTGCATGCATAATGTGTCTGGTAACATGCGTGTATGAGCATGTGCTTGCATGTGTTTAGTGTGTGTACAAATGTATGTGCATATGTGTGTCTCTGTAATTATGTAAGTACTTTGTACTTAAGTGTCTGTGTAATGTGTTCATGATTTTGCATAATGTATTTTATAGGACAACGGCACCATGTTTGTGTGCATACAAGTGCACTTGCATGTGTTTGGCGTTTAAGTATGCATAAGTACTTTACTGAGGCATGTGTGTATATGCTTGCTGGTTGTGTAAGTGTTTGATGCAAATGGGACGTGTGTATGAATGTCTGTATGTACAATACAGGCATGTACATTCCTACATGTGTGTGTTAACAGAACATCTGCGTGAAATTCCATGTTTTTCCAGCATCAAAGCAATACACGTATTTACTTTGTGTGTGTGTGTGTGTGTGTGTGTGTGTGTGTATAATAATCGGTGCCTTTTGAGATGCTTTATTTTAGTGGTTTTAGTGGTTTTTCACATGTCTCTCCCCCATTTAGAGATACTGGAGTGTTTTTTGACCCCCCGCCCATCTCATCCCATCAATGCTGCCCCCATCCCAGAGATAAAATCTCTACCCAGAAGCCAAACTTCTTCACCTGCACCACTTCACAAAACTCTTCTCCTGCTATTACGAACCACTTACCACACCTCACACACCAGCTAGAAAATCAATACTTTTACTGTGTGTGTGGTGGTGGTGGTGGTAGGGGGCTGATGCCATCCCCCCAGTTTGCTTTCAAAGCAAAACACCCTATCATTGAACCCCTGCTCCACACACACACACACACACACACACACACACACACACCACATTCAAAGTCTCCACTCAACTACCAGCACCCCCACTCTCTTCCGCCCCTACAACTATTCAAACACTTACACACACTCGCGCACCCTCGCACCCGCATCTTTGAAACAAAGCGCGATGAACACCTTTGTCTGCAGCCAGCTGCGCGGTGTGTAGTCTGAAATAGTTTGAACGCAGGGCATGCACACATCACGACGACACACACACACACTCACAGATAAACTTAATGAGGACTTGGTGAATGTAAAGCGCTAACCGTACTGATGTCATTGGTACAGTGAGGAGCAGGGCCCCTTTGGTATGCTGGCCACACACACACACACACACACACACACACACACACACACACACACGTCTCGATACTGGGCCTTGTGTTCTGTTTCCTTTGGCAACGGAAGTTCAGTATTTAAGAGCGCTGCTAGACAAAACAAATACCCTTCTGCACTCCTCTGTCTCTCACTCCCTCTCTCCCATCATTCTCCCTCTTACTCTCACCCCCTCTCACCCGTCTCCCTCATGCCTCTGTATGTCTTTCTCTATCTCATCATCTTCCTTCCCCCCCCCACAGTCCCCTCATCTAGTTTCAATCTCCATCATTTGTCTTCCTCTTTTTCCTCCCCTTCCTGTCTTTCTCCCTCTTTCTTATGCCCTCTCTCTGCCCGGTTCGCACACTAACACGGCTCAGTGCCTCCCTGGACACACACCATTCTCCATGCTTATTGTTCCCCCTGACAGCTTTTGTAGTAGGGAGAAAAAGCGACCTCTCCCCTCCTCCCTTCTTTCTCCATCGCCCAAATTCAGCAACTCACCCCCCTCGTCTTCTCCTCCCTGCCTGCCTTCACCCCTCTTCTCCCCTTTAGCATAGGCCCTCATCACCACTGATCCACACACACACGCATTCCACAAGCGTAAAAGGTCAAAGGGTGCAGCTGCCTCAATAAAGAGATGGGGGAGGGAGAAAGGGAGAGAGATGGAGATGGAGAGGGAGGCGGGTGACTCATTCACTTTCCTCCCTTTCTGCAGTGGGCAGAAAGAGCATCAGGGTTGGGGGGATTGTTCGGGGGGTTGGTGGGGGTTTAAGGATGGAAGGGAGGCTGGCTCGTTTTTTGGCTCGTTTCGCAGCGTTTTTAATAGCAGTTGTTGTACCTCTTTCTCACACTCTGTTTACTCTCTTTGGCTGCAGCAGATGTAAACACAAACGGTTGGTTACAGCTATTTACCAGAGAGGATCCTTGGCCGTGTCTGCTTTGTATTTATGGCCGCTAACATGCTGGATCTGCTGTTGGCTAATGGACAAAAGCCTCCACTGCTGGGCATGTTTTGGAGCTGAACTGATTTGTGGGGCTGATATTGGCCTTTTTGTGATATCAGATAGCAGCCAGTCATGTCATCCACCTCCGATTAGATGAAGATTTCTATTTGACTGTAACTGCTTGACAGCTATTTGCAAAACCTGCAATTTCTATGTTGTCCATTACTTCATCTCCTAAATACAGCAGTGATATTTACCCAGGATTGAATAGATGTGGTGGGTCGCTTTTCTCGTAACAGAATTTCATCAGTTGTTGTTTCACTGAGGTCAGTAGTAAACGGACGTTTGGAGGACTACGTTTGAGAGAGAAGCAGATTTTCTCTGAGACTTTGAGAGAGGCTTGGTTGGCCACTGGAAGCTTCATGGAGACGCATCATGTAACCTAGCCATAGGCCCTTTTCATGGCAGACATCTTGACATGTCAAAGAAGAAACGCACATGTGTAAATAATCAAATTAATGATGGCTGAATTCAGTTTAGCTGCTTCGGTTTCATGGTCCTGGCATTGTGCATGCTGGCTCACTGTCACACTGTCATGGCTTACTGGGACACTTGAAAAGAACAGAGCCATCGTAAATGTTATTAGTAACACCTGCGCTTTTCCTACTGTGACAAGTCAAAATGTCTGCCAAGGAAAAGGCCTTTTGCACTACTAACCCATTCTTATTCAGTATGTAGACCTCTCTAGCCCCCTCTTTGTGTCCATATATAATGTGTCATTTGTTGTGTTTTGATTTGAAGTATAATAGTAAAAAAGTGGAGCTTTAGACTCTGTGATATTTTGAATGATGAGACTTTTTGATCCTGATAAACTCACAGTTTTGGAGATAATACTGAATAAATGTACATTTTAAGCATAAAATGGTCAAATCTTATCAAACTGGATACTGAGACTTTCCTCCAGCCCACACAACCTCATAGGTCTTTTGTTTCTACCCTGCAAGGGCTAATTTATATTCAGTTTACATATGAAATTACATACGTTCATTTCAAACACTGATGGCACTAAAGGGCAAAGTCCAAAGTTTCTGACAGCAACAAACATTGCAATGTCGGAGGAGTTTGTAATAATGTAACTCTAAACAGAGGCAGCATTGTAGATGGCCATGTGGACGATGAATTCTTTTCACCATATTACTGATTTGTTGTGTTCCTCCACTTCTTAAATGTCTTAGTTGTGTCCTATGGTTGTGACTTGCTTGAAATATACTACACACTACCCTTAATGTTTCCAGTGGTACTGCTCTGTTTCATCCGTATCCGTAAGCTTTCAGAAAACATGCGCAAATACAGATGAAATTAAAACAGACAACACACAGAATGCTTGGTTTGTGTCCGTGTATGCATCTAACGTTGAGCATGAGATCATGAGATCAACACTTCCTCATATCTAAATAACAGAATAGGTTGTTTGCCAATACCTCCCAAAACAATATGTGTGACTGTTGGAGAGTCCCACAAGCACACATGTGGTTAACATTGTAATACAGTCACAGTTTGGTTAGGTTAAGGCAACAAGACTGCTTAATTAGGTTCAGAAAAGAATCATGCTTTGGATGACGATAAGTACAATTGTTACGTAACTTAAGTTTAATACATAAGTTAACTTACATAATGTACATAAACTAAGTTTCATACATTACACATAGTGGTACAAGTGAAGTACGTTATATTAGTTACCTGAAATAACTCAACATTGACTTTTAGTTTCACACCAACATTGATCTCCTGGGTGAAAGTCCTGTGCTTGTTTGACTCATTCATCCACCCAAGCTCTTCCTACACAGACTTTCTCGCTCTGTATACCACGTCACCTGACTTCCCTCTGCTACCATCATCACTGCTATGGCTACTAGAGATTGCTTCACAATAAATGTAAAATATGGGTTGGAAAAAGCTGTTTGTACCTATGGGGTCATTTTTTTAAATAAACAGTTTTGAATATTCATATCAACACTGGTATTCACACAGGCCTCCTACCACCACAACTGTAGCCAAATAATCAAGGTTTTTTACAGACGGTTTAAAAACATGGCCTACCTTCCAAAAGAGGAGATGGCAAAGTCCTTAAATTGTAACACAGTCCAGAACAACAGATCAAACTATTCCCCCTATTCACCCTCCTATCCATGTGGTACAAATCAACATCTCCCTCAGTTCTCTCCTGGCATCTCCCAGGTGTGTCACATCAGTGGCTAATTACAAGTCAGACCCTTTCCCCAATGCATGACATCAGTTCTGACCTTCAAGTCTCTTTCTACACAGTCCCTGCTCAACTACAGCACAAGACTTATTGTAACATTTAAGTACAATCAAAAAGAAAAAAGGAATCAATATCTCAAGGATTGTAGGTGCAGATCATTATGGACCTTTCCTACAGTATTCGTCCTGAGATCTTGCAGCGGTGTTTTTTATACAATAAATATCACGTTAATATTACTACAGAGACAGATAATGTGTTTAAAAACGACACAATAAACTTTTCACAACTGCCACTCTCACACAATGATTGATATCTTTAATACCAAAAACACAGTGGGATGCTGCTGAAGGTAAAATATATCTGATTTAATATCTTTTAAAACACCTGGCTGTGGATCACAGCGGTTGTCCAAGGACTGTAAGTTCCAAAATCAGGGAATGAGCCAGAGAACTGTGAAGAGTGAGAGAGAGACTGACATTATGAATAAAATTCTACTCTCATGGACCGCTACTACCTGCAAAAGCTAATGGGAGGCTGCCACAGCACAAGTGGTGTGAAATCCTTCTTGATGGATTGAAAAGTGTCTTTAGGGATCCAAAAGCTCGCCTTCTTGAGCATCTCAAAGGGTGTGGTGCTAACCAGGATGACTTTGGCATGATCACATTTAGACTTGACTGAGTGAAAATTAAATCAGATTTCCTTTGAACAGGATTCGCTTTGAACTCTGCCCAGGCATCATTTAGAGAAAGGTCTCATGACACAATTTGATCGTGGAAATGTGTGCAGGTAGAAATCCGCCTCCCTGTGGTTAGTCCTAAACTTTGAACTTAACATGAAAAACTTCCCGGCTCTTCATGCAACCTCTCATCTCGTTATGCACACACTTCCTTGCGGCAATGATGATGCATTAAAGACTTGAAATAGGTGTGACATGCACCAATTGGTATGATGAAAATTGTTCTGTATCTTGCATGTTGCGCACTTCTTTGCAAAACAGAGCAAGTCTTTTATTGCTAATTAGTGTGGCTTTACAGTACATGAAGTTCCAGCACATTCCTATCAAATTCCAGAGATACTTGAAAAACAGCACAGATACAGAGGGTGATTCTGGTAAGGAAGTTCTGTCTTTTCTTCCTCCTCTGCAGGGAGGTCAGAAGTCAGGTTCTGCTACACAACACTGTACCCAGCTGGTAGAGATTCACATCTAGAATGCTCTGTGAGGGCTATCTGCATATTTTTTGCGCTTCAGTTGTTTGAACTATAAGTGGAGATTTCTCATCTCAGTCTTAGAAATGTATGCAAATCAAGTTGTGGCACAAACAAGCCCACGAAGACGAGCACTGCTCATCCAAAAAGCCCCCTTCATCACCAATCGCGAGAGCAAATTGCGTGCTTCAGCTGTTAAGACTAATCCAGCAAGTCTGGCACCCGTACACCCTAAAGCCCCTACGTAACTGGAGCTTTTTCTGTTCTGATTTGAGATTCTAAGATGGAAAACCCTTTCCAATGCTTCTACAGCTATTTCTGATGTAAGTTTACAATGACAAGAGTGATTCAGAATGGTGAAATTGCACAAAGGATTTCATCCCATTTTTGTTGAAATCTGGTAAAGAAATATAAAAATATGGATAAGTGTTGCAGTGTTTGAGAATTGTACGCAACCTTGCTTTTTTCTGACCTCGCTTATAAATACTTCAACATGTAAAGTTACTAAGCACATTTTCTAAATAAGCACAACATTAAGTGATAATTTCCTCCAATATTTCAATAATGAGAGACTTAATGTTTTAATCCACTACATCACAGAGGTAAATATCTTACTTTATTTTGGTTTGACGGCATATTTACCTGACAGAATAAGGGCTTAAAGGAAGTTTGTAAGATATAGGAGGATTTAATTGCATCTCGCGGTGAGGATTATAGACAACAACCAGCTGAAACTTCCTCCAGTTAATTTTCCTTTAGTGTTCATCATTCAGAAGGTTTTTACTAAGAGCGAAATTATCCACAGAGGCATCTTCCTCTTCAAAACAAACGGACTAGGTAATTAAAAATGTTTAAAACACTGAATAGATCAGTTTCACATTAGAAATCTGTGCTTCTCCACAGCTGTTTGGCGCATCACAGACAGGCCACTAGTGCCGCACCTGCTAATGTGAGCTTACGTTTTACTCTGATAACTTAATGAGTGCTCACCTTATTTCTGATCCAGACGTTCAGGAACCAAATTAACCGTTAAGGTCTCCTCCTCTCCAAAACAAATGGACATGGTGATTAAAACCGTTAAAGACACTGAATGAAGCAGTTTAACATTACAAATCTGTGTTTTTCCAACACTGTTTGGCATGTGGAAGCGGGCTGCTAGCTTAGCATCGGTTAATGTGTGCTCACCTTTTTTCTCTGATAACTTGAGATCCTTGCAACTTGCACGTGATATCTGCAGAGGTCTCCACCTCTAACTACAGTGGCCAGTGTGAAAACATGAATATCCCTATGAGCCAGTGGTTTGCCTGTTCTGGGCTACTGTAAAAATATAGTGGTGCAACATGGCCTCCTCTGAGGATGAGCACCAACTCCCTATGTAGATATAAACGGCTCATTCTATGGTAACGAAAACACAACACTTCTTATTTACTCAATTTTTTACACACTCAAGAAAACATATTATATTCCATTTTTGTCAATATATCCTTCTAAATCCTGCACACTGGACCATTAATAGATAAAACATACACCGAGCTTTTACAATATAAAACACTGTTATAGTGTAGCCAGTATGACAGACACAATTGTGTTGGCTCCAAAAGAATTTTCATTTTCATAAAACATTTTCCAAGAGCTGCTTTATGGTAATGCGCAGTTAGTAATACAAATGTTTATTTTTGCACATTAAATCTTTAACTGTGCTCAATATGCCGTGATTGTTTCATCATTACTTGACTGGCAGTGCCTTGGGCTTTGTGTCCCTTCACATAAATTTCCTCCTTTGAAAGAGTACAACAGCAGGGTTGTATAGAGCTGTTAGACCAACTACGAGCTAGAATACTTCTCACAGGTTTGTGCAATAGTCATGTAACACTGTGAAAGAAAGTCTTCACAATGGATGCATATACTTCCATACTTTATGATTTGGTCATTTCGTGCGTTTTCTTTGTGGCACAACTGACTCAAGGCTCCCGTGTCTTGCTCAAGGACACGTTAGTGGAGTATATGTTTGTGAACAAAGAACCCACAGCCTTCAGCTGTGGCATTCTTTAACCACAGGACCACCCCGATGCCAGTAATACAGCCTCTTTGTCAGAAAGCGTATGTCAGTTTCACAATGAACTTGAAATCTAAGAAGATTTTTTAATAAATGAGGTTCCTGGTAAACTGTCAGATGAAACAATAGGAGGGTGTTTTGGAAATAAACTTCAGTCGTGACACACCCGCTCACCAGTATGTAGGGTTTGTTTTGCAGGGTTAGATTGGAATGTCTCTGAGAGTGCGGTTTATGTAAAGTCTGCTCCAGTTTGTTTATCTGCTCTGGATGTCTGTGTATGAGTGGGGAATGTATTTGTGTACAGTATCTGGCTGTGCTGGAGTCCTGTGTTGTTCTTTCGTGTGAGTGTGTGTGTGTGTGTGTGTGTGTGTGTGTGTAAGAGAAAGTGACACCTGGAAAAGTACTTTCACAGTATAATTACTTACAATACCTGGATAAAAATAGAATTAGTGAGATAATATACAGGTTTTAGGTTTTATAACCAGATTACTTTCACAGTTTTCATTTGAAATCTCCACATGGCCAACTGAAATTAATTCATCCCACTGCAAAATATTACATTGTGAAGTGCTATTGCCACGATAACCACATAAACAGTACTCTTATGTAAAGTTGGTAAATTAGGCTATTACTACTTGCAGCATTTACCATTACATAGCATTTAGACTAATGCATTTTATTGCTTAGAACATTTAAAGCCCCACTGAAGATTTAAGCTGCTATCTAAGTATCGTAAAATAGTTTGAAATTTTATATTACAAAGTAGGAGTTGTTGCACCAGTACATTCCCTACAACACAAAATATTGCTTTGCCTTTTTGTTATCAGGGTTCAGAGTTAATGCTGATAAATTCACTTTATAACTAATCTAGGTCACCCTACATGGACACAACTAATGGTTACAACTTAAGAAATTACATGTGAGCAAAAATGAATATGCAATATATAAAATTGTTCCTTCACATCAACCAAATGTACTTTCACCCACCATGTTTGCCCATATTATGACGTCAGCCAGCCAGCCCCTTGTCAAGTTTGCTGTTCTTGCATGTCACAGTTTACAATAATAAAAAATTTATGGTAATTTTTGAAATAAGTGATACCCTGGTTTTACCCAGAGGTAGACAAAATCAGGTTTCTCATCTCTGATCAAACTGGCATTTTTTTCTATCTGTTACTTGCAGATTTTATCAGCTGTAGCTAGCTAGCTAGCAAATCAATGCTAACACTGACTTAGTTGAAATTACAGTTTCCAGCTGAAGCTTCATTTCTGAACAGGGCATTTTCTAATGTAACTTGTACCCCTACAAAATAGCTAGTGCAGCACAAGCCACTGATGTGCTAATAAGCCTTGGAAAACAACACAACTTCAGTATGTTATTATGATAGGTAGCCTAGGAAGGTAGTTAGCCAGATGTGCTAATGTTACATCTTACCTGGGGCCCGCAAATTTGCAAATCCTAGAATATTGAAGGAATGACCTGCCCTACTTTTCCTATGATTGGCTAGTACCCGCTGCCTTTGTTGGTTGGATTGCTTAGGTGTAGCCAAGAAGAGTGGGATTGATTGGGGTTAGGTTATATCAGGGTAAGCAAATCAGAATAAGGCAGAGTAAGGATTGCCATTCCTTCAGTATCATAGGATTCATAAAGTCTTGTGGGGCCCATAGAGCAGGCCGTGCTAGAGCCAAGTGGCTGACTTCCAGTTTGGCCCTCCACTAACTTGAATAGAAACAAAGCGATTTAGTTAGCCAACGGAAAGGATCAAATCCTGCTAGTGAAACAAGTTATTTTGCAAAGGTCATTGTAATTTGACTTTTGGCCACTATGTAAAATTGACTTCAGCTCAGCTCAGCTCAGCTCAGCGTACTTCCTGGAGGCTTAATCTGTCCTTTACATTTGTGTTTTTAAAGCCTTATGGACACTGCTTCAACATGTGAAGAAATCCCAAGCATGACAGAGCTGCTGTGCCTAGTTACAGTTGCTAAGTTATGATTGGACAAGTTCTGTGGAGGGTTTAACCAAATGGTCAATTTGATGTGATTACTCCCTGGACCAGAATATTATGCCTCCTATTATGTCTTATTTTTTAAATGCAAAGAAAGAGAAAAAAACTAGGCCTAAAAGCAGTCGGGAATAATGATGAGATCTTTCTAAAGCAGCTGAGGATCAAATTTAGAGGCAAGGCTTTTTAATTGAACACAACCTACTTTGTTTATTTCCTGCGGCTTGAGTTGTGTGCATAATGGTGTGTGTGTGTGTGTGTGTGTGTGTGTGTGTGTGTCTGTGTGTCTGTGTGTATGTGTGTGTGTGGTAGAGGGGGTGGAGGACTTTGGGGGAGTTGTTTGCGTGACAAGCAGAGGCATTACAGAACTTTTGCTTGTCTCTAACAACGAGGGCTGCAGTGGCGCAATCCACTCAGGAATATTAACAAGTTAATCATCTGAAATTAATGCCGTTATATCCTGAAGCCAAACACATAATGTACAACATGCTCCCCCCCACCCCCCCACTGTGCAACCAAGCTATTTTCTAACCGTTTTCCCATCCCTCCCTTTCACTCTCTCCATCAGCTCTGCATTTGCAGATCGCAGCTGCACTTGTCATCAGGCCTGTTATTAACTGCAACATTTTTCTCACTCTGAGATGGAGGGAAAGGTACAGAAAGGGAAAGATTCGGGGAGGTGGGGAGAGAGAACAGGAGAAAAAAAAGACAAAAGACGAGTGAGAGACAGGTGGTGAAAGAGGAGAGAGATTGAGTTAGACGGAGAGCAGAGAATGGTGGAGGGAGGGAGGAGGGCAATGAGAGCAATCTTGAGGCAGAGAGAAATAGCTGCCAGCATCAGTACTGTAAAATCATGGATTTTCTACGATAATTCCTCCTCTGCTGAGGTTTAATTACCCTCTGCCAGAGCTATCTGTCCGCCTCCAGGTCTGGCCACACACTAAAGGCCTTTGCATCCAATCAAACAGCTTGACCTTTTAACCCTTCATCTCTTCTCCAATCATGACATGACATTTCAGGTCTGTCAGGTGCGAGCCATCCGTGCACTCTGTGCAGCTCTCCTCGGGGTTCTAAGGCGCTACACTACATTAATCACAGTGACATTGTAATCACAGCAGTTTTACCCTGATTCAGTATGCAGATTCCTGGGTATATTTCTTTGATTTAGAGCGTTGTCTCCCTCTCTCCCCACTTCTCCCTTACTCTCCTCTTATCCTTGACCTTCACTCATTACCATGGTAACTGCGTCTTACTCGAGGATTGTTTCGTTGGTAAGTCAAGTGGGCCAATCCTTAGGTTTTAAGTTGCGCATCAGCGCCGAAGCTTTTCAAAATCTAATTTAGGGGATTATCTCTCTATTGATTTCACTTAAAACTGATTCTTTTCTCTTTCCATCCTTCTGCTGCTGTGATAAAGTATCAGGGAAGGAAGCGGCGTGTGTGTTTCTGTGTGTGCGACGTATCAAGCTTTCCTTCCTCCACGGAGTTGAAGAGGAGGCTCAGCCGTCTCACTTGGCAAAGCACAGAGAGCACGCAAGATTGCGCGTGTTCGTCTTTGTGTGCCGCCGCGTGTGTCGTTCCAACTTTTTGGCGCCTATCTGCATCTGTCTGTGTGTGTTCATGCAGCACACACACACACACACACACAAACGGCTATCATCCTCCATGGCATTAATATTCATCTGTGTGTGCATTGAGCAGAACAGATTAGCAGGAGTAATGATGAGCATGTAATGATAAGGGGACCACAGCAGTCCCGATAGTCTAAACAGGCCTCCTTTAAACCCGACTGGAAAGAGGCAAGCAAACTCATTACAGCTTAACAGCCATTAGATTAGCATTAGTTCCTCTTTGAAGGGAATATTGCTGCTGGTTTCCATGGATTAGCAACAGTGGTGAGCCATTCAAGGAACATCATCACTACTGGTTTGGTATTACAGTTAGTGATTTGTTGGCAGCGACCAGCTGTTTCCTATTACTATCCAGTCAGGGTTGGTTTTTGCAGATTAGAAATGCATACCGATCATCCAGGTACTCTACGGGTAGAACTAATGGACTACTGACCCACTGGCTTTTTTTCTGAGTATAGGAAGGCTGTGGCAATATCATGGGATGAAAATAAGCCAAATAACATTGCATAAGACTAATATGGACTGTAAAAGTAGTATAAGTTACTTGTTATGAAGGGCCATAGAAATATAAAGGCTCTCAATTTTAGGGCTCTGCACTTACTTTATTCTCCATATTTTGCATCACTTTGGAGAAAAAAAACAGTTACTGCTCGCCTAAATAGAAGCACCAGTTACGGTATGCTTATGTAGATGACATAAACAGGAATGACACCAGCAAACCAGGACACCACTTTCAACGTCACTGATGACATCAATGGATTTACTGAGTCTGTGGTGGATTTAATTTGTCAATCAACAGAGGCAACTGTGTCCAGAACTACAGTTAAATCATTCCACAACCAGAAACCATGGATTACCAGAACCAAACGCACACACACACACACACACACACACACACACACACACACTCTGCAGCCTACGACTTCAGGCTGCAATCTGGAAACATGGACAATTATAAAGCAGCCACCTATAATGTATTAAGAGCAGTTAAAGAGGCAAAAAAAAGGACTATGGGAAGAAAGTGTATCTGCAGTTCTAAGACGGCAACCCCAGAAGCATGTGGAAAGGTCTACGAACTATCAAAGATTACAAGACACAACTGCGTCCATCATAACCTTGTGCGTCATAAAGTCCACCATCATTCCTGTGCCCAGGGAAAAAAGATCAGCCTGTTTAACACCCCTTTTCCTACAACATAGTATGGGTTCTGTTACAGTTCCTGACCTAATTTTGAACTGTTCGGTGAATTTAGACCAAAAATAAATTGGTTCAGAACCCACAAAGTTGGTTCTCAGCTTGCACCAAAAAATGGCAGTTTTTTCTTAACCTGAGGAGTGAACTGTGATGACATCAGTGGGTGTGTCATAATCTCTGCAATGGGAAGAGAGTATAGAGAAGGAAATAAAGGAGAAGTCAATTGAGGAAGTGTTGTCAAAAAAAGAGCAGCCAGTGTTCTCAAAAGTTGGTCCATGCTTATTTTTTGGACAAAATTAATCACCTGTAATAACAGAACAAAATCTCACAGATAATCAATGCTAGCTGCAATTTTGTTACTACTGTTTACTCCTGTTGTGCATTGTGCAGCACTCTGTGTTGATGACACATCCTTGATTACAGTGGCTCTTTTTTAAAATGGTAGACACACGGGCTGGTTGGCTAGAATCCTGAATGTAACCTGTTCACGAACCACAGCTAATTTAGTGGAAAAGGGGTATGAATGACTGCTGCCCAGTGGCACTTACCGCTGTAGTGATGAAGTGCTTTGAACAGCTGTTCAAGGGTTACATCTGCTCCTCACTACCCAACACACTGGACCCACTACAGTTTGCCTACCATGCCAACCAATCTACCAAGCAGGCCATAGCACACATCCTCCACACCACCCCATATCCCCTAGCTATGTCAGATTGTTGTTCACTGACTACAGTTGAGGGAATTGACAGGATTACATTTCACTGAAATTTGTAGGTTATATGATTACATGTGATGTTACTGTTGCAGACCTCTGCTCAGGTTGAAGTTGGGTGGAGCTATGCAGGGTTTAATGTGATGTCACCAAACTAAATGTATAAATACACATTACAGAGGTGTAAGATCTCAGGTGCAACAAGAGTGTGAAGTAGATGTAAATCAAGCCCAGTTTGCACATGACCACACTCCTAAGAAGAGGTCTTTAAGGTAAAATGAGTGTACACTGGGTGTGTAGGAGCTTTAATGTTTCCAATGTGCAATGGCGTTATAGTAATACATAGGTTTTTTTTTTTTTAACAGAGCACATTTTGACATGTCACAGTAGGCAAAGCACAGGGGTACATAATCAAATTAATCATGACCGAATTGCATTTACTTGCTTCAGTTCCAGGGTCCTGGTTACGGAGCATGCTGGCTCACTGTCACACAGTCATGGCTTACTGGGACACTTGAAAAGAACAGAGCCATCGGTAATGTTATTAGTAACACCTGTGCTTTTCCTACTGTGACAAGTCAAAATGTCTGCTGTGAAAGAAAGGCCCCACAGACGCTGCAGGAAATGACAGGAAGTGGTTTAAATTTGGCCAAGCTCTAATTAGAAACCACTTCTGAATTCCAAATGCTAGTCACAGTAAATAACCAGTTTTGTTTACAGGCAGGTTATGATTATGGTTTATGAGATTATGGTTAAATAACTTGCTGCTGAAGTGAATTTAAAAAGGGAAGAAAAGGGGAGGAAATGACAAAATTGCTGCAGAAGGAAGCAGTGGCACTGACTGAAGGTAGATTAGCAGCCTTAGCAGGTTGCTGGTAAATGGAGGTTTACTGTTTGCCAACTTTCATTGTACTTGCCCTCAGTTTCAGTGGCAGGTTGTCATGGCAGAGGCAGTGACAAGTGTCTACTAGGATCAATGCCGGTGTGTTGCAGTGTGAAAGACAACACACCGACATGTGCTAGTGTTTGTGTAGTTGAGGTCAGTGAATGTGAGTGTGTGTGTGGCATGTGATCTACTCTCACACATCACAGATCAAAGGGTAAAGGCAGCTGCCTGGTCATCTCACCCGAGGCCACCCTGGTGGCACACCACGCTATGGAAGGGCCTTTAAAACACACACACACAGATGTACATCCACAACCGGATGAGGCAGATTTCGGAAGGGAGCAAAAGACGCTACCAGTTACCATAGAAACGTGCCACAAAGCCAGAGGGAAAGAGGGGGAAATAGAAGAAGAAGAGTGGTGTTAGAGGGGGAGATAGAGAGTGAAATCAGCTCTGTCAATACGTTGCCAAGCAACACTCAACACTAACGAAGCTGGGTTTGATAACTTGTTGATAACACCAGTGGGGGAGCCAGTGTGTGTGTGTGTGTGTGTGTGTGTGTGTGTGTAATGGCAGTGTTATTAGCAGAGGCAGTGAAAGAGCCCCTGCTGAGACAAGCCCAAAGCAGAGATAAGGGGAGAGACCTTCTATTAAAGGCAGGGTTACTTGTGGGCCTTAGGAACTCTTGCTCGCTCTCTCACACTCTCTCACACTCACACACACACACACACACACACACACACACTAGAACAAAAGACCTAAGCAGACCCTCACACAATAATGAATCACACAACAGGACCCAAAGAGTGGTGCTTAAACATTTTTGTTTGTTTTTTTTATTCAACCTTTTTTTCCAAACCAGGAATGTACTAGTTTTTTCCTCTCTTTTGAGGTGTGTTGGGGGGGGGGGGGGGGGGAGGGCCGGGAGGGGGGGGGGGAAGGAAGGGGTCGCTGTGATGAGTAGACAAAGGGGTAAGGAGGAGAGAAGAAGAGGAGGAGAGGACACAAAAAAAAACCTTCTCACACAGAGGTGTCCCAAATACAAAGTCTCAACACGTTACATACGAGAGCCACCTTCGCTCCGCGGCCTCCGCTTGCTGTCTATTGGCACAAAAAAACCACACACGCACACTCACACACATGTACACACACATACACACTTTCACCAACGGTAGAGGTGAGGGAGCTAGGCGGTAGCTGCTGCTTTTTTTTCTCTCTCTCCCCCGTTCCATAGAAACAGCACTTTTCTTCTTTCTCTTTTCAACATGACAACCAGTGGCTGTGTCCGTGGTTTTTAGAAACACGTTGAGTCGACCAGTCAAACACAAACAGTGAGAGCCAGAGACACAACTTGAAATAACATCGACATGGAAATCAAACAATAGAAAGGAAAAAAAACAGAGTCCGAGAGATACTTGACATTCTGCTGAGGGGGAGGGGGGACAGGGAGCGAAATGGACTGAAAACGGGGCAGTGGCTTCTTCGTCAGAGTTGACGTCGTAAAGTCCGAGGAGATTTGTTTCCCCCCACGCAGGCAGAGGCCATTTTCGGATGAAAAACACTGTCATTTTGGATCGGAGTGCTCCAAAGAGTTGCAGAAGTTGTTGAAGAGAGAGAAACAGACACTTCATTTGGCTTGGAGGATATTTTAGGTACTCTGAGCATGTTTAAATAGACATAGACTTAACAGCATACATAAAAAAGAAACAAAACACAAGTCGGTAGTTGTACAAAAAGAAGAATTTGAGGTGTTTCCAGCCTCATTTTCATCTTTGAAATCAATTTCGATACAGTCAAATACAATCCAAACTCATTCATGGTATAAAAACATATCTGAACATCATCACTGTGTTTTTGAACAAAGTCATTTGGGACGAATGTGACACTTAAGTATGAAAGATATCTCATTATATGATGTTAGATACTGATACAAAACACAGCTGAGAAATGTTGTAAGGTCCAGATTTAACACTGGCTTCACACAGAAAACATGGCTACATCACTGGAGGCCTTATGTGTCTGAAAGGAAAAATAAAAAGCTTAAGCTCTCCACTGCCACCCATTTTACACATAAGCCATAAACATGTTTGAGCAACACAAAACAGCTTTTTTTTTAGTATGCACATGTGAACATATTGCACCTCTGAACACAGCGTTGTGTTATTGCCCTCGAGGTCGAGGTGCTGGGGCACTGGCGTGTTTGTGTGAGTGTGTGTGCGTGAGGGCGTGTGAAAGAGAGGAGAAAACACACGGCACACAAACGCTCTTTTCATCCCTCCCGTGTCCATCGGGTTAGTCTTAATCACAGAAATAGAGTCATATGAAAGCAATCAGCGTTTCTGTCGAGTGTGGGTGAAAGTGTGTGAGAAAGCAAGCGGCAGCGAGAGAGAATGTATGTCATTCAATGCAATCAGTAGGCATTTGTGACAGTCATTAAAAGGTGTGAAATTTGTGTTAGGTTTTGTGGGAGGGGGGTGTGTGTCAAACAGAGTGTACCGACTGCTGGGGGGGAGTTCTCCTGTGTGATTTCTCCTGTGTGCGTCCGCAGCTAGGACTGTACTGTGTGTGTGTCATTATAATAAACGAGAGCGTGTGTGTGTGTGTGTGTGTGTGTGAGATGCATTTCAACACAAATTTTGGCGGAAAAGGAGGAGCAAATCTGAAATGTGCCACCTCACGTTAAGTGTGACCGAGTCACAGTAGATGTGTGTGTGAGAGAGTGAGTGATGAGATCTCTCCTTTCCGTGGTTAAAGTTCAGCTCCTCCGAAATCCGTTTTGGCTGTTGGTTCCGTCGCCTTCGTCGAGGAGGCTCAGACCCCTCCGTTCAAAGAAAATGTTTCTCTCCTTTCGCCAGTCCCTCTGTCATCTGCTCTCTCCATCCTTCCTTCCTTGGGATCCTTCATCTCTCACTCCTGCCGCTCCCATCCTTCCCCTCCCCTCAGCTTCTTTTTCTTTAGTGTGCAATTCCTTCACAGTCTTTTCTTTCCTTGTCTCCCTCCCTCCCTTCCTCTCTTTCTCTCTCTCTTTTTTTAAAGTTCTGCATTCAGACGCCGCTTTATTCCTCCTCCCCAGACAGCACTCTCTCTCGCCCTGTTCTTTTCCCTTTATTCTTCTTTTTCATTTCATCCCCTCTCACCCCCCCACCCCGCCATCACCACCCCTCCCCCCTCACTTCTTTTCACTTCTGCGTTTCAAAAAAAGCGTTTGAAAAAAAAAAAAAACTTTCATAGATGGTTCTACCTCAACACTTCCACAAACGAGGTCTAAACTTCAAAACTACAGCATAGTACAAGGAGCTATAAAAATATACACAGAGTTCAGAGACCCTAGAGGGGTGGGAGGGGGGGTGGGGAGAAAAAGGGAGGGAGGAAGTGAATGAGAGAGGGAAGAGAGGAAGAGAGACACAACCTCTGTTCACCGGGAAAATTAAAAAAGGGATTAAATTAATATACAACGCAAAGGGAAAAGGCAGGAAACAAGGTCGTTCTAAGTTGTGGAAAAAAAACAAAAACAGCAGATAAAAAAATGTCTAGCAACAGAAGTGTAGTTTAAGAGAGTGGGTAAAAATAATAAAAACAATAGAAAACAGAAAAAAAACATCTAGAAATTATTTACTGGATATTCATATATATAATCTATAAGTGTTGATAGCGATAAAAAATCTCACTTTTTTGATATTCGCTCACTATTTTGTGTTTTGGTATTTAAGACAAGTCTAAAGAACGCACGCGTACGCACAGTCACTCACACACAAAGCGTACACACACACACACACAAACTAAACCCCACGCGTGCATATGCAAACTCATATGCAGACTTGCTGTACTGAAAGCACACTAACTGCACGCACACGTCTAATGTGGAGCAGCAGCGCCATAATTATTATCCAAGTTGTATGCACACTCGCGCAGTCACACACGCACATTATTAAAATATACAAGATTCTGAGTGTCACCGATTGGTCAGACCTCCTCAGGCCTGGGCCTGGTCATGTGACCGCCGCCCGGGGCTTGCTGATTGAGTGAGTCCGAGGCCCCCTATTTTCTCAGGAGAAACGAACACAAACAAACTAGAATCCTATTGGTGAGTTAGTGGCAGGGGCCGGTCTCTGGTTGGCTGATGGAGCTCTGAGGGGTGGGGCGTTGGGCTAGGCAGGTATGGCCTC
Source organism: Epinephelus fuscoguttatus (assembly GCF_011397635.1). NCBI lineage: Eukaryota > Metazoa > Chordata > Actinopteri > Perciformes > Serranidae > Epinephelus > Epinephelus fuscoguttatus. Next base: position 26,679,660 of record NC_064774.1, read on the forward strand.
TGGGAATCAGAGTTCTCTGGCGCTAAGTGGGATCAAGGGTGTAGTTTTTTTTTAGTTGTAGTCCTTTTCTTTTTCTTTTTCTTTTGTAAAACATCTCAAGTCCCAACGCCAGGTCCATACTCCTAGAAACAAAGTGTGTTGCCACACACACATACACACGCTGGCGGTATGGGGACGACTCTTCAATTCAGCACGGGTGGGTCTCGTTTAGCTCTGAGTTAACAAGAAGGGGGCACTCAGAGGCTCTTGCCCATTCGTGAGGGCCTTGTTAAGAAGGGCTACGACTTTGCCCTTAACACACGCTTGGTGGCCCAGTTGTGTGGGAATGGGGTGGGGTGGTTTATTCAGCTAAAACACAACTGTGGCTGGGCTCACGGGGCAGTGATTTGGGGGAGGGTCCATGGGGCAATACTGGTAGTATTGAGAGGCTCAGGGTCGGAGCTGTGATGGCGAGCTTTGCTGTGGCTTCATTTGGAGCAGGGGATTGGTCGGTAACGGGTAGAGGGAGGTGGATGTGTCCAGTCGGCCAGAGCAGCGGCCGTCTCATACTTTGTAGTAGATATTGGCCGGGCTCTGAGGCGGCATCTCCTGGACGATGTAGACGGGGTGCCCGTAGTCTCCGCTCACCTTCTCGTAGTGCGGGCAGTAGGCTGAGTCCGACGTCCTCAGTGGGATGATGATGTCGCTGGGTTCGGAACCGTTGTTGTTGGAGCTGCTGATGCCTCCGCCCCCTCCCCGCTTGGGGCTGGTGAGCGAGGACAGCGACAGCGGAGGGTGGTGGGTGTCCGAGTGCTTAGCATGCCGCCTCCTGTAGCACACCACGCAGATCACGGCGGTCACCAGCAGGAGGAAGGCAGAGCCTCCTGCCGCACCGGCAATGAGGGCGATGTTGGAGGGTTGAAGGGGGCCGTTCTCACCGCTGCCCTCGCTCCCAAAGCTGTTGGGTCCTCGAGACTGGGTGGAGTTCCCTGCTCCGCCTGAAACAAATCAGAGCAATCTTACTCCAACATCCACAATATCACAAGCTGCTTTCTCTTTGATTTATATATGCATATGAATCATCATGAATATATCAGAGCAATAACACAGCTTGCTTTCACAATTTGTGTTTTCATGAGCTTTTAAACAAACATACCAATCCTTATGGTTCTGAACCACAATGACATGAGTAATGGCACTGGGTTAGCTCTGCTAGTGAAGACTGCGGAGACTTAACCCAGTGGAATGCGGCAAGTATGCAGCAAATCTCACAGACGCTTATATGTGGTCTCTTTATTGATGTAATGAAGTGGACAGCAGCGCTTGTAAAATGGAGAGGGATGTCCATAGACTTGGAGTGAGAGAGCCCCGCGCAGTATATACTCCTGTGGACAGCCTAGCAAAGCCACAGTGTGTATCAAGGTAACACACTCTATTTCCCTAACCTTAACAACTGTATTTACTTAGCATTACAGCCGACCACATGAAGAGAGCCTCCCTGGTTCAGCTCCTACCACCAGACCACACACTCTGCCTGCCTGCTGGCCTTCCCGCCCGCCTGTCTGTCTTTCTATCTGTCTGTCTATTTATCAAACCGTCTGTCACGCTATCTTTCTGTTTGTCAGCCCGATTGCTCCCTCTGCCTGTTGTGTGTCTGCCTGAAACCTAAGATCTTCACAGCCTCGGGGCTCCGAGTTTTCTCTGCAGGAGGTCGGGTCAGAACTCAGCAGGTGAATGATGGTCTGGACGTGTGTATGTGCATCTTTGTGTGTGTGTGTACGTTTACAGAGTGAGGTGGGGTGGGGGGGTCTAAGGCTCTGGCACAGGACCGTGTGAATGTGTGTGGCGTACTGCTTAAGGCCGGTAATGTGAGTCCCTGCTATATAGAGCCTTTGGATTGGTCTATCATTATTCTTGGCACACATCGCTTTCTTCTCTCCCTGTCCGTCTCTCTCCTGCGTCTCCTCTGCTTCCTCGCCCTCCCTTGCTCCGTGGTTCTCTCTATCTTCGAGTTATTGTAGCTGTAATGACCTACCTTGCTCTGAGCTCAGTGCCTAGCAACACAAAACACACACGGACACACTAAGGTCTGAATATACACAACCACGCAAGGAAATACATGCAAACACACCACCTTGCTGGGCCCCCCTGTTGGGCTGGACTGACTGGGCGAGCAGCGCTAATACCAGACGTCGATTACACTCCCTTCTCGTCCTCCCGCTGTCTTCCTCCCTCCATTAACCCAACATCCCTCATTCTCCATCTCCATTATGATCGCCGCCTTTCACCGGCTCTCTTTATTATATCCTCTTCCTTCACCTCTCCTCCTCCGCCTTTTCTTCTCACTCCCCCTATTTTCCACCTCTCACTCCCTCCTGTGTTTCCTTTTTTTCATCTTGCAAGTCCAGACTTTGACACCTTCTTTTCCCCTTGATCCCACTTTTTTATTTCATTAGTGGATTTCACCTCAGACAGAGACGTTCAACAGGTCAAAAATGAAAGAAAAGGTCAAGGTGATAACATAGTTTTGTTCTCGCTGTTGAGCCAGCTGTACTTCCCCCTCTATTTCTTGAGTGTGATTCACACAGTCAATCTCATATATACAGTTTTTTAAACATATTTTTTGGAACTGTTTCATAATGCTAGAGACACTATCATTTTCCACCAAAGTGTTGCACATGTTTTATGCAAATATCTGAAGATTTTGTCAGCATAAAGTGTGAATCAGTGCGTGTTTCCATCAACAACCTTTATATGAATACATTCAGGAGGATCCGAGAAGATTACATAATTAATGGAGCACCAGTAACTCTGATGCATCGTGGCATTTCATCGCAGCTTCCCACACAAGATAGCTTTTTTTTTTGTATGAATTAATTTGTCTCTATCCATGTGTGCTCTGTGGTGTTTTATCAACCACTATGGTGATACAGAGAGAGCTTGATGTGCACCAAGGGCCCCTGCCTGGCCTCGCACTGGGGACTTTGCGGTTGCAAACACTCCTGACACCCTTGCTCTTTCTGTTTTTTTTTTGTTCCTAATGAATACCTTTTATTTTTATACAATAAAAGATGCAAAAGCAGCGCGTTTGAAAAATCCATCCATTCTATCTTTTTAGTACTTCTGGATAAAAAATTCTCACAGTTTCACTCATGTTATCTGAAAAGCACAGTCTCAAAATGAGGAACTGCCCCATTGACTATGGCAATAAGGGTTGAATTTCAGGTGATTCACGTCTTGGATTGATTGGATATGGGGTGTTATGCAAAGATGCTATCAGTCTATATCTGTTTATTTCACACAAATGTTTGTATTCAGCTTTATACTGGAGGTAAGTGTGGTCTAGGTTGGAAGCTGTTAAAAATGATTAGATTACTCACTGCTGTGTTAAACTTGCATTATTGGCATCATTGTCTTATTACTGTCAAGGTGTGCACAGTGCCAGGCTTCAATATCAGATCATGAGGTAAAACTATCACCTGTGCAACAACAGTGAGCTTCATCCTGCACGGTTCAACTAATGTGATAAAAACTTGAGAATGAATCTTGCCAAATGCCTGAATATTAAAACTGAAAAGGATACTTCACCCTCCAAATAACCATTTGTGCATCAATTACTCACTGAGTGTTATGTTGAATTTCTATAGAAAACTTTGCTTTACTTGCATGCCTCCATGATAAACAAAGAATCCAAAAATTCCCGATTGACTGAAGTCATTGGGTCCATGTTTAACACCTGAAAAATTATATCAAAACATCAATTTACAAACTCTAACACAACTTGTGCGGTATAATCCAAGTCTTATTTACCCAGTTGTATGCTCAGTACTTTTTAAACAGACAGTCCTGTTGATGGGGATCCTAACTAAAGTATACGCTCTTCAAAGCCAGGCTCCATTGACAAAAACTGTAATTTTACCTTGCTGAATACAGGAGCTGCTGGTCCATCGCTGCCTTGATCTGTTAGTTTGTTTGTGTTATTGTGTGACTTTGGTGTTTTGAAGGGTTAGTTTGGATTCACCAAAGTCACACAATAACACCAACAAATTACCGATCTGGGCAGTGGTAGACCAGCAGCTCCCGTGTCCAGCGAGGTAAAATTACTGTTTTTGTCAATGGAGTCTGGCTTTGAAGAGAGCATAGATAAGTTTCACTTAAATCAGGCTCCCATCGGAAAGGGATGTCTGTTCTGGAAGTACTCAGCATATGACTGGATAAATGAGACTTGGATCATAGTGCACGAGTTGTGTCAGAGTTTGTAAACGGATGTTTTGATATAGTTTTGCTGTTGTTAAACGTGGACCCCTATGACTTCAATTCATCAAGAACTTTCTCTGTTTTTGTATCCTTTCTTCACCGTGGAGGCATGCAAGAAAAACAAAGCTTTCTTCATGAATTCAAAGTAACACGGGTGAGTAATTGATGCATAAATGGTCATTTGGGGATTCAAAGTGTCCCTTTAAACTACCTACACCTCCATGCTGCAGGGTATTAGTTTACATTGTGCAAACCTGCACCATGAAAAATCATGCTGCTTTACTAACTAACAGCTCCTCTTTACATTGACAATCAACTGGATTACTGTGATACTGAAGAAAAGTCTGAATCCAAATAATAATAAGACAAGCTCTTAAGTTTTAAGGAGCACCTCTTTTCTATGATTTCTAAGCAGATTCACGGACGTCTATACCCAACAGATTCAGCCACCACTGTAAAGAGTGAGTTATTGGTCTGTGTGTGTGTGTGTGATGTCTGTGTGTTTTGATTTGACTGAGTTATGACTCTGAGGAGGAGTTTGGTTTTGTTTGTAGACCGTTATCCGTTCATATCCCAATCATGCATTTGTTTACATCCCTAGAGAGGACCAGATGAGACAAACAAACAAAACGACTGCGGATAGCCAGCAATATTCCAGTTATTAGCTGAGATGATTCACATGAGGATTAGAAATTCTGGCATAACTATCGTGTCAGGAGTCAAAACAATCATTTCAGACAAGTGTGTGCTAATATGTCCTCGTCGGAGCGTCACGAATGTGTAAAATCCCTCATTATGTGTGTGATGTAAATCAGTCCTGCAGTGTGTCCAGTGCTGTTTGTCTCATTCTAGTAAAAACAATACATACTATTGTTGCTTCCTTCACACATGCAGTTCTCACCTACGTGAGGTATGGACAAGTGATGGGACAACGTGTGAATGCCCTGATTCATGCATTTGGCATTGTACACAAATTCACCACCAAAAACGGGGGGGCAGAAAGGAGAGAGGGAGAAATGAACACAGCTGAGAGCAGATCATGTTCTCTCTCCACCACTGAATGACTTTGAGGGAGAGCATGAATCTAGCCTCTCTCCATTTCCATCTCCTTGTTCTATTCCCTTCTCCTCTTTGCTTTTCAATTATTCTTTTCTTTTTCCTCCTTATGTGCCTCCCACTTCTACCCGCTCCCTTCCATCACTCCCCTGTCTCTTCGTCTCTCTCCCCTCATCTTTCCGTAATTCTCATTTCTTTCTTTCTTTTTCTCTCTTGACGGAACTACAGAATCCAGGCCACCCAAACTAATGACAATAATAACTCTCTGAAATGTCGCCGCCGGTCTAGCCCTCTCTCCTGCCGCCCTCTCTCCCTTTCCCTGCCTCTTTCTTCCTCCCTCTCTTTTTCTTGTCCTTCTCCCAAGGTAGCTATTAGCCATCCATTCCCCGCCTGCAGCACTTAGCTCGGAGGGGCCGGGCGCAGAGACCGGGAGGAGAGGGAAAGAGAGCAGGGGAGAGAGAGAGATATGGAATTAAATAGAGAGATCCACAGATGTCACCGCTGCACATTCTCCATCTGTCGCCTTCTCCCTCCCCTCTCCCCACTGCTTTTCTTTCTATCTACCAGTCTTTGCTTACTCCCTCCATCCATTTTGTGTATGGATCCACTGTGGATTATCTTCACTTGGTCTCCTGCTTACCTGGGTTTCTGCTGGTGGTGCGTCCCGCTGGCGGCTCCTTCTTCGGAGGCAGCCCATATGGGCCTGTGGAGGGAAAAAATAAGGGTGGAATATGAGCAGAATGGAAGAAATACCGAGACTATCTTCCGCGACAGCCAAGGCTCTCGGAATTGGAACCAATAAGTGACATTAGTGAAGAAGGAGCCAGCCAGAAAGAGAAATAGCGACAGAGGAGCTTTAATAAAGGCTTCCCTCCCTTCCATTCCCATTATAGGAGAGCACATATTGATTGGGCTTCAATGTGCCGTGTATGAGCACTTTTCCATTTGTTTGAATGGGGAACTAAAGAGAGGCCGTTTGTTGTTTTGGCCAGAGTGAATTTACACAAGGCCATAACGGCTTGTAATCTGTAGTCGCTAAATCAGGCCATCTGTCTAGCAAGCCCTCAGTAATGGTGATGGCATTAAAGTGCGTTTATGTGACACATGCAAGCACACGCACGCATGCACGCACACACACACACACACACACACACACACACAGATGCAACCATTGTACAAGTGTCACTCCTCACCGCTGAAAGAGATGGTTCAGAAAATACTAATTTTGCTTGCTTCTGAGCCATCTGGCTAACAGTAGGCTGCAGGAATAGAGTTTTATATCGGGATATGACTATTCAGCTCTGCCGTTTATGCAACATTTTAAGAAGAAAGGCTGTTATTGGTCATTGCAGCAGCAGGGGAGAGCTAAATGGATATGACGATGGGGTGCTTATGGATAAAACTGTACAATAAACCCACAGAAACCGCTCACTGCGTCACGCCCATGCACAATCTGGTGAATGTGTGTGTGTGTGTGTGTGTATGTGTGTGTGTGTGCACAGCCATCAACCTATACATACTGACATTTAGAGAAGTGTGAGGCTATTGGCTGGTTGCTCCCTCATGACAGTCGACCAAACAGAAGTTAGGGGCGGTGCTGTCTGGATCAATAGAAACTGCTGTGTGGTCAACAGGGGCTAGCGGAGGGAGGTTCAGGCTGTGTGTGTCTGAGAGAGAGTGTGTGTGTTTGTGTGTGTGTGTGTGTGACAGAGACGGAGAGCAAGCAAGATAGATAAAGAATAAAATAAGAGAAGACAAGTCAGTGTGTGTGTGTGTGTGTGTGTGTGTGGGGCAAGGGTGCAAATGTGTGTTTCACGAGTGTGTGTGTCCCTCGGAGCGAAGCAGAGCGGCATATCTCATCAGAGATCACCACAAGGCAGCACGCCGCTTATTTAGATGACAAACAACACAGACGTGACCTTTCAGCCACATAGCAGATAAGACAGAAAGACAGAGGAAGAGTGGAAATAACAGAGAGGGGGGACTGAGAGGGAGAGTTGGAAGGAGAGATGGCTGGCATGCAAAGTGAAAGGGAAGTGATGAGGACGGGGAAAAGGGGAATTTAAAAAGGAAGCAAGCAATGTTTCTTGAATGGAAAGGGGTTAAAAAAAAGCAAAAAGGCAAATGCAGAGGGAATCGAGAAGAAGTGGAGGAAGGACAGAGGAGGAAAAAAGGCAAGATGACAAATTAAAAAGAGGTGTGTGTGCCTCTTCATAGTAGTAGTTGTGTAAAAGTGGCAGAGAGGTTTGAATGTGTGTGTGTGGGGGGGTAAGGTAGCATTTCCATCGCCCATGTGGTGAAAAAGCCATGGGAAAAAGAAAGTGTGTGTTTCTATTGAGCCGAGCTGACGATGCTGATGTTGTGGCCTGATAGAGCCACAGCAGCGCCACTTGGCTCTTTTGCTGAAGATCACCAACAATACATAAGGCCTGATAACACAGGATAGGCTAAAGAAATAGAAATAGGCGAGTGTGTGTGTCATGTGTGTGTGAGGGGGGTCGTGTGAAGGACAGGTGCCTATTATGTGCAGGAATGCGCAGGTCAGTGAAAATGCTTAAATGCACCTTTTTTCCTGCCGCCTCTCTGAAAAGCCTGCATGTGAGGGTCATTACCTGTGAATATTTCTCCAAACAAATTAGAAGTGTGCGCAGCTACGAGTCATTAAAAATCCCTGACTGCGTGCTTTAACACTGAATGGAGTCATTTTGTTATCGTGCTTGCTCCTGGCAGGTCAGCTGTGAGGGGAAATGTGTGTGTTCTGGTGTGTCCGCACGTCTGCATGAGCACCTCAGTTTGCATGTCTGCGCCCCATGTGTGCGCTCATGCCCTCGCGTGTGTGAGCTAATGTTTATACCTGTAATATGAGTCCCGCGCAGGGATGTGTGAGTGTCAAAGTGTGGGTTTGAGTGTGTGTGTCCAGCGTGAGTCAGTGGTAGTTAAAAGGCAGAGTGAAAAGGGAGTCAACAGGGCTCATTAGAGCTGACTGATCCCACACTTCTCCGCTGTTCTCACCACTTAATGATTCCTAATATGCTCAGAGAGAACACACGCGCGCCGAGAAGTGATGTACGTGTGTGTGTGTGTGCGTTTTGTATGTGTGTGTAAGAGAGCGGGAGATAAGAGGGATGGCTTAAAAAGTGGAGGAGGCTGCGTGTCAGATAAGGAATGTGTACCACTCGGTGCTGTACGGATGGGAGATGGTGTGAGATGCGGTGGACTGGAGCCAATGGTTGTAGTCACACTGTGTGTTAAGTGAGTGGTTGTGCGTGATGCATGAATAACAATGTGTGTGTTATGAGGGAGTGTGTGAAGAAGGGTCCATGTGTGGTGGCGTCCAGGAGTTACACATATGGGAGAGCTCACGTGTGTGTGTGTGTGTGTGTGTGTGTGTGTGTGTGAGAGTGAAAAAGTAATGTAGGACGAGAGAGCTGAGAGGACTTACTCTGCCCCACTTTCAGGACCACCTTCATGCCTTGCGTGGCACACACTCCTCCTCTCATGCTATCCAGGCCTTGACGCGTCCCATCTGATGTAGCTGGAGGGGAGGAAACACAAAATTGCACAATTAGCCAAGTAGCAGGGTGGCATACACACACGCACACACACAGTGAAAACCCATCCGTTAAAGCCACACAAATTCACACTCCCTCTCAATCTATAGCCGACGCCAACAACAGCTTCTATTCATATGGTCAGCCATTCCAGAGTCAGCGAGTGACATTTGCAGAGGCAGCGATTTAAAACTCCACCAGAAGCTCTGAAATGTCAAACTACGAGGCGGCAGCACTTTAATAAGTCCTCATTTAGCAGTCCGCTGGAATGCATTAACACCCCCGCCGCGCCGCATGGACTCAACCGCTTTCAGTCGAATGCAATTGCTGCTGGGGCTGGGAAAATAGCAGGAGAGGGGGGTAATCTAGACAGGCATAGACTGGCTGATGGAAAAAAAGGGGATGGTAATCCAATCAAGGGCGCATATAAAATAAAATGGAGCCCCTGAGACACAAAACACTGTGTGTAGAAAGAAACTGGACCGGTTAGAATACAGACTGTGTTGAATGAGTTAGAGCTCCAGTTTTAAATACCCCATTACTATCACTGCTTATGTTTTAATTACGCGAATTAAAGGGAATTTTTCGATTTGAAATTGAGGGACTGATGTGGTAATACAGGCAATGAGGGATTTAATATGCATTTTTAAGCTATTAGCGCTATTATTACACTGAAAAAATTGAAACAATTCAATCAGAACGGCAGTGTCACATTTCAAATCAACATCCTAACCCATATCGAACAAGCTTCCTTCTAGTGGAGCCAGGAAGGAGACCGAAGGAGGTCAAGCAGTGCTGACTAAGTCTAGAGGCAAGAGGGAGTGTGTGTGCGTGCATGAGTCCCTGTAACACTCTAACACTTATTCTTACATAAAGCATGTCAGCAAGTGCATTACAGATCACTGGTCTGCAGGTCACAGAGGCTGGAGGAGGAGGGAGGAAGACACAGAGAGAATCAGAATGGAGGGATCAGACAGAAAAAGTAGAGGGATGGAGAGATGAAGATGCAGGGATGAGTGTAAAGGCCACTTTCACACCTGCAGTCCATTCCTGAAATGTTCAGGAGCAGGGATCGATATTCGGGAAATCTGTACTGCCAGTTTCCTGCCACAAGGACAAGCACATAAAGGGTTAAGGCGATCTGACGAAAAATCCTTTTACAAGACATATTTGAATCTGTGACTCTGCCGTTTAGCATTATGCAAATGCTTCTGTGGGTGTTGACTGGTAAGCAGGGGTGCACCATCAGGAGAGGCACACCAGGCAAATGTTTAGGGCCCACACAAAAAAAAATATTCAGGAAAAGGGGCCCCTGATTACACAACATTGGCACATTTTGGCAACGACAACAATAAATTGCCGGGGTAGCTGGTGTTACATGGCGTACACAGATTACATTACTTGCCCACTGCCCCTGCTGTTGCTTTGCTTTTTTAATCTCAACACTTGTTTGGACAGATGCTTCAGTCGCAGGAGTCAGATTTCTGTCATCATGTGATGAGAGTGATGAGAACTCACCAGCAAGATGGTGGCAGAAGATCTGGTGTCCAAGCTAAAAGCTAGGGGCCTTGAGGGGCTTCTTTGTCTGGGGCTCCCCGATAGTCTAGGATCACCTCTGCTAACAAGCTTTTCAAGAATGCATTACAGCCATCTGCTGTACTGTCCCTTACTCCATCTATTTCCCGGCATTGCCACGGCATGTGTGAAAAGGCGCAAGATGAAAATATTCATGAATGTAGTGCATGTGTGAACAGTGAAAATCACTAGTACGGCTTGAAAGCTTATCCCGGTAATTTACTGGGAACTGTGTGACAGAGGTCAGACAAATGAAAGGAGGATGAAAAGAGGAGTGAGGCCTTCAAAGTGAGAATCACACCTCTGCAGCTGCACACGAATGTTCACTCATCACTACAGCCGTTCGATCACATTAAAAACAGTTCTTGCTGATGTGTAGCCAGAGTGGCTGGTAGAAAATACAGAAAACATATTCTTCCTCGGTCCACCAGCTCGCCCAAACACCCCTGCACACACCACCCGTCTATCCTTATTTTCCCCGCGTTAGCCCTCGGGGCTAACCCTCACCTTGTCTCCTTAAAGAAATATAAAAAATCATTTTCCCCCCACCACTTGGCTTCAGGCTATAGATTAGCCTGTCTGAAGCGAGGCAAAGAGGGAGGGATGGCGGATGGCTCTGGAGAGAGAGATGGAGGGAGAGAAGGGAAGGTGTGAAAAAGAGGCAGCTTTACTTCTAACACCTCCGTCACTCTCTCTCCCTCCATCTCCGCAGGATGCAGAGTGTGAAAGCAGGAGGAGGAGAGAAGCAGGCGGGGGTCAAGGCGAACAGCAGTGCGGTGGGAAAACCAGGAGACTGGGATGGATGAAGGGATAAATAAAGAAGGTTTAAATGGAGTGCTGTGAAAAGTTTCTCAAGTTTTGCTACTATTTGTTGTGTCACCAAAGTATTTTAAATTATAGTATTTTTTCCCTGTGTGAGACCTGTGTAATAATTTCTGCTACACTAATGTAGGAGGAAAATTAAATTTATTTCAATGAAGTTCAAATAAATGGAAATGGAGTGTGCCAAATTCAGAGCAGCTCTAGTTTCATCAGGGCAAAAATACTTTTCTAAAATATCTCTGGCTGCTCAGATGCCAAATTTCGGTTGTAGCAACATATTTTGAACATTATTCAGGGATGCTCAGAGGCATTCCAGATATATTAAAGATTGGGCCTCATGTAAGAACCACTATTCTTAAAGTGTGTGTGTGAGACATCTTACAATGTGCACCTTTCATAAACAGGTGGCACCAGGTTTGTGCTGTTGGTGAGTCTGACTTGTAACACTCATACGAGCAACGTCACAGAAACAAAGTAAGAGAGGTTTGCGATAAAATTACAAATCTGTTCATGCACAAGACCCAATGTATTGGATGAAACAGTATAACAGTATATAGCACATTTACTCTCCACCCACTCCATCTCACTTTATGCCCCATCTGATATTTCGTTGAATTTCACAACTTGTACTTAAGTGTTTAAGACACCATTATGCTATTTTTTTCATACAAAAATTACCATAACTGTTTCATTTTAAAGCATAATAGAACAGACATTAAAGAGACAGACACATGTGGTCCTAATAACTAATGAAACACAAAGAAAACATATTTATTTCTAGTATTTTTCTGCATCTGTTTGTAGATTTCCCCGTAATAATGACCAAATCAAATATGAAAATATTATTAAAAAATAATATCTATTTCTATGTGGGACTGTCTCCACTGTAAGTGTATAAAAATATCTATTTTATTTAATAAACTAATTGAATGAATTTTATCATATTTAATTTTTACATTAACTACATATTCTTGTGCAGGGGCATAGTGTATGAGGACAAAATGACTTGGTTAGTATATGAATGATTTAATATTTATCATCTATGTTAACTGTCTTAAAGCTAGAAAACATACATACCCTAAACTGCATTCCCGGACAACAGGGTACCAATGTGATGAAGATGGGCCGAGGGGCAAAAACCAAGCGCTCAAGCTCTGACTAAAGAAATGGATGAAGGATGGAGTAAATACCCTTAACTGGTCTGAGAGAGACGTGCTGAGGACTATGATTCCTGAGAGTAATAACTCCTGACACACGAAGGAGGACAAGAAGGTGACGGAAGACGAGGGTGGTGAGGAAGACGAGGGCGAGGAAAGGAGGAGGAGGCCATGCAGGGAAGCGAGGCGGGGAGACTGATTGCCTGTGACAAGCTGTTGGTGATATGATGGGGACAGGAGACTATGTGAGACGATCGAGATGACCCACAGCCCAGTGGACGAAGAGGAGAGGAGAGGAGAAGGAGGGAGGCTGACAAGATTCATAGAGAGAGGGGAAAAGTGGTAGAAGAGACAGAAGTTAAAAACAGAAAGTAAGGAAAGAGTTTAAATGACATGATAGATAGCGGAGAGGTAAAAGAGTCTAATGTCTCCATTATGGAAAAGTGGTGCGGTAATGGATACAAAGAAGGGGGAGACAGAGACTGAGAGCAGGGGAGCCAAATTGAACCAGGAGAGCCTCCACATATGTGATTTTGCAAATGCAAGTTATTTTTTTAACATCGTAATCAACAGGTCACAAATACCACAAAGGCAATTTTTGTTAAAACAGTGAACTGTATCACCACAAATCCTCTTAAATCCATTAGGCGTGTTACAGGTGCCACTATTTCTGTAAATCTCAATTTCACAGGAACGGAGTGAACAAAGAGATCATGGGTGCTTTGTCCTTGGATCGAAAATATTCCCCTTTACCCAATCTTGGTTTCTAAACACAGCAAATGCGGAAATTTTTCCTCGCACTTGAGGGGGAATAGATATCACAGAATCAAGGTAGAAATAATCACAGAACATCTGTGAAATCCTGATGAGAGACAGAGATGAGAGCGGGAAAGATGGAGAGATGTAGAAATGGCGTCAAATCTTTCCCGCCTCACTTTGGGAGGACAGAGAGAGAGAGAGAGAAAAAGAGAGTGGGGAGGAGAGCAATTTGGGATGAGATAAGAGGAGAAAGGGAAGGAGAACAACGGAGAGAGAGAAAGAGGGAGACAGGGGAGGGAGAGGAGGGATGAGTAATTGAGACAATGATCAGCAGTGATGGGGGGGATGTGAAGCGCCAGAGGACAGAGGAGAGGAAGGGCGTCGCTCCGCCACCCTCGTTCGACAGGAAGACAGGAGGGAGAGGCGGAGGAAGTGGAAAAACTTAATTAATGAAATAATACCGCAGTCAACCTCAATCAGACTGCACAGCGCCGGGGCCCTGCACACAAGGAGGCAGGCAGCCAGGCAGGCCGGGGGAGGAGTGTGTATCTAGTCCATAGAAAAGATCACAGAGTGGATGAGAGTCTTTCTTTGTGTCTCTCTTGTTATTACCAAGGTCAGTGCTGGGCCAAACCTCGCCTCTGCCTCCATTCTCGCTGCTGAAGTTGGCCCTACTGTTACATAAAAGTGGAAGATGACCCCGGCGGAATCATATCTCACATCGTTCATTCATTGCGCGACTTAAACCCCCCACGTCTGACATGCGTTCAGCTCTATATTGACTGCAACCGTCTGCAGTGGACTATGCAAAGCAACTTCATTTGCATAAAGACGCAGCCCCGGACCTCAATGTTTGCCATCCCACTCTATTCCTTCCCCCTCCTGTGGTGTGTCTTGCAGCCCTGGTTGTATATTCCGCACATGCTGAGTGACAGCCGGCCTCCCGCAGCAAAACACTTGCTCCTATGTGAGTGATGTGAATTTGCGTACATGCTGATGTTGTTATTTCCATCACGTCCTTCTGTCTACTTTGGGACACGACTCACATTTCACTTTGCTCAAAAGTCACGAGGAGTGCTGGTTTACTGCCTGATTTCACATATTTCTGGTTGAAATTGGATTTTACAGTGGGACACGGTGTATACAGTCCAGGGTTTGGCGCAATATGTTGTGTTAGGAAATGGAAACAAGGTTTTTCTGGGGGTGATTAAGCCCAAAATGTACTGCTCCAAAGCTGCATTATCAACCAGGGAAAGTGGGCAGCTGCCCCAAGGAACCACAAACACAGAGGCCCCAAAAGTCAAAATCTTTGAAGAATATCCACCAATTCATAACAGAAATGAAAAGATAAGTGGCTATAGCTAATATTGTCACTTAATCCTGATGTGCTGTCATGCTGAGGGTCCCTGTGCCCAAGAGCGTAGCTTTGGTTTTAGAGGTGGGGGTAAACAGACACGTTATTGGGGCTTAAGTTGGATTGGGATTTTCCAATTGATTGAAATGCTTTGCACATTGCAGTATTACAAATAAAAATCACATTGTTTTCTTTCATAGAGATCACATACTTTATAATGAACATATTTAATAAAAAACATTTGCATCTGTGCTTCAAACAGCTATGTCCTTGTGCTGAATTAATGTTTAGTTCTAGCATCTATTCAGAATACTGACTGGAGATCAAGGGCGTGGGTTTCATTTCAACAATTGGGGGAACACAGACGACACAGATTCTAGTGAATTTTTATGTACCAATTTGTAAATAAAAACCTCTGCTACTGTCATGTTTTTATCGGGGGGTCAAATGCACATGTTGGAAATATTGAGAGGGACGTGTCCCCTGCGTCCCCCCTGAAATCTACACCCATGCTGGATATCAAGTTGAATAAAATGTGTTTTCGGTTTTCTGTCTCTTTTTATTTTTTTTTAAATACATGAAAACATTTTTTAGTATTTTTTACATCCAAAGTAGTGCCTGCAGTCTTCCTCTCAGCCTGTACTTAGGGCAGCAACCTGTATGTAGCCTGGAAGGCAAATCCGGGGCAATAAAATGGCTGTTAAATAAATATGTGTTCAATATGTTTTACTTGAAGATGACAGAATACATAATGCACTGAGAGGAAGGGGGGTAAGCAGGGGCCCGCAGCTCAATTTTTCCCCAGGGGCCCCGGGCAGATTAATATCATTAAAAACGCTATGAAGCTGCAGGTTTTTTTTTATGATAGGAGAGATTGAGGTGTAGCTGTCCAAGTACTGCTCCTGTGCATAAATACTGTATGTGTGGCCAAGCTATTGCAACAGTCCAAGCTCGCTACTGTATCACATACACACATCAAATTACACATACATGCCTGGAGCGTGAAGTGGAAACATCTTTTCCGATGACAGATAGATTAAAGGGAGCAAAGCTGAGAATGTGGTGCGCAGCAAAACAGCAGATTAAACAACAAACGGAATGAATAAACAAGCAAACAAGGGCCAGGGAGGAACAAAGCTCGCTCGCGCTGTGCTGTCTCACGTTCCACGAGCACAGCGGCGCCCCCGCTAGCCTCTGGTGTGTGATGGCGTGTTAGCCGCGTCACGAGTGTGTCAGGTTAACGAACGCAATGATCTCGAATGCAAATGCAACGTGAAAGACACGAATGCAAGTGGGTGTTTTTGTTTTGCTTGGGGCACGGTGTTGCATGCTAAGGCTGGAGAGGTTTGAGTGTGTATTTCTGTGTGTGTGTGTTTGTGTCAGTGTGTGTGTGTGTGTGTGTGCAAAGTGTTCCCATCTGTGTGAATCAACCTAAAACCAATGTGTTGCTCCACAGCAGCTTTGCCTTTAAAATCCCCCATTTAGTTCCACTTGTTTGGCTTTTGGACCACATTCTCCACCACGAAACTAAGTTTGTCACTCGGGTGGACTGTGAGTGCGAGTGTGAGTGTGTGTGTGGGTGCAGAGAGTACTTGGGGGTGGGATTTACAGTTGCTTTCCTGTTTAAATTTGTAGTCCTCACTCTCCAGAGGTTCCATGAGCTCCATGTGTGTCACCTAGATGATGAAGAGCATATAACCTGATCCCCTTTCCCTTGAGGCAAAGCTGAAGGATTCATTTTCTCTCTCAAGTCCGAGCTGCCCCCCAAAAACTCCTGGATCTCGCCATCGAAATTTCCTGTAACTAAAAACGTCTTCATAAATCTCCTATGGTGCTTTTATAACCTGGCTATGACGCATTAACGAAGCGATCACAAGCCATTACCTTGCCGCGGCGGCAAAGAGGGGAGAAGGCATTAAGTTGTGTACTGAAACAGAACCGGCATTATTTTAGCTCCCCCTCGAAAAAACACACCGGCCAAGTATTATTTTCACATTCCACCTCCAAAAACACAACACACTACATTACTTCCAACCTAGCATGAGGTTTTCCAAACTTTTTTTCTGCTAAGAGTGCAGGTTTCTTGTTCTTTTGTTGCACACAAAGGCCCACTGTTGACTGTGTTGTGGTAGCACTTGATCCACAAATGGGACTGGCTACAAACGAGGACGACACAAAGACGTCTGCATGTTTGGCGCCTCTGTTACACAGCGACATGACGATATGTATGTGTGGTTTGGAGACAGGACAAGTATGATGATGTGTTTGTTACATGAGCCAATGCGAGAATGGGAAGAGATTTGTGCTGATAAAGACTTGTGTTGCTGAACTGTTGGCTTGTTAAAGTGCCTCTTATACCTTAGGCGACATGCTGTGCTTAGAGTGGAAAGAGCACCAAAATATGGCATTTAAAGATACTTTAGTTACTATGGTTACTGTTTGAAAATCTTCTTACTTGTCTTTTTCTTCAGAAGGGAATATTTAATCTGACCCATGCAACACTGAAAGGGTTAGATAAATCTAATTACTTTACTACCTAAAGTGCACGAAAAAATTAAAGCCACATTTCTGCTGGCAACCAAACTGGCTGATCCCTGATGGGACGTCTTCATTTTTCATTTGTACTCTGCAATAATGTGATTTAAAGTGCAGACAAAGTATAAAATTTGTACTTGTATAAAAGAAAACTTGCAATCGGTGCCATTTTAAAGGGGTAGTTTTGATTTTATGAAGTTGGGTTGTATGGGGTACTTACCCAAAGCCAGTAAATTACAAACAATAGATGTCAGTGTGAGTCCGAGGATGGGGACCAGCTACAAAATGTATTTTAGCCACCTTAAAGAAATCCCACCTTAAAAAAATCATTATCAGTTTACGTGTATATTACATTGAGAGTGTTTTCAGAGCTTAACTTTTCTGTCAGACAGCCTGTTCCAACAGAGAAGCCGTTAATGGCTTAATTTCCCCATCTATGCTCTCGTCAAAGCCACCAGACTCCATTGAGAAAAATAGTAATTTTAGCTAACTGAATACATGAGCTGCTGGTCTACTGCTGCTCCAATTAGTTAGTTTGAGTCATTGTGTGACTTTGCTGAATCCGAACTAATATTCTTAAATGCCAAAGTCACACATTAAGACAAACTAATTAACTGTTCCAGGCAGCGGTAAACCGGCAGCTCCTGTGTTCAGCAGTATTAAATCACTGTATTTCTCAATGGAGTCTGGCTTTGGAGAGAGCTATGTAACAGCTTAATTTTCCTGCTGGAAATCACTGTCTGATGGAAAGGTAAAGGCGTGAAAGTATTCTAACTATATCATACGCTCGAGCTGATACGGATTGTTTTAGGTTGGACTTTTTTTTGGTGGTCAAAAATACATTTTGTTGCTGACCCCTTTCTTAGCAGTAGATAGCTTAGCTTCTATGTCAGACTCCAGCTTGCTTTTCCAAACTGGGGGCGTGCCTGACATATCTACTGTATGTAATATACTGTTTATGGATATGTACCTCATACAACCCTATCTAAAAAAAACCCCGTAACTTTCCCTTTAACCTGTGTCCTGCACAAGCTTTTGTGAGAGAGCACCAGAGGCAATGGGACCTGGACAGGCTGCCATCGGGAGCCAAGTCATGGTCACAGGTTAGACTCACATGATGTGTCACATGCTGACCAAAAAGACACATACACACATACATCCAGTAATAATCTCACGCAAGCCCCCAATTTCACACATGCATCCATAGAGGACACCATACCACAAAATCTGGACATGTCACATACACACACACACACACACACACACACACACACACACACACACACACACTCACACACCCAATCCACCAGGGGAAAATGATCTCAGTGTCTTTGCTTGCGTGCGGTTGATCTCTCCTCTGTGCCCGATGACATTTTAATTCTCAGCAGTTATTCGCTTTCCATCCATCCCGTTCTATTACAGTCATCCCCCCCCCGCCTCTTTATTCGCCCTCTCTCTCTCCTCTACCCCTCCCTCCCTCTGTCTCTCCGTCTTTCCGTGTCCCGTGCGCTTGGAGGGTGGGCGACTCAGAATCACATCGCATTAACCTCCAGCACCAAAACACACAACAAACTGGGCCACAGCACAGCAGCCTCCACCCCCCTACTCCCCCTCCTACCGCCCATCAGAGTCCCGAAAAGGAGGACTGGAGTGTGGAGCGCACCTGATCTCTACATCTGACAAACACACACATGCATGCACGGCGCTGAGAGGGACTTTGATTGCTTGTGACAGATCCGCTGCCATTTTATGATTTAGTTCTGAGGCGGTGAGCAAAAAATATTGTTGGAGGCCTGAAAAATGCTGCTGTTTTCTGTCATATTGTTGTTTGCCTTTGACTGAATTCTTATCATGATTTATGAGCCAGTGTTGCTTGTGATAATCTAGTTGGATGTTGTCATGCTGTGTGTGTGTGTGACCTCACTTATGCATTCCCTTACATCTAAATGTTTGCGGATGTGTACAAAGGTCACATGTGTGTATGTGTATGTATGTAGGGCTGTAATCACCTATTTAACCGTGGGGGGTGGGGAGATCATTTTCAATGTGCATCTTCTGTGATGAAACCCCCCTGGAGGGATCTGGGGGGAGTTTCCCAGGGAGAACAGCTAAACTCACCACTCTAAAGCATTTTGAAAATCCTATGTGATTTATGTAATGTTTCTTAAAAGGTTAAGCTGTCATGATCATAGAGGGGAAAACGTATGTAACATTCAACAAGTCCTCGAACCCATTCGACCACAAAGCTAATTTGTTCCTACCCTCTAATACCACACACAGGAGTGTTTCCTACATTAACACCTCAACTGCTGGGAGGAAATCGACACTTCCTTATACCTAAACAACAGAATACTGTTTGTCAACGACTCCCAAAACATCATATATGAATGTTAAGACTGTTAACTTATGTTACGTATATGATATAAGTTAACTTACATATGTAAATTAAAATAAGTCAAAGGTGACTTTTGGTTTTTAGATGGGACATTAACTGCTGTCTCCTGGGTTAAAGTCCTGTGTTTGTCTGAACCATCCAACCACCCTGATTTGCCCCCTACATGGACTTTGTGATTCTTTATGCTACATCACTTGACTTCTTCCTTTGCTCCCATCATAATTACCATAGCCACCAAAGCCCACTGTCAGTATGGGTCATAACAGGCTGCTTCACAGCAAATGAACTATGGGGTTGTTGTTTTTGGGTGGAGGACAGTCTAATAATTGAGGTGAAATATCAAATCATGGGAACATTAATGATTCATGCGTCAGACTGACCATCCCACAACCGACAGCGGGCACAACATGAAAACTTCAGAAGATGTAAACAAGTGTCTTTCCTATGACAAAATAGAAATATATATATATACATATATATATTGAAATTATGGATAACCTTGTTCATGAGCTTTCCAGTAATCAGAGCAGCATACCGATATGTTTATTTTTTTATATCGGTGTCGATGGTAGGGGTGGGTCAACTTTGAAAGCCCCTTTCTCCTGAATGGTTGGTGATTGCGGTTGATCAAACCATGTTCTAACAGTCTATAACGGTCTCATTAACATGTTGGGAAAAATGGGGTCAAATCGAAAGGAGTTTGGTCAGAAAGGTGATTGATTTCTGTTGGAATGCTGGTTGGATGTTCAAAAGTTGCAAGCAAAGTTTCAGATGCTCAGCATTACAAAGCCTACTCGCAGATCAGGGTAAAACAATTTAGGTAAGTGTGTGTTTTGACATTTATTTTTAAAATTCTATATGAGAAAAGATACCTTACTCTAAAGGGTCTTATGGCCCTACTTGAAAACTCCTGTACCTTAATAAAAAGCATCCCAATATTCCAGACTTCTTCATGTGTTTCCAAGTTTTATTTAACTTTTATTTACACATTGTCCAAGAGTCCCTGTCCACCTTAAGATCAGACTTGAACAAATCATTGAGCCACGAACAAATCCCCAAACTCTTTGGTCTTTAAATGTAGATGTAGACAATATATTGTCAAGTACACAAAGTCTAACAGGTGTCTGCCTCCTCAAAGTCACCTGTGCTGCCCTGTCTTCACCTTCCTTCTCCCCCCGATTCATCTGGAGCAAATATGAGACTGTCAGTGACTGTGTGTCTAAGCTGGCCTGAAGACTCACTCACTTCCTCCACGCTACCTGTGTCTGCCCTTTCTCTGTCACTCCCTCTGTCGCCCTCTCTGTCCACCGAGTCCACAAGGGTCAACATGACATTATTTGGTAAACTATTGCATGCTGTTCATATTTATGCAGCATGGGGCTACATGATGGATGACATTAGGTGAATGTAGGCTGTTTCCTTCTGAAGCTTTAGGTTGATCCTCTCTTATTTCCCTCCTCTGCTGCCATCTCTCTTCTCCTTTCTCATTTTAGTTTGCTACTTTATAACAAAGTGAACATGCCACAAAGAGCAACTTGGTTAATATAAGAAACTTCCACAGCTATGGAATCAGCTGCTTATTTTCCTTTTTCAGTTCACTCGCTTTTGTGGTTTTCCAAAGACAAGCCTGACGTCCTTGTTTGCTTCTGGGGTTATCGTTATGGCGTCAAACACAGGCCAAAAGGCCAAAGTGCAAATACTGGGCACGCAAGACTGCAGATTTCTTGCAAGAGCTTGAGAAATGGCTGGGAGCTCATGCCAGCTGTTTATTTATATTAGTAGAATGTAGGCTTACCCCAGCATCACTTTGCTGTTCAGTTTAAAAATATTACAAAAATAAGGTCACGGATTATGTAACCTATGCTTTGCAGTCTTGACAGAACGAGTATCCAGTCTAGCCACAACCCGAGCAAGTGTTGATTCTCTCTCCTTTGATGCCAGATCAGTGCGTTCTCGTTAAATGCATTTAAAGGTTCACCGTGTGCTGGAAATTTGTGTCAATTAGTGCCACATTTTATGCATGTTATACGAGCCTAAAAATGGTCAAAAATCTATATATTATCGGGGAGTAGGGGGACAAATTGATATTTTCTGAACTGTATTGTGATTACGCCCCAGCTGCAGTTCATAATCTGGTTTGATAAACAGCAGCATAATGATGACTGCTGAACGCAGCATTAACACAGTATGGCTGCTGTGTCTCTGCACATCAATAAACAATCTACGCACAAGCCCCTAAAGCTGCTTATAGCCTCTATAAGAGATATATATAGGGCAGGAAGGGGTCATTGTCACTGTCAGAGAGAGTGGGGGGGTGGGGATAAGTCATCAGTAGGCATAAACACAGCGGCCAAATTCTTCCCATTCATTCTCACGTTAATTAAATGGCGAAAAACAAATCGTGGACGACCAAATGTAATAAGTCTGACTGCCCGATTCGGAAAATAATCCACGCCGAATAGATGTGACCGCCAGAGCATAGACATGCATAATGGACCAAAAGAAAGGCAGGCACAAAGCGAGGGAGGGGGAAAAAAAAGCAAAAGAAAAGAGGGAGCCATTAAAAAGAGGCCTAGTGACTGGGTGGATGAGCCTTGTGTAACGTCAGTAAAGTGCTAGCCATGTAGGACAGTCACGACCAATGTTCCTTACAACTGGGTCAATGTTCCCATCCCGGGGCAGCGAGGGCATTCTGCGTGGTTTTTGTGTGTGTGTGTATGTGTGTAGTGAGTATCTATCTGTTAACTTCCACAAACCTGCTAGAAACTGCTATCCCTGCAATCCCTGTCAAGTGCACCTCTGAGTGGACCTCCATGCATATTGAATGAATACTTCAATGACTACTTATCAATACTTAATGAATACTTATCAGTGAATCCCTGAGTGACTTCTACAGCACTGATTTTTTTTAAAGGCTTTTAAAAAGGCATGCGGAGCCTTTTTAGATGCGGCTCGGTACGTAACACACCCCAACATTGGCGGGGTAGAAGAGAGGAGGCTGAGCGGGGCCCGGTGAGTTCACGGTCGCGTTTGAATGTTTGAATGTGAGATTTTCCAGTGCCGGCTGAGGTGAGCTGATTTGCTGCAGTCGCACAGAATGAGAAGTAACACGTGAAGATATCGCGAGGAATCTGGCTGCTTGCAGACTGTCTGTGCATGTGTGTCCTCGTCTGCTGGTGTCTGGTGGCATGTGTCCGTCTTAAGGTTTGTGTGTGCGTGTGGGTAGCTGTTGTGCATTATATCAGACACTAGATTGGAGGCCTGGAGAAATGGGTCAGCGCCAGCCTTGTCGTTCCCTCTCGCTGTCTCTCCTGCTCTTTCCTCATGTTTTTTTTTCTTTCCCAGCCTCTTTTATTCCCAAGTCGCTCCCAGAATAAAAACGAAACACCTCCGGTTGTCCACTCCTCCTGCGGCTGCCTGGATCTGGGTTAAACCGGAGAAGTCCATCACTCGCTCCCCTGTTCCCCCTCCTTCCTTTCTCTTTTTCCAATTACGGTGAAACACTTGCCATCTCCTGACAGTAAGATTGAAGAAGGCATGAACATGAGCACTGTTGAACAGTGTTATGATCAACAATGATGATTTTGATGAATGTACATTTGTCATGTTGCTGAGCCGACTTCTATGTCTCAAGTGAAAACATGTCACAGTCGTGGATGGATTACTTCGCAGGGGCCTAAAGTGTCAGCACCCCTCAATCCCCCTTCCCTGACTTTTACCTGACCAGCACAGACCAGCCAGACTCAAAATGACACCAAGACTACAGAGAGCCAAAAAAATACCACAAAAAGTGCACATGAGCTGAAATGAAACACAAAATAACTACAAAAAAGGGCAAAACAATCACAAACACAAAATGACCACAAAAGACACAAAAAAACCCACAAGGAGACACAAATCAAAAAAATACCCCAAAGTGACACAAAACAACCATAAGGAGATGCAACTCAACTACAAAGAGACACAAAATGACCAAAAAAAAAGACAAAAAAATCACCTAAAGGCGACATAAAACAACTACGAAGAGACACAAAACAACAAAATAGACAAAAATACCACAAAGAGATACAAAAATAGTGTCACAAAAAAGACAAGACAAAAAATCACCTAAAAGAGACATAAAACAACTACAAAGAGACACAAAAGGACACAAAAGAGACAAGAAGTACCTTAAATAGACACAAAACAATTACTTTGAGTCAAAAAACAACCAAAAAAGACACAAAATAACCTCAAAGAACCATAAAACAACTACAAAGAGGCACAAAAGGACCAAAGAGAGACAAAAAGTACCTTAAAGAGACAAAAAACAATGAGGAGACACAAAACAACAAAAAACGACAAAAAAATAAGTTTGAAGAGGTCACATACTTGGTGTCTTTGTTCAACCTATAGCTCAGGGCCTGGTTCATGGTGACCGGAGCTAAGTGAGGTGGTCACAGTCTTACTCACACACGCCCACACACACCTGTTGCAAAACCAGTTGGAGGGGGTGAGACACGACACAGGTAACAGGATACCACAGTCATGACTAATAGTACTGGAGAGATTTCTCCTTCTCCCTTTCTTAACATTAATGCCTCTATTATTCATCCTGTTGTCTTTTTTGGGCCAGTAAGTTGCCCTCAAAACCCTCCCCTCCACTCTCCTATGTACGCACACACTCCCGCACACACAAACACACCTGTGCGATCGCACAATCACCGAATAAAAGCTCTCAGTTTCGCATTAGCCTGATTTACTGTCTCAATTTAAGCATGAATTCTGTGCAGTGAAGAGGAAAACAGGAGACAACTACACCTAACTCGCAGTTCCACATCTTCTGTCACTTTGTCATACTTTCATCAGGGGGGAGGAAGGAGAAAAAAAAAAGCCGTCTGTTGCAGCAATCACTCGGTAGCTCTTGCTTTCCCTCCTCTCCAACATTTCCCTCTGCCTCTCCTTTCAATTATTGCCTTTATGTTTCCAGCCTTCCTGCTGTCCCCCTCTTTGTAGGGGCTTCCTCTCAGGCAGAACCTAGCTGTGACATTGTCTGTCATTGCGGGATTACAGCATTGGCGCCTCGCCACGAACATGCCGAAGACGCGGAGGAGGCGACCCTTACGCTGCGTGCATTCTGCTCTGCCACGGGGTACAAACCCTCTGACTAGAAAAACAACTCACGAAACACTGGATGTATCTGAAGCCAAAACTTCCCTCTGGGACACTGAGCTGTCAGATTGCCTTAATATAAGTGACTTTGAGTCAACTTTGTAGTTGATGGTGACTTTTAGACAATAGAGATATTGCTGAGAAATTGGCGCGATACTGTTTAGGGAGCGGTGAGAATACAGTTTGACCCTCATGGTTATTTTTGGATTCATTTATTGGCTTGTATCTTTCTATTCTTTTTTAAAATCAAAACAGAACTCAGGATTCAGTGTTCCCTTGAAATGCATTTGAAACAACACTTTGAACTGCGTCACGTCCATCCGGCACTGGCTAATATCCATTTTTAATATCAATCGCGCAAAATTCTAAAGAAAACCCTAAAAAGCACCATCATGTTGGAACATCAAGTAATTCTGAGATTATATAAAACCTCTCTGAAGGACAGACGGTCAAATAGCGCCGGGCCTATTTCTCGCTTTTGGGCTTGATATCTGGGTTATGCCTCTTTTGGTGAAATAGAAATTGGCAGTACAGGGGGAACAGGAAGGGGAGAATTTGCTCAACTGAAGGACAAACGTCTGGTAAAACAGGAAGCTAGGAACGATGCAAAAAAAAAAAAAAGAGGGAAGTGGGTCAACGGTCTGAAGGGAGGAACGTGACAGCGATCTGTGACACGTAGCAGGAGAGAAAGGAAGCAAAAGTGGGAAGATGGCGGCAGGGAGAAGGGAGGGGTTTCTAAATTAAGAAGAAGGAAAGCAGAAGGGTGTGAAGGAGGAGGAGGAGGAAGAAGAGTGAGGGTGAAAATGTGAAGGAAAGATGGGAAAAAGGAGAGAGTCCACGGGAGGCAGGAGCTGTTAGAGAAAATGGCCTCATAAATGTCACTCTTTTCTGGGTGATATTAATGGCAAATGTCAGAACTTACAGGAGGTTAGGTCCCCTAAATACACACAAACACATGTATGAACGCTCCCAAACACAGACTTTTTTTCTGCCTTCAGACAATGACTTCTGAAAGGAGGCAGTGAAGGAGTGGGCCTGCAGAGGAGCTGTACATCTTAAAGACTGTAATTACACATAACTGTCAGTCTAATTAAGGCTTTTAATGAACTCCACCAGAGCTCAGAAAGGACAAAAACCGCCAGCCCGACAGAACGTGTGCATGTTTGTTTGCGTGTGTGTGTGATAAATGATGCGCTCGAGGAAGAACGTGCGCATGAACGGCAACACAATCAAACATTTTAATGAGCCCGAGTGCAGCTTTGAGGTCCACCGTCTAATAAACATGCGTACCTGGGTCTCTCGTTTCTTACTGCAACACACACACACACACACACACACACACACACACACACACACACACAAAGACTAATTATTCCTGTCCCACTCTCTATGGTGATAAAGTGTTAAAGCTCTGCCCACTGCAGAAGCGTGACCGGACCTATAGGAAAGACCTTTGGAACAATTGGATTTGCCATTAAGGAAAACTTTATTTAAGATTTTAGTTTAAATGCTTAACAACAGAGAGCTAATCTGCATTATACATCATTAAGCTCGGCTGCTGAAACTCTTGGCTGCACTCTCTTGCTGGCTGGCCAGGTATAGGAAAATAGATTGCACTCTAAGGCTGGAAAAAAGTGTTAGGTCTTGATCTAGTGGCAGATACAGGGCGATAACCAGAATCAAATCTTGTTTGATTTCGGGTGGCTGTGCTAAATCATGTGTAAAGGCGGCACAGGGTACAATCCCAGCTGTGTAGTTTTTAAAGGGTCAGTTCACCCAAAGTACAAAAAATAATTCTCACTTTTTCTCTGCTGATATAAAGAAGATCTGTTAAAAGCACTGACACTTTTTAAAGTAGACACAGAGAACTTTCCCCACTGTTGCCACTGCTGTCATAAGAACAACCGGATCGTGTTCAGTTTTCCTCAGAGCCTGGCAACTACCACAGTTTCCCCCATTTCCTCTATCGAAGATAGGAACTGCAAAAAAAACGTATATTGATACTTTTTGGTAACTGGGGGAAGGTACCGATGGGTCACATGGATGGGTGACTAAAGGGGTCTGCCAGGCACAGAGTATAAGGGGGACCCCCTGGCACTCACCTGCAAAATGTCACTCAATTTAACACATACTGACCAGGAAGAGATTCAAAATGGCCACAAAGAGGTACAAAGGAACTGCAAAGAGATACAAAACAACCAAAAACGACACAAAATTGCCCAAAAGAGGCACAAAACCACAAAAAGGTGCATTACTGCTACGAAGAGATGAAAAAAAAAAAGGCTAAACAACTATTACGTTTGTCCTCTCATATAGGACCTGCAGGGGGCCTTTTGCATATCCGTGCCCAGGGGCCAACTGTCTGATAATCCGCCCCTGCTACCGATAGCTACCGGGAAAAACAAATACGTTATCCTGTTCCTGTTTAGTTGAGCAATGGTTATTGCACTTCCTTTGTGTCGTAAACTGAGCCTTCATTTTGCCGGGAGATCTTACCCGCTGCATAGTGAAAGTGAGGCTTATAGGGAACCAATCAAAGCACTGATGGTGTCATTATTGTATAGCCATTACACTGTACAATCAACATTTACTTCATAATGATAAGTTGAAGCAAAAAACTTGATATCCACTTTATAGGGGAACTATGCTCTCAAAATTCATACATGTTATCCCTATGGTCTAAGACAGTCCGGAAATAATAATAAACATGAGCAACTGTCTCCCAAATCCATAAACTAAACTGCTTAAACACATAGGGTATGAAGTCTGGAGCTGCTCCATAGACAATGAATAGGGAAAGACGTTATAGATGACACTGAGAGCCCCCAAGGGAATGATCTGAGTATATGGATACATCTTCTGTTTCAGAACTGAGAACACTACAATAGAATAAAGCTCATTCGGGTAGAAAAAAAGAGGACAAACATCCTGTGGGTCCACAAAATAAGTCTCCCATTCATTGTCTAAAGAGAAGCTCCATATTTCAAACCCTATGACATCACAAGTTTGAGGGAGAGCAGCTCATGTTCACACATACCAATAGGACTTTCGGCTACGGAAATAACATACTGGGATTCTTCATTTAGGTGGTTTAACTATTACTGCTATTA
The DNA here is from genome assembly GCF_011397635.1 of Epinephelus fuscoguttatus. Lineage (NCBI taxonomy): Eukaryota > Metazoa > Chordata > Actinopteri > Perciformes > Serranidae > Epinephelus > Epinephelus fuscoguttatus. The sequence goes on from NC_064774.1 coordinate 26,707,361, forward strand.
TCATTATTCTATTACTCCTACTTTTACTTTTGCTATTATTATTTCTTTCCATGTCAGGGGCCACCACCACCATCCATTTTAGGGCCCCAATTCATAGATCAAGAAACACTGGAGACATAGAAAACAGTCTCTTTTTTCTTTCTCCATTAAGTTTCCTTCTTTCATTACATGCCTTTCTTTCAACCAGCGGCTATGTCATAGACTGTAGACACTGTGTACACACACACACACACACGCGCGCACACACACATACACACAGAAGCACTTTAAACCTGGCTCAGTTTGAGTGTTTAAATGCACCAGCCAAGACTGAGCTATAACACAATCCTGACGAGCATGGAGGTCCTTCTAATGGATCAACACAGACTCAATTCAATGCGCCAGTGTGTGCATACTTGCCTTAAATGTCCTTGAACCATGACTGTAATACTTGAATCTTGCATTTGCCTGCATGTGTGTGTGTGTGTGTGTGTGTGTGTGTGTGTGTGTGTGTGTGTGTGCCTTTCCTTTGTAATGTACGCGTTAGCCTATACGGGCACATACGTTGTAATTCAGAAATGTTTGACTAATCTTTACCAGTACAGGCCCCCTTCCTATTCCTCACCTCCCCCCCACCATTATTCTTGTTTCCAAAAGAGGAAAGCAGGGGAAACACACACACACACATACACAGAACATGAGAGCCAGCCAGCCGAAATAATACATCTTGACATCTGTGCCTGCATACTGCTCGGGGGAGAGATTGGAGAGGGAGAAAGTGGAAAGAAGAAGGGTGAGATATGAAGGGAGGGATGATGGACAGCAGAAAGCACAGGGCAATTATATACTTTTGTGTGTGTGTGCGTGCATGTATACTAAATGTGTGTGTCAGTGTATGTTTCTATATGTGTGCAACAGTGAGAGAATGGGAGTGATGACAGTTGTGTTTGTTTAGTTCCTCTGTGATTAAAGCAGCCCGCTAGAAGCTGTGTGCTTAGCTGTACAGCAGTCTGTCTGTTTTTTAGCGTGTGTGTGTGTGTGTGTGTGTGTGTGTGTGTGTGTGTGTGTGTGTGCGCTACGTGTGTGTGCACATGCATCTTTGTCTCTGCTTTTCAGAAACAAGGGTGTATTTGCACTCTGCATGTGTCAGTCTGTCTTCAGTTTTGAGTCATGGGAGGGTCTTGGGGTTGATGCATGCAAGCATGTGTGTGTGTGTGTGTGTGCTGCAGTCTGTCAGCACCTCCTCCCCAAATGTGTGTTTTAAACGTCTAATCTCCTGGTCTCGTTTGCTTAAGTGAAATCATCCTCGGATGTCTGGTGCACATGGGACTAGAAAAACCTGTGTGTGCTGCCGTGTGTGTGTGCTCATTAACACGAGGTAGCTCTCGATGCCGTCCTGAGGTTTGTTTGCATTCCTGTCTGTTTGATGGAGACTTTATTTCATCTGACAGCTGAACGACATCTGTCTGTCTCTCCCTGCCACCTCAGTTTCAAGTTCAACAAGCTTTATTAGCCTGATAAGATCATTTGCGCGCTGCCAGAGTAAAGTACACAACGCTGAATCTGTCAAGGTTGATGAAAACAAGTGAGAACAAACCTGTGTGGCAACTATTACTGTAAATCATACTAAAAACACAGAACATTCATGTGTCACAAATATTTTATGGGTAGATGATAAAGAAACTGAAGGAATGTGACTCCACTTGAGAATGTGCAACTTTTCAATACATCAAAATCTGCCGCTGAATGAGAATATAATGCTTCAGTAATCATGCCTGCCAGGATATTGTGACTCCAACAGTTAACACAAATTCAGTCAATCCCTGTGAATTCTGTGCGACCTTGCAATTTTTTCCACTCACCGTAACTTTACCGCAAATTTGCTGATTTAAAACAGGAAAAAAATGTCATTTCATTGTGGAGCTGCGTGCAGTGCATCGATTCTCTCAGCCCCCTTCTCTCTCTTTTTATCGTGAGACTACCACTGTGGGACCGAAGCTCTGTGCTCGGGACTGAGTCGCACGGATACACAGTGACAGGGCTAACTGTTAGCATCACATGGCTAACATTATCCAACAGTTATTAACAGCTTTAACGACAGAGTCCGGCTGTTTTTTTGACATCAGTGAGAGATTAACAGCTGGGTGTCAGATGTTAACTGCTGCTGTGAGGCTTTTGCCCAAGCAGCAGAATATAACGAGTAAGGTTGAGATCCCTTTGTGCTGTGTTAGCTTGTGCTAGAGCAGGAGGAGAGCTGCTTATGGGCTCATTGTGCAAGAGCACTTTGGCAGGGGGATGCTTGTGTGTCTTTGTTCCAAGTCAAATCTGCTGAAACAATCTTATTCACATGCAGTTTTGTTTGTCAGAAAGAGTTAGTTACAAAAGTTCTTTGTATTTTAGGAAGTTTAAATGTAATATTCTCTTTTAAGTGTATTTTTCATCATGTTTTGATGGTTTAAAGTTATCGTTGTATCCTGATCTGGAAACTTATAGCAAAAATTTCATTTTCTGATTTCATCTTTTGACTCATGCATGTGAAATTTGCAAGTGGAAAAGTCATTATTCTGCTGGATCTGATAGCAAAAGGAATGCATGTATCTCCTCACCGCTCACTTTTTCGTGCTGTCTTCGAGTTACAGCAGAGAACCTAAAGAGGTAGAGAGCAACTAAAAGAGTAATGAGTGCGCTGTGCAGAAAGAGAGTGAGGGAGAGAGGAGGAGAGTGACAGACATGCAGGATGACAAAAAAAAAACAGAGAAGAAGAAAGAAGAGGTGCAGAGGAGAGTTTCCCACCTGAGTGAAACTTTTAACAGGGTCAAGTATGGGGTTCTAGTGTAAAAACAGCTCAGGCTAATTCATATTTTAAATGTGCCATTCACACACACACCAACACATCCAACTCCCGTAGGATCACAAGCCCACTACTCTTACCTCCAAGGACTGCTCGCAGCTCTTTTAAAGGCCTGGTTTAAAAAAAAAGAAAGCTGCTGCAGCATGCCAAAACACAGCAGATGGGAGACATTTTCCACTCACAAACTGACTGTCAAAATCTCACATAACAAGAACTGATTTGGTGGTGTAAGGATTGATATAAGTGTGATGTACTCTCGACACTCGGGGAGCAAAAAGAGTGCACTTCAACGTCAATGTCTTCAATGAGGGGTACTTAGCTAAAAATACCAGTTCCACAGGAGTACTCGGTGATAAAAAAAAAAAAAAAAAAGAAAAGGTAGAGCACAAATCACAGCAAATAGACAGAATCGCGTTAGCATCTCACATAACGCACCAGCCCTAAATAAACTATGACTAATTTGTCACTTGGCGTCATATTTGTGGGTTGAGCGACCTTTTTCTTCCCCGAGTGCCGCCGCCAAAACTTCTTCGATTACTTTATCTGTAATCCGTTTAAAGCAGCGTGCTCCAAGTGCCGTAAATCTGTCCTGCTCCTCTAATCTTCAATTCATCACACATTTCCTAATCACACTCCAAAAATAACAAACCTGGAATTACTTGCTCTCGTCTTTCTGTACAATGAGAGCCGAGCCAAATGCGAGCCATCAAAGGTTTATGGCGTGCGTATGAATCACTAAAGACTAACAAACTACCCAGTTCACCTTGTTATACTGTAAAATAAAAGAAAAAAATAGGACTTTATTCTTAATTAAAGCTTCAAATAATTTGAAATGGACCTGCAATAATGTAATAGTGCTTTCTTGGCAAGGTCAGGCTTGTAAAAACAGTTCTTAAATCTTCGAAGGGACAAACCTGGGTAAATAAAGGTTAAACCAATAAAACAGACTGGGCATTAAACCTTGTCTTCCCTCCCAGCCGGCTGGCTTCCAGAGGCAATGACAGCAGAGCAGTTGCTACAGATGAGGTAAGACGCTATTTGCCACAACAGGGCCCTCTTCTCTCGCAGCGCCACCAAGAGAGCAACCGAGCAAGGCTGGAGGTGCCAATGAATTAGTTCACTGTTTTCACTCATTATACCGAACTGACTGCCTCACTTTTTCTCTGTCTTTATTTACACCCTTTTCTTCATCTCCGACTTCTCTGGCACCACACACACATAGCCAACAAAGACCCCGCTCATAATGAGGGCATAGCGGTGTCTGAGTGTGTGTTATTCTTTGTGTAGTTAGTGTGAGTGTGTGTATGTGTTTGTCTGTGGAGGGAGGAGGATTATGGCAGTTCCAAAGCTGTGAATAGGGGCCAGGCTGGGCCTTGGCCCTGGCTGAATTAATTACTCTAATTAGCTTCTTAATTGCATATATTAAACCAGTGGTTAGCAGGGCTGGAGCCATGGTTAGGGCCTGGATCTGAAGCTGGAGCTGGGGGTGGGTACAGACGGACAAAGGGGTATAACACACAAACACACACACACACACACATAGAAGTGGCAAGCCAGCTCCACCTTCCCCCACCCACTTGAGGTAGTCTGAAGTGGAGAAACGAGACCAAGCACTCCCCTCCATGATGAGGGTATTCAATTATCCACCCCCACCGCGTCATCAATATATAATAAGCATATGTAGCAGCGGCAGATGTGTGGTACTAATATGGACGATAAGCCCCCCCCCCCAGAGGGAACAGTAAGGATTAATATTAGACCTACAGGGACTACTTGAAGCAGTCTTCATCTGAACTCTTCACTGTATCACTTATGCAGTGCTTCCCCCCCTCCCAACATTCAAGATGCCAAACCCTGTCGCTGATTTGCGACTGTCGAGCCTCGCCCCGTCTGGCCCCCGCAGCGCGTCACACAGACTTACAGGGACCATGACAACATCAGAACCATTAGTTCCACTGCTCGTTCCACTTCCCAGCTTTTTTGGCTCGTGCTTTTTGCGCATTCTAAGCGATTATCAAAACCATTGGCTCTCTAGAGCGGACAACATGCATCAAATTAAGCTTTTTTGGCTTGAGTTGACCCTAGAGTAAAAATAAGCCAGACTGGGAGAGAGAGAAAGAGATCCTCTTGCCAGTAAAGGTGGAGGGTGTGTGTGTGTGTGTGTGTGTGTGTGTGGGTGTGTGTGTGTGTGTGTGGAGGGGAAAGATTTGGGCTCTGACAGTGAGAGGCAGGGGGGAAAAATTGCAGAAAATGCCTTGTTGTATTTGTGAAATGCACCCAAAGTATCTCACAACAATGACGATTAGTCGAGAACAAGTAAACAGCCAGTCCGCTAATGAATCTCCCTTCAATAAACAAGTGAAGTACACGTGCACACACGCACCAGTGTGCACGTGCACGAGCACAGACTGATAATGATGTTCTTTGTGGAGTTTTTTGGGGTAATTAGGGCCGCTTAAATGGTGGTTAAAAAGGATTTGCAGCTGATTGTTTGTCCTTGTGTCTTTGAGCCGTGGGCCCTCTTGCTCCACTGAGTGTCAACACTGTCTTCTTCTACTGTCTCCTCACAGCACACAGAAATCCTCTTTCATCAGCCCGTCCACAGACAACCCTTCCTCTGCTTCCCTCTCGTCTTCTGTGCGCTCAAATTATTTTAGCTCGTCCGTTTCCCTGTAATTTACTCTCTCTCTTTCTCACTTTTCTTCCTCTTGCTCCTCCTCTTCCTCGCCATCTTCTTCCACTGAACAGCTGCCGCGTCCAATTCATCTCAGAGAGCACCATAATCTCCCTCACACATGGCAAAGATCACGCCTGTTACTGGCATACAAGCCCATAAAAAGCCCAGCAGTGTGCATCAGATTGCTGTGTCTTGCAGGGCTAGATCAGCATTTTGGAAAATATACTAATTTGTTTTCTTTCTGGAAGTTAAGAGAGGTCTGATATCAATTTTGTGTCTGTGAGTCAGGATGCTTCCAGTTTCCCACTGTTTTCACTCGTTGCGCGTTGCTCCAACTATCTTCTCATCTCACTTTCGAAAAGAAAGCATGAGCAGATACACTGTGTAAATAAGACAGCTAACTAGGCTAGCAGTTTTTCCGCTGTTTTCACTCTTTAAGCTAAGCTAGGCTAATCACAGCATAATTCCAGCTGTCTTCTTGTCTCACCTTCTGGGAAAAAAAGTATAGATACATGTAATGATCAACTAATGTTGCTTTTTGATTTTTATTATGGACAGAGCTAGGCCAGTAGTTTCGATCTGTCTCCACTCTTTATGCTAAGCTAGGCTAACTCTGCCCTCACTCCAGCTTTTTTTTAATTCCACTCTCAAAAAGACAGAAAATAGCCGCATTTTCTCAAATTTCGAACCGTTCTATCAAATGAAAAAGGGAGGACAGATGGTTTATCGAGACACATTTCAACACAAAGTTTGTCTGTGTGTGTAAGCAAACACACACACACCATGTCTGCGTGTTGAGCTACGCATCTGTCTGTGTGAATGTTTTCATTATGTTGATCAGGGGTCATGTTTGCGTGAACCTGGACACTAAATCAAAGCTATATTAGCAGGATAATGCCTTCTGCTGATGGCAGAGGTCAGCCGAGAGGTGCGCTTGTTTTGAACTCCCCCATTTCTGATTGCTGCGTAACGCATCCTTCTGCAAAAGGTTCCCTAGCAGAAGGCGACAGCACAATGATGCCTTTGTCTGTCAAGCTGCGGCTGAGAGCGAGTAAAGTTTGTGTATCTGTGTGTGTGTGTGTGTGTGTGTGTGTGTGTGCGCGTGTGAGACAGACAGACAGTGTAGGAAGGTTAAACGAATCATACAATGTTAACCAGGCCCAATCCAATTAGGGAGGGATTCTTCTTGTCTGACCTTTAACAGCAGAGACGTATTCACACTCACTCACGCAATCAGCCCCCACCCCACAAACACAAGTATGCGTACGCAAACTCTCACAAACTACACAGTCACACACCAACACCCACAAATGTACACTCCGCCCAAAGAGACACACATAAGCACCCAACCAACATCACACACATACCGAAACACAGACACACACACACACACACACACACACACACACAGCCGATCTCACAGACAGTAGCGCGGCTCTGATTGCTGACCTAAATCGGCCAGGCGATCTGTCACTTTCTCTTACTCACACTCAGCACACATCTTTTTTTCATCTTTTTTCCGCCCCTTTCTCTTCTCCCTCACTCTTCTTTTTTCTTGCCCAAATATCCCTCGCTCTCTCCCAGTGTCACTTTACATCAGCTCACTCCCGTCCCTCTCCTCTCCCCTATTATCTGTACCACAAATACCTTGGCCTCATTTGTATCCCACAATATAGGTGTCACATGCAGTATGCTGCATGTTTATAGTGTTTTCTCAGTGATCTGCATACTGTATTTAAGTATATGAATATATTCTCATGCATATAATGAAGATGCACACAGTGAAGCTCGGGGCGATCTGACGCTTAATCATTAAAAACACTTGAGTTGAGTACAATCTTTTTAAATAGAGTCATCTTTCCTACTCTCCACTTCCCCTTATCCATTGAGAGATGCAGATAAACTTTTATCTCTAGAGGGGAAATTAGTTGGATCCATTGCACCAAACCCCTGCTGGCCTATTCTATTCCATTTTCCACTTTTGCACTTTATTTGAGGCCATTTTCACACATGAGAGTTTAACTGAAGCGGTTTGCCCCAAGAATTCGATGTGTTTAGTGGAGTGTGAAAAATGTGTTGCGGGCTAGAAAAGCAGTCTCAGGTCCACCTCAAAAATAGCTGTCAGGGGCGAACTCGAGGCATGATGTCTCCTGAGGGCTGCAACAGATGTGAAAGTTTTAACACAGTTGGAGTCGGAAAACGTGTAACACAATTTCACTTGTGTGTCACTGTATGTACAGTAAGACTCGTGGTAAAATGAACAGGTAAAAGGTTTGGCACATCATAAAGTCATATGACATAAGGGCATAGGACCAACAAGTCGGTTTACTGAGATGAAAGAAATCCTTAACATTATCAGCCACATTTGTTAAGGGTTTTCCTTCATCAAGTCATAGGCTCAATCCCAATACACTTCCTTGCCCCTACCACTTAGCCCTTACCCCTTCGGTTTGTGCGTTCACGTCTGGGTGTAGGGTGCTCTGATTTTTGTTGAGATAGAGGGATGGGTGCAATTTTAGGGCTACATGTCCCAAACAAAGGATTCCAGAGGCAGAGTCCAAAATTCAAGATGGCTGCACAAGCAACAAAAAAATCCCCACAAAATATATTTTCTTCATTATCAGAGATTTAAAAATGATGATAACCATCATATTATCATAGTTGATTGTTGTTTTAATGTATTATGGTCCTTTTCTTTATAACAGTGGTAAAAATAAGCGCTAGTAGTATGCTTATGTCTAAGTAGCTAGCTAGCTGGCTAATATTACATTGCTATTGCTGATTTGGCCATGACAGTTGAGTTGCATTGTGACATATTTACATGCTGCATTACTCCCCTAAATGGCATGTGATGCCCGAAATTTAACTAAAGTCCAGCAACTAAGTCGCTGCACTTGTTACTGCTCCTCTAATATCAGTGCAGATTGGCAGGGTGGGAGCATGGGTTGCTAATGTTGGCCTACAGAGCTCTGCTAGTTGCCTGGTAATGAAGCAGTGCTTTTTTAAAAATTTGATTACTTGTTTGATTGATTGTGAACAAATCGCAAGCTTCTGTGCTTTTCTATTTCCACCAGATAAATGGCAAATGTCATTGTGATGATACCATTATTGCCATAGCCGCATCTGTTTAAGTAAATGCTGTTGACGACTACTGACGACGTATCAGGATAGGGGAAGATTTCAAACACCATCCCTTGTAAGTCTGTTCCAAATGGCAATGGGGCACTCAAAAATAAGGGGTAGGGGTAAAAATATGAAATGGGATTGGAACATAGTGTGGGATTTCTGGTTCCCTCTTGAGATTACCAATCACATAGTCTGTTACCCTACTTGAGACGGTTAAATATCTGGTTAAGTATGTGCAACATTTTGACAAATTCTACACTCTATGAAAGCAGAGAGCCTCAATATTCTGTATGTGTAAACTACTTTGATATCTCAAAAGAAAAGCCTTACTTTTTCATGCCTGTGTGTGCTGCAGATTTGTCTTAGTATCACTTGGATTAATTTGGACTTTTTGATCATAAACTCCAAAGAAAGCTAGTGCACAAACAAAGGTGCCGCTTGTTACGGGGTTTAAAAGCATTAAACACCATTAAATAAATGAGAGAAGTGCATAATACGCTCCATGTTTAAATGAGATGTATGACCACTTTCCCAACACGTATTCAAGTTTATCTCTTTATCTGTGACAGAAGTAAAAATGGGATGCTACACAACCATTTAGAATTCAGTGGGATTACTCTGTATGAAACAACCCCTTGCCTCGCTCTAAGCCCCTCACTGTGGTCATCTCGTTTCTGCCTCCTTCGACCTCTCTTCTCCCTCTTTCCTGCAGCTTCCTCTTCTCTCCCCTGTGTCTCTGCTTGCTTTAGAGCCTGGCAGGAGGCTCAAATCTGAGGGCTTAAACTTGATCAAATATTCAGCAGATATAGATTTCTCACAGTCCCTGGATTCTTCACCTCTTCCACCCAGCTGCTTTCCATCACTCCCTCTGCCCGTCCTTCCCTCGAATCTCTCACTTTTGCTCCCCTCTCTGCAGTCGCAAACAAAGTTGTGCGCCGCTCACAAACATACACACACTCGCACAGACAGCCACGCACGTATGCACATGGGGAATCATAAACTAACGCGGAGTGGTGGAGAGGTGCAGCTCATTTAGGCTGCAGTGCAGTGTTTCTCTCCGCTTCCTCTCCTCCATTGTCTCTTCTCTCTCCTCTATTTCACTCTCCGTTTCACTAATGTTCCCCCATCTTTCTCTCTCTTCATCTGTCTCTCACTCTTCCTCTCTCCCCTCTTTCTGCCCTCCCTCTCCCCCATCTGGATTCTGTGTCATTTATTTCAGCTTAACCCTGATAAATAAACCAGTGAGTACCTCTGCATTATTGAACACTTCGACATTGCTGTCTGCACGCGCTGCGCCGACCCTGTGCTGTCCAACAATTAGACCACACACACACACACTCACACACACACACATGTAGCCCCACCCTGTCCCGTGTTGCACACAGAGACACCAACCAAAACTTGCCATTAAAGACACACAAATTCGCATAAAAATACAGCAGGGGAAAAGAGACAGATGGATGGACAAGCAAGATAAACAGAGAGACGGAGGAGAGGAAAACAATACCGAGTCAAAGAGAGAGAAAATAAAGTTTGCAGAAAAGAGACTGAGACACCATGGTATGCAAACAACTCCCATACAAACACACACACGCGCACCAACACACCATTAACTTTCCCGCAAAACTCAGAAACGTACCCACACATGCAAACATGCACAAACACACTTATTTTTCTAGGTGTGCAGGCCCCCGTCAGCTCTTCTATTATTCATATTAGCAGGGGGTTGTTTATCTCCGCTATTGTGCGACAGCAAGCACCAGGCTCTCCGCAAAGCCCCGGGGGGCCCTGCTCCCTAAACACACCGCTGGGAGTCATTCATGTGCACACAGACACAGAAAAATACCTTCATGTCCATCCTACATAGGCATACATGCACATGCTAGCCGCATAGTCGCACACAAAACAGACACACAATTTCATACCTCTACCCGTGCACACACACACACTCACTGACTCACACACATACACACTGCCATCTGTCTGAGTATGCAACAACAACAACACTGCAGTCCCATAGCGACTGACCCGTTCACTGCAACCAATCTTTCTGTGTGTGTGTGTGTGTCTTTTGGGTGTGTGTGTGAGCTATTTTCAGATTTGTGTGTGTGTTTACAACCACAAGCCTGCCTGTATGCCAATGTGTGTGTGAGTGCATATATTTATGAGAAAGCCCCCGTGTATGGCGATGTGAGCATGCATATGTTAGTTCGAGCACCAAGGAAGATTAGTGACATGTGAGTGTGTGTGTGTGTGTGTGTGTGTGTGTGTGTGAGTGAGTGAGAGAGAGAGGTCACAAACATATGAGGTCATATGTATGTTGACTGTGAGCCTGCAATCATTCACTGTTGGTGTGCACACTGCTGTGTTTAAACATATATGTGTGTGTGTGTGTGTGTGTGTGTGTGTGTGTGTGTGTGTGTGTGTGTGTCCTATTCTCCTGACAGCAGCAGCGGTGATTGAAAGTGGCCGCGTTGTTTCAGTGTCACCCTGCAGATGAGAAGCTGTGTCTGTGTGTCAACTGACACTCACATCCCATTGCCATCAGCCACACACACAACGACAGACCTGTCTCTGTCTGTTGCCATCGTCTTCTATCTTTCTCACTTTTTTCTCCCTCTCCTTTTCTGCCCTTTCATCCCCGCACATACATCTTCTTACATTTTGTTACTCTAACTTCGCATCCTCCCCATCTCTCCTCCTTGTTGTGTCGCTCAGCCACTCTATATCTTTCCAGCCTTCACTTCCATCTCTCAGTGTACAAAGAAAAAGACATTGGTTTGACAGCTATCCAGGCCTCTTACTTGTAATGTTGTTTTAGTCCATTTTTGTACTTGATAGAAGGTGCTTGCCACTTTGGACCATAAACTGAACATGATTAATATAATATATAGAAAAGTATATTTAGGCGCAATTGAATAACACTTGTAAGCCATTTTATTTTGAATTTGCCCAATTTTAAAGGTCCAGTGTGTAGGATTTAGTGTGTAGAATTTGCCACTAAATTCTACACACTGGACCTTTAACATATCTTTCCTAATTTGTCTAACAAAAACAGTACATGTTGTCATCAGGTTTTACAGTACAGGGATGATTTCTTTAAGTAAAAACAGTTCACAGTGAGGTCTGTGGATTATCCAGAGCAACATGGACGCTGTTTCTGAAAATGCTGCTGTTGATTTTTTTGATATCAGCAAAAATATCAGGAGGAAATATTTCAAAACCTGAGCAAATTAAACTAAAATGATCTGCATGGCTTGATACCACAAGGAATACGTGAGAATTTTTTTTGCTTTGGTAATTTGAGAAACCGACTCTTTAAAAATCAGCTGATTCCTCCCATGTGTTCCCTGTCCTTTAAGTTGCAGATCAGCTGCATGGAGACGGTTTCCTCTCGCAGTTCTCATTAAGTAAACACGTCATCAAGGCCGCACTCTGATTGTGAATGTGTGCGAACATGTGTGTGAGTTTGTGCATGCATGCGCAGAGTGTGTGTTACACAAGGCCCTGGCGCCTGCTTTCAAAGGATTCATTAAAAGCAGTGAAAGGCTTGATCTGCGGTTTGGGTTGATGTACTGAGCTTGTCTGTGTGTGTGTGTGTGTGTGTGTGTGTGTGTGTGTGTGTGTATATGTGTGTGTGGTGGGATTTGAATGGGGAAAAAAAAGAAGGAGAGAGGAGAAACTAAAAGGGTGGAGAGATGGAGTGAGAGACAGACAAAACTAACAGAGAAAGAGAGGGGGAGAGTATGTGTGTGACAGAGAAATGGGTTTACATAAACTCTGACCTCATGTTATGAATGAAAACATCAATCAATGAGTATAACTAATCAATTTCCCCACTCTTTCTCTCCTCTCCACAGGATACAGAAGCAAAGAATTACATTTAATGGGATTCAAGTAATCTGATTACAAAACAGTGGCATCTGTGATGCATTAGTGGCTGCAAAAACAAAGGAAACTTTTGATTTTCTTCAGACACGAACATTATTCTTTCTTCAAGTGATCAATGATACCACTTGTTGATGATGTCAGCACAAATTATGATGTGGAAATGACATTTCTTTGAGTTTTTAATATCACTCACCGTGCATCACAGTGGCAAACAGCAAAGGAAACTGATTACCCAGTGGACTTTAAGCAAGTTACTCGTAATCTGTAATAGGTTTAACTTTGAAATTAACCTCCACTGCCCGGTCCCCTCCTGCTGCTCCACCATCCAACCCCTCCACATCACCGCACATACACTTTCCGTGTGTGCCTGCATGGTCTGCACTGTGCAAATTAAATCACGTCATGCTATAGGTTAATTAAAACACGATTTCCCTGAGGCCTGCACATACACGGGTGCCCTCGCACACATGCACAAACATCCATTTACTGTTACTGAAGTCAGGGACAAGCCAGTCCACAGTGTGTTCAGTATGCATGAAATTTTCCATATAAGGCCAGTAAGGACACACACGCCACAGCAGATACGTGATACTGCTCTAAATGAGCAGCAGGATTAACAGTTATTAATTATCTCACAGCCTCATTAAGTACACAGAAGCTCTGGTGAGAGACTAAATACAATTCTTCATTAAGAGCACATGATCAAAGACACACTGCACACAAGCTATCTGGTGACGTTATCAATAAGATAACAGCACCAAATGCTCCTTATGATCAGCTACACCCCCGTCTCTTCACCTGTCAAAACTCTCTCTCTCTCTCTTCAAATGTGTGAGTACACTTGTGTGTGCGTGTGTGACCTTGTGTTGCAGCCGTCATTGATTGGGCTAGAGCTGTCAATCGATCAGTCTGGTCTGTGTGTGGAGATAAAGGTGTTTCTATCTCTGGACACTTCAGTTGCCAGGTTTGAGCACAGAAAAGAGGTGGTAAAAAAATGAGGACTGTGGGCCACATTTGGCCCTTTGTTTGCATATTTCCAAGCGTGTGAAGGGTTTTTATGACTGTTTTTACTTTACTGCAATGTAATAAAATTCAAGTTTAAGACAGATGTTGTGAAAAAAGACTTGTTTATTGATGGAAGTTCTCCAGTGTGTACTGGCTTTGTGCACAATAAGCAGTCGACTGGGTGTGTTTGACACACAACCAGCCCAGTTGCCAGAAGAGAATGTGAGCATTGTACATTTCTGCAAAACACAGATACACTACGTTTGTACATTTCTTATGTATCATATCAATGTTTCTGAAGTGATGTAGCTTAGATTACATGTATATATGTTGAATTTCTCATTAGGAGGAGGGGATGTATGCATGTTAATATATCAATAAGCCAATCTTTTAACATATGTGCTTTAACATAACATATTTTAAATGACAAGATAATCTAATTTAGCTATCAGTGTGTTTATGTATGCTGTGAGTGTATCTTGCAGCCATATTTGACGTGACTGTCCAATATCTGTCAGTCACTGAATCAGGTATCAGAGGGTATCACATTGCATTAATTTTCCTCCCTACTTATCACGCCAAAATTCCTGTATCGCTGGGTCCCTGGGTGCAAATGCGGCGCACTGATACACACACATGCATACATGGTGGCTTACTGTACCACCGCATTCTGTCTCACCTCCTCATATCTAATCTAAGTGAAATACTTGTATGTTGATAATGATGCAGGGCGCAGGAGAAATGTGCCCAGTGCCTCACCTCTCTTCACAAACACGCCGGGTATGAGGACTGATAGCGGAAAAACCGAGCGCACCTGAAACCGGCGAACAAATATAGAACACAAAAAGGCATGAGGGACTTCACAGACTTCGAGAGATCTTATATTCTCTTTGTCTCTTTCCGTCTCTCTATCCCCGTCTGTCTCTCCATCTCTGTCCCAGCTTCCTGCTCCTCCTGGCTCTACTCGTTCCGTCGTTTTTAGGGTTTTTTTTTTTTTCAACTCGCAGATGAAAAGAAGTGAAAAGAGCATTTGCACACCTGAGTGAATAGAGCTTGCAGGTGTGTGGGAGGAGAGCTATGGGAATCAAACAGGGTCTCTCTCTCTCTCTCTCTTTGTCTATCCTGCTCACTCTCTCACTCCTGGGGTGTTTTTACAGTGCCTGTGTTTGTATTGGAAACTTGTGGGTGTGCAAAAGTGTGTGTATACATGCATGAGTGTGTGTGCTTTGTGCGTGCCTTACTCCAATTGTGAGCGCCGAACGCTCTTGGCTCTCAGTTCGTTTTTAAAAACAACCCACAGGTTTCGGTTGACGCGACCTTTACTTGCAGATTGTTCCGTCCGATACAAACGCTTGGCCTGGCTCGCCTTGATGACCTCATCAGGTCTTCACACAGGCCTAACTCCAAACAAACCTTCTGGATAAACCAAAACAAACTGTGCTGCGCCATTTGCGGTCACTGCGAGGCTGGCAGTAACAGTAAACAGGCCCGAGGCCAGCACAGCAGCCGAGCAGGACAAAGACTTAGCAATGACAGACACACACACACACACACTTAGAAACGACACTGAAGCACAAATGTAACCATACTTCACTAAACACAAAATCCCACACAAGCTGCACAGAAGGACAAATCCAGGGACATGCTGCAAAAAATGAATAGAATAGAAGGTAGGTTTTTCTTCTGCTTAAAGAAACATCGCCGGAAGTTTGCTTAATTCCACAAAAGTAAAACAAGTGACATTAATAAAAGTTAATCAGATAACCCGCAGCTACAGCAAGGTTTGATTTGGTAAAAGACCCTAACGTATCCCAAAAACAACTGGCTCATCTGGTCATTTTTTACAGTGTAAGTCATTTACTGTATCCACCCATGGACCGGATCACACACAATTCTCAAACCTAATTACTCTAAACACACCCGCCCAATCATCACCATCATCACTGAAATAAACAAACACATTCAGGCACAATCAGAAATCAGCCATGCAATCATAACAACCCCCCCATCACCCCCCACACACTGCTGCAATAAAGCAAAACACACACGCCCACCAACACATACTCCATCCCCTCATCTCCAGTGCTCGTTCTGCCTCCTTGACTCACCGATGATGTAGTAGTCGTGCATGCTCTTGAACTCGTGGCCCCACAGGTTGGGCGAGAACTCCTGGAACTTGATGGTGAAGCGACGTTCGCGGGCGGGCTCGTCGCAGGTCAGCACGATGTTGGGGGCGCCGGTCACCTCGCAGCGGTCCGCCTGTTCTCGCGACGACACGAGGTAGAGCTTGTAGAACTCGTACTCTGGCGTGGACCTGGCGGTGTCCAGCGGGGGGCAGATGAGGTCCAGCCGGTCCCCGATCTGAGGGTACAGAACGTAGCCCTTGTCGTCCCTGAACCTGGAGGGAGGAGAGAGGGAGCAAGAAAATAGAAAGAAAAAGAGAAGAGGGAGGGAATAATTAATTAAAGTGCTCTCTGCAATATAAACCAGTACAGAGCCACCTGTCCTTGGTGCTGAATGAGCAACAGATGGGTCCTTTACCTCTCTTATTTCTCCTACTTCTCTCTTATTTTCTCTCCTTCAGTGGGAACAGGTGCCTTTACAGAGGAACTGCTGTGCAATCAACTGCACAAATAAATTTGTACCACACAATCTCACGTAATCCCCTGCTGACCTCATGAAGTGGTGGAGACGAAAGTTTAGAAATATGACCACCAGTTGATGATCCACATAGAGGAAAATAACCACCAATCCAAAACCAAAATGAATTCAGTTATTAGAAAAACATCTTCTTATTTCTTATCTCTTTTTCCCTGTCAACTACCTTCTGCTTAGAGATGTTTTTCAGTGATCAAAATCTTGTACAGGGCTCATTTATGCTAAACGATAGATTACACATATGGACACTGATGGAGCCTTCTGTGTGTACCACGCGTTCATGTCGTCCATATTTCTGCATGTTCTCTGAAAGCTTACTGATACAGACCAAACGGAATAGTACCACTGGAAACCATGGGGGCAGTGTGAAGTAGTTCAAGCGAGCCACGACCACAAGACAAGACAAAGACATTTAAATCAGTGATATTGCATAAAGAATTGACCATCCACATGTTGCAATGTACTTAATGGCCTAACCGCATTCTATAACGCTGCCTCCATTAAAAGGTACATTATCATGACCTCCTCCACTGTTTGCTGTTGTCAAAACCTTAGCGGATTTGTCTATCCTAACATAAAGGTTGCACAGAAATACTTGGAATGCATATACATGTAAATGTATGCATGGGAAATGAAAGTGAAATATTATAGACAACAAACCAACAACAAAAACTTTTACTTTTCCACTTCTTGCAGAACTAATTTCCTTGTGTTTTCAGCTCTTCTATTTGGAAGTAAGAACTGAGGCGTGTCCGTAGAGGAAGAAACAGGCAGACAACTATCGCCGCACATCAGCAGAACGAGGCTGCCGATGCCAAATCTCAGGTATGTACAGTTAATTAGTTTGCTAATGAGCTGTTTTGATGTCTGTCATCCACTTCTGATATGAATGATGTGCAGTCTGTTTATTTATAGCCGAGCTGACGATTTGACACCTGTCACGTATGGGAAACCTGCAGCCTGAAGTGATTTAAATGTAACTGTTTGACGTATGGTTTATTATCATCATCATTAGAATGTAACTGTGGCGTTTCAGTGAACAGCTCTAATGGAACATGGTCTTAATGAGGTTAAATGGCTTTCCTGGGGTAAACACTGCAGTAGGTTTTGAAGAAATATATTTCACATAAAAATGGAAATGAATTGTGCATATCTGCAAAAACCCAAATTGGTCAAAATCCAGCTAGAAGCCGACATCAAGTGTTTTGTTTTTGTTTTTTTGCAGTAAGGACTGCTGGTGGGCTCACTGTGGCTGCACAGCTTTCAGAGGTCTTTCCAGAGCAGAGAACATGAAACCCAGCAGTCAGAGGGACATAAACTCAACAAATGACTCAAACTCTGTCATTCCCCTCACAGCACAGGGCCATCTCTTGCTGATAAGGCCAACTACTATGAGTTATCAACTTAGCTCCCGAGGCCTGTGATGGCTTTAACACTCCATGCTAGCATGCATGGCTAACAGTGGGAAATCAGAAAGCGGTCTATGCACACCCATAGTGACTTTATCTCAGGTTAAAATAAATGTCGCTACTGGCAGAAAAAGAAGGGAAAGTGTTTATAGTAGTAAAAGATAAAAAGGAGGAGGAGATTTGCTGGATTTTCTTGACTGTTAGAATTCTCACAGAATGCTAAGTGACACTTTGATGTTTAAGTGGGAGGAAGCAAACGCCTGTAATGTTAAGAAGCCCATTTTCTGTTAACTCTGACTCAGACGCTGCTTCTGTTTCCAACAAATCCACATGAGCGCTTGGGAGTCACAGCACTCAAACCTGCTTAATTATTCTCTCTGTTCTGCTGTCAGACAACTGTTTGACCATTAAATAATAAACAATACAGGATCACAAAGCATGAACAGAGCGAGAATTATGTTGTGTAACTGTTCTGTTAAAAAGACTAAATAAATCCTACTAATGTCACTTCAGCAACAAATTACACTTGTATTTGCCTAGATGGACTAAATCAGTGACTCTTTTCTTTCAGGATTCCCCTCAAAAGCTGAAACAAATAAATGCCAAGTAATTATCCACATTATTAGGTAATAATGAAAGGGGCCAAAGTGATCTTAACTGGTATAACTTCATCTGGTAAAGAATAAACCCTCTTTTTATGCACGTTTCTCATAAGTTGTACTTGTGCAAATTAAAGGGGTGGTCCAGAGAAGTAATACTTCACTTCTATAAAGTTGAGGGACTTGCGAGAGGCAGATTTTTCATCATACCTGTAAGAATTGAGGCAATAGAGGCTGAGATATGTTTGATTTTAAGCAGAGTTTATACTTCTGCATTGAATGGACACCGTACCTACAGCATAGGCTCTGCGTAGACTCGTACCTTCCACTGTAGCCTGATGTGCACCTCACCAGAAATGTAAACTGAAATTCATTTCCCTCTCTGGAAACAAAATATTCTTTACTTTTATTTCCCAGACAAGAAACAATAAATTGTGAAGACAATAAAGCCCCCACAAAAAAGCACTTTCAGTCTTGTGTGTGATTCATTCTGGCTTCTTATGAGTAAAAGAAAAAGTCCACTAGCTGATTAGCTAATTTATGCATCAGGATAATGTCAAAGGCTTACGCTAATAATGTTAGCTTGTTGTATACAGTAGGTCAGGAAAATGTTTCAAATGTAAGACAAATGTTTTATGGGTAAATCTTCTTTTGGATGTGCCAATAAATTTCATCTAAGGGAGCAAGAGAGTGCGGACATTTTTTATGTTGTTTATTGCTATTCTTTTTGTCCTGCACCTGCGTTAAACAGCTTTTGGATGTGCGCGTCTGCTTTGTCTTTTATGTAATTAATGCAATGTAAAATGCCATAGGCCTATGCTAATAATGTTAGCATGTTGTATTTGAGGGGAAACATGTCTAGCAGAGGGCAGTTGGTTTATCTATGAACCTTATGAGTTGTAATGGTGCCGAATTTTGTGCTTTTGTTTAATATAGTCGCTAGCAAGCCATGTTTTATGTGAGTTTCATATGTTAATTGAATCAATCACACTTTCCTGCACTTCACAGAGGCTCAACCCAGAGGCATAGAAACCTGACTAATGATGTTATTAACTAGTGTTTGGGAGGTGTGACTGCAGAACGCCTCACAAGTTTTACTTGTCACAATGGTGTGGGCCCCTTGCATAGGCTACAGCATAGGTCCTGCATAGAGCTTACGTAGGCCTACATTTATAAATCAGCCTTTGGTCCCTGGTGTGAGTTAAGCTCCAAAAACACGGGATCCTACATTTTCCATAATGCAACTTTATAGCATTTTTGTTAAACCCTCACTGCCTGCTACACGCCCACATCTGTAAAACTCCACTCCCTCACTTTTAACACAGGCTTTCAATTAAAAATATTGAGGTCTCTAAGCCAAAAATGAGATAACTGACATCGCTATGATGACATTAGTGTGAAATCTCTCTGCAGAGCCACAAAAGACATAAAACTGTTTTCCCAGGCTGTGTAGCACGAACCTTGACAAGTAAACTGATCTGCATGTGTAAAATCGGTGGAATGCCCCTTTGAAAATGACATTTAAAAAAAAAAACTCAACTCAAAAAGACTCAACGCCCCCCCACCCCCACCCACCAATATTTTAACAGTGAACATCAGAGCAAGATGAGCTTAATTTTGCTGTCAGAATAAATCTTGTTAACCTGGAGCTTGATAGCCTTGCTGTTATCAGATCATCTTTGTTTTTGTTCCCACGTGAATGAGATTCATTTAACTTCCTGTTCCGCAGTTTTCCTCTTGGTCATGCATGCCCTGGAGCTGACAGAAATGTCATTATTCGTGCAGCTATTTTGTTCATGCTGCGAGACAACACTGTACTTGTGTTATTTAAAGCACCATTAAGGTCAATATCAGGTTATACAGGACACATTATTAGAGGGATTTTGTCTCTTTGTTGTACCTGCATCTTTCTGACCACATCCTCCCCTTCCATGCAGGCTATATCTCCCTATAGCACTGCGAGCTAACAGCCTTAAACCTGCTGTAAATTGAGATGTAAGCTTTATCTGTTGGTGTGTTTGGCTGCCGGCGCACACCGGAGGGAAACTTGAGAAAGCAGACTTGAGCGGCGGAGGAGCTTTAGCTGAGGCGGGCCCAGAGGCCTGCTGGGAAGCCACTGTTCCACTTCTCATTACCTGGGTCACTCGGGGTTATCAGGCAATACTTAGACTGGAGAGGCAGGCACTCAGCTTCACTCAACACGTACGCACACACGCGCACATATTTCACCTTCCTGTCGGCTTCAGACAGGTGAGTGCAGGCACTCACACCATTTATAGAGTATGAACTGTAAACATGGTGGTGGTTCCTGAGGCGTCTGCTGCAAAGCCTAAACAGAAAAATCTATTCAGCACACACACACATACACACACAGAGGCCCATACAAATGCTCTTCTGCTAAACACAAAAGGTTTGCCCAAACACATCCACCCACATCCAAACACACAGGTTTAGTTTTCCCTAAACATGAGCGCTGGAACCCACTGACACACACACACACACATGCACACACTCTTCTAAAAACAAGCACCTTTTGCTTCCTGCATGACGCATTCTGTGAGTGTATCTGATGGTAGCCTGAGTCACAGTCAAGCTGCATTGCAGAATGGCAGAGCAAACACACACACACACACAGAGGACGGTATGAGTGTTAAGGTAAAATGCCACCGGGCAGGTGCAGTGTTCGAAAAAGAAAAGAAAGAAAGAGGGAGAAATCAGTGATGTGAGAGAGAGGGAGGGGAGTGGAGAAAAAAATATTGAACATGTCAGGCAAGGTATGTAGCAACAACAAAGAAATGTGGTGAACAAGCAGAAAGGAAACGGAGACAAAACACTCCACAGAAGGGAAAGACCTTAAAATATCACATGGAAGAGGAGGAAAACACAGACAAATGAGAGGGATGGAGAAGAGGAAGAAGGAAAGACAGACAGTGACAGTGAATTGCAGCATATTCCTGCTACAGAACTCAATTTTCTGATAGGCTCCGTGTTCAGGGTGTCAGATTTGCAGAGTTAACCCAGAGTTAACCTAGTGTGTTTGTGCACTGTAAACAGGATGGGGGTGGGGACACCTTGACCTAATCTAATCATGTGGTAGAGCAAGAAAAACAGCATTTATCTCACAATTTGCACTTTCCCTCTCTTCTGCGTGACATCCTCAGTGTCAACAAACCTTGACAGCATTCAAACAAGTATGGTGATATACAGTCACTTACATGCAGCTTTTTTTCTCTGTAACTACATGTATTAAATCCACTCTTAAAGTCCTGTGTAAAGTGCGAGGCCGTTTGCGAGCCTTGTGAATCTCCACGATGCTGTCAAACACACTTCCAGTGGAGAAGTGCAGAAGAGAGGAAGGGGAAGTGAAGTGAGGTGAACTTATAAACAACTTTATAGAGTTCGTCTGTGACCACATCTAAATAAATCATCCCATTCAGACACAGCCCTGAGCACCATTACGTTTTCCCTTTCCTCTTTTCTTTCTACGTTTTGCTCTGAGAGAGACACTCTCTCTGTCTCCGTCTGCTTTTTTTTTTCTCCCCTTCTCCCTCATCTCTTTTTGGCTGTCCACTCTCTCCCTCTCTCCCCTTCCCTTTTTCTCAGCCGTTAACAATAGAGCCATTCATGTGGCCACACTTTGAAACACGGTGTGGGGGGGGTTGGAGGGGGGCAGAGGTGACACTGAGGGGGGGAGAGGTGGAAGAGGAAGAAGAGATGGAGGGAGGGGGATGGGGGGGAGCTTTCCTCTCTTTTCTCCGCCGCGGCTCTTTTATGAGGGCAGAAACATCATTTTCTCAACCCAAGCGTCGCCCCGCCGCGAGCTGAGCTGAGAAGACTCAAGTGTCAGTCTCCCTGACCTCCCCCTCGATCTCTTACACCTCCTGCTTCTCACCCACCACTCTCTCCCACCCTTTCAAAGCAATTGTCAGCATATAAACTTGTAAGACATAACTGATTTGAAATTTGCGATAAAAATTAACAACAAAAAAGAACGCAAGAGATGTAAAGACAGCAGTGGCCTCCCCTGTGAGCTCCATGTGTGTCTGTCTTTGTCTTTTCTCTTGTCCATCTGCATGTTGTCTGCAGTTGTACCTGCTCTGGGCGGCGTATCGGACAGCTCGAACATTTCCCAGATTCCACAGTGGCAACCCGAGATGTGTCCGGACCAAAGCCGGGCACACAGGTGCAGCCGACGGGGAAGAGGAGGGGGGACAAGAGAGGGTGTGTGTGTGTGTGCCAGTGTATGTCTGTAGGAACATGAGAATATGAAGGCGGGATGAGGGAGGGCAGACGAGTGTGAGCATCGAATCCGTGAGAGAAAAATCCAAACAAACCGAAGATAGTGTGGAGAGAATTAGGTGGGAGACAAAAGAGAAGAGGTGGGATTCAAAGTGATAAAGCATGAAAACAAACACATAAGGACAAAGAAAGAGCAAGAAGTTGGACAGATTGCAACAGAGCATAATGTGGATAAATAAACTAGTGTAAAAAAAAGGACAGAAGGAGGATGGAGAGGAGGGAGAGGGAAGGACACTGAATTTGGCAGAGAGCGCAAAATAAACTAAAATGAAATCAGCGTGGCGGATTTACTCGAAACTCCACATCAACTTTGACCTCCCCCATCCTCTGTGGGGGTTTTGTCCTTGAGCTAACCACAACCTGGTGCGAGCGGGAAGCCGAGGAGAGACAGCAAAGGACCGATCTATTAGGGAATAATAAACGATGGCGGTATTCGGTTCTGTGGCGGGGGAGATTTATAGCAGGCCCTGCGCATAAAGCTGTCTGCACTAATCTCATGGTATACACAGCGTAATCACACACACAGGGGCCCTGAGTGCTCCCCCCCTTTTAATGTACACACACTGTCAGACGCACGGCGGGGGAGCACGCACACTAAAGAGTAGCAAACCGATCGGCTACGGGAGGAGCACACACTGTATAGGACAAGCGTGCACGCACACACACCCGCTGAGCTGCAACACCTGCAGGCCATCTAGTAGCTGTCTAAAGTAAATCCGCTGGGTCTCATTTGCAGGAGAGGTGCTTTCCAAAGAATGCCACAATGAGCAAACGCACACACACACAGCGGAAAACGTCCATTTTGAACATGTCATTTAAGCCCACATGGAATTTTTTAAACCTCACTCTTGAAGTGAAAATTCTGCGCCATAATTAAATTTACTCCAATGCACTTTCATTTGCTTTAATGAATTTCCTTTCAAACAAGTGTTAGAGTCTTGAAAGAACAAAAACGACTCCTCTGGTAGGAAGAAAATGATTCAAGAGATTTGGATATGTAAAATTATCTCACTCTACTGACAGACTGTTTCACCTACTTTAAGAAAAATATTATTCTAAGCCTCAGTGCTGGATTAAATCACTTG
Organism: Epinephelus fuscoguttatus; assembly: GCF_011397635.1. Lineage (NCBI taxonomy): Eukaryota > Metazoa > Chordata > Actinopteri > Perciformes > Serranidae > Epinephelus > Epinephelus fuscoguttatus. Next base: position 26,730,940 of record NC_064774.1, read on the forward strand.
CTACGATGGAGATTTTTTGCGGAGCACCCACACAGAGAGGGGACTGCGGCAGCTATCATTTTCCACTGTTCTGCTGCAGCAATCAGTACCCCTATATGCTGTGCAGCCCCAGACACACCAGCCATATATAATGTAAAACATATGGTCGGGAGTATATAAAACATGTATTCACCCGATGCACAATCTGTCTTTGACACAGTATTTGTTGGAATCAAATTGACCTGTTGTGCTCAGCACGCCTCACCTACATCTTCTGCCTGCTGCTCCATCTGATACGTTTACAATAAAAGATTCAGGAGCTTTTAAATTTTACTCATGTTGCGTTCTTTTATCTTGACCTCGTCTTTGATCGGCTCTGTAATCGAAAAGGGATTTTTCCACGTTGGCAGAAGCCTGTTTGAAGCCCATTTTGCGGGTTGAACTTGAGGCCTTGCATTAAAAAATGCTATTATCATCTTTAGCTGTATCAGTGTGTGAGGCCATCCTGTGAAATATTACTGAATTAATGCTATGTTCATGTTTTTATATAATTATTTAGTCATATATCAGTCTGAGAGGATTAAATTGTTCATTAAAAAATCATGAAGTACCTTGGATCCCTGCTGTAGCTTTATGTAACACTCAAGTTAAAGGACGTTTCCCGATTCCTGTATCATCTCTGACACAATATTTGTCATCTTAAGCTGTTCTCAGGATTAATAATCAATGATCATGATTTAGTTATTTGAAATTCAGCATCATGCAGACACGACAGTCTATGCTTCCATCAGTGCACAGGGCAGACAGACGGTTTTAAAATATCCATAATCATGATTACTGTCTTCATTAAAGAACCATATACCCTGGAGAAGAGCTGCAGAAAGTGGTCTTTGACTGTGTGTATAGAGCTGCAGAGGGATAGAGATACATTTGTACGAAATAGAGGGAGACAGAGAGGGGTTAGGGAGAGACAGAGGGGGGGGAGAGAGAGAGCTGTAATGTAAATTGATGAGAATTTGAGTCTCTCTAGAAGGCATGGCCCAGATACCTCCGAACATTTCTATTATGGATGAAATGGTGGAATGGATGTGAGTTCAACGGGGAGAGAAAGAGGGAGAAAGAAAGTTACGAGCAGGGCTTCCATCCAAGAACTTTTGTTTTGGAAATGATCCCTTTAGTTAGGAAAAAGGGGGGATGTAAACAGAACAGTTTCGATCAGCTTTCTTCTGCATTACAAGACAAGCTTATCCTCACCAACCCCTCTGTCCCGCTGGAAGGTCAGTCAGCTCAAACTGAAGCCCTGTTTATATTTCTGTGTTGAATCTATGCCTTAGGTATACCGTAGGTAACACAGACTCACTTTATTTCAAACATTTGTCTCCTGAGGAGGGTCTTACAAGTCAACGATAATATGAGACCAATAATATGAGAGAAATAATGAAAAACTACCAAGAGACACAGAGTCAGAACTCATGTACTTCTCTCAGTCTCAACTCATGGTATCCTGGGCAGTTCGCATTTCTAAAGAGAAACTATTATCTTGCTCAAATGAATGAAGTAGATACTTCTTGGATGGTCAAAGGGAATGGAAAGTATCTATTAAAATAATGTATGTCAAAAGGTCAAGTGTGCCCGATACTGTGAAGTCCAAATACAGTAAGTCTATGTTACAACGTAGCTGCGTAGCCTCCACCATAGCCTGACATGAATCTCCCCAGAAATGTGACTAAATGCCATGGTGACGCATACCATGTATTTACTTTTATCTCATAGACACAATAAAGTCCCCACAAACAGCATTTGAAGTCTTGTGTGTGATTTATCTTGGCTTCATTAGAGAGGAGGAAAAGTCTGCTAGCTGCTAGGCTAATATATGCAATGAAAGATGCCATAGGCTTATGCTATTAACGATAGCATGTTGCATTAGTGGGGAAAACACGTCTAGTAAAAGCCAACAATTTTGTCTGTCATGGAGACAAGTTTTCTACATTTGTTAAATGCTGTTGCACTCCACGGAAGCTCAACCCAGTAGCACAGAAACCCCACTGCCAACTAGTGTTTTGGAGGTGTAAGTGCAGAATGCCACAGACACACCACCGCACAATGCTAGCAGTGGTGTACACCAATGCACAGGCAACTGCCTAGAGCCTACATACAGCTATAAATCAGCCTTGATACGGTGCAGCCAAATTTTCCTCAAACACACACAGCTGTATTTCAAATTCTAGTGGAGATCCAATTTTAACAAAAGATACCAAATATTGAATTTGTTGGCACAAAAACTCAGCTTCCAGCACCCTCATTTCCAGCCACAGCAGGAAGCTGTTTTCTGTGAAAAATAAACCGACTTCCTGCCCAACACCAAGCAGCAGACAGAAAAGTTAACAAGTAGCTGGTGAACATAGTGGAGCATCTAGCAGCTAAAGAGACATGTATTCCATTCAGGGGTTGGTGGGCCAAAACAAAGCTAACAGCACGACTTATAATTGATGCTAACATGGCTAAATTTGCAATGGTTTGCTAACATTCACTATAACAAGGGGATGATACTTTAATGTTGTGTTTTCAGTCTGTTCCATTGAATCCTAGTAGCCGAAAGAAAAAACATATACAGAAATAACAGAAGAAAAATGGATGTTGAAGAGTTAAATACAAAAACCCGGAGAGACAGAATGAGAGATAAGCCAACGATGAAGAGCAGCGTGAACAAGGAGAGAGGAGCACAAGGTTGATGTAAAGTCAGTGAGCGCTGGAAAGCCCTCAGGAATGTTGGTGGTGAGAAACGACAACGGCGGTAATAGTTTCCATATGGTGAGAGAGGCAGGGAAAGAGAGAGAGAGAGGAGGATGAGAGGAAAAGAGGTGGCAGAGAGAAAGGTAGAGAGACACTGATGATGTTTGGGAGGGAGGGAGGGAGGGAGAGATGGGAGGTGGCAGTCAGCAGGTAGGGATGCAGAGCCTTGTTTGAATAGTTAGTTGGCATCATGGGACTTTGAAGGTAACTGCGTCCTTGTCATCACACTCACACACACACACACACACACACACACACACACACACACACTGTCTCACACACTCATCCTCCTGTCCAGAGGCGGTCCAGAATGCTGCAGCGTCTGTGTCACATCCAGTACATATCACACCCAGCGTAACCACGGAGACACGGGATGGAGGCACGCTGGATGCCTTGGCATTTGTAAAGAGCACGTACACACACACACTGTGTTTGCCTCTCCTATAAACACACACACACACACACACACACACACACACCCTTCATCTCCCTTGATGCTACGCTCCTGCTGCGCTCAATACCTTCCATATGATACAATGCAGCAGATGAGCGTATCACATTAAGTTGAAACTTGTAGCTGCACCATGAAGAGAAACTAGAACTAACTATGGAGAAAGACTTCTTCTCCTCTTTGAACAAAGCTGAACAACGCATCCATATTCAGGTCAACAGAAACTTTTCTCAAGCAAACACCTCCCTCTCTTTTTTTCCTCATCTCTTTTTCTCATTTGCATCCTTGTTCCTGTTTTTTTTCCTCTCTTCATGTTTCTGCTCCTGCATCTCCAGCTCAGAACTTTTGTTCGTTGCTTCTTTTGACTCCTCCAAACATTCGCCAGAAGTGAGTTCTACACACTGCTCTGTATTCAATCCTGTGTCTCACCGAGCCTCCCCTCTTGTTCTGTTTTCTCCGTCTCTCTACACCTTTCTTCATTCCCGTCTTTCTTTTCTTTCCAGCCAATCATATGTCACCTCACTTGTTCGCAGCTTTGCTTTGATTTGAGTTCGTTCAAAAACACTTTAGTGGTACGGAAATGGAATAATGCAAAAATAACTAGATATCTCTGTGAGCCAGGAAAATGTGACTTAAAAACAAATGGTTCAATAATTACATGTTCGTTCACAGCGCGCTTTAAAATCCACAGTATGGTACCCCTGGGGCCTTTTAGGAACATACTTTTAAATATCAGTGTTTTAAACGTACTTGCTTTAGCTCAGTAGAGTCTATTTTTACTTTGGTGTAACATTTATTTTTATATCGATAATGTTCTACTTTGTATTATGGTCTGTATTAAACCTTGCTACTTTTATTGTAATTTAATACATATTACAGTGGTATTTTCTAAACCTGGCCTGATTTTAAAAAGGCTGTTACTGTCCTGAGAAAACCACATATCCCCACAACATTTACTTTTGATTTGTTAATAATAAACATCACTGTTTCAGCTTTGTGAATATGTTGGTTTAAATGGTTTACTCAGGTTGAAAAGTACCCACTAAGGAAGACTTTCAGTTGATTTGAAAAAATCAAAATCACAAAGTTAAGAGATTGTCATTGGACTGCACTTACATATTAATCTCTAAATTAATAGTCAAAGACTGTTTTCCCATGTCTTCAACTATCAATAATGATTGCTTTTATTATTGATAAATTGGTTGATTATTCAGGAAACAGTGACAAATATCCATCCAAATTTCCAGGAGCCCCGTGTCACCTCTTCAAATGGCTAATTTTGTCCAACTAATAGTCCAAAACCAGAGATATTGTTTCATATTCAATATTCAAGACATTAAATTTAAAGTTATATTACGCAGGGAAACCTACAACCCAAATGCCAGAATAAATATTGACATTATATATTTCTGGAAACCACAGATATGTAACATTTGTACATCATTATGTAACGGATATGTTGAAATTTTACATACAGGCACAAAATCCACTTCGTTACCGTTAGGAAAAGATGTTTTGGCTTAAAATACACATTTTCAGTGGCACACTACTCGCTGGAAATGCACTTAAAAAAAAACAGTGATGTTGGTTGTTGGTCTCGAACAGTGGTCTGCATCTTGGCAGCCATCTCAGCGTCACACCATCCACCATCCCATCCACCTCCAAATGACAAAGTCAGCTCATTTACGTTATCAGAACTACATCACTTTAGGAACATAATAATAAAATGTACAAATGTAATGTATCTGTGGTTTGCTAGAATGTACACTTCCAATATGCTCATCTAGTGACTGGAGTGCACCTAATGTTTAGAGGCTGGAACAAGCAAATACTTTTCATTTAACCAATCAATTAAAAAGCAATCGGCTATGTTCCTCCTGTCTGAAACTGTTCAGCCTTGAATATTTTGTCATTTTTCTAAACAGCGTCAGTTAACATTGGCAGGATTTCATGCTTCTGTCTGAAACTGAACATGATGACATGCACTAACCAGCAGCCATAAAGCCACAGTGGAGGCATGTTGTGTTCTAACTGAAGGAGCTGCTCCACCATGAAACCCAACCATTCCTCCGGGGGATCATGAAAACCTAAAATCATACTTTTGACGTCCCTCCTCATGGCTAAAATATCCCCCCATCTATTTCTTTTTCTGTTCTCACTCCTAAACCGTCTGAAACCACCATTTCCTCCTGCTCCTGTGTCTCTTTTCCTCCCACCCCCTCTTTCCCCATTTTCAGCATGTACTCCGGATGATTTGCAGCAGTCTGGATTGGGCCCATTAAGGTGGTCTAGTGGAGGTGTGTGGTGATAGAGCACTGCAGGTCCTGACAATTCTGCATGTGTGTGTGTGTGTGTGAGAGAGAGAGGGGAAGAGATTGAGAGGGCCCCCCCAGTTCACAAATGGATACACCTACACATGCGAACCTCTCAACGGCGACTGAAGGAGACCCTTGAGACAAACACATGCTACAGACCCCCTATAACTCCCAGTGAGGTCTTTAGTGTGTTTAAGTATATAGCTCATGGTGACATACATGCGCACACATACATGGATAGTGGCAGCTGGTGTTTATGCCTGTTGTGGGAAAAGTCTTTGAGCTCCAACTCTTTCACTCCAACCACCTCACTAATTTAATTAGGTCACTCAGGGCTCTGGAGGACTGAAGGTTATAATGCATGCAGTGGCTTTTATTCTCTATGCTTCACACACACACTCACACAGACACACACACAGAAAGAGAACCATCCAAGAGCCGTCCCTCTGGGAGTGAAGGAGTGAGGTGAGACGCTGACCTGCCAAAGTGTGGGTCACCTACGTCTCCAAAGCTCCCCGTATGTGTGTGTGTTTCCACATGGGTTCATGCATGTGGGCGTTCTCCGGAGGGTCCCCTCTCCCCATCTGTGACCCCAAAGGGCCAGTTGTGTGTGTGTGTAGGCTCAACTTTGCTCCGGAGAGGCCACAGGGTGTAGGGAGTCTGAAACTTTAGCTAAAGGCGACTCAACTTAAGCTCCGTCAGGCCACGGTGTCAGGAGAGCAGTGTAATCCATAGGGGGCCCCTAGGGGCCACCAAATATGCAGGACCCCTGGGACATTTTTTTTTTTACAAAGCTGCTAAGTGTGTGAGCAAAAGTACATGCCAGTTGTGTATTTATGTTTATTTGTGCTGGAACTTTAGCGTGAAAGATAAGGCTGGTGTTATTCTATATATTTCTTAATGTCAGCAAATCTCAGTGAAGACAAAAACCAACAGTGTTTCCTTGTCTCTCCAAGTAAAGTTTCCAACTCCTGTATCCTGTGAACTCAGCTCCAAGTTCCTACTGAAGACATTCATAAATATATAGTTTTAGAAAGGCATTATCATTTCTTAAAACAGCTGGGTATTGTAGTTTTTAGCAAACATTACTCAAACATGAGTAAATGCTTTTGCTGAGGACTAGTTTTAATTGTGGAGTAATACGCATATCCTGCTCTAGTGACTTTTTCTGGTAGCAAGCATCCATTTTGCATGTTATCAGCTAATTAAATTAGGGTTATTAGGGGTTGTCAGCATCAAAGATATGGGTTAAAAGGCTCCACAGACTGACTCTGCACAGACTAGTGGGTTTAGAGTGCTGTTATCAGCCCACTGAATGACCATTACTATCATAAGTGGTTTTGTTAGGCTTCACTTTCCTTAGATTTAGGTTCAGAGACTATGCATTTAGGTTAAGAAAAAAACCTAAAATTGCCCTAAAATAAAAATAACCTAACGTTGTGGTTCTACGTGTGGTTTTACACAAGCCCTGTTCTCCTAGGGAAAGTCCTTTGTTTGACCTGTCTACTTAAGTGGACTTTCTTGCTCTTTATACTAATGTTACTTCTCCAGACTTCCTCTATTGCCGCATAACAATAAACACAGCAGTTTAATGCGCTGATAATGACACTGTAGACATGTTAGTCAGTGTAGCAGGAGCCATCTAAACCGCATCTATGTCGCTGATAACCACTTGTGGTGCCTATTTAATCAAGTGACAATATTCACACTGGGTGTAGCAAGACGGTATACTGTATGTGGGGACTTCAAGTTAACTACAGTGCCTATGAGCATCATAATGAAGGAACATCACCCTGGTTGCCAGAAGAAAATGTTGCCAGAAGAAAATGTTGTTGCACATTTTATACATTTCATATCAGTGTCTCTGAAGTGATGCAGTAAATGAGGTGATTTTGTCATCGGGAGGTGGAGGGGCTAGTGGATGGCGTGTCACCTATACAAGTCACCTGCAAAACTGCAGACCACTGTCCAAGACAGACAAAGAACAACAAGTTTTTCCAGCAGGGACAGTACCACAAATGACACTGTTGTTGAACCAAGACATTGCTGCCTTTCCTGCTGGGATAGTGCCACCACAATTGGGTATTTCAAACCACATCGTGATCTTTTCCTAACCCTAAACGATCAGTTTTTTTGCGCCTTAATCTAACGACAGCATTGTTGAAATGTAAAGTTTCAACTTATGCACTACATAATAAAGAACAAATGGAACGTGTCCATAGTTTGCAGAAATGTATAATGCCAACATGTTTTCTGGCGATTGGGTTGGGAACGTATCACCCAGCTTATCAGCGTCGCTGATTAATGTGTTTCTAATAGTTTTTGTTGGTGAAGTTTTGTTCTATCCAAATGTCTTATCATTCAAGCTTCAGTGTACGAATGCAATAAGAAATATCTCTACGTTTATGTTAGGGATAAGGCTAGTTTGTGGTATGGGAATTATTATACTCAAAAGAAGGTTTTCATAAGGATATAAGTCCAAGGATATGTGTATGTTTGCTGTGTGCATCCCAACAGGGGCCTTGTGCATCTGCAGCAGTGCTTAATCCACCATTCGAAATGGGAACCTGGCTTCCATTCCGTTTCCCCAGCGGCTCCGAGCAGCGCTACCCGACTCCCAGACTCTCTGCTACTCCGACTCCAGTGGAACGCATCTTGAAGCGATTTGGGGCTCAAACCCTCTGCTGCTCCCTCTTTTTTTTTCTCTCCTCTTTGGCTCTCTAACACCCCCCACCCTCACGCCTCCTCCCGTTCTCAGCTGAAGGAAGCTTTAAGGGCTTAGGGGAAAGCGCTGGAGCGGCAGTCCCAGCTCGACCCAGGGGTGGTGGAGCCCCGCGGTAAAATCAACAGTTAGCCTGCTGCAAGAGCAGGGAGTCCGAGCAGTCAGGGAGGGATGCGGCCATGAAAGTAGGACAGACAGGGTCTAGGGCTATAGCTGACGGCTGCGTCAATTGCAAACAGACACATATAAGTGCAATCACATGCATACACACACACACTCACACACACACACACATGCCCGCACACAAACCAAAGAGAAAGCCTCCAGGTCATCAAAAATCCTATTCACTCCCGTCAGGATATTGAAGTGTGTCATGCCAATATTTCAGTGCTGATAGCTTTGCCAGAATGTGTGTGTATGAATATGTGTGAGAGTGCACGGCTGTGTGTGGGCGTGTGCTTGAGCACGTCCGTGCGTGCACCTCGCCACTTCTCTCCCACTTTATTTTCTAAAGAGTGGCTTTTTCAAAAGTCGCCCGGGTATTTTCAAGGGGCCTGTCTAATTCATGCAGGTGAAGTGTTTTAAAGTTTCCATTCCCCGTTTACCTGCGGGGCCTGAAGAACACACAACAGAGGTGTTGAAATAACACCTCTCCCCCTACCCCCTCCCCCCCTCCTTCCTCCGCACTCACTTTTATCACAACTTCTATCCTTTTGTCCTTCACGTTCCTCCTCTCCCTCCACACCTGCCTCCTCCCGCCGCACTCCTTCTCTTTCTTGCCATCTTTTCCTTATCCCTCCTTCTCTTCCCTGCTCCTTCGCTCCCCACCTCCCTCCCTGCTCTCTTCTTTACCTCATCCATCCCTCATCCTCTCTCTCTCTCTCTGCCTCTCATAGTGTTTGAAGCAGAGTGTTTGTCTCTAGGGCTGGATGATTGACAGCTGAGAGAGAGCCAGGCAGCTCTCTGGTGACAGATAAGGACTTTGGCTCTATTACTCACTGGGTCCCACAGACACACACAAACACACACACATATAAACTCTCACCCGTCCTCCCACATGCACACGGATTCACTTACTCGCCTGCGCGCACACATAAACACACACTCCGGGTCCCATGCTGCTCCCACAGTTCGGCAGGGAGCAGACAAACCTATTTGCATTAGGAAGCAGCGTGTAAAATAAATAAAGAATCGGATGAATCGAGGAATAAATAGACAGGAGGCACGGCTGGGGATGAGTATGACTGATTTGCAGGGTGTGTGTGCGTGCTCTCTTTTTCAACCTCTGGGCTCCCGAGTGGGGAGAGCGGCAGTGCGGCAAAAGAAACACCCTGCACACCCTGTTGAACACACACAAACATAAACACACACGCAGTCAAATATACATGAAAAGATTCTACAAAGCCCAAATCATTATGGTAATGAAAAATGAAAGGGTCTAAAAATACTGTTTTATTCCTCCCTTTGTTTCGGGGGGATCTCCAGAGAGACCACTGGCTGACAATGAGAGAAGGAAAGAGTGAGACCGAGGAAGAGAAATAGTCCTTTTTCCATGAACATCTCCCTCCACAGCCACCCAAATCTCTGGATTGCAACACTCTCTTCAAAGAGAGAAATTGGATTGAGTGCAACTGGTTCAAATTGGGTGCATGTTTATGTTCTTGGCAAAAAAACAGAAACCTCAGTCACAAGTTGATTGACAGCTAAAAGTGAGAGGAAAGATGGCGAGAAAGAGAGGCGGCGGGCGCATAAGCAGGTGCAACATCAGATACGGAGAGGAAAAACTGAACAAGAGCAGGAAAAGAGAGCAAACGTGGAATTAGAGGAAAAACACAGAGAGTTCAGAACTTACGTAAGTTTGTGCAAGAGTGAAAAATAGGCTGAAAAAAATTTGAGGGGGGGAATGCAGAGATGCAGAACAAGGAGAAGAGAGTGATGAAGAGGAGGAGGGATGGATGAAAGACTGTGAGATGTCATGCTGGGTTACAGGTGTGAGGTGTCAGGGGGGAAAATGAGAGGAGAGATGCGGAGAGAAAGATGAGTGAGGAATAATTAGGGCCGACCCCTGGCAGAGGAGCGTGGCAGGTGAATGGAGGGAAAGCGAGGGGAAAGACGGATGAACAGTGGGGAGATGAAGAAGCGAAAGGGTTGAAGGCAAGGACGCGGCGACATAGCAGGGGAAGGGGAGAGAGAAAGGGAGAGGCTAAGGCATGACTAAAGAGATGGCAGGCTCAGCGTGAGAGAAGGAGGGAAGAAAGGAGAGGAGGGCAGCCTGGAGGACAGAGGTTTAAAAGTGAGAGGAGAGAAGGAGGAGGAGGAGGTGACAGAGATAGACGCAGAGCATGAAAATGGCCTTTGTCATCCCTTCTCAAACACGGAGATGGAAGACAAAGGCAGCGTGAGCGCGAGCTGCTTTTTCCAGCATCTCTTAGATGACAATAGCTATTTGTCTCCTCATCAGAGAGCGCGGAGAGGAGAGAGAAGAAAGTACAGAACGCACTGTTCTTCATGTCCCTTCCTCCTCACTCGCTTCTCATCTCCGTCCTCCTCAATCTCCTCTCCACCCCCTCCCCCTTCATCTCTCTCCCCAAGCCGCAAACACCCTTAAACATAGTTGCGCTCCCTCTGCGTGCCATGGATCTAACTCTCTGTTAATGGGTGTCAGGCAGGGGGGTTTGCAGAGGGACCTCCACACCCCCATCCTCCCTTATTTGAGGTTAGAGGTTAAGGGTCACGCTTGAGTGCTGATGGTGCATCCTGCCAGACAAAGCAGATTAACACACACACACACACACACACACACACACACACACACACACACACACAGGGAGAGCAGTGGTATGTCACCCCCCTCCCAGCTTGTTCCCAAGCCTCGGTCTCATTGGGTGAGATAGTATCATATGTTGCAGGTTGCACCAATGAGAGGTCAAGGCCTCGATTGTGTGCATGGTCAGCGGTCAAACCACCTCTTGCCACAGGCGGTGATGTCACTGCCGAGTTAGTATTCATAGCGAACAAACTGCAGATAAACATTGGGCGTCATTTGGTTTATTCTGTGCATTCTTTCTCATCTCATGTTTGCCATTTAGTCAACACCTCTATCCACCACACACACATTTATCTTATTATCAGTACTTATTGCAGAACACACCTGGATGCAGTGCCATGCTCCACTTAAGATCAACCAAATTCAGTCTCTAAACTCAATAAGAATCAGAAGAATGTTATCTGGGCAGTGTTTAACTCTAAATTAATTTCATTCAGTCATCTAGTCTGACCCCGCACTGGCAGGGCATTTAAGATAAGATTAAAAAAATTGCTTAATATGCAAACTCAATTTATGCTATCGGCTTAAATAATGTAGTATTTCATATCTGCTCAGTGGGAAATTGTCCTATGGCTTCCCCAGCCTGGGATCTCCACCTCAAGGAAAGTTTCTCTAACCACAAGGACTCAGTGTTGCTCCACAGAAATGTTAAGATATTATATTAGTAGGGCTGCAACCAGTGGCAGATCCTCCTATAGGTGGCAAAGGTGCTTCTTTCTGTTGGAAATCCAAAGAAATCAAACATAATGGGATTAAGTGTATGTGGAGGGTTTGAGTAAAAGAAAATGACATAGCAAAAGCCAAGATGGTCGCAGTTAAAAAAAAAAAGGAAACAACAAGAAGATGGAATACCGCATTGACTTCATGTTTATTATTTTTATTAGCTAAGTTGTTTAGTTTTGTTGATTTGTAATTTGCTCTAGTTCTTGTTAGTGATAATTACAATTAAAAAAAAGTGATAATAATTGCTTTGGGGTTTGTTTGTTTTTTTGGTGTGTGTGTGTGTGTCTAACAGTCCAAAACTCAAAGATAATACACTTGCAGTGACATAAGATAAAATCTTCACAATTGAGAAGCTGAAACCACCAAATGTTTAGCATTTTTCCTTGATACTTAATCAATGAAAACTTAACTTTATTACCTTATTACTTTATTTACTTTATTATCCATTGTATTGACTGTTTTCTGTTTATATATAAATATATATAATTTCATAATTTCTTTTTCAACATCTGGATTTTTCAATTTCATACAGACTTCTTTTTAAAATTTTATATTCTAAATTTCATTTTAATTTAACATAATTTAATTTTATTTTGAAAGAAAGTAAGCAAGTAATTTATGGGTCATTAAGCCTTATTGTAAAAAAAGAAAAAGAGACAACATCTGCCGAGGTAGTGATAACATTTAAACCACTTTCCAATACAAATCAACTTTTTCAAGAATTTTCCATATTGAAACAAGAAACGTTGTTGCACTCTAATTCTAAAGATGAAACTTAATTTTGTTAAATAAGTGAAGAAAGCTGATTTGAATTGAAAACCATTTGGAAAAATCTTGCTGCACTGACACTTTTTTTTTTAAAGTCAGACTTTAAGGACTTGGTGAGATGATTGTTCGTACTGTAAAAGCAGTGTTGTGTTCAGCCGAAGAAAGAATGTCAAACAACAACAGGTCAGTTTTGATGTCCTTCACTCCACTGTTGATCTGTGTGTGAGGCCTTGCTTCTGATCTGGCATCAGTGGGCAGCTCTGCCAGTGTGTTTAGAAGTGTTAAATGCCCCCCTGACCTGCTGCAGTCTGTTATTAGGCCTACCGACTGCCAGGCCTGCTAACTCATACTGGCATCAACGCCCACGCCTGGCAACACACACACACGCACACACATCGGTCAGATACACAAACTCACATGTGCAAACACTTACAGGCAAACATGTTACACAGACAGAGACACACACACACACACAACGGGCACTCAGCAGAGGGTGAATAGCCACTGATCCTCCTCCTCCTTCCGCCTTATCAGCGAGTTGCGTTCCGCCTTAGCCACGCATACTGTACAGTCATTAATCATGATTCTCATTAATTATCTATGCACCCGGCTGGCTAATTAACACATCAGCTCAAGCAGAACTAATGCTGCATGCTAGTTCACCTCCCACTCACACCCAACACTCCACAACCCACACACACACACACACACACACACACACACCCTACAAACCAACTCCAACCCTGCTTCTCCCAAACTTCCTGTCTACTGCGAAGAGGAAACGGAAATGTGAGAAAAAGTTCTCATGTGACAACACAGTTACAGCATTAAAAAAACCCACCAGCCGCAGATTAAAGAAACATTCTCCAATGTATAACCAGTCTGTGATGTTTAAAGTCTTGTGTCGTAACTTAGCTCTTCACTTGAACCCATATTTGCTATTCTTGTCGTGTCAGAGTCATGTCATCTCCTAATGAATGACCGTAAACTGCCACTATCTGCAGGTGAAGGCAGTAGTGCGATCATTATAAAAGCAAAGGCTGAATAAAAAATTTACAAAGCCACCATCAACCTTGTTTCTCCTTTTAAAGCTTACTTTGTAAGCATACTGTGGTGTATGCGCTGCTGCTATGATATTAAATGCATTAATGCTCGGTGACACCAGAATCAAAGGAACTGCATGCGACATCCATAGACTCAGTTTGAGACAGGATTGCCTGCACACGGCTCTCAACATGGAGGTGGCTAAACTAGCAGCTAACAGGGCCAACAATGCAAACAGTGCTAACAATAGCAACAGTGCTGACGGAGATAACAGTGTTAACCTGGCGGGTGGGCACTGGGCTTTCATGCCGCCACCATGGGTTGGGATGGTCTGATCAGCACTAAACATGATATGAGCATGTTGCAAAGTGGCGTCGATAGCTAGCAAGTGGGATACATACACAGGTACTCACTTTCACTAATGTGCATGCACAGCTTGACCAGCTACCTCAACAAAGAACAGAGGAGCTCGGATTACAACACACACACACAAACAGAGGAAGTGTGAATCACTCTCTGCTCAGGACACCATTACTCTACTATATCTGGTTACATCGCAAAAAGTTGCTTGCTACTATATAAATGCTCTGAATGTTGTAGGCTTATACAGCACCTTTAAAGTAAGTCAAATTCACTCATAAGGGTGAAGTAACACCTCAAATCTTTCTTGTGAAGTTCAGCTTTGAAATAGTGACACACAAGTTTGTGCTGTTGAACTTTAGAATCACAGTTTTAATAGAGAGGAGAGATGGAGAGTCCAAAACAGCAAAATCGACCGTAGCCTTTTAGCTGTGTTGCATCACCCACTTTTAAATAGGCTAACCATGTTCTGCTGGTGTTTGAACTGCTTCAAAAAAAAAGAGGCATGACAGTTATGAGACAGGAGATGACTATAAATACAGTACGTTCCTTAAATAAACTATGGATTAATTTTATCCCAGCTAGCTTGAAGCGCTATTGCAACTGACTAGCGTTAGCATGTTCCTGGCTCCCTAGCATGGCAGCGGTTGGCCAAGGTTGCCAGCTCTCATGTATCATGCTCTCACGCTGCCTGAACAAATGTCACACCAAATAAGAGGAAGCCTTGAAGTCATTCATGTAAAAATACACACATTTCAGCAGAGCACAGGTTGCATCCTGAGCTCCATCAGAGCTGTCAGGACATTTTTAATTTACTGTAAGTAAAAGTCCGGTCTGTTTACTATGGAAAGTCCAAAATATTTTTCAGTTATGCTGCTTAAATTCAAAGTCTCACAGTAGTGCCATTATTGTGTGAATGGATACTGTGGCTTCACTTATCACAGTCGAGTAAATGACAAAACATGGCAACACAATGTTACAATTAAAACACATTCTCTCATAAGTTACAGTAAACAATGATTATGCATAGGCAAGATTTTCAGTGTTTAGAAAATCCCATCAATAAAAAGACTTTGTTGTCAACAAAGAGAGCATCTTTGGGGTGATGTATATTCATTATTTGGGGTTTCATTGTGTTGTGGGACTGCATGCTTTTTTCCCAGTTGACCATCTACTTAGCATTTCAGCACAAATTCATATGCCTCCCATGTGGATCTCTGCAGTGTGAATAACCTCTTGTTGTTTTTGTATCCCAAGGTTTATGCTGTAAAACTAAAGATTTGCCAGCACATATCTGCACTGATATTACTGAGATATTTATACCAATTTTCTTCAGCAGTTTCTGATATTTCAAATGATAGATCCAAAAGGAGAACATTAAATTTTTCATCGGAAATCCCCCGTACTAAAGGAGTCCAAATAGGAAGATGTGAGGAGAGGGACAGATAGTAAATAACATCCCAGTGTGTAGACACTGCGGTAATTGAACTGGATGAATTGGAAGCACCTCCAGCCTTTACTTTTTGGGAAGTGCAGGCTTTAACCGCTTCACACCAATCACCACAAGGGCCTGATTTTAATTTGGTCATTTCTTCTTGGTTAGGCCATGTGGGGACACTTGGGAGCGGACAGAGATAACAAGCAGCGAGATGGATTCAAACCGACTCCATTCTGAGTTGAGGTGCCACATCCTGCCGGGATATCTGGCCGCTGCATGTGGTTTATATGCTGGTCAGCTTCCATAGTATTTACTCCCTTTAATCTCCCATGAGGCCTTGGGGCTGGAGTGAGATATGTGCCTGGGGGTAAAACGGAGGGTAATTCACACTCAGACATGGAATTATAATGTTTCCATGCATGAAGCCTCTGAATAATTTACAGCTTTCAATGGCTTAACATTACTCATCCTGTGAACATACACACACACACACACAGGTCTGGAACCGCCCAGGCTGCGGTGCAGATTTAGTCATCGCCCTCGCCTCACCAATCTCTCACTGGTGCATCACTAAATACAGCCCCCCTCATCTCGTTCTTTCTGACAGCCTGTGCAGCATATAATTATGTCCCCCCTGAAACCAGGGCGGTAATCTCACACACTTGTCTGGCCATTATTATGGAGGCTCTGGCTTCTCTCTGCCCACACCCTGCCTCCCCTCAACCTCTTTCATCCAGCACTTGTTCTTTCAGCTGAGCTCTGATTTCTCTATCTCTTCATATCTCCCACTCTCTCTTTCTCTCTATGGGCCAAAAGCCTGAATGAGAGAAAGAATGAGAGAGAGGGAGAGAAAGAGATGCTCTGACATTAACGAGATTGCTCGTTAAGAAAGGAGGGAGGGGGAGAAGGAGAGAGGAAGGGAGGTGGGAATGGAGTGGCTGTAATTGGGAGGTTTTTGGAAAGGAGAGAAAGAAAAGACAGAATTAGGTTTCCATCCAGTGCCTGTTTCAAAGTGTGTGTGTGTGTGTGTGTGTGTGTGTGAAGCAGATACAGAGGGGACTAAATATAAGGTGAGAGAATGACTTGTTGGATTTCTCAAGAGGTGCTAAAGGTCAGACACACCTATCAATCAGATTCATACAAAGGGCCCGGTCTGGCCCTCACCAGCTCCCTCCATCTCTCTTCGGAGACAAAGAAACACTTTACAGTAACAGGCTGCTGGAGACTATTTCCTCCCAGAGCTTGTAGCTGCTGCACTGTCAGCAGGTCCATTACAGAAATGCATTTCATTGGCATTTCACTTCTTGTTGGGCAAAGCTGCCTCACAACACCAGACACATCCTGCAGAGACAGCTCGGTTTATAGCAACATAAAGAAGTGTCGACTTCCCTCTGCATGTGGATATATTTACTCTTCCCCCAACATATTAAGCCTCAGTGAGTGATGCACACTACCTTTTTTGTGGATTTATATTTTCCTTTTGCAGGATCTGAACTTCTCTTCCAACTTTCGGCTCATAATACTTGCTAATAAAAATTTTGAGAAACTGATATCCCAGTGTCTGAATGAGCGAGCCACCCCAAATAAGCCCGTGTGTGGCTGAAAGCAAGGGGCTTTGCATTTCTTAACGTGCAAATATGTGCCAATAAATGTGTGTGTGTGTGTGTGTAAATCGGTGTAATCCCTCGCTATGGGACGCCCTCCCTTCTTCCTGTGCCAGATGAGGAGATATTCTGCCAAATTCGACGGGCAAGTGGGCTGCCAACTGCGAACATACACTCTCAAACCGCACACCAAAATCATACACTGGCATGTGACGCATGCATATAGGACACAAAGAGCCATGTGTGTATGTGTGTGTGTGTGTGTGTGTGTGTGTGCAGAAACAGACACAAACACAATCTTGGCTGGGTGTGGGCAGGTTTATTCTAGTCTATAGGTCTGGAAGAAATGTTGGAGGATTAGGGCGAGAGCCCACAGAGAGGTAGATGGAGGCACTACAGGAGGGATGGAAGGATGATGAAGAAGGAGAAGAAAAACGTGAGATTGCAAAGAAAAGATAGACGGAAATTAGATCGAGAGGCATGATGATGGAGGAATAAAAGCAGGCCAAGCCGACGCTATGAAACAGTTAACTCCATGGTTTATACAGCAGGATGGATTATCTCTACCTCTCTGTTTCCCCCTCCTGCTCCAATCTCTCCATTGTGTGCCACTATAGAGCTCTATGGAAGCAGCGGTGTGTATCTGTGTGTGTGTGTGTTGGGAGGAGGGGGGGTGGGGGGGATTGAAAGAAATTCCCTCTCTTTCTCTTTCTCCAGCTAAATTAATAATATGAAGCTCTCTATCCCTCTCAGTCTGCTTTATCCTTTTATTCGCCCCCCTTCTCCGCTTTATCTCAGAGTATTCCTTGATTCTATTATTCCCTTGGCTGTATGCTGGAGTTATAGGAGTATATGCTGGTGTGTGTGTGTATTCAAAGCAAGCTTGACAGGCTGCACACCAAACTGAGCATGAGAAGTTTTTTGCTGGTGAGAGACTGCAGGGTATGAAAGAGAGAAAGAGTGAGAAATAGCGAGAGATAGATACAAGTGCGACAAAGGGAAAGCGGAGGGTGAGAGGGAGAGAAGATGGGAGAGAGACGCGGGGAGAGAACGGAGGGGGGGAGAGGGAGAGAGAGGGTAAGGAGAGAAGTGAGAGAGAAAGTGACGTGCAAAGGCGGAGGTGTGAGATGAGACCAAATAGATCAGAGTCACAGTTTCTAATAAGAGGTATGACACGTTCTCATCTTTTACCTTTCTTCTTTTTTTTTGTTCTTAACCCTCTATCCTCCCTCTGTTTTCAACCTTTCCGCCCTCCCCCCTCCCTTCATCTCTCCTCTACCTTTCCTCTTCAGCAGTGCCTGAACTGGAAAAAAAATCCTGCCAGAACTCCTAACCAGCTGCCAGAACAGCATGCATGCAGCATTCGTGAGCACGAATTATGCGCAAGAATTGTTAATTTGAGGGTATAAATTGCTACTTCATGATACAAAACACTAGTAGAACTTCATGTGCACTAATTACCTGCTGGGCTCTGCGCATACTGTTTATGGCTAGAGGATTTTGCAGGAATCTAAGCTCTAATCCAGAAGCTCTTTGCCTGCACTAGACCTCATATTGTACCTCACACCTCCTCTCACCTCTCACCTTTTACCTCTATAGGCTTTGTGAACAGGAAACAAGCCTATTTTGGCCGACGCTTATATTGTTTTTCCTTTTCCATGGGCCCAGGTTAGCCCACTTTAATTGTGCTGAAGTGTGCTGCTGCTTCATATTAAAAGTTTTACAACAGTGAACCGGTGGGAGCCATCTAATATGATGCATCTATGCCAAGGGCGTAGGTTTCGTTGCAACACCGGGAGGGGGGGGGGGGTGCACATGTGGAACTGAGCACCAAATATTTTTCTGCATTCTGGTGAATTTTTTGGCATCAATTTGTGGTAGAAATGTCTTTAATTCCATCAAAATAGATGTCCTCTGCTACTATCATGCTGCCATCAAATCTTCACCTGTGCTCTATGCAGTGTGGCATTTGCTCTTGAGTTTCTTGAGTTTGCTTCATTAGCATTGCTATTCCTGCATAATGACATGCACATACATAATATGCACATATTCAGCACTATTTGCTCAGCAGATCAGTTTTCAGTATTGCAGGGAGGACAAGTACAAGCAGAAACAGCCACAGTGAGCTGTTGAGCTGCAGACAACAGGCGCTACACACACCTCATGTCATCAAGGTGAACTTTTTTTTCACCTTGTTATGCTGTGCAGGGGGAAAAATACTCAAACTGTGCCGTCATGGCTTGAATGGTTGCAGCTGCTCACGACTCAGCTCGGTGCACCCACCCATATCAAGAAACGGCAGCACTACGCCTAAATTCATCCAGTAGAAACTTGTTGTATTGATTACCAAGTAAAAGACCTGCAGAACATATTGCTTTTTACTCATTATCGCAATGTAATCACATTGCAAAAGGCGATATTGGGATTTTTTTTTTTTTTTTTTAGAAAACTGCACTTGTGTTCAGTTCAATGTTCAATTTGTTCAATTAAAGAATGTTGGAAATAATAATTTCCCTTCATTTATTTAATTAAAGAAGAGATTTTTTTTGTATTTTGGCACTGTGCTGAAAGCAGCAAAAAGGCAGCACTGAGTAATATCTGTTTAATCTTTAGTAATATTGTTATGGTGATATTCAACGTTATCACATTTTCTAGGGCTGCAATAACTAATCATTTAGTTGTCAACTGTTAAATTAACTTCCAACTAATCTGTTAATCAATTAGTCAGTTTTTTTGTGCTTTTGTCTTTTAGTTTTTAAGAAAAAAGTCAAAACTCTCTGAAATCAGCTTCTTAAATGTGATTTTTTTTACTCCCCTATGACAGTAAACTGACATCTTTGGGCTGTGGACATCATTTCGGGCTTTGGGAAACACTGATCTACATTTTTAACAATTGTTTTGACACTTAACTGACCAAAACACTAATCAGTTAATCAAGAAAATAATCTATAGATCGATTGACAATGAAAATAATCATTAGCTGTAGCCCCAATAAGTAATGGCACAGTTCAGGCACTGCTCCTAACCCTCTTTTTCCCCTCACTTCCCTCTCTGCTTTCCTCACCCTTCTTTCTCATCTCACTCCCTCCCTCCCCTCATCTCTGCCAGTGGATGTCTTTAATCAGAGCGTCAATCAGAGTGCGACGCGTGTAAGAGAATGAAGCTTAATCCAATATAAGATACACAAGATAATGCAGCTGTTAAAACCATCAGCTGCCTGCCAGATAACAACCCTGTCACACATTAAGTCTCTCTCTCTGTTGTCTAACATCTCCCTCACTTTCACTCTTTGTCGAATGTAGCTTTCTTAATGGTGAAATGAATGGTTGTTAAATGTCAGCATCTCTCCATCAGTTGCTTTTTTTTCTAATTGAAATCTCTTTGCGTCATAGTCTCCTTCAGGGTTATTACTGTTAACAAGAAGTCTAAATCTAGCCATGAAAAACACTGCTGGATAAACTGAAATTAGATTTAAAATTGTGGTAGAAAAAAGTTAATCAAATCTTGCCCGTGAAGATATTAAATTAAATAATAAAAACTGTTTTTTTTTTTGTTTTGTTTTTTTTTGCCAAAATACGAAGACAATCTTTGACTTTTAAAAGAAAGGACTTGTGACATACAGAAATATCTTTCAAGTATTACATTAAAAGAGGCTAAAACTAAACTATTAAGATAAATAACGGTGACCTAAAAGTGGGAACCCTTGAACCTCAAATGAAACAGAACTTTAATTAAGAGTTGATGTGAGAGTGTAAAAACCCTGACCCGAAAATCTCTTTCACTACTAACAGAAAGTTCAATTACTTCAATGCAGGGCTGGCTGCTGGATGTTGGATTAAAGCAGCGAGAATATACAAAGGATTGGGGCAGATTAACCTGTTAATGTGACCTACTGGCCAAACTGGTAAGATTATCACTGAGCAGACACAGAGTAACAGAGATTACATGCAAAATAGAGAGTGAAGTTAAAAACAAAAGGAGACAGCAAGAGATAAAACAGGACCACAGGTGGGCCAACCGGTTAAAAGGGGTGAAGAGTGAAAGCTCGTCTGCGCACTGACAGACGTTTAAACTAAACAGACAGTTAACAGACAGATAGATGGAGAGATAGTCGGTGAGGAGAAACAGGGAATTAATGGAGGGTGACTGCTGGAGGAGGGGCCTCTGTCACCACCTTGTAGGACCCACTGGAAGCAGTGGTTGGGTTTAAAAACAGCATGGTTAAGGACGGAGAGATAAGATAGGACTGCGAGCTATTCATCACATTTATAGAAGAGGTGACATTTAGCCAGACGACAGCTTGGGGCATGTGTGTTTTCAAGGTGCACAGGCCACAAAAACACAGAAATTGGAAATCAGGTGCACAGCCCAATCACCAGTTAAAAATGTTGGCTTTGTGCATTTCTGCAAACTGAATACGTTACATTTGCCCGGTAGTTAACAACACTGTGGTTAACATGTTGTTAGGTTTAGGCACAAAAACAACTTAATTATGGTGAGGAAAAGATCCTGTTTTGGCTTTAAAGTGCCACTTTTGGGGGCACAATCTCTCCCGGAAAAGCAGTTATGCGTCTTCAAAAACAACTAACTTTACATGCCACTATTCTTGCCATTGGGTCGCAACAAAACACACGTTTAGTGCCTAAAAAGATACTGGATACACAGTAATAGCCCTCTGTATACAGAGATCGCACTATAGGGCTGCTACCAATTCCCTTTTTCACGCCGCCTTTGTATTTTGACACACAACCAAACAACGGCAGCTTCATGCTGCTTTAGTGTGTGATTCTAGACAGCATGCCAGCATTGCGGAGGCAAAAGAGGCGTGATGTGTAAACAACAGCGTTGGCCTCTAATGTGACAAATAACATACGCGTCGGCAGCGCTATATAAACAATTATAAAAGCATAACATGGCGATAACAATTATGGTGACCAATCTTATCCTCTGATCAGAGGGTAAGGAGCTCCCGTACCTCATTGGTTTTTTTCAATTTGCAGATATTTTCAGCCACTGCTCTTCTTCTTTGAGTTAGCTGCTAACTGGTAACAGCTATTTCATAAATCTCCTGCAGTGGGTATTACACATTGTCAAAACATTGCACCCTAGTCGCCCATTATCCTGTCCTACTGGCTGTCCCAAATACAGACATTGTTTCGGCACTGTTACTACGTCCAATGGCTCATTAAAGGTAACACAACTCCGTCCCTTCACACCACGATTGTACCTTTTATACAGAACAGTGAGGCGGAATAATGGCGTGAAATTCCTGCCTTGATGAAGCAGGGTAAAAGGAACTAATAATTCGCTAAAACACAACTGATATTCTTGTTTGTTGGTCTCGAACAGTGGTCTGCACCTTGGCAGACGTCTTGCTAGGCTTATATATTACGTCACCTTTGAAATGTTGATATAACAGGCATGAAACGTGCAAAAGTTCATCATTCATGGTCTGCAGAAGCATATCATGCCAACATTTCCTTCGAGCAACTGGCCTCAGGTGGGAATCAAGGATTGCAGAAAAGAAGAAGATGGTGTTTTGTATGTAATTCTGCAATAAATGCATCAGTTAATGTTTCTTGGAGAATGACCCTGATTGCGAGAACACTTTAAAATAAAAAACGAAGCGAATGAGCTCATTATTTGCACTTGTGCTTTTCTTTTCTTGTTTTTCTAGTTCTTTGATTTGTGTTTAGGCGCAGGGGCTGATTTCCTCAAGTCTGAGTATAGGACACCTGTCACCTCCTAAACACACACACACACACACACACACTAACACCTGTCTCTTGTCTAGGGTGAGGCATAACGCACGGGTGGGACCAGGAGATAGAGAAAGAGCGAGACGGGCTTTGGAGAGAGAGAAACGGGGCTTACGGAGGACAGAGGGAGGACGGATGGAAAGCTGAAGATAAACTAAGCTTCAGACGGCGAAGCGAAATGTGTGTTGGGGGAAAGACGCACTTTGTTGCGAGAGGACAGCGGACACGGGGACTGACGGGCAGGTTTGAAGGTGGAAAACAGGGGTGGGGATGCAAAAGGTGACCTGGGAGAAAGAGGGAGGAAAACGAACGGCCAGAAGAAGAGAGGGGGGGGGAAGGCAATGGGAGGAGAAAAAGCCAGGGGTGAGGAAGAGGGAGGGAGGGTCCATGGGTTCATAATCCCCTTACAGACAGCTTTGTTGAGTGATTGACAGCCCAGCACGCCACGTTAGAGCCCGAGCACACGGAGGCCGCTGTGGCTGGAGGGATTATCTCTCCCCTGGCTTACAACCCCCCCACGCCACCTCATCACCACCTCATCACCCTCCACCCCTCCCCTCAATAGGGTCAAGTGGTACAGGCCAGTTTCTGTTGTTTTCACGCTCTCTTTTCATGCTCGCCCAGAAACCGTGTTTTGTCTCGAATGATTGTGTTGTTTTGCAAATAATACTTAATGCGGTGATGGAAGGGCGGGGGGGGGGGGGTGTACACAAACCCACGCAGGGCATGTATACAAGTGCACGCACCCACGCATGACGCATGCCTGACATCCACACAATCACACTTGCGCGCGCACACACACACACACACACACACACACACACACACACACACACACATAAAAAACTCTATTCAGCATGCAAGGGCATCATGGGGGTACAGAAGCACTTTAACAAGACCTTGAGTGAATTCTTTTGTTCTAGCTAAGTACCACCATAATAGAGTTAGCTCGCCCGTCACAAGAGTGATTACATTTAAGAGGAAACATAAGGAGAAAGCAAAGGTTTTGATTAAAAAGGAGATAACGTAAAAAAATACAGCTGAATTACAGCACTTATGCATGATAGCGGCATTGTTTGGCTGCTGCTATGTTAAGGCTTTGAGAAATCAGATAATACATGCGATTAACCAAGTGCCAGAATACACACCTCAGAGATCGGACGTGTTGCAGTGCTCAGCTGTGTACACACACGCCACACACATATATATAAAGGCCACCCAGGACTAAGGTTCCAGATGGGCTCGGCCTAACTGGGACCAGTGGCTTTACTGAAACACACAAAACGGGAAACCGAGTACAAACAACGCAGCAGCTGCGTGTGTGTTAGCTTGCAGGGACACACGCGCGTACTTTTCAAAAGACCGTACAGCCAGAGAGTTATCGGCGCCACGTGACAGAAAAAGGCACCGCACGCAAATAGCACAAATTCAAGGTACAGAACGGCACATGTTCACCACAGTGACCCACAGTCATGCCACCCATCCATCAACTGGAAAACCAAAGAACACAAGAGGGAGACTGTCGAAAAGGAAGGCTTTTGTCCCACCCCCCCACCCCCCCTGAGCACCAGCATTCTTCTGGCTTGATTTTCTTTGTGGGGAAGTAGAGAAAGAGGGAAGAAAAAAAAGGAAGGGTGAACGAAAGAAAGGAAGAAAGGAGGGCGCTCCATCTGTTTTTTTCTACCCCCCTCCTGTGACTGGGGACCTGCAATACAGCTGCACTCCAAAGGAGAGAGATAAAGAATAAGAAAGAGAGAAAGATTTTTGGAAGGGAGGTTAGAGGACAGGGTAGCTAATGAGGGAATGGCTTCCTGATTTCCAGAGAATTTTGAGGGAGTGGTACATCTGCTCATGGATGTATGTGTGTATGTGTGTGTGTGTGTGTGGTTGCAGGCTGAGCTCTGGCTCACAGTTGCTCCCAAATTACTTTGACACCGCAGTGATAGGCAATCATGATTATTCATCCTGTCTTCGCTACAGAGGACCTATTTACCGCTGGACAGTGATGAGCGAATTGAAGAGAAACAGAGACTACACATCAAAAACCACCCACCAAGAAGAAGAGAGACAAAAAGGACCAGACTGGGGGAAAAAAGAGGAGGAAAAGATGAAGGCATTTCTTTCTTTCTTTTTTTTTTTTTAAAAAAAAAGAGGGAATACATTTTACTGTCTGCCAACTAGCTGTAACATGATAACGGCTTGGATATGTAGAGATGGAAACATACACTAGTGGTGAGGCGGGCAACAAGAGAGAAAGTGAAAGAAAAGACAAAAGAAATGAAGGGGGGATTAGTGCGGAGAAGTGGACTGGTTTTACAGGCGACGAGAGGGGTAAGAGTGCGTGTGGGAGAGTGCGAAGCCCGAGAGCCGAGTGTGTGTGAGGGCTTTCAGTGGAAGCCCATAGGCAAGGGGGGGGGGGGCTCTTTTGTTAACGGGGAGCAGAGGGAGGAGGATAAAGTGAAGGAGGGAGAGTGAGAGTGTGGGGAAGGAGGAGTGGAAGGAAGGGATATGCTACTGACGGAGAGGGAAGGAGGAGGGGGTGGCGTGCATCTCCGAAGAAACTCAACCCCTCCACTTGGACTTTTTCCAGCACTGAGAGCAATAACATTTTTCATCTGTGCATGCATGAGTATGTGTGTGTATACAAGCCCTCCACTGTGTGCATGCGTGCCTGGCTGTGTGTGTGCCAGTGAATGCTGGTGTGTGTTAACTCTGACTGCAAGACATGAGGACAAAAGGGAGGAGAGAGAGAGAGAGAGACAGAGAATGAGAGCAAAGGAGGGTAAAACCGCTAAAAAGCAGCTCCGTCGCTTGAAGCGCGCTCTGAGTCGTGTATTCTAACCAGTGCCGGGGTATCAGATGATGACATGTGGACGGGGCAACAACAATCCACTTCACCGCTCTTTCTATACAAGATGGATCTTGTTAGAGTTACTTGTCCTAGACAACAAAGCACTGTGCAGCACTCTATATACTGCAAGGGGGAAAAAAACGACCATTTGGAGGCAGTCAGCTAGTTTACTTTCATGCTCGGCCTTAAATCATCGCTTCAGGTTGAAATACTTTTATGTCCGCTTTTCAGGAAGTGGGAGAAACGGCCTTGTTTTAGTTTGACAACTACGCATTTTTGAGTTTATCCAATGCAGGTCTGAAAGAGGTTCATAAACCCAGGAGGCTGGATATTCACAGTCCAAAGAGAGAGATGTAATCCAGCTGATGTCAAAGTCAGACTGACATGACATTAACTATCTAAGCATATGTAACTAGAATCACATGTCGGGCTGCAACTAACAAACATTTTCATTATCCTTTTCATCACCCATTATTTTGCCAATTAATCGTTTAATTGTTTCGCCAGTAAAATGTCAGAAATAAGAAAACATGCCCTGTGTAATTTCCCAGAGCCCAAAATGACGTCTTCAAATGTTTTTTTATCAGATCCAGTGTCCAAAAATCCAAAGCTATGTTTCAAATTCTCACATTTAAGAAGCATGGAACCAGCAAACGTTTTGCATTTTTGCTTAAAAAAAAAAATGACGAAAACAATTATTCAATGATCAAAGTAGTTGCCGGATAATTTTCTGTCAATCTACTAATTAATGGTTTGACTGACATTTGGTGTTCTAGCTACGTGGTGATTAGCTTAGCCAAGCATATTATAAAGACTCAAACAAACAGCTAACTGTTAACCCCTGCTTCCAGTCTTTATGCTAAGCTAAGATAATCAATTCGAGGTTCTAACTCCTTACTTAACCCGAAGTGTAGTGTACCAATGGCACAATCAAAACCACGGATTCAGGCAGCCAGGGTTTCCAATGCCACATACCTAAGGAACCAATCTCTTTCAATATCAGGGGCTTTCAATATCATTATCATGCCGCTAAGACGAAACAATGTGTATCAGAGGAGAAGCTTGGTGTAGCTGCATATTGGTATTTTGCAAGCTAACTTTCACTTTTACTTAAACTTGTGAGAGCTGGCGGGAAGCAAATTTGCATTTCCTAGGATAGTGAAGGCATGACCTGATCTACTCTCTCTCTGACTGGCTAGTACTTGTTGCCTTCATTGGTTGGATTGGGTAGGCTTAGTCAAGAGTAGCAAGATTGATTAGAGTTAGGGTACAAATGTGAGAGTAGGCTTATCAGAGGCAGAGTAAGGCAAAGTAGGGCAAGTCATGCCTTCACTGTTCTAGGAAACGCACATTTGCAGTCAAGAACAAGGTTTCTCTGTCATTAGTAACACATTATTAACTGTTTAATAACGTAGTCAAGCTGAAGGCTCAGGTTAGCTGTTACTGTTACATTTCTGATGTGAGAGCGATGAGCTGAGTCGAAGGTGAGCAGGTATGCTCAAGAAGCAGGCGAGCAGCTGAGAGATAGAGGCAGGAGCTAATTTACATGCTTGTGGTTCCATGCATACTAAATGAGGCAACAGTGTGGAGTTGCATCTCAGTCATTTTAAGGCATAAAGGGATTATTTCATGGAAATAAACCTCTTAATGTGTAATTCTGATGAACAGAGATGTGTTTTTAGGGTATTAATCAATGCCACGTGAGGAACGTTAACTGTTCCTTTGGGTGATTATTATACTGTAAGGGTAACGTGACTGAAATATGTGTTGTTGCTTTCACAGTTTCTGTTCATCAGAGAAACATACAAGCAGAAAACCTCGGGACAAAGGTTGCCTGCGCTCAGCCACAAGCGAGAAGTTTTTTTTTAAAATGGAAAAAGCAATTTAAAGAGAAACACTTGGCATGTGCTACCTCCCATCTCAGTATGCGATCTCCACACACTGAGATACAACAACTAACAACTTTCAGTCACAGCTAAGTTACCCCACATGAAGCCCAAACCTCCTGCATCCAAAACTGAACTCATCCTAATCTTATGTTTCCATCTTAATCCTGCATTTTTAATGTCAATCCTACTTAAATCATATTCAACGCAGAACCCAAGAAATGGAGCATGATTTTTTTTTCCCTGCGCAGCTAGCCAAGGTCAGTTTCCCCATAGACTGAAACAACGATGGGCTAATGCCAAAGCCAGATGGACCACGCTCACTGTACGGTCTTTTACCTCCTAATTAGAACTATGCATATGTTCACACGCACGCACACACACACACACACACACACACACGCGAACACACAAAAGCATCCGTGGAGAAGAAAGTGTGAAGCCTGGAAAAATAATCAAGGTGCTGGGCGTTAGTGATGGAGAATATTACAAAAGATCTGTGGTAGAGAAGTAGGCCTGTGCTCACATGGGGTAATAAATGAGTTTGTTTATCAGTGAGCCAAGTTTCCGGATGATTGGTCGTTATAGCAGCAGGGGCAGAGCAGGACGAGGTTCCCAACCAAAGCCTCTTAGCATGAGGATCATCTCTGACCCATTGTAAGTCAATGGGTAAAGATTATCTTAAAGCTAAGATGCTTTTGGAGTAACAGGTCTCCACATCTCCCACACAAGAGACCAAACATCTACTGCAACAGCCAGAGGATCCACACCCCCTCCAAGCACCCCCCGCACAAATAAAAGCCATGTTTTGTTTTGTAGTTGAGCAGTGAAGAGTTGCTCTGCTTTGTTACTAGGCTCCTTGCAGGCAGGGTGATTCATGTATGCTTACTTTTGTGGCTGTGTGTGTTTCTGCAAATCTCCGGATAACAGCTTCTTATGCCAAAAATATAAAATGAGACATTTAAAAGGGAAAAAAAGCCACCTGTAACCACTTACAAAAGCAGCCACCGGCTCATGTGCCTCACATTTCTAGGTCCATTTCGTTGCACATCAGTGTATTTTTCTTATTCCCCGACATGACTTTGTGAGTTCGTGTTCCACCTCAGCTACAATGGAACACAATGAAAGGAGAGCATCCCGGCAAACGTCAGGTTTTGGAGTGTGTTTTGCAGAATCAAAGAGCGAGGACTCCGAGACTCACCAACAATCGCACGGGATGAAATCCATCAAAGAGGAGCCAGAGACACCGTTTGACTGTAGCCTCAATAGACCGGAATGAAAGACTGTCTAAGAAATACTTGGTGTCTTGTATTCATTGCATTATCATCTTTCTTTCCCTTACAAACATCCAAACATTCTCTTTTATGAAATGAAAGGTGGGTTCACCAATAAATGTAAATTACAACACTTCATCCTGGAGTGCAATGAACTTCAAATATCGATTATACAGTGGAACAGTGGAGCTTTCTTTTAAAGGAATTGATTTAGCTTTTGGCAAATTAAGTCTATCAACACATTGTTCAGCTACAAGGCATTTGGCATCATTTCTGCCTCTGTTAGTCCTGCGTACTGTGTGTGAAGTTTAAGCACAGTGTGTGTGTTTGCAGCATCTAATCTTATCGTATGAACTGTGGTAAATACAGAGAAGGGAGAAAACAGCTGCCAGTCTCTTAATCGCTCCACGCTAAGTTTATCAAAGAGCTCATTCCACCCAAAAAGTCAATGAATTCCTCTAAAGCTTACCAGGTTTCATGCTGGACTTCACAGGGATAAATATTATGGGACGTGTCAGTAATGAGAAATGAGGGGCCGGCCCGGTTGTATGTGAGCAGGAAGCAGCTAGTCATGGTGGTGACCTATGGATCATCAGTCACTCTCCCTGTCTGGGCTGTGTCACATCAGCCAGTACCACTGTCAAACCATCCATCTCTCTCTTAACTCGCCTTCCCTCACTGTCTCCTCCATGCTTTTTGTTCCCATCTCTCCTCTATCTTCTCCTCATCTCACCCTGACAACACCCACTTCTTCTATTTCTGCCCTCTCGCTCATATCGGTCGAAGATGTTTGCCAAAAACTTCAGCTGTGACAAGGCACAGCTGTCCGACAGCAAACCCGCTCATTTGTCTCTCTTGTGTAGACACACTCTCTCTCCCTCTCTTTAACATTCAGTTACAAAACCATTTCGGGCCGGCGTCCAATCAAAGCGCTGCGTTGACGTCCACTGGCAGACGGCGAAAGGAGAGTGATGGCGTTTCAGTGTGGATAAAAGTGATGAGGACGCAAAGGCTGAAACTGGAATGAACTCTGGCTGCTGAGGACGTGAGTTGGAGATAAGGCGACAAAACATTTGTTTCTTGTTTTGCATTTTACAAGTTCTGCATAACAGTGTGTAGAGCTATGCAAAAGAGGACCCCACCTTGATGTTGCATAAGGGAGAACAGGTATGAAGAGACTTAACACACAGTGCAAACAAAATCTCCATTTAATCAAGTCATTTTGGTCTTAAAAAGTTTTAAAATCCTCATTTTCTTCAAAGAAGTGAAAAAATCTGCCAAAACACTGAGTGGAAATCAAAGATTTTCACTGCCTGGGAACCAGACAAATCTGTGAGCTCATGTTTTATTTGCTCTGGCTGATGCATCTGGTCCCCCTCTGCTTTTGTCAGATTTTCAGTGGCCTGAGACGTGCCGGGCCAATCACAACCGTTTATCTAATATGGGTGTGTTTGAGATAAGACCGTAAGGAGAAAGGCCGTTCAGGGATTTTTTTGTAAACAACCACGATGGCTGCAGCTGATGCGGAACTTTCTGTTGAAGCTGCGATCGTGTCGGTATTTGCGAAAGAAAAACAATCAACTGAACTAAAAGAGCAGTGTGCAACATTCAGGGAAATTTAGTGGCATCTTGCAGTGAGGATTGTGGATTTCACCCAGCTGAAAATTCCTTTAGTATTCCGTGTTCAGAAAGTTTTTACCTGGAACCGAATTATCTGCAGAGGTCTCCTCCCCTCCAAAACAAACTGACTGATTTAAACCGGTAAAAAACACAGAATTAAGCGGTGTCACATCACAAATCAGTGTTTCTCCGACGCTGTTTGGCATGTCCGAGCCGGGCCATTAGACTAGCACCTGCTGATGAGTTTTACCGGGAGCTGAATTCTTTGCAGAGATCTCTTCTACTCTGAAACAAGTAGGCCGGGTAGTTTAAACTGGTAAAAAGAAACTGAATAAAGCAGCTTCACATATAAAATTTGTTGTTTTCCAACACGGAGGGAGTTCTAACTAAGGTTGCTGATGTGAAAATGAGAATGGTCCAATCTAGAGTCAGCGTTTGGCCCATTCTCTGCTTCTGTATACTATCATATTCCATTTCTGCCAATATATACCCAAAATTGAACACACTGGACCTTTTAAGCTTTTACTGAGAAGAAAGATGTGCTTATTGTACTTCTGAAAGTATTTATCCAAAGCTTGATGTATAAACTCAGACTCAAACTTTTTTCCCCATGCTTTGTGCTAAGTTCTGCCTTAATGTGTGGTGGATTGGCCATCTACACCATTGGGGCCTGGTCACTCAGCAACACGTCACATGTTGTAACCCACCGATAACGCCCCTTTGAATTTGAAAATGACTTGAAAACTCTTAAAGGTCCCAGGCTAATTTGCGATTTAGTCAGGTTATGTTTTTCAAGTATTTCCCAGAACTGAGTGTCTGTATCTTGAGGATAATGCAGGTTGCTGCACTGGAATTGAGAAATTTTCTACTTGATTGTAGAAAATATGTGAAACAATGTGAGTTTTATTGGAAACAGGCTGGAAAAATCTATAACAATGGCAGACTTTGGCCAGAAAATAAGACTTTACGACTCAATTACAGACTGAAAAAAACAAAAGACTTGTTACCGTGCAAGTGCACATGGCATACATCAGAACGGCTTAGAGCTTGGAGATCCTAACACACAATTTAGTATTCATGGCACAAACACACACATACCAGCACATCCTCTGTCACTAACCAGAATCCACACACACACACGAGCGTCAACTCCCTCCTGCTGCTATCCTGTTTATCTGGAATGATGCCGAAGCCACAGTAGCTGCTGCAATTCGAGCCCAACCCAATGTTGTGGAGATGTGCACGGCAGCTGCAGAGCTGGAAGCCTCGTGATACTGAGCCTAAACAAAACTGAAGAGCAAGGAGGGGAGGATGGAGGGATGACAGAAGAAGAAGAAAAGGGGCTGAGGGGAAGAGCTAAGAGGCTGGAACGTGAGTAAAAGGAAGGACGGGGAAGGTGATGAGCAGTGTGACAGAGGTTGCCTCTACGTTGCACACCCGTGTGGCCTATAAAGTCCACGCACACTTTTGTACTGGCTTCTCATCCCACCAGTGCGCTTCTCTGTGTCACCCGGGGGAGGAGGATTGACCTGGCCTAGTCCAAATGCTGCCAGGAGGATTGGATGATCCTTCTTAGGCAGGGTGTGCTGTGAAGCAGGCTAATGAGAGGCCAATGTGTGTGTGTGTGTGTGTGTGTGTGTGTGTGTGTGTGCTGTCTGGCTTTGCTAAGGGGCTCTGGGTTCAGCCACCCAGGGCAATCTGCCCAGTGATGTCGGGACACATGTGACCCCCTCAGACCTATAGGGCTTGGATTACTGTTACCCTTACTACCATTGTGAATGTGTTTGTGTGCGTGCAGTATGTTTCCGGGGGAGAAAGTTGCTTGTTTCTGCATGTGTTCCAACATTCTGAACTAGCTCAGCCAGCCACACGCTTTTAATCTCCTTCATCCTAATCATCAGCACTTTTAACAATTACCAAAATCCCAAAGTCACTTCTAAAGCCCCGGGGACTGGGGAAGTAAATTAGTTCTTTAGCTAACCCCAGCATATTTACAACACCGCTTTATAGCTGTTATGATGTTGATGAATGTGCACTGCCCCTGCCAAATAAACTTATAATCGAGTGATAAAATAATGAATGAATTCCGAGTGGAACAACAGTCCGTGACGCCTGCCAATTTCCCTCACCTCTCCCGTGTGTGTATGTGTGTTTACACACATCTGCCCTCCTGTGTTCACTGTCTCATTGTGTGTGTTTAATGCATAGGTGTAGATTTTAGGGGGCACATTTGTCCTCCCCAATAAACCCCTAACAGTAGCAGAGGACTTTTATTTTGACAAAACTGAAGACATTTACACAGAGGCACAAGCTGGTGCATAAAAACTCCTCGGAATGCTGAAAAAGTAAGTGTTTGATGCTCTAAACCAGGGTCTTTCACATATTTCAGGCCAAGGACCCTAGAGAAATGGAGCAGGGACTCCCTGCTACATATATTGTATAAAATTGAGGTGCACTTGAGAATTTGAGATAATTCACTGAATATTTTTTGGCCTTCTTTCATTTTTACTTGCCTGTAGCTGTTAAGTCAGCAGAGGTTGTAGCATGGAAAGGTGTGTTATTCTCACCAACTGCACTTTCACTGGTGGTTTCTGAGGTGGACGGTATGTCAGAGACTCTTGCTCAAAAAGTTATAAAACAATCCATTGTGGCTCATTGAAAAGTCCGTACACTTGGAATAATAATACAGCTGATTGGCCAGTATGTTTCAGTAGTACATAATTGTTAGCTAACTAGCTCACCTCACCATTATGGACAGGTGCTGCACAGTAATTTCACCATACATTTATAATAATACCTAGATACCGGATGCCAAAATGGCACCTATTCATTCCAATGGAGTTGCTCACCTGGCACATACAGCCAAAACAGTTCTAGCTACCGGATTTGCTTACACGGCCCACTGAACATACGCACTAGTGTTTCTCCAGCTGGCCCCACCTGCAAATTCTTGCTCAGCTCATAGACTCTCTGCTCCAGGAAAGTTTTACAAACATAAACCCTCCATGGACAAAAAAAATCATAATAGAAAAATAGAAAAAATCACAACTGACCTATGAGGTGTTCTGTCAACAGTGTTACAGACATCTCTTTTATTTATATGGTCTGTGGGGAAAAAGCTTTTTGGGTCGCAGGGAATTTTTTTGCTGCAATACTGCAAGTGGCCACTGGGAAAAATTGGCTGCAAGGCTGAGCAGCGTCCCTGGGGCGTGGATTTAGCGTTAGCTAGCTAACATGCTTGCACAACAATTCATGGGTAACAGTTAGCCTATCATAAAGTTGTGTACTGCAAATTAAATTTATGAACAGGCCGATTTATCTTTGCTTGTATGTTGAATTCATGTTAATGTGTATTTTCATAGATATTTTAATTTTAAGGGGAAAAAATTAAACTTAGATTATCGAACAAAAGTTGGGCGGCCCCTCTGCAGTAACTCTGAGGAGCCCTGAGGGGGCGGGAACCCCCTATTGAAGATTTAGGCTCTAAACCTTAAAGTGGAGGACGCCCAAACTCCTCGTTTTATACGTGTCAGCCCAGTGTTGAAACAAAACCTATGCCCTCAGTTTAATGCACACTTGCACATGCGACAAAGGAGATAAATTAGGACCACACACTTGTTACACATGTGTCTGACATAGATGGGAGGGGAGGTCGAGCCCCCTGCATCTCTTTTATGTGTGTGTGTGAAGGCATCTGTTGAGAACATGTGGCCCAATAGATCTGTCTCTTCTCGTCTGTATTTTCACAGTCCGACTGCATACCTGTGTCCATCTGCCCATCTGCCCGCCTGCAACGCCCGGAGAAAGAACGAAAAAGAAAAAAAAAGGTTCCAGCCTCTGGCCAGATTTGGCCGCCTTCTCCTTCTCCTTCCCTTGGCCTTTCCATTCTGCCACATCAGCTGAAACCTCTTTTCACAGCTCCTGTTGCTCTCAGCTCGTAAACTTACACACACTCCTCTTTTTCACCAAGGGAGAGGGAAGTAGGAAGAGAAAGGGAGTGAGGGAGAAAAGGGGGGCTTGCTTTAACAGGCAGCTCCAGCAATATGGTTCGTATTCTTTCCTTCTCTTCTTCTCTCCACGACATTCCTTTCTCTTGTTTTTACACTCCCTCACTCCTTAAACAAAAAAAAGAAGAAAAAAAAAACGCTCCTTAAACAAAAAAAAAAAGAAACAGAAAACACTACCCAGTGGATATTCTCTAATCATTTAGCCTAAGGATGCGTGTAGGCTTACCAGGCTCCTGCTTACTTATCCACACAGCCCAGAAAAGCCTCGCTGCATGCATGCATTATTCATGAAGGGGAAACCTACGGGTGGATTTTTATTTACGAAGGGTGAAACCGGGCGTGGAGTTTCAAACATACAAACAATCAATAAACGGGTGGAATGCTGCTCCTTTGATATGACACCCCGTTTGACCTACTAACACTTATTCCACTCTCCGCGCTCAGTCCCAGAATGCCCTCGCCAAGAACATTTCCAGTGATTTTCTTTTTTTTTTTTTGGAGTCTTTTCTCTGGTTTTTTGTAGTTGAAACACTTAGCCCAGTTAGCTAGTCTTTTATCCGGCGCCAATTAGCCGGCGATTAATGAATTATTGAGAAACGGGAAGGGGGGGATTAAATTTTAATGTGGATCTTAGGGGGAATAGTTGTATTACAAGTCACCGCGAGCGCAGAGAGAGGAGACGCCCACCCTCGGCAGCCGTTTACAATAATCTACAGCCGTTTACGAAAGTATGGAAAGAGAGGAGGGGGGGAAGAGAGAAAGACCGTGAGCGGAGGGAGGGGTGAATGAGAGGTTTTGGCCTTCAGTACAGACGCTGAAATCAAACTTGCAAAAGGGCCAAGAGCTACAAAACTCCATATGCTGTGATCAGAGGAGTGACCAAAGCCAACATTACTTGAAGTCATTTCCTGTGTGTGTGTGTGTGTGTGTGTGTCCGCTGGTGTGACCTACAGTCTTTGATCCATGTGTGGTCACCTGCCATGCCAGCATCCACTCTACCTCAACCACCCTCCCCTAAACTCCTGAGCAGTAATGTAAGATTCGATCTTTCATTAGGGCGCCCGTGTAAGGCCGATAATAGGAGATGCTGAGATAAGGATAATGTATGTCTGGAGGGGGTGGTGGTGGTGGTGGTGGAAGGGGGGGACTCTTCCCCAAGGTGATCGTTCTGGTTCAGTTCTCTCTTCCTCAAGCAGAACCTGTATTGGCACTTGAGACTTAACTGGTATTGATTTACTTAGGGTTAGGACTGTCTCTACCCCCCTCTGCTCCCTCCACCGCTCCTTCTGTTTCTCATTCACCTCCTGGCACCTGCCTCTGTTTATATTCCTCCCTGCACACCTCTGTCTCTTCGCTTTCCGCCGGGCCGGAGCAATTTCAACTGATGGAGCAGTCAATAAAAGGGTGGATGCAGCACTTGATGGCCGTAAGCATTTTTGATACTATATTTTACTGTAACTTACGTCAGTTTTATTTATGTTGTATTCCAGAAATTAATCAGGTAGAGAGGTGTGTGTATCCTCCACTACACCCACGGGTGCCTCCTTTTCCCTCCTCACCTCTGTCACTCCTAACACATCTATGGGTGCGTCAGTGGCTGCTGTAGCGCTATAATTAGTGGCTGGATGTGACACATGTTTCCAATTTGCTACGTCTGGTCACTGCACTGGAGGAGGGGGTGTGGGGGAGTGAGGTAGAGATAGAGACAGACGGGAAGTGACAGGGGGGAAAAGGGGGAAGAGAAGGATGGGAGGAAGCCGGGAGAGAAGGAGGCCGTGGATATAGAGGCGTCACAAGAGGGAGAAAAATATGAGAAAGAGGGTGTAGGGGAGAAGGAAGAGAAGGAGCCGGAGATTGCTCACAGAGGCGGAAAGAAAGATGGGAGGAGAGGTGGAGGGCAGCTGCAGGTGGACGGTCTAAACTTCAAAGCAGAACATCCAGCAGAGGTCTCGGGGTTAACAATGTGACAGTCCATTTGCTACACAGACGAGATGTGAACCATACATGTGCTCCTGCGCCTGATTGATACAGACTACTGCTTCTGCTTACTTTTCGCCTCATTTCAGAAGTACAAACCAGATGTGTGTGGGCTCAGGACTTCTGGACCTTGGAAGATGCGCACAATTTGGACAAGCATGGGCTCTTAACATATTTTTTAGCCCAGGGCCAAAACCTATTTTGCCCCAAGGCAGCTGAAACTAAAGTAGTGCTCTTGTCATGTAGAGACCGAGGAGAGGAGAAACAAGTACATAGAAGTGTGTAAAAAGAGCCAAGAAAATAAACTGGAGGAATGACTAAGCTGATTAACTATGAATAGTAAGCTTCATGAATAAGCTTCGTAGTATACAATAGGCTTTGTATTTTGAATATATGAGTGAGCAAATCTGTGGAAATGACTATGGAGTCTGGCGTCAAAGCCTCCACCCCTCTAATTGCCAGCCAGGCCCCGTTCTTTAAGCCCCAACACCCACCTAACACTAAACTCCATTAGGAGACAATAGCGTGGAATCACCTGTAAGGCCTCAAAAGCCCGAGCTGTTAGCTTCTCAGTGAAAATTACCCTCCCGTGTCCAACTCTACTCCCTGTTGGGTGAATCCACCCACTGCTGACAAAAAGCCCTCATTAAGGGCTTCATGCCTGGCTCCACAGCGGGGGCCCACGCACAGTCACATCTGTGGAGAGGGGAGAAACCGGGCAGGCCATAGCCTACAGCACATTAAAAACCTGTTAGACTCTTAAAAAGCCAGTGGCATGGGTGTGAGCTGGAGATGGCAGGGCTGCCTACAACAGAGGGTCGAAATGTGCTTTCGTAGTTCTTTGCAGTATAAAATGAGTCATTGAGGCAAAGGTTCAAGAAATGGGAGCCACGCAGGGCCAGTGTTCCTTTGACGCTGATAGTTTGATGGCCTTTGTACAGTATTTATTAAGATGAAATATAAAAACAGGGGCGTCCGAGTGGGGGGACATGGGGGTCTGACAGAGTGAAACTCACTGAATACATCAATTGAAAGGCTGAACTTTGTATAAGAAATAGTGGGAGCTCTCTAAAGCTCCTCTCACCCTTTAAAGACGCAAAATGGTTTAGCCCGCCACAGCAAGAGCTGAGAGAGTGCTAGCAACGCTGGAGCACCAATGTACACTGTCATGTCTTTCCCCGAATAAGGAAGACCAGGGTCCACAAAAGAAAAGAAAGATTTTTTGTTTAAAAAAATCTGTACATTGAAGAAGGTAGGAGAGACAGAGATTGGAAGATGGGGGGGGGGGGGGGCACAGACACTGGCTATGCATAGGGCCTAGAATTTGATGCTACGCCCCTGCATATGAAATATCATGGATCTAATTTGTGTCCACAAATGAAGTCAGGTTTTGCAAAGTTGAAGTCTGGTGTCACTAAACCCCCTTCACCTCTATACAAGCCGCCTTGTTATTCCTCAGCCCCCCCCCCTCCTCCTCACCGCCACCGGGCGTCTATTCAGACACTGGGAAATTGGCAGAGGTGTGAGAAAAGTGGTGTCGGTCGTTAAGGCCCGACGGCCGAGAGGTGTTTAAAATGACATTTCCTCAGCTAATGCCTGACACCTTCTCCAGAGGAAAAGAGGAAAAATGCAAATGAGCGTGGCCGAGTGGGCAGACGGGGTGTTCGAGAGGCCTGCGGACCGGGGCCTAGACTTTAATCAAGGTCATCCGGCAGCAGCAATTAGAGCATCACACACACACGTCTTTATTATCCGACACACTGCTTCTGTCTGTTCACCCTGCAGCTTACAGGGACTTTACCAACAAGAAGAACTACAGCTGGATTATCCACAATAATCAACGTGAGGGTGACGAATTCAGGGCAGCTGTGACACAGAGCACCCTGCCTCTGCTCAGGGTGTATACATTTATCTAATTACTCTGTGAACCTCTGTTAGACTGCAAACTATAGTGATGGAATGATGTTATTTTGGGATTAAGAGCAAAATAGCCTGATGGAACTTTATGGTGTTTGCTAGGCCTATGTCATGTTGCATTACTACAAGAGTGCACTTAGAGTTGCTTGCATTCTTTAAATGTTGTCTAAATCCCTTCTTCTCTGCAGAAGTTGCATGTCACACTTCGAACATGCAATTAAAGTAATTATTCCATCCGTGTTTTTCCTCTTTCGTTGGCTGCAAAACTTCCAGTTCAAACATGCAATTAAGCGACCAGTAAAAATGTGAGAAGTGCTCTTACCTTTCGTTCAGGGAATTCCAGTAGATGGGCTCCATATTGCTGGCCGTCGTCCCCAGTAAATCCAGTATGAATATCAGCAGGATCCAAAATCCATTTCCACTTCCTCGACACGCCATTTCAACCCTGACACCCAGCATATGTAGCCCCATTTAACAGAAATGGGCGATATTTTATGCTGTTTTCAATGCTGTGGCGAGGAGATTGCTCAAAACAATGGATGTGCGACTACAGCCGAGCAGGCTATAGGTAGAGGCAGTCAAAGTGTGGAGTGAAAGCCCGGTGTATACAACCTCATGGATCCACAATTCATCAAATTGCACGGGATCAAACCAAAAGCACACTCGTAAGAAACTTGCTCAATCCGTGCGTCTGGATCTCCAAAAACGACGGTTTTTCTGCGCGTCCACGGTCGTACTATTTCAGTGCCAATCCCATGACTTTCCCATTAATTTGTCATTAGTCCTCCTTTTTCCAAAGCAGTGCTCCTCTGCTCGAATATAACTCCACTGAATCGTATTTTCTGAAATTTATCGCCACCCAGGAGCTATTTCTGTTGCATTTCGGTGCGCCCTAATTGTCTTTTCCCGAACAATGTTCCCTTGTTCTCTGTGCCGACTCTGTGTGATTTCTCTCCCATTACCTTGTTTTCTCGAAAGAAGATCTACCTTCCAACATGTCAGGCTGCGCTGAAAAGAAATATTGTCAGTGTGTTGGAAGGAAACAGTCGAGATCACACCAAAAAAACAAAAAAACTGTGAAGGCAAAGCGTTTAAAACGGAAAAGATGTCACTCGTGTCCACAGCTCCATCCTCATAAAGACATGTTGATGCTCGGTGGGCTTAGTCAGTGCGCATTGCAATCCTTATTCTCCTCTTAGGAAAAACACACAGGTTCAACACGGGCTGTAAATCCGCAAATCCTTCAGCAACGGATTCGTTGAAAAATTAAAAATGAAGACCAAAAAAAAAAAAATCCAAATGGGTGATAAGTGAAGGAATCAATGCAGGCTGCAACACAAGAAAACTGAGAGAAACAAACCAAAGAGCTAGAAAAGCATCCCCACTCTCATAATGTCGCACAAAGACCAACGCGAAACTTGTGAAGTGATTAAAAAAATAAGATGCGACTTGTGAGCATCAGTCCCGGTTGGAAATTGACGCCTATCTGCTGTAGCGCATCATTCGGATTCGCTTCTCGGCCGGAGGAAAAAGCGCTTCATTCGTTATCTCATCCGTCTCTCTGCCTCAAAATCCCACTGGTTTGACTTGCCCTAATGCTCGCAGCACATTGACAGACCGACTGGCTTGTTTGAGAGAAGGAGGAGGGAAAAAGGGGACGTGGATGAATGGAAAAAAAATCCCCATCCTCCGACTGGCAGGCAGGGCGCACTGACGGAGCGCAATTCTTCCAGGCTTTTTTCGGGGGGGCGGTATCGAGTCCCTTTTCAGCACCTCCTCTCTCCTCCTCCTCTCTGAGTTTCAGGGGCCCCCCGACTCGGACCTCTGGACTCCCTGGCGCTCTATTCTGCCTCCTTTCAAACGCTCAAGAAGACCCCCACCACCACCACCACCACCACCCCCCAACCCTATAGACGCTCACTAACGTGCGCCCCCTCTGCTCAACGCAATGATGGAAGAGCAAGAGCGCCCTCAATGCATTCCGTGGGCATCACATGTGGCCCTGGGAGAGGATTGCATTGAAAAATCCAGCTGGTGGAATCTTATAAGGATATTAAACAAATGTCACTGCAAAGCTATACATCCCTACAGGAGTATTTAAGGTTTATGAGATATGAAATATGCCTCAAGGTATAGTATGAGCTCATTATGGCTGTATTAGAGGGATATGAAAATATTTTAAAGTAGAATTACACAGTCTCACTATAACTTGGATATTTGTTTGGAAAATATTGCTAAACATATATATGAAAAAAACCACAAAAGAATGGTGTCATGCATGATCAGTGGACTGGATTCACCTCATAAGTCTGCAGGCCAGTCTAAACAAAAAAGAATCCCCTCTCTCTGAGTGGGAGGATGTGGCCCTTCACTCTCTCCTTCTCTCTCTCTCTCTCCGTCCTCCTCGTTGACAGCAGGGGAAGAGTCCCAGCATCCAGCAGCAACGCTTCAAAGTGGGGCCGTTCAGCTTGATGAGGTACAGGACGAGCCGGGTGACAGGCCCCACTGAGGGCCACACACACCAGTGTTTACAGTGAGGCCCCGCTCGCCAAGAACACTGACACTGATTCACTTATACACTGTTAAAGACACACACACACACACACACACACACACACACACACACACACGTATGGGGAATGGCAGAATGTCAAAACTGTGGCTGTACTGCCCCCATGTGGTAGATACCGTGCATGAACCTGACTGCACTGTAAGACAGAGTGACGGTGTACCCTGCCAGGCCACTACTATTAAACTAAATTAACTATCACATCCTACACTGTTAGAGATTTACATATCCATCTCACATCCTGTGGTCTAATTATTTTCCGGAGCTGTACCTGAGAACAAATGTGTTACACTGCGTTCACACATTATTCTGTTAAAAAAAAAAAAAAAATCAAACCTACACGACAACTGAGCCACAGTCAGATGTCCTTAAAGGAGCACTCCACCAGTTTTACACATGCAGTTCAGTTTATTCGTTAGGCACTACTCAGCCTGTAAAAACAGTTATATAATGTATGTTGTTGCTCTGAAGAGAAACTTTACCCATAATAATAAACTGATGACATCATAGTAATGTCAAGGAAGGCTCAGCGTGATCGGGGAGAGAGAGAGAGAGAGAGAGAGGGAATGACATGCAGCAAAGGGCCACAGGCTGGAGTCGAGCCTGGGCTGCTGTGGGAGCAGCCTTGTGCATGGGGCGCCTGCTCTATCTACTAAGCCACCAAAATTTATACTTTATTTACAGTGACCACGCTTTGATAAGGTGTGGGGTTTGAAAGACACGGGCATCTAGTAGGCTTCAACTGCATGATGGGAAATGCAGAATCAGAGTTTGTGGAGTTTAACTGATGCTAGAGTCTAAAAGTCAACATATCGAGGCCCTTGCTTTTCTAATTTTGATCTTTTTTAAAAAAAACAAACAAACATCTGAACTTATGAGTCCACAAAATGTATGGAACTGCAATGCTATATTGTTAGCATTGTTGTTAGCATCATAAAAAGTGCATTTGGCTCCTTTTCTTCTGGAAAAAAACCCAATATTTAATAAAAATATTCGTTTTATGAGGTTTTACTTACATTAACTGGCACAAAACATTATATTTCTGTCATGTGAATAAGGTGAAACTGTCTCTCAGACTTGGTAGTGTTACTGTCCAAATATTTTCAACTAGGATATCCTGTGTAAAAGCTTAGCGCCCAACCTGCATTATGTATGCAGAATCTGAAGGCAAATGGACAAGATTTTGATATTGGAAATATTCTAGTTTCCATTTGTAGTCAAAGTATCATTGACCAGTCAAGTTTGACCAGCAGGTAAACGGTCAAAGGCATGAAGAGGCAGAACGCATTGGCTGAAATGCAATTTCGCAACCTATCAGCTATTGTCTGATGACAATTTCGCTTTGTATTAGTTGGGGTTTTTTTGTTTTGTTTTGTTAATTTTCGCATTCATCTGCCCATACAGAACAGCCAAAATGACCGGTGCACAGAAGAGGAACTCTTGGCCTGGATGTCCGTTTGCTACACCGGATCTCCTGAAATATTGGCTGTTGCCCCGAGCGGCTTTATCATCCTCAGATGATAGCTGGTGGGCTTCGAGATTGACCCTGCCCTGTCTGCAATGCTTCCTTATATAAATCTGCAACACCACACACTTTCAGAGACGTACAGAGAGAGAGAGAGAGAGAGAGAGAGCGAGAGAGAGACGATAGGACACCTTTAGTACTTTTCACTGAAAATATTTCACTTAAAAACAACAGAGGGAGGAAAAACTCGACACACCATGAACACCTCCTGCTGATCCTGCACAGCCAGGGAGAGAAAGGAAATGAAAGTGAGACAGAGATAGAGGAGAGCATATGGAGGGCGGAGCAAAGAAGTGATAGAAAAGTCAGGTCTATGAGAGCAGCTCAGCTAAAGCTGGTGAGGCTTTAATGTCTTGCTCAAGGGTACTTCAGCAGAGCAGATGAGTGATCATACAGGGGCTCAAACCAGGCTCCGCAGGCTGAGGGATAATCTGCAAGTAAGACAAAAGTGAAGGCATTTCCTCTGTGATGCGAAATTACAGCATGCTTTCAAACAAGAATTGTAATTGCAGGTTAGAAGATCCAAACAAGAAACAAATACAGCGAGGAGATTTTACAGAGATGGTCAGAGGGAAGGAAGGGAGAGGGAAAAAAAAAAAAAAAGAGCAGAGATGGAGCCGTTTCTGTTGCGCTGACCTCTGGAAACCTTGGCAGGGCAGATGACAGAGCTAAATGTAGTGGAGGAAGACAGACTGGTTTAGAGACAACAGTAGTTCAGAGGTGGAGCTGGCATGAAAAACAAACCTTCTGCTCTGTCTGGGAATCTATCTGTGTGGGAAAACTGGCTGGTTTATGGCTCTCGCTCGCGTTTGTGTGTGTGTTTGTTCGGAGATGACTCAGTTTTAAAAACTGCAGAGCTATAAGATACCACCTACATCAGATCTGCCATAGTGCTGAATAACTGAATGTACTTTCTGGGGTGATATGTGAGTGGAAGTTTGACGATGCATTTGTATGCCTATTATACACCCATAGCTGGTGTGTCAGTGTTTATTAGCGTTTATTTATTCATGCTGACCTCATTTAGTGCACCGACCTTCAACTCTTCTTCATAACCGCATCCTCTCTCCCTGGTGACTCCGGCTACAGTCTGCTCCAGCTGCCAGACCTCACCGTGCACACATAACATACTATAAATACATGCACACACATTTACGCAGAATCAAGCATCACTGTCACACAGCATGTATAGCTGCAAACATAAGCAATTACATAAGTGCATGGTTAACATAATGGATGTAGTGGTAAGACACGCATGCGCACATATACAAACACACAGACACCCATGGTGGCAGCAAGACAAAGACTTCAGACAGGAAAACAAGCACCCCGGTGGGAGTGAAATTCACACAGAGGGTGGTACAGAAATGTGTGCGTGTGTGTGTGTTTGTGTGTGAGGATGTGGGTCGGTGTCAGAGCATGCCACCCTCGCCCGCCTTGCAGTTGATAGATCTCAGCTGCACGTCTTTATCCTTCAGCATCTGTCTGTCCCTGCGAGCTTCCTCCTCACAAATACACACACACTGCTGCTGCAAACACACCTCCGCTGCCAACACACACACAGACACACCATCATATCTTCCTGTGACAGAGAGAGACGCAGGGTGGGGCTGGGGGGGGGGATTAAATGAAGAGAGGTGAGGGGTTGTGCAACGTGTGACGTGCAGATCACACATATGGATGGTACGGAGCGACTCGCTGATTCTGCATCAGTAAACAATTTGTACCTAGCAGTCGATCTCTCCCACACACCTACCTACATTTGCATCCTTAAGCAGTCTGTGTGT
This sequence comes from Epinephelus fuscoguttatus, assembly GCF_011397635.1. NCBI lineage: Eukaryota > Metazoa > Chordata > Actinopteri > Perciformes > Serranidae > Epinephelus > Epinephelus fuscoguttatus. The sequence continues at coordinate 26,775,136 of NC_064774.1, forward strand.
GTTTGTGTGTGTGTGTGTGCTTCTGTCATCACACTTCCGAGGACTTTCCTGCAACCCTTCTCCTAATTTACCCAAATCTAATTCTACCTTTAACCTCAAAGATCAGCCTGACAATAACCTTCATGTTGCAGCTGCACATTGCAAGACTACACTGCATGACTTGCAGGTGCAACTGGATGTGCTTCTATAGTCACTGCTGGCCAGAAATCTTCTCTACAGGAAGTGATTTTATCTTCTCATCTCGACCTTCCTTCAGCTACCAAGAAAAATAAATTTAGATTTAGAAGAGTGCAGCTCAGTTTAGTGACATCGTGACTCATAGTAGGTCATTTAAAATATATTCTGTACACCAACCTTTCTGGCTGGCAGCCCTCTTAAAAAAAGTGTCTGCTTTAAACGCCTTACAGGTTGAATACACAGTATCTATGAGCACTTAATCCCAAAGAGTGATTTTCTACTCTAAACCTCTCCGTTTGTTTCATCTGAGTAATTGGTAGATGCCTAAAGAGATTTTTAAAAATCCAGTATTTAACTAGAAAGCAAAGATTAGAGTTATTAAAGCCAGGAAAATAATCTAAATTAAATTAGAGGAACATCTTTTTCTTTTATGTCCAGTCCAATTGATCATCTTGCAACCCTTCTGATTTATCTTGTGATCCTTGGAACGGTCCTGGTTGGCTCTTTTCCACCAACATGGAACCGGTTCTGATACACACCTAATTTTTTTTTTTTTTTTTTAGATATCTTTATGGGCATTTTTTGCCTTTAATTTATAGGATAGTGAAGTGTGAAGGGGGGAGAGAGGGGGGGAGAGACATGCAGCAAAGGGCCACAGGCCGGAGTCGAACCCAGGCCGCTGCAGCAACAGCCTTGTACGTGGGGCGCCTGCTCTACCTCTAAGCCACCGACGCCCCCGTTACGCACCTAATTTTGACTTAATATAAACTGGTTCAGAACTCAAAAAGTTGGTTCTCAGCTGGAAGCTAAAACAGCAGGATTTCCTTGACCTGAAGTGCGAACCACGATGACATTGGTGGGCGTCTTTTCCAAAGGTTGGAAAGGGAGGATGGAGAAGTCAAGTGAGACATCATTGGGGAAAAAAGCTTGTGCATTAATAGTTGGTTTAAGCTTGTTTTGGGCTAAAAGCAATGTTATCTGCAATTTTGCTACTACTGTTTATTTCTGTTGTGCACAGTCCAACGCCCTTTGTTGATGACACATCCTTGATTACAATAATTCTCCTCAAAACAGTTGGAAACACGGTCTGGTTTGCTAGACAGCATCAAGGTTTCGTGAACCTTGAATGGAAGTGGTTACAGAACCAGTGCTTATTTGGTGGAAAGGGGGTATATGATAAGTATTACAGAATTGGGGCACAGCACAGATTTTCAGGCCTGCCAGACATTAACAGTCAACTGCCTTCCCCTCGTGTCCCACTGGTACTGAAATCACAGGCTCAACTCAACCCACATACTACCTTTCATCCCTAAGTCCTAACTCTGTAGTAGTCCCTTATGAGGCCACCCATAATGTGTCTACATGGGAGGATTTTCCTCATTTTCCTATCTTCATGAGGATATCTGATGGTGAATGGTAAATGGACAGCACTCAAAGTGTTCTAACACTACATGTCACACTCACTCATTCACACAGTGGTGGCCGAGGCGACCACACCAGGTGAGCACTTTGGGGTTCAGTAATCTTTCCCAAGGATGCTTCGTCATGCGGGCTGGAGATGCTGGAGATTGAAATGTCGATCTTCCGATTCGTGGATAACCCGTTCTACCTCTGGGCCACAGCCACCCCAGTGATGCAAGAAACAAATCTTTCCTTGGCTTTTATGTCTGTGTGTCTTCATCTTCCTTTTCATTTTACCAGCAGGGCACCTCCTTGCTCCTCCTAATCTCCTCCTCCATCTGTCTCCTAAGCCCCTAGCAGAGCTCCTCTGACCCGACCCACTGCTCCACCTGCTCCCCCTGACACCACTCTGCGTCCAACTTTCTCCACCGCTGACTCCTCCACAAACCCTCCAGCCACTGTGGAGAGATGAATGAGGGACGGAGGGTGGTTGTGGAAAGGTGTAAAGAATGGACAGACGCTGGGACGAGACTTGTCCGTATAGCCTGAGGGCAGGTAGGAGGATGAATTTAGGCCCTACCGCTCAACCTTTCCCTTGAGTGCAATTACTCAAGCAATTACTCTCCCTGGGCATCACACACTGCACTAAACCGCCAAGATCACATCCAATCTGTCAGGGCCGGCTGGGATACTGGATGCTTAATGTACTTCAATAGGCTCACCCTCATGATAACCAGCTACGGGGATTGCCGGAGGGAATGTGTGGAGAGCAGGAAGAGGAGATTGGGAGAGGATGAGAGGATGAGGTGAAGGATAGAGTCACACATGCGAGTACATATCTTAAAGTTGATATTCTATATGTATTAGGGCTCACATATCCGTGAGAGAAATATCAATGTGGAGCTCCTCGTTTTTACCCGTCAGCAACAGTAGAATATGATGATACGACACATCTTTACTCTGTATTAATCTTCCGAGCTATTTCAGATGAATATCCGCGTGTGTGCCTCCACATCTGGAGTGAATAGGGGATCAGACTCCGGAGTGAAATGAAACCTCATGGTGCTGTGCTTTTCTCTGGCTTCAGAGCATGTGCAGGAATACAGGTGCCAATTATTTTCACATCTAATGTAAACCAGAGAACAAGGACGCGTCAATCACCGCCGCTGCCTTTTGGAATGGAAATGGGATGTATTCATAGGAACGCGGCTATTTTGGCGGCTGATGAAATGGGTTGGTTGGGACTTTTAAAAATATCCCTGCAGATTCAGGCTTTGTAAGGAAAACCTCAAGTCATCTGAGCTTCAGACTGGCCCGTCTATAATGAGCAGAAAATGTGGCGGTGTGTAAAATTACGTTCAACTACTGACTGAACAATAAGGGGTTTTATTTTTGATACATGCTCATGAAGACATTTACTATTTTGGGATGCGGCTCCTATCCTAACTAGTGCTAACAGAAGAATTCATTGATCACATGCAGGTAGGAAATGGATGTAGTCTGACGCTAAACAAATGCAAAGGACAACAAGACAATGCTAACACAAGACAGGCACGCAAGCACCTCTGTGAGGCTGCATAGTGGTGCTTTGAGTTAAATGCTGACATCAGACTGCAAACATGCTCACAATCACAATGCTAACATGTCAATAAGCAATACTGAGGGGAACATGAATGTCTGGAGAAAATTTCATGGTAATCCATCAAACGGTCCAATAGACATTTCACTCCAAAACACAAATGCAAACCTCATGGTGGTGCAAGAGGAAAAGGATCACCGAAGTCATCAGGGTTCATCCTCTGGGAACCATGAAAGTCTGTCCAAAATTTCATGGTAATGCATCCAATAAAGTGGTCCGACTGACAAACCTGTAAATGTCTGATCATTCGACTAAAGTAAAAGAAATATCAGCAAAACGTTCTCTCTTCTTTAAGTATCAAAATTAGGCACTTATTAGGCACTGGAATAACCCAACGAGTGTCTACAGGAGTATTAATCATGATGCATCACTTATGAAGAGCATTATAATTTTGTAGCTGGCCAAGATTAATAAAATCTTAATTGATTTCTACTGTTGGGTAGTTTGATGAAAAAGAAATAATCAACCTGTTATCATGAGAAAACAAAGGGTTGTTTCCTCTTATTGCTTACAACATGCAAATAAATGGCATCTTGTCAACAGCAGCAACTGATTTAAGCTGAAAATGTCAGACCACAGAATAGGCTTCCCATTATTGATCAGCACATCAGACTGTACTTCAATCAAGGTCTAACACGGGCAGAGTTATGCATCAGTTATGAATCCTCTGTAACAGTCATGACAGTGATCTAGACGGCTAAGGTCAGATGAGATCAAATGAAATAGACACTCATTTTCGACTTCTCTGCAATTATCCTGTGATTTTGAGAAAACACAGGTTGTTTCTTTGTTCTAAATTCTCATTATCTTGAGGCATCAGCCTTTTGTTTTCTCAAGAATCGACATAAATCAACCTGTTATCTCCAGATAACAATTAACTTGTGATCTTCAGATAACGAAAAAAAAATTGCTAGCTCAGTCATTCTCGGCTTCCGCGGTTTTATCTATAAATGCGTCGCATGTATTTGAAGGTAACCGTGTCTTTTTGAAGTAAAATCTGAATCTGCAAAATGTCAAGTCAAAGCAGTGTAGTGAAAAGTACATTATTTTCCTTAACACCATATTTAGGTGCAGCTCTTGTTCCTAAAAGTCAGCATGCTGCATCCATTTTGACTATTCTTTTTCCTAATCTGTCTCTACCTCATCAATGTCAAGCTGCTCTGACTGTGGTCAAACTGGTTGAAAAACCTGTCCCATGTGTGGAATTTCAGTAGCCAACGCTAAAGATAATCCTTCCTCCTTTTGGTGTTGAAAATAGGCAGATGACCAGGATGTGGTCACTTTACTACTTGAACTTGTCGCAGGTGGAGCCCTCTGCTGCCCCCCCCCCCCCCCATCCTGCTGCAGCCCACATTTGATCAGGTTGAGATCTGTCTGCATGATTAACACTTCATTTAAGTGACGAGTTTTCTAAAAGCCTGAGCTGTAAACGGAGGAGTACCAAGTAATGCGGCAGCTGTGTACATGCAGCACACAACCTATTAAGTCTGAAGAAAACTGGATGTAACAACTCTACTCCGCTGGGGTGTCAGAGCGGGGTCAGAGTGAAGCCCTGTGCTAAGCGCCTGCCAAACACATTCAAAGTCTCTCAGAGATAAAGGAGCCATCCCTTTGACATTTTGAGAAATGCCATGTATGACAACCTCTAAAAGCTACAGCAAATCTGTTCCCTCCGCTTCATGTTTTAAAAAGCCTTTTCCTTTCAAAGGCAGCATGAGAGTGACAAACCAGAGAGCAGTCTAGACATTTTAGCATCTCCGGCTTCAGAGCAGTGTTCCTCTTTTCCTCCATGCTAATTCAGCCGGGGTCACGCCGCTGAGTGTTTGCTTGAGTGCTTCACTGTGGGATTAGGAGATTCAACAGGCAGACAGCCATTTGAATAATTGTTTTCAAATGTCTTTCTTAATATCAAGATCCCATTACTTACTATTCCGCACACTCTCTGGTGATGAGCGCTGGGACTGTTAAGTTTGTGTGTGCGCGCCTGTCTAATGGAAGGCACTTATGCAAGGCCATGGAGACTCACTCAGGATGCGACGTAAATGGAAGCACAGAACACAGAACACTTGATGTGGATTGGCTCATTAACTGCACAAGTGGAAAGACTACACTGCAGCCACCTTGGGATGAAGATAATGGCTTTGCTGTCATCTGTGTGACAGCACTAAGGTTTGGCCAACATGGTGTTCTGAAGGCAGCACAGATACCATGTGCGTTCAGTTTATTGTTGAATTTCATTGTTGTCAAGGTGGGCTTAGCCTCTAACGAATCATTAGACAACGGGACTTGAACGCTACAAACCACTGCATTCATTACTGAAATCAATATGTATCATACGCTGTCAGTGTAGTTTCAGCTTTGGGGAAATGTTTAGACAATCAGAATATAAGCTTAATTTAACATTAGGCATAGCTGTATATTTCAGAGCATGTTTTGTCATGAAATTTGCCCGAAACACACAAAAAATAATCCTGAATAAAATGTTAAAAAGTGGATCAAAGATCATGGCGAAAATGAAAAGTCTGAATGTGCAACGCATTAGCCTTGAGGCCTTGAAACTGATTACAGCTGGGCAGCACTGACTCAATGAATGCCCAGGTTTTTAATCAGGATACTAACAAACCTGTACAATGGACACCTTTACCCACTTTATTCTGAGCTTGATCTAAAGTGAATACATTTTTTGTAAGCAGTTACATCTCGTATCCCAAAAATGAAAAGCAAAGACGTTTCCAGTGGATTATTGTTTTGGCTTGAACAAGCTGTAAAAACATTAGGGGTTTATAGACTGGAGGTATTTTTTCATAGTTCTAAGACCGCCTTTTTGTCATGTCCGCACTGCAAGAACTGGGAACAATCATAGTACTAAGAACACTGTTTTGAGAGACTTTTTTCCAGCTCTTATTTCAGAGTGGGTACTCTACCAGCAATCTTGGAATCCATTGGCTATCTGTCTGACGAGGATAAGCCTCTGGGGGTGAGGGCCACGTTTTATGCAGCAGACATCTGGGCCAAGGCCTTCTGTGCTCCTCATTTCAGCTAATCTCTATAAACAGGTGTCTGCATATCATGCAGATACATTTTTAAAAAGGCTAATATAAAGCTAACTCGTTATCAGACCATAGCCAATGGGCTCAGATTCATTTTGGCCAATGCCTTCTGCCTCTCCACACAGACCTTTAACCTGCTGTTCAGACGTGTTTGGTCAATACCACTGGGGCTACAGACGGACTACAAACGAAAACCAGAACACTTCCGATACCAAAATCTTATCCTGTGCCTACAGATTCTGCAAACATATGCAGAATTTGTTTATAAAGATAATTATCCCAGCACAAGAGGAACCATAAGTGACAAAAGTGTACAGTGATTGACCAGACGGAAGTTTATCTTGATTGGTTAAACACAGAAAATAAAACATAGGCAACCGTCATTTCTTAAAAACCTGTTAGCGACACAGAACATGAACAGCTCATAATAATAATAATAATAATAATAATAATAATAATAACAACAACAAAAAAAGTAAAGAAAACAGACAAATGGGCCGACAGTGAAGTCCAGGCTTTACTGAGCGTATATACGACGGTAGAAATACAGTGCAATTTTGACTCCTATTGGCATGACCTTATGAAGTTGATATGACAAATGTGTTAGCAACATTGCTTTTTAGCACATCCAGCAAATATAGAGTCACATTTGCATCTAACCGGGAACCTGTTTGTCTGACAAATTAAACTTCAATTCTGATGCCTTTTAGCTCCATTTTGTTCTCCACAACGTTTTGCAAGACATAGTGTCTTTTTAACTGCTAAATGCTCCACTATGCTAACCAGCTAATTGCTAACTTCGTCATTTTCCACAGGGCCGGTAGAGTACAACTTGTTTGCTGAATACAGCTGCCTGCTGCTGCGTAAACCAAAGTTTGATGAGAATGAGACAAGTTGTTAAGTAAAGTTCTGGGCCATAAAAATAAAACCGTAAGTCAAAAATGCCAAAATGCTCTGTGGTGCTGAGGGGAAGTGCAGAGGTGGGTGACATTTTTTCGTAGTTGATCACTGGTGAATTCTATTAAATAGAAACGATTGACAGAACTTAAAACATCAAACCCAGGTAAGCGACTTGATTCACGGTGCCAGCGTCTTGGTGTCATAACCACTTCCTGTCCCACTCATCGCCAAGATGAGTCCAGACCTTCACACAAACAAGTAGCAATCACTAAACCACTGGATTATTTATTCCACCTGTTTGCCTTTTTTCTCCGTCTCTCTCTGCCACCAATTTTCCTTCTTGTCGTCTTTCTACCTACTTTCCTCTCCCAAGGCGGAGACGGTCGCTTAGCAACCCGCACAACACAACAGTGCAGCTCTCCAACTTGGCTCTCTGCTCGGTGTGCCCCTGTGGTTTCAGACAATCAAATACATGAGTGTGTGTGCATTCAGACAGAATGTGTGTGGGAAAGGTGAAAGCTATGAATAGTTTCCATCTCATAAGCGAAAGCCAATAGTCCCTTTAGCTTTTAAGAGCTGCCTCTTGACTCGAGTATAACATCATCTTGCATTCATCAGGGATTTATTACAGGGCATCCAACTCTGAACTGCCTTAAACAGAAAGGACAGAAATGAATACGACCGTGAATATGTGAAGAGATATGCTTTTAATTCACTGCAGCTTGGATAAAACCACCAGAAAGACACCTGTCGCAGACACAGCCATCTATCTACAGACTTATGTTATGACATCAAGGCCTACATGGTTCGTCATGCTTCCTGGTGGAGCAAATCTGTGTTGTATTGTGTAATAGTAGACACACAATTGTAGCTACTATTGTTTGGCAACAAATTTGAGTTCCAAGAAGTAAAACCTGGATCAGCAGAGGCTTCAGAATTGATAGATTCCTCAGTGTCTAAAGATACAAGGCTTTGGTTGGCGCATACTGTGCTCCCACGATCTACCTGCAAAGAAACCCTGAAGCAAAGCACAACCCACTGATGGCAACATAAGCATTGAGCAAATCATTGCAGTACATTATTAATGCAATTATACACACACACAACGTGTTTTGTGCTGCCACATCACCACTCGCATAGGTACAGGTGTAACTGGAGCCTAATCTGTAGAAAAAAATAACAGACATCACTCGTTTTCCAGGACGACTTTCACAGATTGTTATGAGGTTACAGTAATCAAGCTAGCTGCTTACAGAGTATACATTCGAAAAATGAGAATGATCATCATGGCTTTACAAAAATATACATTTGTGGGCATGCACAGAGCGACACAACACTTGGTGCGTCCGATAGTTTAAAAAAGAAGGTTAAAAACAGGAGATCCCATCAGTTTACAAAAGCAAAGCTCAAGAACAAATGGCACTTAACTGTAACTATAGCAGTTAGGAATCTCCGGGGCAGCATTACAGCCACACACACGTAAACAAACACTCCAACAGATACAACTCAGATCGGAGGTGCGATCAGTAGGCAGACACCAAGCTGTTTCACACCATGGTCAAGGCCTTCAATTCAGCCATATTCATCCAAATCAGGAGGCACAATCGCCATAAAAAAGTTTAAATAAAGATGCATAACATTTCATCTTGTCTGGTTTTAAAAAAACTCTCAGTCTAATTAAGTAACGGAATTGGGAAATATAAGGTCCCAATCTAATCCTTATGCAGTCAGCATTTTGTCTCAAATGGAGTAAAAGCCCAGACATACTTCCTGCATTCCACAGACAGCTGTGGACTTGCACCAGTCGCACACGCGGTTCTGTTCATACTACAATCGAGGGTCCGCATCGGTCTGGCGTTCACGCAACTGCCATAAAAATCAAGAAGCAGATGCATGCACATAAGTAACGAAATTTGCAACTTCACGACAACAAGACGAGCTCCTGTGTTTGTTGTTTTTGGGGCTCACTAACAAGAAAAAGCTCCAAAGAGAAAACATAATGTGCAACTGCTTCACTAGAGCAGGACCAGAGATGGGGAATTCAGAACATTTGATGCAATAGATAGGAAGCATGGACGAGGAGAAGCACTTTTTTTCTTCTTTGCAAACCAGCTGGAGATGAATGTGCCACCAAGTGCGCTAGAGTGTGGAACAAGAGTTTGTATTTTATAACTGGAGCATGTGCAATCGGCGCACTTGCTGTATACGCACAGTCACAAATTTTGGGCTGCACCTACACATTCACACAAGGGTCCATGTGAACCCTCATGGGAATGTCAGATGACAACATTTACGTCAGACCAAAGCGGACGCTCGCAGACACAGAAAGTATGAATTGGCCTTCAGGCTTTAAAGAAAGCCTTGCTTGGCAAAAATTTCCAATTCTTATTCACCAAATTACATTTAAACAATTAAGTCTTCAAACACAGAACCCTGAAAATTGGTTCTGTACTGACCTGACATGTACTGTTTCATGATCCTTTAATTTTAACTCTGCAAGTGAGAGTACTGTGTCAGTAAACGTTGTAAACGTTGCAGGTGACATGTAAATCAATCTGAGAAATTTATTTGGCCTGTAAATGTGCTGATGTTTAAAGTAGCCTGATGCTTTTCATTAAAAATAATCCAGAAATTCTTTTCCACCTCAGCACTTCATGTTGCTGATGGCAAAGGACTGACTCCTAATTAGCTTTCTCCACACCAAACATTCCCAAAATAAATATCACATGGCAAGTGTAACTCAATTTGTGTCAGCTGGCTGAACTAGCAGAGCTTCAGGCCTCAACCACCTCTGTACTCTGCTCATGGTTCCCCTCAACTGCAGGGCTGAGGGGTCCAGCCCACCACAGCGTCAGGGCGTTGTCTTGTCGGATCTCCTGAGGAGACAGCACAGCTTCACCTCCTTCACCTTCAGAGGCCGAGTCACCCTCACTGTCGCCGGGCCACGGGAACTGGCGCTGCCCGCTGGATGTTGCCAACAGAGGTATGAAGGGATGAATACTACAGAAGAACAAAAAAAAATGAGAATAGGAGGAATTCAAATTGATGGCGTGCATAAAAAATAAAAATGTTTTGCATCACAGCTCTGCACTTGTTATGCATTTCAAGTAGACTTAGATGCAAACACTAAGAGGAAATAAGTGATGCTTTTCCGTCTTAAAACAACTGAATTAATTGAAGTCCACATTCTATACATAATTGCAGCACATTCTCAGCCATGATACATAATTTTTAGATCATCAGCTACTTCGTCTCTACACAGAATACAGAGCCGCTAACTGGAGATTTCATAAATGCACACAGAGGCTGTAGTTATTGCTCTCTGTTCTCACAAAGCAGTAATACTGTTGTGTAATATCAGAACTCGGAAATTGGAAGCCTCTTATCTAAAATATTTTTGAATGACTTGTTTGCATTCCCTATGCTTTTGTGCAAATGATTGGGGGGGAAACAAACACAGCAGGACAATCAGGAAGGAAAACAGCAACACAGTCACTGAACATGATTGATGGCCCTTATTGCCGTCTTTCTCTCCCCTATTCACAGCTGTTGTTCGGCTATCTGCTTGTACTGAAGTCCAATGTGATTTTTGTCATTTTATCAGGATTCTTGATGTTTGTGACTTCCTTCTACCATCTTTATAATGGTAACCTGAGGGCTGATGGGCTTCCTATGTGGTTGTGTTTGACTTCTGACAAGACTTGTCATGACCTGGACAACTGAGAAGCTTCTACCTCTTGTAAGATTTATTTAGGATGAATTAATGCTAATGGAATCTCCACGTCAAGTCGATGTCGACACTGATATTTTATTTGTCCTATCATTACTAAACCTGAAACAGTAATTGTGTCATCAACCAATGGGACGTAAGGCTGCGTATTGGCAAGTATCTGTCAATTCAATACGTATCATGATACAGGGGTTATGATTAAATATATCGTGATATATCGCGATACTGTAAGCAAGCCGATATATTGGGATTTAATTAAATCTAATTTTAAGAAATCACCCTTTATGACTACTTGTTTCATAGGCTTGTGTTTTTTGTATTTATGATAGTGATACATTGTTACGTTGGAATGGAAGATCCAAATGGCTGAAGATAGATTTTAACACTGCTATCTAGCAGTTAGGTTTGAACACAACACAAAATGAAGTACTGCCATAAATCTTTGCATATAAACTATTAATCAAAAATCAATATAGTATCACAAACAGAATACTGCCATACTCAAGGGTATCCAAATTTTCTTATACCCTTATGGGGTGAGTTTGACTTATTTTCTTTTTGCAAACATGCCTGATGCCGTTGGTGCAGTCCCAATGGGCCTGGAACCTGAGCTGAGGTTGCAGTAGCTCCTCGTTACCATCAGGAGGAGCTGTCAGGGTGTCCCATACTGACACCACTCCCTCTGTGTCACCGCTCAGCAGGTACCTGCCTGATCTGTACAGAAACAAACACAAAGTGCCATCAGGTCACAGGTTATTGATCACGGTCATCACAGTTGAAGCTCACACTCAAATCAGTGAGTAAAGATGTAGTTAGTGAAACAAACTTACAGGTCCAGATCAAAGTAGATACGCTGGTTAGTGTCCACGTTTCTCTTCAGTGAGAACACAACCTTGCCCGGCTCTCTTAGGTCCCAGCACAGGATCTCTGGATCCTACACACACACATACACAGTGGGCTGTGGTAGACCTGTAGCTCCCGTGTTCAACAAGGTATAATGACTGTTTTTGTCAATGGAGTCTGACTTTGAAGAGAGCGCAAATGAGTTTCACTTTCCGCTCAGTCCCCCATCAACAGGGCTGTCTGTTTGGTAAGTACTGAGCATACGACTGAATAAATGAGACTTGGATTATACTGCACAAGTTTGTAAACAGATGTTTTGATAAAATCTTGCTGTTGTTAAACGCAGTCTCCTTTGGCTTCCATTAATCAAGAACTTTCTCAGTTTTTGGATTCTTTGTTCACTGTGGATGCATGTGGGAAAAGTTTTCTTCCCAAATTCAACGAAACACGCGGTAGGTAATTGATCCAGAAATGGTCATTTGGGGGTTAAGTATTCCTTTAAAAATGGTTCGATGAACAATAATGAATACATTTTGTAAACATCCAAAATACACATTGTTGACATGTATCATTAGGCCTATACCATTAGAAATATCAGCCCTACCAACCAACTACAACCAAACTAAATACGTGATACTGACTTGACAAAGAGCTGCAGTGCACAGTATATCTATACTCTTGACCCGTTGCTAAATTGTAGTAAGTTGTTCTAAGTGGCAGATTGACTTGCATGCTACAGAGTAACTTTGTAGAAATGCCTAACTGGTGTATATTTAATGTGCACAGGGTGACATACTGTAACAGGGATGAATGGGGGGGGGCTCTGAATCACACAGATGCTGATAGTTATGGAGTCTCTACATTGCAAGTTGTAAATAGAACATTGAGAACAACTTGTACAAGTCAAATTCGGAGAAGACTCCAGACACTGTCTGGAACTGGGGGAAAATAACAACTAACACAATAATCTAATAGGTGCAAATTCAAGCTCCTGTGAAGGCAAAAGTCTGCAGCACCCTCGTGAAACACAGTTAATCCTTTAGACTTTCACTTTTGGGGGAATGCCATAATGCCTAATCAGATTCATTACATGCTGACTCATGCCATCAAGACAGGAAATTAGCATATAAAGCTCTTGTCCAAAAGCTTTGACATTGCTTTGTAAACTAATTTTCCAATGCAACAGAGCGAAGTCATTTGTTAGCCGCTTAAAGCCTACTGACGGTGTATGTGTGAGATCATTCAAACGAAGCAGCACCATTACACTCAGGTCTCCTGTCTGCTGTGTGCAAGCGTGTGTGTGTTTGTGTTCACCTTGCGCCCGCCGGTGTACAGGTAGTTGCCATCAGGGGAGAAGAGCAGATGGGTGAGGCCTCCGTGGTGGCGGGTCGGCAGCAAAGCCAGCAGGGTGCCGTCTTGGCAGGAGTAGAGGCCAGCGCAGCGGGAGTAAGAGCCGCAGGCGTAAACAGACTGGCAGGGGCTGAAGCCAAAGCAGGAGATGATGCCACTTTGGCCCTGCTTCTTCACTGCAGTGAAGACAACAAAGTGGCATTTGGCAGGGCCGTCAGCCTTTTAAAGAGTTCACAAGACACAACTCCCAATCACTTTCACTCCAAGTTGACTTTTTGGCAGCTCCTGCATTCCTGATTACATCTCTGAGAGGAAAAGATTTCTCAACAATGCACACATGAACTCACATTTGGATCATCTGTTTCCGTTTACTCCTTTCCCAATCATTCTCTTTCTCACTTTTAAAAATGGCATTTTTTCACAAACTAGCAGAGGCAAAGGTTTGGCACAGCTCTCACATGTATCACATACCCTGTGTTTGAGATTAACCATAAGTTTCTGCATCATTTGCATTTATTAACTATCAAGCCAGACTGATGGAGCCAAAGAGACAAGAAACCACAGACAGCAATGATCTACCAGAGCAAGATGTTGACTTGCTAGTGTAGCAGAGCTGAGGTGTAAAAAAAAAAACTTATTTCAGGCATTTTGCATTTGTTTTCTGGTTTCTTTGTTGCCACCTGAAAGGTAACCACTCATCCTGCATACCATGATACCATGTGAGATGAAAAATAAAACCAATTTGTTGGTATTTTCAAGGATCATTTTGGTGGTTTAGAATATGCCAGTCTGTTAACAATAAGGCAGACATTGGTTCAGTTCATTTCAGTGCGTTCTAACAGTCTGCCAGCGAGCTGTTACTTCATCACAGTAAACATTTAGTTCCATTTAGTTTTTTCTCAGCAGCACATAATAAAAACTGTCCTTGTTGATTTGTTCAAGGAGATTTCAACCTGTTAGATGTGACAGCCAGCTGTCAAACTGCTACTTTTTCAACACGAGAAACAACTGACTTTACATTATCCTTTTCACATCAGCTCTGTTTACTTATTGTTTCACTTGTGGGTTTGATTTTCTGAGAACATAGCCTGTGAATGCAATTCTTTCACTTAATTATTCTTCACTCTCAGAGTTAGCGCCCTTGAACAACAGAGAGAGCTTTTAAAACAATCCCTGCTCTCAAATAGGAATACACATTATACGCAACTCATTATTCATCATTTATAACAAATAACTATCCATCTTAGTGCAAATGAGTTTTATACAACTTTCAAGAAGTATATCGTTTCATACATATTGTGAAAACACAGAATAGCTAACATTTATTTTTTCATGTAAAGGAGCCACAATTAACTGTCTGTAATATTAGACCCTTGCACTGTAACATATGCATGATCTGTAGTTCATCAGCTGAATCACACAAACCAGTGAGCATGATGCTTTAAGCTTAGACTGTGCAAGAGCAGTTCATAACTGACCTACGGTGGGCCGCTCCTCACAGTCTCTTCCCGGACGCTCGGTGTAGAAGACCCTGACAGTTTTGTCGAACCCGCAGTAGAGCTGCGTTCCGTCAGGCGAGAAGCACAGAGAGTGGGCTGCTGTCAGCTCATCCAGGTGATTGTAGGGTCGGAAACTGGCGCGCACCTCCCCGTAAAATGCATCCCACACATGGACTGGGTTGTCACGGCTACTGCTGGCTAGGCTGCAGAAGAGAATTGAGAGGCCAGGAAAAAACAGGACGGCACGGGGTGGAAGAGAGCAAGTTATTAAAGATATGTAAAAAAGGACTGAAGAAAGCAGGAAATATAGAGTCACAGTTTTCCTCTCTGATGAAGCTTATAGTTAGGGCTGGCTCAGGCTTGCCTGGGACCAGCCCCTAGTTGGGCTGAAACAGACCTAGTCTGTCAGGGGACTTCCTGTGATACACTGAGCTCTTCCCTCCTTCTCTCTCTCTCCATTTGCAAAAATTCATGCCCCATTAATCCATGTTACTAACTTGGCCTCTTTCCTGCAGCTTTTGTGCTTTGTCATCTTGCAGGTTTGCCCAGATTGTGGTTGCACCTGAATCATGGGTCATGGTTGCACTGCTCAAAGTGGGGTAGAGCACGCACATCCAAGATATTACAGGTGCAGGACCAACAAGCAAACAGACTTTTTTTTTTTTTTAAAAAAAGGGGTGAAGTCCGCACAATGTTGTAGCTCCTCAAATGTTTATTATATAAGATCAACGTTTCGATCACATGGATCTTCGCCAGGAAGGTTATGGTCATAGTTGCACTGCTGCCATGGTCCTGCCTAATGTCTACTTCTATTACTATTATTAATAGTCATTTATGTATACTTTACCATTTTTTCCCTGTTAGGGGTTTTTCTTTATCTGCTGTGAGGGTCCAGGGACAGAAGGATGTTGTGTGCTGCAAAGCTCTCTGAGGCAAATTGTGATTTGTGATATTGGACGTTATTTAATTATGAAAGGGTGAATGAAGGCTGGGAATGGTTCGTCCTTGTGGGCGTTTTTTTGTTCGACTGGCAATTAAGAAATGTCTCTTTTTAGGGTTTCAAAAAGAACATATTTAATGCGAAGTGAATAAACAGTGTCATAATCAATATTTGTCTTTAAAAGTAAAACAAACTAAATGGTGGTTTTACCGTCTGCATCTCAAAGGATACCAACCGGATTCAAATGAAATAGACTGATGCAATTTTTTGAAATATACACAATGTATGACTACAATACGTCTGACTCATTTCTTGTTCCTAACCTTTAATGCACCACATCCACCTGAATGTATCAATGCATCAAAACAAATACACCGCATTGTGCTATGGCTCATTATGGAGACAAGACCACAGCACATTCTTATTGATTCAAATCAGGGCCAAAGACTGAGCCATGCCTTTTTAACTCTAATTACTGGGCGCTGAACAAATGCTGAAACATCACTGCGGCTCAATTAGACAAAGGAAATTAGCCCCTACCATTGCTGCCGTGTTCTGTTATGGCCCCTCTGAGCCACAGCTTTATTCCAGAGCAGGGAAATGCCCAATTATAATGCTAGACTGCTGCTAGCTTGGAGCAATGCCTAGAACTCAGTGCAACTTAACCGAGCCATAACAGGGGCCCTTATTCCCTCTCTACAGGAGGGGCATCAACAACACACGGCTTTTGGCAGACAGAAGTTCAAGGAGCGCAGGGGAGGAATGAGCAACAAAATGGGAGATGTGAAAAGAGGAGGAGGAGGGAGGAGGAAGACAGAAAAGGCACTAGAAAAACAGGTTGGCCGTAAATTCGTTAATCGCAACCATAACCTTTCATCCGCTTGCCTCGGCCCTTAACAATCAACTCTGAGCTTGTCCGACCACCTGGCTGTGCCCTGCAGGAGCTCCCCTGTGATTCGTGGCAGTGATCTGAAGAAGATGAAGAATATCTACTGTCAACTCCTGCTGGCATCGTCATCCTCATGACAGACAGATCTTTGCACCGCTTTGGCAGATACACACAAGCCTCAAGTGGTTCATTGTCCACATGAGTCGTTTGTTGATCGTTGTGCTGTTTACACAACTCTCATCTTTGGACATACAGCTCCTGACCCCCAGCCCCCACTCCTCTTACACAGTGAAGGCTGTCTGGTGTTGGGGTGGAGCGGTGCCAACGCTGGGCCTTGATCAGAGGGTTCTCTCAGAGGGCAGAGGCTGTAACTGGAGGACGGGGGGAGCTCAGGGAGGAGGGGTACACACAGTGAAAACTGTTGGCAACTTGACCTTAGCTCGTTAGCACGGCCCTACCTCTGTCGCCACTGACGATACGCAATCTCCACGGTGATGGCTGGGTGTTACTGATGTTGGCTCGGTTCAACAGGGCACGCACAGACACACAGTGATGTCACAGTTACCACATTTCAAAAGCCTGCTGGAGCGTGCGCCTACACACACGGCAACAAAAAAAGGAGAATGAGATGAAAAGAGAAGCCCCAAGTCAGAGAATCATGAGGCCCTTTAGGTGTTGTCTGGACCCGGGAGAGCTGTTAGTGGGCTGAATCATGCTGAAAAGCACCGTGGGCCTCAAACAGCCGAGCGGATTGCGGCGGAGGCAGAGGCAGACAAGACGAAGGCCAACTCTTCACTCATAATGAGAGACATCAGAAAGCTTTTACAGCCATCTCCACGCTGGCAGCCGGCTCCCACAACGAGCGCAAATACCATGGGGATCAAAGAATGAGTCACAAGTATACAACAATATCCTCCATATTCGGATAGTCTATTAGACAGGCTCAAGCACACAGAAAATCTTACTCACACACACCAACACAGAGTGTCCAACTCTAACCATCCAAGATCTAGATCAAAAACACCAATCACAGACTGACACCAGCCTGGATAAACAACAGTGCCTTTTCTATGTATACATCCTTCACCATCTGGCAGGCTGACCTTCAAAGTGAACTTTAAATGTCTCATCTATCCTGCTGTTAAATAGCTGAGGCTCGGGGCATGGTCTGGCAAAGATCAAGTTGAACTCACAAGCATGTGTCTGCGTCCAGAGAGTTCATCTTGGGGTACCAGCAGTAGTCGTAGATGGTGTCTCCCTCTGCCATCCTTAGCACTGGACTCTGCCACAGAATGAAAGAAAGGGAAGAACAGTCAGAAATTTGTAAAGGCTGAAACACACAGTGTAATATAACTGTAACTACTGATGGGATCTATCCATGCTGATGCTGAATAGGTGGCTAAAAGACAATGTCGCAGGCTTTTCCTTGTAGTAAAATTCAATATGAAAAGCCAGTGGCGCCGTGTGAGAAATAGAGCAATGAAAGCTCAATTTTCTACCCTTTTCACAAGCGGTGAGAGATCTCTGTAATGGAGGAAAATGGATTAGATTTCAATTACTTTTGTTCAGTGATCCCAATCTACCAGTCTGTAATACAATTAAGAGATTGGTTGGCCATTTGATATTTCCCCAAAATCTAAAGGACAGAATGTCTTTGCTATCCTAACGGTTAAATGTTCTGAAATTCATTTTCTCAAGCTGCTGCCTTAAATTGATTGACATGTTTTTTTATTACTTGATAACACAACACGCATCCAGACATCATGTTCAACAACAAAAAGGTCAAACACATGACAGGTTACTGACCTTTCCTGTACTGGAAGTATCACACAATTTAGACAGTGTTTAAAAGACGTGTGAAATATGTCATAAACATGATTGAGGCATTGAAAACATCTACAGTGGTGCAGAACACGAATCTCTAGAAATCTGTCTTATCTGCAGTCAAAAACAGGATGATTGGAACTCGAAGACGCCTTCTGTTCACTTTTAATTTCAAAGCCTCGCATATCTGTAGCGCTGCAACTAACGATTATAATTACTGTCAGTAAACCTGTGGATTATTTTCTTGATTAATCAATTAACTGTTGGGTCTAAAAAATGTCAGAACATTGTGAAAAGGTGTTGACCAGTGTTTCGTAAAGCCTAAGATGATGTCCTCAAATGTCTTGTTTTGTCCACAACCCAAAGATATTCAGTTTACTGTCATAGAGGAGCAAACAAATCAGACAATATTTACATTTGAGCCACTGGAATCAGATAATTTTGATTTTTTTTTCTCTTAAAAATTACTCAAACTGATAAAGGGATTATCTTTTTTGTTAATGGATTATCTAATTAGTAGGGAAATTAATGTCATAGTTCACAGCTAATCGTTTAATCTCTACATATCAGACCACAAACTGAGTATATATGAACGCTTTAATACGGTCAGTGCCAAAAATGTATTATTGGGAATTAATCAAAACTAAACAGTGTTCTCCTTGTGTTTAATAAAATAAACTGTAACTAAACTTGAAGTGGGAACAGATAAATGACTCTGAATTCTCAAACTAGCAGGCCACATTCTGACTGATCTAATATAATTAACCTGAATTCAACTTCATGACACACAGGTTTTGAGAATGAATAGGCAAACTGTGGCTTCTTCAATTAAAAAGCCATGGTAAAGCTATTTCAGTGTTTTGATGCTCTATTTTACAAGATAGGATAAACACAATGCATTTGTTTGACTCCTGTCCGACATAACTTAGAGAGAATGGCTTTCCTGTATGTGCAAGGGCTCCTGCATTACAACCAAAAAAATGACCTTAAATTGGGACTAATGGAGGCACTAGAGAAACTGTTTCAGTTATGGATTGAAGTACATTAGGGTTTATTTCTCTACTGAGCAAGACTGACCTCTTTCAATAAACTTAATTGAGGTAAAACCTTTCCTATTTACAACTGAATTGAACGACTTTTAAAGAAAATAATTTGTTTCCTTTTCAAGTCCTACACAACAGCTATTAAGACTTTATGGTGTGCAAGAACATTTACACAGCTTCTCATGAAATGTTTATGTAATTTCAACTTTCTTACTTTCTTGCTCCTGTGGAATCATCTTCCTGTTACGGTCCGGGAGGCAGACACCGTCTCCACATTTAAGACTAGACTTAAGACTTTCCTCTTTGATAAAGCTTATAGTTAGGGCTGGCTCAGGCTTGCCTTGTACCAGCCCCTAGTTAGGCTGACTTTGGTCTAGTCTGCCGGTGGACCTCCTATAATACACCGCGCACCTTCTCTCCTTCCCTCTCTCTCTCTCATGTCCTGTTACTGCATCTTGCTAACTCGGCCGTACTGCATGTCACTAACTGGGCTTCTTTTCCGGAGCCTTTGTGCTCCACTGTCTCTCAGGTTAACTTATATCGCAGTGGTGCCTGGACAGAGTGACGTGTGTGGTTGTGCTGCTGCCGTGGTCCTGCCAGATGCCTCCTGCTGCTGCTGTTATCATTAGTCATACTTCTACTGTTATTATACACATATGATTATTGTCACATATGTATACTATCAGATATTAATATATACTTTCAACATATTGTACCACAGAAGCCAGAATCATAATTATAATATTATTACTTTCATTAATGTTGTTGTAAGCTATTACCACTACCATCTGTCCTGCATCTCTCTCTCTCTCTCTCTCTCTCTCTCTCTCTCTCTCTCTCTCTTTCTGTCTCATTGTGTCATACGGATTACTGTTAATTTATTATGCTGATCTGTTCTGTACGACATCTATTGCACATCTGTCCGTCCTGGAAGAGGGATCCCTCCTCAGTTGCTCTTCCTGAGGTTTCTACCGTTTTTTGGGGAGTTTTTCCTTATCCGCTGCGAGGGTCCTAAGGACAGAGGGATGTCATATGCTGTAAAGCCCTGTGAGGCAAATTGTGATTTGTGATATTGGGTTTTATAAATAAAATTGACTGACTGATAACAAAAATCTAAGGTTTTTCAGTAAGTTGCAAACACTCCTTTGGTCAGCTACTTTTTCTATCCTCTATACAAACACTTTGGGAACCCCTGACGGTAAGCTATGTGTATGCTCACCATCTCGGGAAGCAAGTCCCAGTTGTAGCTGTAAATCTCTGGAGGGAGGTTGTACACACGGAGCACATTGTCTGCACTGTTGGTCAGGATACAGGAACCATCGGGGGCCCTGGTTTAGAACAGGAGGCAGGATAAGAAAAAGATGGTGGTGTATTACCAGCGGTAATCTGAGAACAGCATGTACACGGATTGCTTTTACGCTATTGTATACTTCTATAGCACACAGGCAGTTTACATTAAAGAAACTGTTCACTCACTTACACCGAATGCAATGTCTGAACTAATGTTCCTACACTGGCCTGGGAATGACTAACAGGGTGAAAGTCATTTTCATCGCTTCATTTGGACTGAAAGAATATCATTTTCTCAGTATTCCAGGACATCAATATCTGTCCCTGACAGCTGCACATGGGCACAAAATGTACAAAAGTAATGGTGTTATTTTTATGGTTATTATAAAAATGATGACTCACAAATTCAGTAATGATTTAAGGGTTTTATACTTAGCATCTTCAAAACCTCGTGCACATGGTGTATTATGTGTTATGTTAACTCTAGAAGAGATTACCATTTGCAGCCTTTGAGGTAATTCTCTGGAAGGCTGGAGTACTCAGTCCAGGAACCAGTCAGCATCTGGGGATTCTGGGTAAAATCTAGGCCAAGGCTGGGCACAAGAAAGAGAGAAGGGCAAATATTCAGTTAATGAGTTTAAAAGAGGAATCAAAACATCACATAGCGAAGTGAAAGACAGTGTTCCCCATCTTATGCATAATGCAACCACAAACCTGACATATGAATTTTAGTCCTGCTTAGAATTTGTTCGATTTATGCAGTGAATTTCCTAACTGGGACAACAACGCCACTGTATGTAAACCATTGTGTCGACTTCCACAAAGCCCACCAGGAAAATTGAGACGCAGTGTCACCACACAGTGGAGCGAATTGTTAATTACATTTCATGGCTCTACAGGTTAAGTCCCATCATTTTTCATCTCATGTCATCCTCTCCAAACATTGCCACTGTGATGATTGACAGTGTTAAATATTTAATCAGTTAATGCTGTGGTGTATTCTGCTGCCCCACTTCAAAATCAGTGCGATGATAAAATGTACAGATGAAGCAGAGCAACATCTAACACTAACAGGCAATTACACATTTTCAAATGGCTGCAACTGTGTAATTACCATAAAATTTGTATAACAACAAGTTCCATGCTCACTTCATAACAATCCCCTTCTTTGCCTGTGGAAACTAAATACAGGGTCTGGCTGATTTAGATTGACAGTGTTCTTTTCATGTTTTACTTGTTTTAGAGCCCACAGCAGCACAACTGTCCTAATTATCATAGACATGGTTGATGCAGTGAAACTATTATCTTTGCTTTTTTTTTTTTAAAACCTGACTTGTGACATATGAATAGCCTACTAAGTGAAGTACGCAATTGCCACCTAAAGATGCCAGGCTGGAGACATTTACTACATGTTTTTTTTTGTTTTTTTTTTTACAAATAAGATCACTGGTTCCCAATCTGGGGGTCCTGACCCCTTCTGTAAGTGTTTTGGTTTTTTTTTTTAAGTTTCAAGATGTAAATTTAAAATGCATCTCACAGGATAAAGGCACAGTGAAGACCTGAACACAAGCTGCATTCACAGAGGCCCCACTCTCTGCTATGCAGCCTCATTCTGCATTGGAAAAATATCCACTTAAAACAACCAAAGAGCTAATAAAACAATGGCCAAGCGTCAGGAAGAAGCAAACACTAAATTTGTCAAAAAAAAAAAAAAGAAGCTTATTATGTATGTACAATTCTTAAAAGAGAACATAATACAGAGAACTGTGTAAAAAGTTCCTAAAAGCATCAGGAAAACTCGTCTCTGATCTGCTCAAAATTCATTGAAATCACTTATAAACTTGAGGCTATTATTGTGTTCACCATTTGGGTTCATTGTACAGTTTCAGTTGTTCTGTACTGTTGGTATGTATTGAATATATTATGAAATATCCATAAAATCTGCCACTTAGTCAGGGGTTTTCAATTTACCTATTAGAGACCATAGAAAAGGGGTCCCTTACAGAAAACACTGGGAACCATTGCATTAGATTATGGTGCATGGGCTGTCTTACTTATTAATACTTAGCAAATACATCTCACACTTTATCTCATCTATCTAATTATAAAGTCACATGGGTGTCGCTGCATGCACTGAAGAGCAGTAGTGTGCCTGGTGAACAGAGGCTACATCACGCAGTAATAGTCAGTTACTGCTGCTAAAAATAACTGGGAGTATTTTTAAGATGATTCACCAGTGCCACACATTTGATTTACACACAAACAGGTGGGAAAAAATAAGTAACACATGTTTTTAGTAGTGACCGCACAATCAGCCCAGCAAAGCGTATGATAAAGAAGTACAGCAGTTTGCATGTTTGTAAAGCTTTATAAATAATAATGGTTTTCAAGGTATTTATTGGCCATCTTGAAATGACCAAAACCTCTGGTTCTTCAGTACAGACTCAAAACTGCCTCTCTCCATTTCTGAAACATCATACATCTACATAATCATTACATAACACTGCCACCCTCCACAAATTCCTGCTTGAAATAGTTCACTTGATGGTGTGTCTGCTGTGTCTTTGCCCCGAGTCGTGTGGAAACACAGGTTAAAAATAAACTTGACCTCTTCCTCCACTTACCGCTGTCCCTCACTGGGGCTGTCTGCAGACCTGTTACCATTGTGCTCCTCCTCTGGTTTCGCCTCCTCTTCTTCTTCTAAGGGTGCCTCATGTCCACCATCTCCATTCTGATGGCATTCTTCTTCACCTCCCCTGCTGACAGGCACCTCTTCCCCTGCTTGATGTTCCTCCTCACATTGTAGTGGTTCTCCTGTTCCCAGTATCACAGAATACATTAGTACAGCTTGTTTTATTATTAATTAAACTAATCCTGTCTCCATAATCTCCAAGATCTTAATTTATTTAAAAGAATTTATTTTATCCCATTTTCTTATCTTTAATTTGATACACGCAGCTGCAGATACTCTACTTTGTGCTGGTGTGGCTGGGTCTTCCAGCAGCAAGTCAGACTGTGCTGGTGTTTCTCCATGCATCTCAACCAGTTTTGCAGCCTGCTCCTGCTCTCCCTCCTCACTTATTCTGGGCCGCTTGGCAGACGGAGGTTCCCCTTCCTCTGAGGTCTCAACTACCTCTGAGCTGTTACCCTCAGGCAAAGGTGGTGCCTGATGAGGGGGCTCATTATCCGCTTCTGCGTCCTGCCCTGCGCCTGCCACACCACCGCTTTCACCACTTCCAGCTGAATCAGACATCTCTCTTTTGTTTATTATTCTCTCCTGTCAAGTCTTCTACCTGGCGTCAAAGTGATTTCTGTCCAGTGGTTGGCTGTCAGACGTGGGTGAGGTACGTGCTACTAGGATAGTGCTTCTTCCTGCAGTGTGGGTGTTTGAGTCTGCTGAGGGTCGAGGACATCACAGCACCCAGTAGCCTAGAAAACAGTGAGACAGGCAAACCATCAAGACAAGGGGGGCAGTGCAGGTGAGGCCAATAATACAAGATGGAAAACACAAGTCAAACAATGCAAAAATACATCAGCACTTCTGCAAAAGACAAAACACATCCGTCGATTTCGTGAAGTAAACGTAAACTTGTTTCAAGGAATAAATAACTGACTCTAAACTGCTGGTGCAAACACCCTACAGACACCTGTGGCTAGTCGTGACGGTGTCAACCACTCCAAACTAGCATTAATGTTCAAATTGCTAAGTTTACGCTTGCGAGGTACGAGTTACCTCACAACCCATTACAAGTTTAACTCCACGAACGCTCTGCTGTCCTCATATATCTTGAATAACGCTAGCAAATAAGGCAAACATGTTTAAATTTCCTTTTACCCTCAGTCCACGACAGAGACGGTAACCACCTCACGTTAGCTCATGTTAGCATTAGCCTCCGCTAGCACTCTGATGCTACCTACCTGTGTTGTGGCTTGCCTGGCCTTTGGTTCTGCTCGCAGTTTGGCTGGAAACACTTTTCTCCTCGATGCCGTCAAAGTTTCAACTACAGCCGAAGAGTACGAATAATACTCAAAATGACTCGGTGTCCTTCTACTTCGAGACTTTGCGTTTTTAGTCACCACTTCATTGCGAGAAGTTGTAAACACTGTGGGCGGCCATGTGTTTCAAAGTATCGCGAGAGTTGCGCCGATGACGGAGACGCTCTCGAGGATGGCTGATAGTGATGTTCTTTTCCCCCCTCTCTCTCTCTCTCTCTCTCTCTCTCTCACTCACTCACTCACTCACTCACTCACTCACTCACTCACACACACACACACACACACACACACACACACACACACACACACACACACACACACACACACACACACACACACTTTGGACAAAATAAAAATCAGTTAAAAATATACTGAGTCAGTCACTGCTAAATGCTATTTATTTAGTATTTATTTTGTTCTTCAAACAAACAAAAGCCAAACTATTTACACATCGTTCAGTTGTTCTTTTCCAAAACAGTTTCATTACATGTATGCTGTTATTTCAACAACATTCAAACTTATTAAGCAAAGGAGCTGAGCTGACTGGGATAAAACTCTCATTGTATCTTTTATAATAACAATATTGTTGGAACTACAGTTACCAAAGCTAAAATAAACCAGACAATCAACTTCTTACACTTGAGCGGACAGGCCATGACATGATCTTTTCAGAGGCTGCAACCAAACAACTGGGGCTTTTTGACAACACAATATGGCAGTTAATCTAACCATAAAAGCACGTGTAGTGCAGTACAATAAACTGCAAACAACTTCCGTTTTACTTTTTAAGACAGACAGATTGACTAACAACTAATGCCACACAGTATCAGCTTTTAAAAATCTCAAACAAAGGTATTTTTTAAGTCATTCACGAATAAGAGACTTGATCGTACACTCATGTGATTAAAGTCAATTTCTTTGTTTTGGCAACTGATTACAACATTAAATTTCGTAACCATTTAGTATCAATAGTTATGACATACCTACTGTGGCTACCCAAGTGTACACAGCCTCAGCTTAACAAATGTACAAGTGAATTCAAGTCTAAGCTGAAGGTATTCAATGACTATCAGTTGCCATTTGGATTAAAAACTGCATTTTGTTTAGTTATCAAGGACACAAGAAAACAACTGGCTGACTAAAAGCATTAATCTCTCAAATCCAATTAGATATACAAAATGGAACAAGACACTCCAAATGTTCAGGACATAGAATTTCCTTTCAGGCAACACACAACTGACCAGTTAATTCCCTATCTATTCAGTGCCATCAGGGATCGTGAGCAGCACTAAACACTGCACAGACAAAAGCAAGGCAATGTGGGCCAAGTTGTGACCCACCTCAAGGATTAGTGTCAAACCCCACAACTACTACAAATAATGCAAGTTTGCTCTTACAACCACACTCCTAACACAAGCTTGACTTGAAATTTCAAAACTCTAAAAAGCACCTAGTTGCCTCCAATACATTTAAGCCTCCCGGAGTGTTGAAAAATAACCAAAAAGCCCCAGCTTGTATTGAAATTTGAGGACCTGTCATTCTGGTTCAGTTTCACCAGGAGCAGTACATCCAACAATAGTTACCACACAGCAACAAATCTGTGTTTTAAGCCAATCCTGTGCATCCCACCCCATCAGCTCAGCTCCAGACAGTACAGACTACAGCCCTTTATTAAGCCTGCACCTTCAGCGATAATCTAAACAGGAAATCTGAACAAATCCACTCTTCATTTTAAGGAAACCAAAAGGGCAACAAAAGCTAACCACCAGCAAAATCAGATTAATCAAAGACTGCTTTCTGCTCTACTCTGTAGCTAAATAGTAACTTCCATGGTGATCAGACATACATGTATCAAATTAATACAGAACAGACAGTCCTGTTGGCCAACGGTAAACAGTCTTGTAGAAAGCTCCTTTCTTTGACTTTAGAGGACAGTTAAGGAGGTGGTTTCCAACTTAAATTCATCATTTGGAAAACAAAAAAAAAATCAGTTAGCCATTGAGGACTTAACTATACAATTTAAGGCATGTTGAACAGAGAAATAAAGCAAAACCACTATGAGAGAAAAATCAAAACACAAACTTTTACATTATTTACAGAGCTCAGCGTTTATATTGAAGAGCGATGATGCTTGTGTGTGTCTGTATCTGTGTGGTTTGTATTGATGCAGCCCTATCATGTGTGCAGACGATGTAACTGAGTGTGTTGCTTTCGCTGTAGGTGTGCATGTAGTGTCTGCAACTCTTTTGAACTCTAGAATCTATGTGACATGTAGCTACGCGTTTGTGTTTTGTCATGTTTCAAAGTCTTGTTGTTTTTTTTGTACAATTCTTTCAGTTCATCCAGTTCCGCAGCTGCAGGGATTTCTGGTGACTCAGATGTAATCCAGCCACGTCCATCGAAACCCAGTCCAGCTCTCAGTCTCTGACTTCTGGGCAGGAGGGCAGGTCTTCTGTCCCGCTGGTCAGAAGACCTCCACGCAACCACCTGAGAGTCTCAGGCTGAGGTGGGTGATGACATCTGGGCGATTCGTGCCTCTTCATCCTCTTCCTCGCCGGGGAGCGCCTGATCAAATCCCCAACCTAGCACTTCCAACACAGATGGGATCCATGGTCGATAAACCTGTAACTTCATCTGGTAACTGTCCAACTGATAATGCCAATGGCCTGCCCGGTCCGAGGTCAAGACAGAAAAAAAGTTTCTTAGGGTTTAAGTTCGAGGGACAGGTTTAGGGTTAACTGGTTCATGGGTTGGCTGTAGATTAGATCCTCCTTGCAGAGGGCAGCAAATAAAGCACAGCCAGACTCCTGTGAGGAGACAGAAATAAAGAGCACAAGCCCATCGTCACCAAACTATTCTGTTAGAAACAGGGCCACAAGATTAACCTGAAGTCAATGGATCAAATTAAGTCATTAGTATACAGTGCCAAGAAGAAATTAAGCAAGAATATCTCACCATTGCCAACAATTTCTCCTCCTGCAGTCACTCTTCAGCTCTCAAGGCAGTCATCGGGTTGGGAGATGAAATGGAAGCATCCTTGCCAACAGCTCTTCAAACCCACGTCTGCCTCGTTACTGTGCATGTTGATCAAACACTCTTGGCTGGGCTCTTTGTAGCGACGGCAGCATCCATTTTTGATAAGTATCTATCAGTCAGTCTTGGAGCCACTGTAGCATGTCCAACACCTCAGTCCATGTTTTTTTTTTCCTCCCCCCCTCCATCCCTGATTATTTCAGGGCTACTGGCAAACTAAGGGAATCTCACAGCGAGTCTATCTCAAACTATATTCAAAAAGATTGGTTTCCTTGAAGAACATTCACTCCATATAATCAACGTCTCATGAATTTTCCTTCATCCGTTTGCAAATTTTTCTTTCTACTCTGAAAGATAATACAAAAATATGGATATATATACACAGGAGGTGGGAGAAGACATGCTTCTCGAGTCTCGTTTCAGTTTGGGAATATCTTTTCAGTGACTTTGTCAAAGTCGTAGCAATCCTCCTGTTGTAATTGTGCTCCCATCCCCAAAATGGTACCTCACAGCTTGAATGAACAAAAGTGCATAGGTGAGTTGGTGAGGGCAGGGTGTGAGTGCTTATGAGGGTTGAGGTGAAGACAAGTGTGTACTCATATCGCCCTCTCAGTTCCCTCTAGGGTTCTGCGGCCCTGCACTCCGTTCTCCACAAAACAGAGCCCGTCCTTGATTTTCCCCGCCTCCGCTCCGTGGTTGATCATCGCGTTTCAGGATCCACAACCACACGCAAAGGTCCAGTTAGAGGATCTTGTCCGTGTTCTTGTGATGCCTGCCACTCTTCCTCAAAAAAGTAAAAAATAATAATAAAAAAAAATAACCAACACCACTCAATGTCCATATGGCAGAAGCGCACTTGCAAACCCCACCCGTCTTACGTGGGAACAAAAAGAAAAATTTAAACAAAAAACAAAAACAAAACTGCACCCACAGATATCCATGTGGTTTGTAAACAACCAAAGCTCCAGTATGGAATAGAAAGAGTCCTTTCTTTTAATTCTTAGTCACTACTTGTACGACCAGGATTGTAGAGGCAGTGTGTTCAACTGTATCCATCCCGAGTTTTTTTTTTCTTCTCCACTGTGTAAATAAAAAAAGTTCTCGCTAAACTCTTTGAAGCTTTTTTGTATTTTGTTTCCATTTTTGAAATCTTCTGAGGAAAAAAAAAAATCTGGTATCAGCACGGGTTTCTTGTCATTTTTTTGGAATACATTCAATATTTTCTTAAGAAATAATACACACACTTCACATGGCGATAATGAAACAAAATGAAAAAAAAATTAAGGAAAAAAAAAATTAAAACACACAACAAAAATAGCAGCCCCAAGTGCTCATTATCTTAGTCCAAATACTTTTTAAACTTTGTATATAATGTATATATTCATATATATTTTTCATTAAAAAAAGAAAAACTCGTCATTATCAAATTGCAACAACGAATAAGTAACACAATATGCTAACATTTCATGCACCGTTCTGTGCACTTGCACATTAAGATGCTGTTTTTTTTTTTTTTTCAGAGTCAGAAACTCGACACCTTTCATTCACAAGTTCGAGAGCTGACAAAAGGCAACGTGATCACACCCCAGGAAAAAACAGACTGGACTAACCTTCCGATGGATCACCCCTAGAATGAACTAGAAATATTTACGATATAAACTTACATACTTTACATACACTGTGCTGAGCACTGACACACATCACACTCGCTCTCAAAAAAGAGTTAATGTCTCAATGGCCACGCACCCTATCCAAGTTCTTAGGCACAAATGTGCATTCATACACATACAAAAAAGCACATGTATTCAAAATGAGTACCTGTAGTCTTAACTCATTTCTATGAACAGTAAATGAACATGCACACTGAAAACACACACACACACACACACACACACACACACACACACACACGTACAAAGTCTCATTCCGATGCACACACAGTAATGTCCCTCATGATTCGCCCTGCCTGCTAGTCCTCACAGGCCTAGAGACAGCTCCCCATTGGGAGAGGCTAAGGGAAATAAACTAGTGGTGGTCATCATGTGATGAGCGCAAAGCTAACATTTACAAATGTATGCATTTCTATTTCGTCTATCTGGGGATGAAGAGCTGGTGAGAGAAAGGATGTGTTGTGCAATTGCCCCCTCTCTCTCTCTCATTCATTCAAGTCCCCGTTTGGAGAAGGGAGACACACACACACACACACACACGCACACACGCACACACTCTCTTAACATGAGAATACAAAATTACCATTTGAACAAAAAAGACAAAAAATGGCCTCTTATGTTTCATACATCTTGGTAAGCAACAAAAGAATGGAAAAAAAAAAAAACATTGTGCAGACTGGTATATTACTGACACAAACCAACCATCGCGCGCTCTCACAGTCATTCACACACATTCACAAAAATATTCACTTCTATAACTAACCCCATTTGTTTGATTTTTTTTGTTGTTTTTGTCATTTCTTTTTTAGGCAAGTGCAAATCTTCAAGTTTTTTTTATAATCCATTTTTCAATAGCTTTACTTTTTATATAAACGTAAAAAAAAAATGCTAAACAAGAGAAATATCAACAGTGTTTGTCTTTCGAGAAAGGATTTGCTCTCTGATAAGGTTTCAACTAAAAGGTCCCCCTGACTTTGAAAACCTAACAGCCCGACCATTCACCCCACCGACCGACTGTTTCACCTCCCCCTTCCAGTTCTGATGCACACAGGTAATGTGTATGTACACACACTGTATGCCGCACTGATTCCCAACACACACACACACACACACACACACACACACACACACACACTCACACACATGAAAAAAAAAAAAAACTATTCAAATCCCATCTCAATAAAGTGCATTAGTTCAGTATAAGGTGCTTAATCTTTTGAGTGCCAGAGGATACCCATCTTCCTTTTAACACCACCCCTCCTCACCCCCCTCTCCCCTGCTCAAGTGATCAACTGGTGCAGCAGGGAGCCCTTTTTTTCTTGCCAGAGGGAAGGAAAGAGTGGGAGGCGCAGATCCAGGCGCCTCCACCCTGCACCTACCCTCACGCTTGCTCCCTTCCTATCCCCCACCCCCCCGGTTCCCCCAGCAGTGCACATTCGTCATCAGGTTTGTCTGATTAAAAGACAGAAGGCCTCAGGTAGCTATTGCTGCTGCGCTGCGTCACATCAGTAATCCTCCACCATCTCCATCTCATTCAGGCTCAGACACTCGCCCGTGTTGTGGAATGAGTACCCTGCAGGGAGGAGGGGTGGGGGGGTGGGGGGGGCAAGGAGGGCACAGAGAAGAGACGGAGAGAGCAGAGTAAGATCAGAGGAGGATGGGACGTGGGGGAGTTAAAAGGGCTGGCAAGGGATAAAGATGCAAGCCAGAAATAATTTGATAAGAGGAGCTCTCTGTTTTGGAGTGGTTAAGGCTTATTTGTAAATGCATGAAAAAAACTCCTCACCAAACCATAAATATAACCTTTACTACTGTTTATAATTAAATGTAGAAAAGGTAGATAGTTGTCAAACCAAGCCTCGGAGCTAGCACATATCGCTCTAAATGAGTGTGGTGTGTACTGATTCACTCTTTCAACCAGCACAATCTTCATCAGGCAAACAGGTGTTAGAAACAGCAGGGGTTTATATCAATCTAATCTTGGAGAGCTTGTACAAATCAGTGTGTGGACAACCTTTTACCCTCCACTGTGTTCTATATAAACAGACTAATAAGGCCCTAACTATACAGATTACAATATCCATTTTTGCCTACACCACATTTGTCTGGCCACCTGTTTACATCTACTTCAAGAGTGCGCCGTATCCCATCCCTGGCTCCACACAGCTCATGGGCACATAAATAAACTTTAGACATAAGCCAACCCTATGAGCACATCCTACTCACCACCTGGAGTGGGTGCAAACAAGTCATCAAGAAGATGTGATGCTTTCTGCTGCTGCTGCTTCAGAGAGCTGTGTGTCTTCTTTTGTAGTTTCTTAGACTTCATTTGATTCCAGATGATGAATGCATTTTCCATTTTGGCTTGTTTTGTGTATTAAATAACTTAAGTGTTTTGTTTACTCACAATGCTAATCTGCAGTCAAGCTATCTAAAGCTGGCTATGTATAGATTCTCACCATTTACAGACAAATGAAGTCAAAAGGAAGACATATTAAATGGAGGTGGGGGTCACATACCTAAGATGCTGGGGTCAGAGTGCAGCATCATGGGCTGTTTCTTCTTCATCTTTCCCCCCTGGTTGTCATAGAGACCAGCCTTGCCCATGTGGCTGGCTTGAAACATGGACTGCAGGGCGCTTGGATTCATACCTCGCATTGAGTCCTTTAAAACAAAGAAAAGAGAAATGAAGTCAATGATACAAATGCTGGTCTAGGCATTCTTATTGGCCACACGAAAAAAAAGTTTGTAGGTTTTTTTTAAAATCAGCTGTGACAAAATGACAAGAGTCCATCCTTTCAAGGACAGACTGACTGTCCCCAGAAGTGATGTACAAAACGTGGATTTTTGTTTTGACATTTGAAGTTGCCGACGCTGGTTTGATATTCAGCAACCAGTGTACAAATAAGTTAACATACATTTGAAGAAGCCTTGAAAGTCCCATCAAATCTACACTGCTTACATTAGGGTAATGTCATGGAGGGCTGCTGTAGCAGCAGGAGACACAAAAAGACACAATCACAATGCCTGCTGTTCCCACAAATGGCTAAACTCCATCTGCATACATTACAAATGCATATCTTGACTTACCTGCAGAGGGAAGTTCATGTTCAGTCCAGCCACCTCCTTTGATAACTGGGGTAGATAAAGAGGAGACGAGGAGGGATTTACACTTCAAAGGCTTCTGTTATAGCCGTTTTAGCCTGTTATTAGTGTCCTGGTGTTATACAACCCTGACTTTCATATAAAACATCCAAACTCATGCTATTGTCTTCTCTCTTTATTAACAGTCAGTATAACAGAAAACATTTCCCAGATCTGTCACTCCAAATGTTCCGTGTGTGTGTTGGGGGAGTTAATGATAACTGTATGCAACAGGTTGTTTTAGACGTACGCTGTTTTCATTTTAATAAGACCTTTCTGGCTCAGGCCTACCTGCTGCTGCTGTCTCTGTTGGTTGGCTTTCTGTTTGGCACGTCGCTCCAGAAACTGTTTGGCGAACTCTTTGGCTTCCACTGTGTCCCCTAGGTAGGACCGGATGAAGTCCAGTACTGCATAGGGAGACTCCACCTCCTTCAGGTATGCCACAATAGTGGCAACTTAACAAAAAAAAAACATTCAGTTGAAATGATTAGCAGTGCTGAAAATGTGGGAAAGGTGCAGAGATCAACTTACTCTTAAGTGCATGAAAAATAAAAACACAGTGGATTTAACACGTAGTAAGCAGCCATCGGAATTTAAGGTTAATTTTCCTCAACCTTGACACTGCTAAATAAATATTTTAAAACCGAGCAGCCTACCATCCAGAGAGGAGGAGGAGTTGTTGGCAGAGGTGTTGAGAGCGTGCAGCATCTGTTCACACCAGGTAGTGAAGCCGTCCTGAGGCTTCATGCCCTGCAGCAGCTTCAGCAGCTTCTCCTCCTCATCAGTCCGCTTACGCCGCATCATGTACTGATCACTGCAGAGGACATACAGAATGATGCATAAAATTCAATGCATATTAATTATGTTCATCAACTACACCAGATATAAATTCATACTACAGTG
This sequence comes from Epinephelus fuscoguttatus, assembly GCF_011397635.1. Classification (NCBI taxonomy): domain Eukaryota; kingdom Metazoa; phylum Chordata; class Actinopteri; order Perciformes; family Serranidae; genus Epinephelus; species Epinephelus fuscoguttatus. Next base: position 26,808,457 of record NC_064774.1, read on the forward strand.
CTATCTGCCTGAGTAGGTGTGAAAAAAGGATCACACGCAAAGGGGCATTATTTTTAACAGGCCATCAAATATATCTTTGGCGTGCAGTAATATTCATTTTAGTTTATGTGGTCGCATGTACCTGAGTGAGGGGCTGCTGCGGCTGTTCTTCAAGCCCATGTTGTTGTTGCTGTTGCCACGGAGGCCGGACTGGTTCTTCACAGCCTCGTCCCACATGCCCATGCTGCCTGAAGAGCTTCCACTGCCACCCTTACCCTCCATGCCTCCGCCCCACATGCCAACACCATCCACCCACTGCCCTCCCATGGAGGAGCTCCCCATTGACATGCCGGAGTGCTGGAAATGGACCGAGACATCATTATGACAAATGACATGTCATTTTCTTTTTGCATTCCTAATGGTATAGACTGTCTGTATGAAACCTTTGAAACATTTAATTTAAAGCTGCAGAAACTCACGCGGTCTCTCTGCTGCTGGGCTCTCTGCTGCTGCTGCTGCTTCAGGAGCCTCTCTGCCTCCTGCTGCATTTCCAGCAGAGCCAGAGCTGGTGGCTTTCCTGCCTTGGATAGCCCAGAGGAGGGAGCCCCACTCCAGCCTGAGCTGCCTGCCCCAGGACCCTGCTGCTGGGGGGCCTGCTGCAGCAACTTCATGATCAGTTCCTGCTGCTGGCGACACTACAGGAAGATATGACAGAGGTCAATGCTTTGGTGGACAGCGTCCAAAGCCATTGAAAAGCCATCCTCAGCATAATAAACTCAAAGCACAACTGTGCCGAGAATATTTCAGTTATCATGAGCCAAACCTGTAACGTGAAAGGTTAAACATTTCTTGTTACAAAAGAGAAAGCCATTACAATTTTCAAAAATATATCCTTCCTTCAACTCACCTGCTTGCGTCTAAAGAGCTCCTCCTCCTCCCTCCTCTTCTGCTCCTCCTGTTGCCTCCTTTTCTCCTCCCTCCTCTTACGCTGCTCCTCCTCTTCACGCTTCGCCCTGAGTTCAGCGTCTCGCCTCTCCTGCTGGAGCTGAAGGGAAAACATTGGGAGTCAAATTGAAATAGATCAAAATAAGCAAATAAAAGGTTTCCTGACACAATCCATTTTCATTATGGTTATTGTGCCTGCTAGCATTGCTACCAATTTGTCTAGCATGCAATAAAAAGTGCATTAAATTGAAAGTTTTCGGAAGTGATGACAATACGATGCAATAAAACTGATAATATTCACAAGACATGTAACATAAAAAAACAAAGCTAGCAGATGTAGATATGAATTTGCATTCAAAGGCTGAAAACCTCACGACTCAACCCACCTTCTGAAGCTGTTCGAGAGTTGGACCCTGAGTAGAAGGATTCATTGTTATGTCCCAAAGACTGGCTTCACCGCCTGCATGGATATAAAATCGGGTTATGTTAGCATCATTAAGTACAGCATCCGTTCATATGTATTTGCGCACGCACGCACGCACACACACACACACACACACACACACACACACACACACACACACACACACACACACACACACACACACAGGACCAAGTTGCAGTCTAGAATGTACCTGACGGCTGTGAAGCTGAGGTATGCATGTCCCACATGGACCCTGTATCTGGCACTGACATCGACCTGTTCATCGAAGGCATCATACCCTGCTCACTGCACCTGAAACGCACAGGCAAAGTCAAACACTGAAGGTAAAGTCCAAAGTCAAAATCTCCTCCCACACAAACACAAATTAATGTACACTTGTCCAGACATGGAAGATGAAACCTTCACCTCCCCCGTAGGCCTACCTGTTAATGAGCTGGAATAGCTGCTGCTGTTGGAGCTGCTGATAAAGAGCTGCTGCTGCCAGCTCCTGTTGCTTTTTCAGGCGATCCTGGTCCAGGTTTCCCTGAAAAGAAGACAACAATCACCAGTCAGTACAATGCATACTCAAACTCAGGATACCAAAACACAGCTGTCCATGTACAGTGGGTTAAAGCTAGGAGAGAACTGCTTGTGGAGCAAAAAACTTCACTAAACTATTGCAAATGGACCATTTAATAATTGTTCATTTAATTTGTGCAGGATAAAAGTAACATGCTATCATAGATGCACAAACATCTGATCAACTGTGCCACATTTATAGGCAATCAGGAACATGTGACAATATCTGTGTTACATTACAACTTAAAATGAAGGCAGGGAACCTGCCCTGTTCTGCTCCACTAATCTGAAGCTTACATGCAACAAGTGACTTTTACTTGAGGCCACTGCATATGGTTATATTACTGTGGTTTGAATACTGATAACTCTTTCCCATATCCTACAGGAGGGAATCAAGATATTAACACAAATACAATGTCTTAAAAACAAATGGGGGCAACTTCAGTAACTTTCAAATGTAGTCTCTCATGTTTAACTGAATTTGAATGAATCATTGTTTTTTTACCGTAACCTGTCTATCAATCTTCCCTCTCCTCTGCATCCTCCCCTCCCCATCCTCTACGTTGGCTGAGCTCTGACTCACAGTCCCGGCGGGCCCCCGGTTGGGCTGCGGGCGCTGCGTTGGTGGTGGCTGTCTCACCAGCAGGGGCGGCGGGGAGGGCCCCGGGGCGAACGGCACGCGGCCCCACATCTTGATGACGTCCCCCAGGGGCTGGAAGCCCTCGTCGCACCCCCGCTTCACCAGCAGGGTCATGGTGAAGTAGCCAGCCTGGAACCACTCGCACATCTCCACTGTGGTGAATGGACCTGGTAGTAGGTCGGAGAAAGACAGAGAGAGAGTAGCGATTATGTAGCTGACGTTGTGTGCCTCATTTCAGCTACTTCACACAACAGCCATATTTATGAATCACTACGCTACGCTTGTATTTATGAGTGTATAAGTATATAAAACGCCGAGGTGTGTGAGTATACCCTGGATCTCTCCCTGCGGGTCCTTGTAGAACCACTTCATGGCAGCCTCATGTGACAGCGGCAGAGCAGCTGCTGTGTTCCTGCTCTCCTGCTGCTGCTGCAGAGCCTGGGTGAAACACTCCTCCTCCAAAGAAGTGTCCTGCAGTGATGCCACCATCTTCTCTGCCTCCTACACACACACACACACACACACACACACACACACACACACACACACACACACACACACACACACAGATGCAGGCTGTCATTAAACCCCCACATCAATTTACCTGACTGACATGGGTACATTGCACAGATTACATATTCATTGTTTATTCAATGTAATGAGTCTAGAATATTCTGGAGCAAAATAATCACTAGTTGATTAAAGTTAAATCTGCTTCCTGTTATAATTATACACCATTTCTGAGACAGCTGCCTGAAATGTGCCTCCTGTTGTTCCTACCTGCTGCAGGTGCTTCATGCCCTCATCGTCCTCTGCGTCTCCTCCAGGTGGAGGGAGGAGAGGAGCAGCAGAGGAAGGGGGTGGGGGAGGCAGACTGGAGGAGGCAGGGGCGCCGGGGCTCAGCTGGGCCTTGGAGCCCCCTGCCGGAGCCATGTCTGACACAAAAACAACAAGACGAAACTTTCATGAAACAATGGGCCCTATTTTTAGTATGTCTATTTATGGGATGGTGAGGTTGGATGTGGGGGTAGAGCCACATACTGGCTCTGAATCTGATAAAGCAGGAACAGCAGAGCGGGTTCAGTAAACAAGATATTAAATGACTGGGGCTAAACATATTGTGTATCAAGCCAAAATAACAACGTGGCTGAATTTCCTCCCACACACTCACTGTCCTGAGACTAAAAGAGCTTAGCTGAATGCAAGAAGCCAAAAGCTCTAAAGTTACAGAGCCATGGCAAGACACTTAATGCTTCAAATCAGAGTTTGTAATTCAAGAAAGAAGTATAAATAGCCAAATGTTTGGATAGAGATGCTCTGGAAATTAACTCCTTGGAACAATCATATTTTTCCAGTGTTTCCAAAAAGAATGCAAAGGTTAAAAATACATTTTTAACTTGGGTTAATTTGTGAGAGTCAGCCATTTTAAGCACCAGCTCCTACCCATGTTTTACAAAATCAACTGTTCATACCATTTGTATTTTCTCCACATCATGCAGTCCTGTTTCACACTTTAACATTTCACAATGCAAAATAACTTGCCTTAATAGATCTTGCCTTAATAGATAGTTAAATAATGCTGCTAAATGAATCTATCTTCGTGTTATTGCACTAAAGTCTGCTTAAACACAAAAAGCCAGGCGTACCTTCACTAGGCGTGCTGTTGGCCTTAACAGGGTGGCTGTTGCTCAGCTGGGGGTTGTCCACCGCTGGGCCAGCGTTGCTGGGCCGAGGCTCCAGGGATGGAGGGGTGCAGTGTTGGGGAGCCGTAGGCGAGGAGGATGGTGACGCTGGCTTCGTCTCGCCATCCCCTACAGCAGAGCCAGCATCTTTATTCTCTGTGAGGAGAGAGCGGAGGAAAGGAAGGGGGGAAAAAAAACATTAAGTAGGATGCCACAGTCACTAGTAATTCATTCCTCCTGGGCCTGTGATCAGCTGGGAAAAACTGTGCAGACAAAGTGCAAAAAACTGGCTGTTATGCACACTGAGAAGGGGCAAAGGGCTCATACACTGTGCTCCATTTCATCCAGTTTTATTAACATTCTAAAATGATTAAATGAAGAAAATATTAAATCTTTCCATACCCTTGTCTTTGTCTCCTTCGGCACTGTTCCCCTCCATGTCAGCAAAGCTCTCCTCTTCCTCCTCCTCCTCTATCCCCTTAAACTCCAACTCCTCCTCCAGGATTGTCTCCTTGCCACCCTTCTGTGAAGAGGAAGACCAGGAGAGGAAGAGGAAATTAAAGAGTGCGACAAATACTCATTTTCATATAAAGACTTTACTGAAATAAGAGCTGGCACTTTATTCAAAGAGCCTGCTACTGTGAAAATGTTAATAATACCAGTGGTTGCAAGTATTTTAAAAGCATACCTTCAAAGGCATAAAAGCTCCAGAGGAGTCAAATGTGCCCATCTCTCCATCCTCCTCATCTGTACACCACTCGGGCAGGCCGTCCCTGTCGTCCTCCAGTCCCTCGCTGCCTGCACGCCGGCGGCCACCACCGTGGCCCTCAGAGTCCCGGAAATCAAAATCAAACTTCCTCCGACGACTCTCACCTGGACCGGTATGGTCCCGCCAGCCTGCTGAGCGAGGACCACCATCTGGCAAAGAAGTGAACCACCATGAGTGAAGATAATGTCACAAGTAGCTGCTCAGAGACAAGGTTTCATAGAAGAAACATATTACCAAGTTACAGCAGTTACCCAGACAATCAGTGATTATGTCTTGGAATCTGTTATATATCACCTGTTCAGAGTTTAAGATGAGTTTTCGGAAAGTCATCTGATCTCTTAATGTGACTGTTACGTCCTAAGAAACTGCTGAGGCTTCAAGGTGCAGCTCTGTTTCAGCTATAATCTGCTTCCTTGTTGAAATCACTTCACTGCCACTGGATGTCACTGTATCTACTGTTTGAGGGTAGATCTGCTGCACATTGTCACAACTGAGCTTTGATGGCATGGATTAAGAACTATTTTAATCTTTCACAGTGTGATTAGATTAATTTGAATGGTTGCGTCAGCCTTTTGAATTCATTCACGCCTCAGAGTATTATTGCTCATATGAAGAACCAAACAGGCCAGGTCTGATGTGGTTTTAAGTTACTGAATACAAATGGCCATGTAACCCACATCAATATAATTAAAGACCCAGTGAAATAAAAAACAAGTTTTCCAAGTTTAAATCCTGTGTACCTGTGTTACTGATCATTTATCTCGTTATATGGCAAATATATGGCAAAAAATCTGTATCATATTTTTAACTGCACTTTACTGTTTATTGGTTGTAGTAGCTAACAAAGCAAGAAGATGTGTGTTTGGTTAACAGTGGGAAAACCTTTGTTTTCATTTCCGAAACAATGTGGGAGAGGTCTTATTCATTCATCTCTCCCTCTGTCTTCCCCTGATCTAATGGTGAGGGTGGTATGTGTGGAGGCAAAAGTCCACTCGGCAGCAGACTGCGCTGCATCTTGTATGCAACTCTAAGCCTGCCTGGTTTTATGCAGCCCAGTCAATTGCCAAGGATTTGGTTCAAATCCCTCTTGTAACTTAACACCACTCAAATATTTAGCTTCACTAGGAAATACGTCACAGTACAGAAGCTAAGGACGGAATAACTTCGGTTTCACTGGGACTTAAAGTCAGTGAGTAAGCAATAGGTCCAGAACTAAATTGGAACATTTTCAGTCCGTGCTTGCTTTAACAGAGAATTGCACTGAAATGCCAGCAAACTGAGTGTTATACAACCGTCACCAAACCCAGTCTTAACTGCAGCAGTCCCTCTATACTGGCGAATAAAATCACATCAAAGGTGTATGGACTGCCCATCGTGTATTTTAAAAAGAAAATTAATAATGAAACCTTTGCTTTTTCTTGGGTATAGCTTTCATTTAAAAAAAATGAGTTTGAGGCAGCAGTAAAATCAATAAACAAATGTTTGTATTTATCATACCATCCCTGCGGGGTCCAGCAATTCTCCAGTTGGTGCCAGGCTCCGCCCCCTCCTCCTCCTCCTGCTCCTCCCGGAGGATGCGCCAGTTATCGCTGTCAGCCCTTGTGTGCTCCTTCCTCCCTGGACCCGCGGGACCTCCAGTCTCTTCAAAGCCAGGACGCCCCACCTCCCGCCGCAGCGGTTTCTCAAATCGACGCTCGCCCCTGAGGGAAGGAAGGGAAATTGAGAGGAATCCCTTAAGTGATAAACAGAGGAAAACAAGCCCAAAACATGCAGCCAGTTTTATCTTTAAGAAATATGTCCAGCTCAAACTTGCATCTCATCACCACAGATAGCAATTCACATATTTTAACCAGGCCTGTGAAAAAAAACTACTGAAGAAACACAACAAGCTGATACTTTAGTTCAGCCTAGGCCGATAAGAGAAGGTGTCTGCAAAAGTGAGATAAATCATCCCACGAGGGCGAAATTCTACAAAAATACCAGAGCGGATTATTGAGTTTATTACACTGGATGACAGCTTCTATTAGCAGCGCAGATATACGCCTTTAGTATGCCATGGAGCACTATGATTTATTTGACCTTCAGGTAGTGTGTGCTGGGTGTTTTCTTACCGGTCATCCCAGCTCTGGCTGCGGTGTATCTCTCGGACGCTGCGGCCAAAACCCACCTCCGCATCTTCAATACTTCTTTGGTAGAATCCACCTTCACCACGACCTCGTCCTGATCGAATACACACAGAGAATTAAGTGTTTATATTTAATATAATCCTCATCTAAATGAGAGAACTTGTGATCAGCCAGTTTTTATGTTGAATCAGCCAAATATTTTTTGTGTTCTAATTCAACAAGCACTTTTATAATTAAACAAAATGTCTTGCATCGATGTTTGATTAGATCAAACCGCAAAGCCACAAACGCCAGCACATGCACGCTAATTATGAAACCCACACAGCATTATTCTTCAAAGTTGTTTCCTTGGCTGTCCTGCACCGGACGGCCAGTGTTTACATTGGCCATTCACATGTGCAGAGTGCTGTGTGTGCACAAGGTGAGTTCACGAGCCCCGTGGCTTTATACAGGTGTGGCTGGACAAAAGAGGGAGTATTTAGACAGGCCAAGAGGAAGTGTGCTGCATCAAGATGGTGGAAGAAAAGAGGGAAATAAACACTTCAGTGGCTGGCTTGAATAAACTGTTTTACTTTCCCTGGATAACAGCCATTATAGTTTCAGCCAAGGGTTTTGGGCAGCATTGCTGTTGCTGTTGGACTCGTGTTAGTTTTAGCACAAGTGGTTGTGGATTTATCATGAGTGCACGTCGGCTGAATCAATGCTCTGCTTTATTTGATGCCGTTTTTTTTCTCCTCTAATATGTGTCTGGGAAGGGCTTTCTGCCTTTAGTTTTTACCTCGACCGCCTCGTGTGGCCCCTCGTCCTCGGACCACTCCAGCTGGGGCGGCCCCGCCCACCCCTTTTCCCATGAGCCTCAGCACCGCCACACTGTTCACAGACATGGAGAAGTTCCTCTGCAGAGAGAGAATGGAAAGAGCGAAAGGGAGGAATGTGAGGAATGTGAGCTCACAGCCACATTTGTCAACCAACAGAACGGCTCGCTTTCAAACTGAGGTCGTATCGCGATGAGATATCACATGACAAGCTGAAAGCAGTTCAACATTTGCAGGTATCAGTGCGTTTGTGGACGTGTGTTTGTAGCAGACCTGCTCCTCCTCAGTGAGAGGCACCAGTGCCAGTGGCTGCATGGGCTCATCTTGCAGAATAGCAGCAAACTCCTTATCCTGCATGTCCTCTGGGACCTAAAACAACAACAACAGGCATTTAGGAAGACACAAATAGCCTTCAAAACTATCTTCCAGAAACTTCAAAAAACAACTGACCTACAAACAGGTATTCATTTTTAAGGATGGGAAGGTCAATGGAAATTTAAAAGCAACATGCATGCCGGTGTTTAGACAGTGCTTGATCACTTTTAGCAATCTTTCTCAAGATTGCAAAACATTAAAGGGTCTGTATGTGACATTCAATGCATACAGCAGCAAACCACTGTTTGCTCTGTAAAGATATTGTGCAGTAATGGTAAGCAGGTCCGGTCAGGCATGCAATAGCACATCACTACCACTCAGCACTGTGTCACATCGTAGTTAGCGCTGATACCAGGGCGGCATCATTGCAGAATTGTAGCGATGGTCCCCCGATTAACACTGTGAGCTCTGTCAGAGCGGTTGCCATTGCTTAGCGCCATTTATGGAGTTAACACTGTTAGCTGCTAGCCACTGGCTCAGCCACCTCCATGTTGGGAACCGTGACCAGACAACTCACACTCTGAATGTTGCATTGAGTCGTTGAAGAAATCTTCCAACTAACCTTGTTGTCTTTGATATAAAGTGCTAACATCTCCTCTCGGCCGTAGCGGTACTCGGCCAGCTTGTACTTTGGCATGGCGGGGGAAGGAGGGGGGGACGTCACACTCCCCCCACTGGACAGTGCACGGAGCCTGCATGAGAAAGAGTACAGGAATCATTAAGAATTAGGATAATGTGGTTTTTACATAAACATTTCTTGTATGAACCTTAAAGAGACCATCAAGACATCTCACTGCTGCATGCAATGTTTGCTGCAACTTCAAAAAATGTAAATGTGTATACATTTTTTACAATATCATATAAACCAGGAACCTAAGCTACTGGTCAGGTGTCAGTGTTTCAACAGGAAATAAATCTTTAGAGCCACATGTTCGCAATAACTCTCTGTCTACTGACTGGAGCTGACATACAATGCAGAAAAATCACTCACAAATAACTTGTGCGGATTCCCTTGTTGGCACATAACACACACAAAAAACATAACTGCTATTGTGTAAATGTGATAGATTTTTTTTCCATCTGAACTGGAGAAAAAAATATCCATTAGCATCCAGCTTGCAGCAGGGAAAAAATAATTTACTAAATGTTCTGTCACGAGTCAGCCATCCTCCCACGCAGGTCCCCCTGAATACACTTGGCTCAACACAGATGATATATTAGCTTTCCAATCTCAAGATTTCATTTTAAAAAGCTATTACTAGCAGGCCAGATTCCAAGGCCTGCTGTTTAACAATGGCTCCATTCACATGCCTCTACAAAACGTGCCATTGACTCACAGCCCCACATCAAAACCACATGGAGCTCTGAGAGGTGTGGAGGGGGGTGTAGGGTGGAAGAGGTAAAAGAAAAGCATCATGAAAGACCAGTTGGTGGCATGTGGCATATCAAAGAGGGTTAAAAAAAAGTGATGCAGCAACTAATATGTATAATAAGAGAGCTGAGGAAACATGCCAGTGGGTGAGACACTGAGAAATATTTCTGCATGTTTGTATCCACTTCACTTGTATTTAGCTTGGAAAAATCCTACTTCCTTCCCCAACCGACAGCATGAAATCTAAACACACACTTCAATCTATACATACATAATCCTTTGTGAGAGTCTTATAGAGCAAAGGTCAGCCTAATAACTGTTACATAAATCTCAATACAAGGCAGAATGTTTTCACTTTGAATTCTCCCACAATGACTAACATACACGCCGACTCTGCTGCCAACAAAACCTCAAATGGACTAAATAATTTTTAAACGCTAACAGGCATTAAAAGACTTGTAAACATGCTGGCCAGACAGCTGTATGTGGTGAGCGCATGAACTGGCTGCTATAGCTGTATTAAAAGGGTGCGAGGATGAAAGTGGGCTAGAAGGGCCACTGAGAGGAAAGCAGCTGCAGATGTGTAAAGAGAGAAATATTCTGCGAGGCTGGCACTGCACCAAGAATGCACACAGCAGTCACAGGCTGTTAGAGATTGAGTGCTACCAAAACGAAGACTACACCCCCCATTAATCGTTATACAAGCATCCACTGAGGAGGAGGAAAAATGTCAGGGAGACAGACAGATGGACGGGACACCGCTGTGACAATACCTGCATTTTAATTTCAGGTAAAAGCTGCTTTCCCACAGTCGGTGAATACAAGAGAAAACAGCCTTTGAAAGCTAGAGCCGAAAACATTAAATTACATATACCAACACACTGAACTGTAGACTATAAGGCTACTGCCATGAGGGAGGAAGGAAGGAAGGAAGGAAGGATTCTTAATTTGTCCACAGGGAGCAAATAAGCAAGTACATTTCTCACCCCTCAATAGTGATATTGGTTGGTCTCTTTGTCCAGAGAAACATATGCAACTAACAATTATGCCAATTATTTTCTTAGTTAAAGACTATGTTTAAAAAATGTTGCATCTGATGTTCAGACACCTTATTTGTCCAACCAAAAGTCCAAAACAACAAAAAAAATTGTTGACTATTACCTGAAACAAAGAAGCCTACAAACCCTCACATTTGAAAAGCTTGACCCAGCAAATATTTGGCATCTTGCCATGAAAAGTCACTAAACTATTTTGTTCATTAAAACAGTTGCTACTTTATCGTCTGTCAAGTGGCTAATTGATTAATCGATTAATTGTTTCAGCTGCAATCTCTACAAATAGGGCCATTGTTGGCTGGACTGCAGCAAAGCTGGGCCAGCCCTATAAACCAAAAACAGCTAATCGGTTGAGTGACAGAGTTTCCCCATTGCCTGTTGTAGTGCAAACTGTCCTCAATTATGTCCTCATCGGGCTTTTACAGGTTCCACTCGATAGCCCTTTTTAGATAGGAATTTTGCAAATTCAAATTTGCAGGAAAGCCCAATCAGTCTTTTTTCAGCATTGGCAGTATAAAAACAAAATCGGGGAGTACAGCAAAATGCCGCCTGCCTACTTTGTTTATACAGAATGCGCCTTTTTCGGGGCAATGGGGGGCGTGAGCAAGTATCAAAACCTGTAGCTCAGCGTGTTACGCAAACAGTGACGTGGAAGGGAAGCCGCGGCTGGTCAGTCCTTCGGCAATTCTCTCGTAAGTCGCCCGTTCTTCACCGTTCCCATCATCTGACGGTTAATGGCCTCTTCGTTTGCGAGGACAAGGAGGGCGCGCAATTCCTTGTCTCCCCAGTTGCTCATCTTTTCAGTGTCTTTCAGGTTTGCGTTTCCCTCTACTAGCTGCTTGCTAATTCCTGCTATCAGCTGTTTCCTGTTCTTTCTTCCTTCTGTTTCCTCGCACGTGCAGCGTCATCAACAGTTCCTCCCACAAGTCATCAACAGCCCCTCCCGTTGCGGAAGGCCGCCTCAGTCTGTTTAAACTAAAAGGGTTCCGCCAATATGACTACCCTATGAGGCAGAAAATTGGGCACCTCGGATCAACTCGCCAATCGGGCTATGTGTGTCTAAACGCTCGCAGCTTGCCGGCAAATCGGCCCAACATTCATGGAAAATCTGGCAGTGTAAAAGGGGCTGATGACTGCAGCTCATTCTAAATCTGCCGCACACCGAGAACTAAATATTCTGCTGGTCATGGGATACTGCTAAAGACTAAACTTTTAAATTCAACAATGAGGCCACGATTTAGTACCCTGACCACACACGGTCCAGTCATATATACTCAATATATTCCCACGCGCACACACAGTGGACAGCAGCGAAACTTCAGGGCAGAGTCCACAGCAAAAGGAATCAAACAGACGTTAGGATTTACTATACAGGTGTCAACAATGACAACGTTCATGATCTGTAAGTGCAACAAAAGGGAAAGAGACAGTATGATCAAACACCCGCTGTCCAAGCTCAACTCAAATTTGCAGAAATGTGACGTATTGGGCCACTCTGCCCACAATACCTTGCAGCGTGCTCTTCATTCACACCCAGTTTGTTTTACACAGCCACATAGCTTGTTAGGCTAAAGTGCTGAAAGTGAACTCCTGTTATCCTCCAACGCAGAGGAAATTGTTGAGGAAAAAAGTTCACAAAGTTTGTATATTATCAGGATACTCTTCAAACTGGCCATGTTGTCAAATTATACTATCTACTAACATGGAAAAAATGATTTTGATTACATTTTTTGCCATATTGCCCAGCCCTAGTTTTGCCTACATCTTGTTCTGTAAAATCTAGTATGGACAATATTGGTCCAATTTGATCCATGACAAGTGGATTGCAGTGAATCCCGGTTTTAATTAATCTGCTGACCTTTCCTTTCACCATCAGACCAAAATGTCAATTTTACACATGAAATACTCTCATCACGAGAGCAAACTGCCATTCAATTTAATTGCCACATTCAAGCAGTCCATTTACCATCTAGATCTCATGACAGAACGTGAAGACTGAAACCTAAAGATTCCTTTAAAACGTGGAAGTCATTAAAATGCACTTAATTATATCAATTTAAACATCTGCAGTTCCATGACTGAGTAGAATATCTGCTGGTGAAGACGACTAGGTGAAAAAGGTCAAAAGCTCCAATATACACTGAGCGGAGTCAAATCATCAAAATGATCTTTGTTGCCAACAATCTATCGGCTCATCCTGAGAGCAATCACATATTATGTTCAGGAGCTACTTCTCGATGTATTCAGTACCACTTTCTCTGAAATATTGTGAAGAAATCAGATCAGTTACCATTCTGGGCCGAAGTTAAGAGTCTCAGCAGTCATATTCCTCACGTCCACACAGAACTGAGTATCTGAGGAGAAAAAAAAATAGTTTCAGTTTTATTTACTGCCGAAAACAAGCTGCTGTCAAGTTGTGAAAAAAAAATGTACAAGGTACGGAATAAATGTGGTCCACACTGCCTTACCCTGTCCAGATGATCGGAGCAGGCTGGACTGGGCTGGACCAGGCTAGAGCTGGCTGGCTTTAGTTAGGCTTAGGTGACTAGAAGGCTGAGTGGTGCTTAAGCTGTGGTCACAGAGCTCCCCAAACACACAGACACAAAGAGAATAGCTGCCAGTTTCAGGTGCTTGAGGAATACCAGGTTATCAGGTCCTAACTAGATAAGGAAGGGGGTTCGACAACAGTTTGGAGAATGGAAGCTCCTGCTACTCACAGCCGAAAAGGGTTGATAAACATAAAAAAAGAAACAAAAAGAACCTTGGAAATTAACGATGGAACAAAATAAAACACTCTTGCTAGTAATAATGTTTTCTTTTTTCTTTCTTTTTTTTTTTTTTTTTTTTTACAGCAGTTATATCTCACATTAAAGTTAAAAATATGAATTTATTCATCAAAAAAGGTAACGCGGGAACGAAATAACAGCCAAAACAATGAAACAGGCTGCTGGAACAGCTGCCAAGAGCAGACGCGACTCGCACTCCTCTTTTCTTTTCTCTCTCTCTCCCTCCGTGCCTTTTTCTCTCGCTCCGACTGAAAAGTGGATTGACGGAGACCCTCCAGGTAACTCCTTTATTTCCTGTCCTCCTCCCTTTGCACCACTGAAAATAAAGCAGAGTTGGAGAGAAGGGATCAGAGAAATGAAACTATTAAAAGACAGAGGGAAAGAATAATGTTAGAAGTGTACACTTAAATAAATTAGCTGTCGGTGAGATGCATTTTCACAGCTTGGCAGTCCGCCTATATTGTGATAGGAAAGGAAGTGTAATTTGATTTTCCGTTGTGTAGCCTTGACACACTATTTTCACAGCGTGCCTTGGACTCACTGAAAGGTACTGGCCTGATTTGATCAATCCGTTACGGCACACTGAGCTGGAGGAAAAACACGGTGGTATTCCTGCACCGGATAAATGAAACTAGCAAACTAATTCTAGTGTAGCGCTCAATCTCGGCCCTATGTTTCTGCTGCTTGCAGGAGATTTTCCATCCAGAAATCTAGGGAGTATATCTCAGTGATGTTGTCAACCAGCTGCCGCTAAAATCATGCAGCTGTTTGGGGGATAATTCCTGAAAATGCCATAGCAACTACACCAATATCCAAGCAACCAAACATCAACAGTTAATGCTCTTATATGGCTTGTGTGTCTCTGTGACATGGGTATAGACCAAGCATTCTTATTATTTAAACTGTTATATTTAATGATACATGAGTAAGCCTCATCACTTTAAGTTAATAGTGACAGATGTACAACTGAGGATGACAGAAGGAACATAGCTGTCTCGGCTGTTACCATTATTTCTTTTAACACTGTAGGGGTGGGAGATGTGCCATCATATGCAAAAATACTGACATTATGTTTCCCAAGCACAATCTAGAATTCACTTTTGTTGTTGTTTAGAGCTCTGATATAATGCTGTGTATTTGTTTTGTAATCAGCTCTAACTTGTGGACAACAGAAAATAGCCTAAACCAATAATTTAACCATAAAACTATTAACTTAAGCATCTTTGTGCTCTGAATCAATTTTTTCTACAGTATCAGGGCCCATCAGTTCTAGTCACTTAAATAACCCATAGATTTTATCAGCTGTACCTAATTATAATCACTTTGAAAGCTGATAAAATAATCCAATGTTTAGGGTTAGATGACATGGCGGTATACATTGTGAGGCCATAGAAAATTGTTTCGAGTTAGTGACTTTATCTACTGCTTCTATGGAGGTATCTATCTCTTTAATATCACTGGCTGCATTAAGCCATTATGCACAATGTTGGAAATTAGCAGGACTCCTTCTGGCTATATTGGACTTGCAGGATTTTTGCATCAATGGGATGATACATCTTGAGTCAGGTATCAATACAAGATTTTATCTATAACGCCCAACTCCACCATGAGTCTTAGTCACTGGCACACAGTCAAAGCTATGTGGGAGATGTAGAGTTTGAATGCTGACAAAATAATTAGCTTTGTTAACATGACAAAGTCCTACATTTGTCATGTATATTACATTTGAAATATGGACAAAAATCCCCTGGAACAGCTTTCAGTTTTTCAGAAGAACTGTTGGAAAAGAAACTCTTTATGAAATCCTCGAGAACAGAGGCGAGTTGAGCGACAGGGAAGGATTTCAGTGTATTGTTACTCCTCATTTGGCCCCTCTGCTTACAGTGGGTGAAACTGCACAATGTGAACTTAAATTGATTATCATAATACATGCCATTTCAACTTAACAAAATCAATAACTAGTTAAATTTGTCCAGATATTTTTGTCTTTAAGGATTACATAACTCCCTAACCTACAAGTCAGTCAGTAAGTTTACATGCACCGTGAAGTCCGGTTACCGAAATAGCTTGACTAGGCCATTTAATTGGACTACCATCCTTGTTCCAGTATACAAGCATGGGAAGGAAACGATTTATTGACCGAAGTATGCCTGACTCCACTACGATAGGTGCCCATATGCCCTTTCAGCTTGCTAGTATTGGTCCTTTTTCCAGCTGACCTATAACGTCACAGACCAAACAATCGACAAAGGAGTTAGCTACATTTGGCTAGCAACACACTGGTACCACGGTGGACAACTTTACAACTCATTTCGTCAATCCAAACATGCATGGCTCTAGATGTAGATTTTGCCATGTTGTTACTGGCTTCTTCATCTATTGTGCATTTAATGCTTCTGACTTCAGGGTCAAAGCCTGGGGCGGACACTGTGGAGCATGCGCAGGGCACCTCAGCCGCTTTTGGTCCGACCAACTGTACACATGCAGGAATAATTCGATTGCCAATCACACTGTCTGGGTGTGTTGGTTCAACTTTGAGAAATTCAATTTGGTACAATTTCAGTCGGGCTAACATGCTAACATGTATTTTAAAAGTCAGGTTTTAGTCAGGTTAACACAATAAATGGATTTTTTCTAAGGTCATGTAAACATACTGAGGCTCACTTCCCTGCAGCTGCATGGTACATGCCGTTAGCACTTCCATGCTAGCTGAGAACCATTTTTCATTTGATTCAGCTTTCTGAGTTTGTTTGATGCTTGTTGGTTAAAACAAGCTAAAACCTGCCAATCACAATAAAAGAAGAGGTATTCAACTTCTGATGATAAATGATTACTCAAAAGAAAACTGAATGGGCCAACAGTAAATATGTCATTCTGAATGACTTGTGTAACACAGATGTGTTATAAGCCCTTTTTAGATAGGAATTGTGCGAATTTGCAGGAAAGCCCAATCAGTCTTTTTTCAGCATTGGCAGTATAAAAACAAAATTGGAGAGTGTGGCAAATTGCCGCCTGCCTACTTTTGTTTATACAGAACGTGGCTTTTTTGGGGCAATGGGGGGCGTGAACAAGTAACAAAACGTGTAGCTCAGCGTGTGACGTAAACAGTGACATGGGAGGGAAGACGCGGCTAGTCAGGTGGCGATTCTCTCATAAATCCGCCTGTTCTTCACCAGTCAGTCAGGTTTGCGTTTCCCTCTTGCTACTAGCTGCTCGCTAATTCCTGCTATCAGCTGTTTCCTGTTCTTTCTTCCTTCCGTTTCCTCGCACGTGCGGCGTCATCAACAGCCCCTCCTGTTGCGGAAGGCCGCCTCGGTCTTTTTAAACTAAAAGGGTTCCGCCAATATGACTAACCAACGAGGGCCTAAATTGGGCGCCTTGGATCAACCCGCCATTCTGCCTCTGTGTGTCTAAACGCTTGCAGCTGGCTGGCAAAACGGCCTGACATTTGCAGAAAATCTGGCAGTGTAAAAGGGGCTATAGCGTCAAGTGTCAATACTGTCACAATGCCAGAATTTTTTTAGCACTGCTTACACATCCCTGTTTACTTAATCTGACATGTTGTAATAATAATAATAATAATAATAATAATAATAAAAAGCTTTTGATGCATATGTGATGCTTATTGACATCATGTTATATATGCATTTTATATGTATATTGTATCGACACTAAATCATTTTGAAATTCAATATGGAAAACTTTTTAATTTTTTTCAATAAAAATAATTGTGAATGAAGCTGGCAGTCTTTGGTGCCACTCACTGCTAGTGTTGCAGCTCCTGTAACTTATAATGCCTCATTGCAATTGACTTACACTATGTAATTAAAGAAATCTGGTAAAACATGATTGTAGTAGCATACTTTAAGAGTAGACCACCCGAGTAGCATCAACGATATTAAATCACACAACTAACAGTACTGAAATATACACGTTTAAGATGACAGACAAATGGAATATTGGATGCTGACAGGTTGAATTTACATCAGACTGCATCGTGGGCATAAATAATTTTATTTCATTTTAGGTTTATCTGCTGGAGATGAAGTTGGCCCTGTGTGTATGTCAACCTACAGAAACTTAAGTGACAAAATATAATTCTCATGGTAGTAAACTAGAACAAGGGCCACTGTTACAGACGGGATTGCATTATTTCCATCAGACCCATGGTTACCAATACTATTTGATAAACTGCTTTTGGGTACTGATGAGACTGCCTCGATATCTGGGTACTGATGCTGGCTTTCATACTCACAAGTAATGTTTGGTGAGCTGAATGAGCACAGACTTTGCAATTATTTGTCAGTTTAAAAGCAGCAAAACAAGATACACTCGATTTGATCATGATTTCAGAATCATACAAATTACATTTCATTCAAGAAATAGCCTGATTCAATAACAGGATAAAACACATTTACATAGAACTGCAATAATTCAGAATACATAACTTTAACCTAAACATCTGTCCCCCGCTTGTGAGTATCATGACTCCAAAGTATTTCATAACTTCACTCCGGACTCCAGGCCACAACATTCAGGATTAATATATTTATTGTCTAGTAATAACTTTGCACTGAGAAAACTGAGGCAAGGTCACGCAGAAATAACGCTGCCTGCAGAACATGACATTTCTTATGCATTTGGGTATTTGTGAATGTTACGCACGTCAGAATGTGGCGGGATTATAATTTTAAACTACGAGAATACCGAGTGTAAAACGATGCTACAGCTATAGCACTTTATGTATACCAATTTGCAACTTTAGCAAACTGAACAATGCTCAACTGTTTGGTCGTGAAGATGGCTAACATGTTGACAAAATAGCTCGAGTTGACATTAGCTACCGTCAGTGGTCGGGAGCTAACGTTACTTTAGCGTGCAGCGTTCACTGCTCGCCTTTCAAGCCAATTACAGCAGACTGATTTGTGGCTAAAGGAAGATAAAAATCAATCGATGCAATAATACTAGCAACTCACACTATCATATTTCAGTTTGTTAACAGAGATGGGTTAGCTAACTTGCTATCTAACCTAGCACAAGGTATGCGTTGATCGTAAAGGCCTTTGCTTGTAGGTTCAAATGACACCAGATATGATGGCGGAGGGGGCGGAGTGTTGGGATCAGACTCCCCGGCCTGCTCCGCCAATGTGCGGACGACCACCTCCACTCCGCTGTCGGTGTTCAGCTAGGGCTAATGCGATGTAAACAACACAAAACACTATGGCAAAAACAACAGCGTTTTTCACCATAAAAGAGCCTAATGCGAAGGCTTTTCTCTCGACAGATAAATCCATACCATTCGGGCTGCAAGAGCCGAGGTTAGCTTGTTAGCTCACGTTAGCCAGCTAGCTAAAAGACAGGCTGCAAAGAGGAACCATGGCTTACCTTCACTGTTTATAGCTACCAGACTGGTTGTCTGCACGGCGTGTCTACAGCCAATATATCGTATGCATTGGTCTCTTTAAACACTGTAAACGTATTCATTCGACAGAATCGTACTTTCAGAAAGTCGTGCTCTGTATTTTATTTATTATTTTTCCCCTCTCCTCCAACGGTCGCTGCTGCGTATCAGTATGTGTCTGCTGGCTCCTCGTCGCTGCTCTTCTTGTTGTTTGTGTTTCGGAAACATGGCCGTCCGTGTGATACCACGTGACTGGACATTGACAAGCGGCTAACCAATGTTGTAGCAGGGCAAACACACCCCTATTTACCAGCCTGCACACCAATGTGTACGGCACTTTGCAACGGCATTTTCAAATGCAGAGCGTCGAAGCTGGATGGGTTTAATTAGCCAGTAAACTGAGCAGCGAGGCTAACTTTAGCACGAGACTGTAGTGAAGGTGTAAATCAGAAACGGCCAGCTCAATACACATTCACGAGGCAGGAACGTGTAGTCACAGAATAACCAAATTAACTTCTGACAAAGTTGTCTGATACACTTCGCAGTCAATAGCAGCGAGTTTGAAATGCATATTTTGTGTTATTTGCTTTCAATACCTTTGAAAGTGAACTGAATGACTAGCAGAGCATGTTGGGTAGCAATGTCGAACTGAGCATGTGCACTACTTTGATAGGTTTAGTCAGCAGAGGGCGCTGTTGAATAATAGAGGCACTACATGACTGTACAGCAGCAAATGATTTTGAAATGGGACCATTCTTCACATACTGCAAACTTCTATGAAGACTATATTATTCCTCAGAATATATTTCATCCGCTGTCGACATAGAAACGAAAGTGGACGACAGAAATACAGAGGAAATGTGGAGATAAAAAGAACATGTTGCAAGTGTGTATGATCTGGAGCTATCCAATCTGGAATTAATTCAATGGAAAATAATACAGAAAATGTGACAACATTAAAAGTTATAGTATTTAATAGAAGTATAGTTTTTCCACATTGAAGACAGTACAGATATGTGGATCTGCATGTGATCAAACTCACTGAATACAAGAGGCCAAACTAAGGAAAACTAACATTGAAGTTATAAAGATGAAAGAAGCAAACAAGACACAACGAATTCAACGTAATGTAATGTGGGGTGGTTACAACATTTTACAAAGCACTTGTTGCATGGCAGCTATAACACAGTATTCATACTGTTCAAAACATTTCATTTAATTTTTTATTTACACAGGAAAGGAATTCAAAGTAACATTATATTACATTATACAAAATATAAACAGAAACAATCAGCAGAGGCAAATCGACAAAACATAGGCAGCTACATAGACATGTCAGAGTAGCGGGCTGAAGTGGAGTGAGAAAAATGGGATATGGGATTCAAATCAGTAGTTGCAGGTATGTCCCTCTATCAGATAGCGTGTTTGAAAAGTGTATTAGAGGTTATTGCTCTAATGTAGTATGGCATCTCCTTCCGAGTCTTAGTGTAAGTGGGACAAAATGATCTCTGACCATAATTGTTTTTGTAATGTGTTGGAAGTAGTGCAGCAAGTGTGGGATTGGAGTTGTTAAGGATCTGAAAATAGAATTTCATGTGCATGCTTTGAATACAGGTATAATTGATAGTATAACTACCACAACTATTAATATCAGTGTTGAGACCTCTAATAATAGTAATATTTATAATGATTATTATTAATATCTATACACTCATTCATGGATTTGGAGTTGTAGTTGCTTAAAATGACCACTACAGTACAACAAACACTCATTTTATTTGTGCATTGGATCAAAAGTTGTACTTCTGATGGATAAATAACCACTTAAAACTAATTGATGTGCTCAAAACTATTTTATTGTGTTATAAAGCAATAGGGTTGAAACTTTCAAAACAAAATTACAAAGTGCTTTACAATAATACATCTAAACGTACATCAACGAACATCATACAATAGTATAAGAAGTAACAATAAATACCATCAGTTCAGATAAAGCCAAACAATTGAGGTGAGTTTTAAGAGGCGGTTAAAAAGAGCGCACTGAGTTTGTTCCACTGCTGAGGGGCCCGGACAGCACTAGGTCACCTAGTTGAGCCTTGTGGGAGGATCTCAGGCAGCAGTCAGGCTCATTGGGAATTAATAAATCACAGATAAAGGCAGGAGCCTGACTATTCAAGGCTTTCAAATTAAGCAGTAAAATCTTAAACATATATATGTATGAACAACCATCATTATTTTAGTATTTGTAATGCAACAACAACAACCAAAATGGCATGGGGTATCACCAATTTCAAGTGACCTCATGTTGTTTGTGTTAATATGATTGTCACAATAAAGTGTAAAGCATCCCTTTTAAAACAAAATACTCTGTAAGTAAGGGAAAGATAAAAAAAAAAGAGCTTTAAAGGTGAACAAAAACAGCTGATGTTTATAACTTGCCATATTTGACAGCTTTTTTAAAGTCATTAGTGTTCTAAATTTTATTTTCATTTTAGGATCAGTCATATCCTTATCTTGTAAAGGTTAGGTACAGGCATAAGTGTAGATTCTGAGGGGATGCAGACCCTCAATATTTGGAACGTGCATTTCTCACCACCTTTAAAAACAAAGCGCTTTCATGAAAAAATTAAAAACATTTCCACCATAACTTGATGCAGAAACAGCACAAATTTGTGCATAGAAATTCACCATAATGCTGGAAATTAAGCATATGAGGCGCACATTTTTCTGGCACAGGACCCCCAAATGTGGCTGCAAGAGGAACCATCTCTGATACCAGTATGTATAGCAGAGGAACTTTGGTCTAATGTACGGTACTTACATCAGTGTGGATTTATGAGACAAGTTAGAACATGCACACAGCCCGACAGAAGCCTGTGCAGAGATGCATGGCTGCATAGACATCATAGGAGCAGATAAATCAACTGTTCAGCCAATAGATCCACTGTGAGCTGCTACTGCTTTGCATACTGCGCCTCTGTCCAACTGACATTACACTTTATTATGACAGCAACACCAATACAGGATGACACATTAACCAGAACATTCATTCACTCATCACCACATGAAATTTCTTCATTCACAGTGGCGTGTGACAAACAGGACATGATGAGGAAATGACCCTGTTGTGTTTTATTTCCCATCTACTACAGCTGTGCGACGATGCATCTGTTTTGCACCTGCGTCCTATCTTATTCCCTGCTGATGGCGTCCCCCCAGGTGAGTGCCAGTGTGTCGAACAGCTTCAAAGACTGCAGCCATTTTTTCTACATGCAGACACCACCTGTGGGGATGAAGGGAACCAGTCCCAGGAGGATATGCCAGAAGTATGCAGACAAGCTGCGCTATGCCACGTTGTATGACAGCAGACGCCACCTCCCCCTCTACTCAGCCTATATCTTTAAGAAGTCTGATGGGAAGAGGAGGATGGACACACCATGGATGTATGAGCCACAGGTAGAGACTAATGTTGTTAGTTTATCTGTCACTTCACATCACCAAACTGCTTTAGAGGACAGGACATTTTTTACTCAGATTGGCTTGCTGCCATTTTGCCAGTTGCTCTGGGCAGAATTTGGTAAAGAGGAAAAAGGCTGTTTGGAGCTCCTACCCAAAAACCAACCAGCAATTCCCACCTGGTTGACCCACCTGTCAATCACCCAAAAATGTCCCTTAGCACACTTCTTTTAGGAAGGAATAGCTTTAGATAAAGGAATAGGAACATGCCATTAAATAATTAATAATTAATAATTTAATAATATGGGGTGCCGTTTGTAAAGTGTCTCACGCTGAAAATAACATCAACATTTTGCCACATTTAGCTTCAAACAATGTTTTAAAAAGTATTGTGATTTTTTTAACGTCACCTTTTACCACATTTACAGCAATATTTGTTAACTTAGAAATATATTAAATAGTTAAATCTAAATATTAAATGTGTCACCTAAATGTTAAATCTAAATATTAAATCTAAATCTAAATGCTAAATCTAAATCTAAATCTAAATGTTAAATCTAAATATTAAATCTAAATCTAAATGCTAAATCTAAATCTAAATCTAAATGTTAAATCTAAATATTAAATCTAAATCTAAATGCTAAATCTAAATCTAAATATTAAATCTAAATCTAAATGCTAAATCTAAATCTAAATCTAAATGTTAAATCTAAATATTAAATCTAAATCTAAATGCTAAATCTAAATCTAAATCTAAATGTTAAATCTAAATATTAAATCTAAATCTAAATGCTAAATCTAAATCTAAATATTAAATCTAAATCTAAATCTAAATGTTAAATCTAAATGTTTTGGGTGAAACTAAATATTTAGTTAATATGCAAATTCACACTGCCGGTCACCGGAAGTACCAAAATAAAAGCTCGAGATGGTCAGACTGTGTTTATAGAATCAAATAACGAATTAAAACCAACTTATCGGGGGAAATGAACACTTGAACATACATTAGCGTGATAATAACTACCTAAAATAACAAGAAACGTGTTTGGAGAAATTTTATTTGATGTGTACTTTGAGCTGTTAGTGTCCCTTCTGAAGGAATCACCTTGTTGTTTACAAATACTTCCAGGTAGAAAACCAGCGGAGTTTAGCAACATATATATATGCATATCTCACATTTTCACGTCACTATATCACCGTTTAGACTAATCTGGTGTTTGTAAAGTCTATAAACACAATGATTGAACAAACATTACTATCACGTTCTGAAATTAATAACGTGGTTATCGTAGATTAGTGGGGCTAACTGTTAGCTGTTAGCCCCGTTAGCGGTGTCTGTAATGACTCATTAACTCTAAACGGTCCGTGAAGAAAATATTTTTTTCCAGCGGATGTCTTAGTTACAACATGATTGAGCTAACTGGAGTAGTTTAATGTCGTATCCGACAATGGGAGACATTTAACAGATGACGTCCTGATAGCTTTGCTGCTGCTGCTGCGGCTGTGGCCACTGGTGCTTTCTAGACATCGTGATTTCCCAAAACTGAATAAATACCACACATCGCAACACAAAACTGCTTTGCTAGATCAATCATGTTGTAACTAAGACATCCGCTGGAAAAAAATATTTTTTTCACGGACCGTTTAAGAGTTAATGAGTCATTACAGACACTGCTAACGGGGCTAAGAACTGACGGTTGTTAGTTTATCTTAGGTTGTTAATCCCTCCGAAGGGACACTAACAACTCAAAGTACACGTCAAATAAAATTTCTCCAAACACGTTTCTTGTTATTTTAGGTAGTTATTATCACGCTAATGTATGTTCAAGTGTTCATTTCCTCCGATAAGTTGGTTTTAATTCGTTATTTGATTCTACAAAGTCTGACCATCTCGAGCTTTTATTTTGGTACTTCCAGTGACCGGCAGTGTGAATTTGCATATTAGCTAAATATTTAGTTTCACCCAAAACATTTAGATTTAACATTTAGATTTAGATTTAGATTTAATATTTAGATTTAACATTTAGATTTAGATTTAGATTTAGCATTTAGATTTAGATTTAATATTTAGATTTAACATTTAGATTTAGATTTAGATTTAGCATTTAGATTTAGATTTAATATTTAGATTTAACATTTAGGTGACACATTTAATATTTAGATTTAACTATTTAATATATTTCTAAGTTAACAAATATTGCTGTAAATGTGGTAAAAGGTGACGTTAAAAAATTCACAATACTTTTTTAAACATTGTTTGAAGCTAAATGTGGCAAAATGTTGATGTTATTTTCAGCATGAGACACTTTACAAACGGCACCCCATATAATAATACCATTTAGATAAAAAGACATGAGATGTATCATGATATAATGTCTGTAAACTGAGTACCGTTACATAGCTAGCGCTAGCAGGTGGTTAGCTTAGCTTAGCACAGAGACAGCTAGCCTACACTAATACCACATATAAAGAACACATCTCCACTTCATCCCACTGTACAAAAATTAAGCCAAAATATCCCTGATAAGGCTGCTGCCATCTTGGAATGATGACATCATTTGGAGATGGCGTTTTCGCAGCGGCGAGCTCGGGGGTGTCAAGCTCCTGCCGTCTGACCAGTTGCGAGCAGCGGCATTTATCGTGAGCACTCTGATTCGCACATGTAGCTGTCACTCCTTTCATAGCATCAAATAACAATTTAAAACAAACTTATCAGAAAAATGAACACTTGAAAATGCATCAGCATGACAAGAACTACCCAAAATGCATGGGTGCAGATCTGATGACAAGTTTGGGGGGGACACAATCAGTTGTGATTTTTGCAAATCATGCCCACAGAGCGCTTAAGATTGCCAGCATATTTCATGATTTCATAGAGGCTCATCACCATCACCAAGTCATTCAAAAAGCACTACAAAGAGAATCATATGCTTACCTTTACTGTTTATTTCTCTTAAACAGCCAGTAGTACATGGAACCAGCCATCACCCTCCTTTTCACTGCTTTGCTGTTAGTTAATGCTACTTCTAGTTTCAGGGTCTCAGACATGTTATGTCCACTCACGTTCTTATCTCTCGCCTCTCACAGATTCCCATTTCTGCTCATCATCTTCCCTTTCTCCAAGTATATAGGACTACTGTATACATTTGTTCAATTTCAATCATTTAAGCTATTTAGAACTGGGGGGGACAATTTGTGTTTTTCAGAATTTGGGGGGGACATGTCCCCCCCATCCCCCCCCGGGATCTGCACCCATGCCAAAATGACAGAAATCATCTTTGGGAAAAATATATTTGACCTGTGCTTTGATCTTTCAGTTTGGCCCTGTCCTATCCACTAATAGCCACAAGGGGGCAGTCAAAATGTGTTGGCTTCACTTCGCAGGAGCTGTCATGTCATCCATCTTCCTGATGCACTCCAGAGCCTACACTTACAAAACATAAATATTGGCTGTACAAACACAAGATCTTCTCATCTAACTCTTGGCAAGAATGCGAATGAGCATATTTCCCAAAATGGTGAACTAGTCTTTTAGGTGCTAAAAACATTATTTGGCTTTTTATAGTCTCAGCAGTTAGTAAAACTAACCTATCAGTGTCCATACACAGCCATGACTCCAAAAGGGAAATATATAAAGTGGCTCAGCTCAAACCACACAGCGCTATTCCCACCAGTCAGCAGCAGGGGGCGCCCATGTTGTTGCACAGGACAAGAGAAAGACCATGGGTGTGTAGAGAGAAAGGCAGTTGGAGAGAGAGGGACAGTAAATCTAGCACATGACAAGAGGGGTGTATTTGTTTAAGCGATGAGTTCAAATATCAACCATCTTTCGTCAGAATAAATATGCTTTTTTGAATAGGCCAAGTGTCTTGGCCTTTGAGAAACAGTCACTTTCAAAATTATAAACACCACTTTTCTTTCCTCTCTGTTCCCTGTTCAGTTGGTTTCCGATGATGAGAGTGGCAACATGAGAGCACTTCCCCTCACTGAAGACACTCCCCCCCTGATTGAGGACACCCAGGCCGTGTTGGAGGACTACACAGATGCTGTAGAATATAGACGTGGTCCACTGAATCCTGACCTGCACCAATCAGAGCCCGATGACAAATCCTCCACATATACTCTGACCAATGTCGTCCCATTAATCACACACTTCTTGGATGCTTCATGGAACCCATATTTGGAGATCATCCGCCGCCGCCTCAACAACTTCTGCCATGGCAAATCTTTCATGGTGACAGGGGTGACTGTTTCTGGGGTGACCATCCAGCGAGATCACAGGGACCGTGTGGCAATCCCAAAACACTTATGGCTGGCTTACTGCTGCCCGCGGTTTGACCGTAACTCTCCATATGAGGTGAGGTTCATGTTCCCTAGTTATGGGGGCTATGCACTGAATGAACAGACTGACCACAGTGTGGTGGAAGTCCCTCTGAAGACTCTGGAGAGCTTCCTGAAGAGTCAGACAGACATAGACAGCGACCTGAGTATTTTCTACAAGGGCTGTGTGTCAGAAAACACCTTCAGGAAGAAGAGAGAACTGACCAGTGTTTCAGTATGATCGGACATCTTGAACTGGATACACAGTTTACGATAAAGCTTATAATGAAATGCATGTATAACCATGACTAACTCAAATAAACTTTAAGAGTTTCACGTGGAACAAAATAAATTGGACTTATATTAAGGAGGGAATGAACCATTCTGTGACTTACATAACTCTTTATTTTGCAGGTTAAATGGTCTCTTTAAATTGTATGGGAGAATGAGCCATAGTACAGATGACTATAAGCACTGCTAAAGGACATAAGGTGTAACTGCACGTTAACTGCACATTAATTTGCACACTATAGTATCACATTTTTAGGGATTTACAAGACTCTAATTCTAAAAAAAAAAAATCCAAATTAACGCAGCAGAGCCTGGGCAACCTGACTTTACTGTCAAGTATCAGCCACCTCCCAGAACTCCAGATCCGACATTTCCCATCATGCAACTTTAATTTATACATTCATGTTATGTGTATTTCAAAGATGAGAAACTTCACATTTAGGTTATATCAGATTATGCCTTAGTGTGAAAAACTGCCTATACTGTAGGGCAGTGCTGAACAAAGAAGGCTTTAATATTTAGCAACATTTATAAGAAAACACTGTTTATGAGAAATATCTCTAACACAGGTGGGGTATATACTGTGTGTGTGGAAAAAGGCAACGTGATGTCACAGACATAGATGAAATCAGCATGACCTCTTAGCACCGCATTATGTGGTAGCGGCAAAGTTGGGTTTAGATATCAATATAAGTTTGTGTTTTTGGTTAACATGACTGTGTGTGTTACATACGGGGCGGCATAGCTGGTTTAAGGCTGAAAAAAACTATGTTAGGTTTAAAAAAAAGTATGGATGTAAGAATGTCGTAAAGCGACGTAGCCCACAGTCTATGTTGACTTTCAGTTTCACATGAAACACAGACAGCAGTCTCTCAGGTAAAAGTCCTATGCTTGTTTGATGGATGCACCACACTGATGTTCTTCCTATACAGACTTTCTTACTCTTTATACGATTTATGGGGTCATAGCATTAATCACTGCCCTCTGCATGATGTCGTTGAACCAGGGAATGCTAGCATGTAATTTCAACACATTACGTGCCACCACCATGTAATGCAGTGTTAAGAGGCCAGGGTCATTTCATGTGTTTCTGTGAGACCAGGTTGGAAAAATGTGCTAAAACTCACAAAACCATGCTTCACAAAAAGGCCAGAACCACAGCTCTGAAAACATTTTTTATTCATCTTCATCTTTTTCATCTTTCATCACATTTCTTGAACCCAATGAGTACCTCTGACACTCTGTGGATCACCCTGAAGCAGGAGTTATTTAGCATTTAACAGGATTATCACCAAATGAAATATACCATGTTAGAAAACATCTTTCGTTACCCTCAGTAGTCCACTATACTCTTCACCTCTATACATGACATTGGATATGTTTGGGTCCATGGTTGTGAATGGATTACGAATTAATGAAATTTAGAACAGCCTATGGTTATGTTTGTTGTCCATCTATTGAAATTGTGAAAAAAAAAATCCTGACAATGTTTTAGATTAATAACATGTTGGTAAAAAAAAACATGAATAAAAAAACAACAACTTTTGTTTTGTTTTTGCATAATGTGTTAAGAGTGCACTGTCTATGGAGTCTCTAGTGTTCCAAACTAAATTTCATGTTATCCTCTCTCATGCCCTAATATGTAGCGAAATCATCTCACATTTAAAACCCTGTCTTTGTTTTCATAAGTAATCTGTAAAATTATGGTCCACTGATCAGTTTCTTCAGATTTCTTTATAAGTACACATTGCAAATCGTACTTTTTGGGGAGGAGTTCATGTCAAATTTGTTACCCAAAAGTTTAAAAAAAAAAAAAAAGCAGGCCAAAGGGACTTACGCATTTGGATAAGTTAACGACTGTCAGGGAGGAAGTTTATCCCTCTGTGAGCAATTTAACAGCTGCATATTGGCTTCACTGTTTGAGTAAGATACACTGTTGCAGTTAAGTCAAATGCTATGTGGAGTCGGCTGAACCCTGACCAGCATAAGTCCAGCTCAGTGGACTAGCCCTTCGCCTACACTCTTACAATGCACCCCTGGATGCTGATTTTCAACACACTCTATATTGCAAAACATCTGCTTCCAGCTCAGTGAACTCTGCCGAGGCTACGCATATGTAATCGCTGGATTATGGGTCAATACATGATAGATGACACAGTGTCAATGTCAGTGTCATGTGAGTTGACTGCTGATCCATCTTTGATGCCTTGAAACTCAAAAACAAGTTGCCCTTGTTGCACTCCAGCATAAAATGTTCCTATATTCTCTTTAAAATTTGAAGTTGATTCAAATATTGACACAACATTTTCCCACATAGTTCGTGATGATGTCAATATATTCTGTTTCTGCTTATGCTAGTGCTTCATTTAAGCCATATAACATTTATGAGTATACATTCTAATCCAAGATACAGGAATTAAAAAAATGTCTGAATGTCTAGTGCACCACTTGTGATTCAGCATGATATACATGGCAATCTTTGAAAACCATTAGGACTTGACAAGAAGTGTACATAAAGTTTTGTGTATTTCAGGTTTGGTTGACAGCAGCAGTGTGTGGGTTTGAAAAACTTAAGAAGCAGGAGCTAACCTTTGTCGTACCCACCAATGAGACAAACATTGATGTCTTTGCTTGTGGCTGCTTACTGAAGCTGCTTCTATAGTGGGTGGACCTGCTGAGGTATAAGAAGTGCTAGGGGTGGAGCCAGAAGTTGTAAACATTCGGGGCTCGGGCCAAATCTAGGGGGTCTAAGAGGCATTTTTACCCCCAGAGGGATTTTTCCCAAATATGGCAGCTATATGCAATATATTTCAAGCCTTTTAAGAAAAGATAAGTCTTAAAATCTGTACATCATTGCACCCCCTGTTTTGGCATAGCATGCTGCTTGTCTAATCCAGGGAGCACCTCAAAAGCAACACATTGCATATTGTTGCAATACATTTACAGAACCTAATGACTCTAAAACAGCCCACTGAATGCAGTGACTTGAGGTAGAGGTACAGGAACACCACTTTGTCAAACAAACCACACATAGAGCTGCATGATCACCATTTATGGACTTTTGCATTTTAGAAAAGAAAAAAGAATATCATCTGCTGACTTCAGCGCAAATGTAACAGGTAACGAGAGCCTTCATAGAACTGTAATGGAATAAGAAGTACAATATTTGTCTTTCAAATATAGTGAAGTCAAAGTAAAAAGATCCCAAAAAATAATACTCAAGTAAAGTGCAGATATTCAAAAACTGTAAGTGCAGTACTTAGGTAAATGCACTGTGTTACTGTCCACCACTGCTTACAACTAAATGTTATTCTACGTCAAGATGATGTTGGCATGAGTTGTTTGGCAGATGTTGGCTTTGGTTACATAACAACACAACTTAAACCAACAAAATATCAGTGTCATCTGTTGTCAGTATTCTCCATCAAACTGAAATTGGCATTAAACGTCGTCCTAATATTGAATTTTTGTCACCCGACATTACAACCTAAATTCAACCAAATACAAACATCTACAGTAACTCTGTTGGTGGTCAGCTGGGTACATTTGAACCCGTGTCATAATAATTCTGGCTGCTCTAACTGCAAATCAAGGAGCCCTTATAATGCCAATGAAATTTGTCTTTAAATTAGAAATTAGAAAGCTGTTATTGTCATTGTATTTGCAGGATACAATGAAATTTGGAGTGCCACTCCTTGTTGGTGCATAAGAGTAAAAAAGAAAAAAGGACACTTTGCATACAATATTAAAAACATTAACCACACTGCCAAAAACACATTGCACATAATATAAAATGGTAGCTATAAAGTGCCATAGCCAATGAATATAAAGTGCCAGAGTCAGCAGATTTCCCAGTCCACAGCAATTATTGCACAAATCCCGGTAGTTATTGCCATGGAGAGCTAGAACTAGGAACTAAAAATAGAAAGCCTTTATTGTCATTGCATAGCAATACAACTGAACTAGTTGTGACACTCAAGTGATGCATTCCAACACCAACAAAGAATATAAAAAACACAAGACACAGGACATTCAGAGTTCAATAACTCTTAAGTGAATATCAGGCCAACAAAAGAACATTCACTCAATTATATTAAAATTCTTTAGGGAATAGCATCGTAGTACTAACAACATGGGCACATATTATTATCTGAATGACACAAAGTTAAAAGTATTTTGAAAATCTTTAAAGCTTTTGAGAAAACCTTTGGGGCTGGGGCCCCAGGAGCCACCCACCCTCTCCGCCTCTGACAACCGTATTGTTTTGCATTTTGAGTCCTGATTATAGACAGCAGAGTGTGAAACCTGTGTTAGCCGTTTCACTGAGTTTCATGGGCAGCTAAAGAGACACATTCAGTTATTTGTAGCGGCTCACAGAGACATACTTGACCTGAATTTGACTGTTTTCATCACAGTGACATTAAAGCTCTCCTGACAATGGCACGTTGGGTGCAGGCTTTCCTGCTTGTCAACATAGCAACATCAGTAGTGAGAGGGAGAGTGGAGAAAGAGCTGTCACCAGAGTGCAGAGAATTCCTCTACATGGGAACACCACCGACTGGGCTGGAGCACCACTCCCTCCAGTTCATTTGTCAGCGTTACAACAAGAGGCCACGCTATGTGACGCTGTACAACATCGTGGACCACATACCTGTGTACTCTGCCTACACTTTCAAACGCTCAGATGGGGAGAAATGCGTGGATGTCCCATGGATGTATGAACCTCAGGTAAAGAAAAATCAAGGATGGAGAATAAGTTGCTAAGAAAGTCTTTTAACTTTACCAGCATGTTATCAGTTCTCAAAATTTTAAAAAAAATATGTAGATGTTGTATGATCTTCATCTTTCTCATTTGCACTGGATCTGTCTGTCTGCCTCCACAGCTATCCACAACCTCTGATACTGATGAGATGCAGCCATTCCCAAGTGGTTACATGCACATGAATTTTGAAGACGCCCAAGCTGTTCTGGATGATTACACAAATGCCATCTTTTACGAGCGTGGCACCCTCAACCCGGATGAGCACCAGGATGAACCTGATGACAAGGCCTCCACCTACACCCTCACCAATGTCGTGCCTGTGGTGCCCGACTTCAACAACGGAGTCTGGAACGATCAGGAGCACATCATCCGCAAACGGCTTAACAACTACTGCCGCGGAACAGCGTACATCGTCACAGGCATCACCACCTCGGGGAAGATGATCCGCCGGGAAAACATCAATCGCGTAGCAGTGCCCACATACTTGTGGTCCGCTTATTGCTGCGTTGACTATGATCACAATGCACCTTATAACGAGCGCTATAAGTTCCCATCTTTTGCTTACTATGGCTTGAATGAGGAGGACAACGAGGTGGTGGAAATCAGCGTTCAGAAGCTGAAGGAGTTCCTCAAGAAGACAACCTTTGTAGACCACAACTTTCAGATCTTTGTGGATGACTGTGTCCCACCAGCATCCAGTAAAATTGAATAGTAAAATTTGGCCAAAAGGCAGCAATGTGCCATTTCGCCTTTACTATCTCATTCTGTTTCTTCCTCTTCAATAAATCTTTTTCACAGCAGACATTTTGACTTGTCATGGTAAGAAAAGCACAGGTGAAACATTAACAATGACACTGTTCAAGTGTCCTGGTAAGCCGTGACAGTGTGACAGTGAGCCAGCATGCAAGACCTATGCTTATCCTGCTGTCATATGTCAGAATGTCTCCTGTGACAAAGGTCTATTGAAAGAGCTCAACAATGGAGTTTGTAAACACGTAGAGACTGCATTCTTTAGCGATGCTCTTACTGTAATTTGAACACTATATTCGAACACAACTGGATATTGAAAAAATGTAACAAAATCGACCTGCTTGTTCTAATTTGCAGCAATAAACCATTGCAAACTGTAATCAACATGTGTTTGAAGCTTTATTTCGACACATTCAAGAACATTTCTGTGATATAAATATTGCTTATTATCATTTACAAAAGTACATTTACATGAAAACTGTAAGCCTACCTCCTCTTTTGTGATTGCTTTTATGCCCTTTGCCTTCTCTTTCTCCTAGTGCACAACATGAAACAATCACATACTACATTACAGCACCAGCATTATAATTGGGAACTAAAATTCACCTTAAGACATTTACCACAGACCCTAATGGTAAAAGGACCTGCACTTTTATAGTGCCTTTCTTGTCGTCTGACCACTCAAAGTGCTTTTACAGTACTTGTCACAATTACCCATTCACACACATTTATGATAGCCAAGGCTACCATATAAGTAGGACATTCACACACAGCTCCCAGTGGCTGTGTTCACCATCTTCCCCAAGGGTTCTTCAACATGCGGACTGGAAGAGCCAGAGGTTGAACCACCAATCTCCTTTTTAGTGGATGACCCACTGTACCTCCTGAGTCACAGCTGCCCTACTCTAGATCAAAAGTATTCATACAAAGTGAAATGGAGAAAATGAACTTAAAGGGCTGAGGATGGTCTGGAAATTGAGATCCTATAGTTTTGTTTTTTACTCCCCTAAGCCACAGCTGAAACAGATGGCTGCTTGCATTCAAATAAAAAGAACTGTTGTGTGAAACTGGAGGAGAAAAGAAGAGATCGATCGATTTGATCTTCTTCTCTAACACTTTTTTTCTAACACATTTCTCCCTGACCTGTATTTTTTACGTTCTCTTTCACTCTCACTCTGTAACCCTCCGTCTCAACACAAAAAGTAAAAATGAAAAAATTAAACTGAATGCAAAATGTAATTTCTAAAGCTAGTTGTGCACTAGAGTATCAAGTCAGCATCATTTTTCCTCTGCTGTTCACAGTAATAAAATGCTCTCCATGATAGATAACATTCACTGCTTTTAAATGACTGCTACGACACTTGTGGAACTTTGCATATATGGAAAAGATTTTACAATGGGAGACCAGTTTGCTCAAAGTACAGATGACTCAAGAAGGGAAATGATGAGTAGGGTGGCTGTGGCTGTGACAGAGGCTGTACATGCAGTGGTGTGTTACAGGTGAGAAAGACACATACGAGCAGACTTAGAGAGGTCTAAAAGGGCGTAAGATTGACGGAAAGAGAGCTTCCATGATGACACGTACATCAGAGAACTGTGCCTTACCCCTGACAGCTGTCGTCGCCATGCTGACCTGTGTGTTGCTTCAGGGGGCCCAGGCAGGAGTGGTGGGGGACTTCAACCATGTGGAGCGCTGTAAGGACTCTCTGTACATGGGCACTCCACCTCGAGGGTACCTCAGCAACTCTTTTACGAAGATCTGCCAGAGGTATGAGGATAAACCCCGGTACATCACGTTGTATGACCCCCACAAACACATCCCCATCTATTCTGCCTATACATTCAAGAAGTCAGATGGGGAGAAGAAGGTGGACTTCCCATGGATGTTTGAGCCCCAGGTAAGTGTTCTTTCAAGCAAGTCTTTGCAAGTCCTAAAGTTAGTCTGGATTTACTTGAAGTCTGAGTTTCAACCCAAATCCATTGTAGATTGTTTGTGAATATAGATGCAGTATACTAGGGGTACTCAACTTGCTTTGCCTGGGGGCCACTTTTAAAAACATGACAGAAGGCAAGGGACAGGTTGCAGCAGCATTGCATAGGTCAGGTGTACACAGGGACATTTCTAGGATTTGAGGACATTTGGGACTTACCTTGGACCTCTGTCAGGGGTTCTGAAGGATCTTCCCCTGGCATTTCTTTTTAAATAAACAAGCCCTACAGTATGTTGATGCGTTTTTATATTGTCTTGCACCTTATTTACATTGAAAGTACAAAAAATCCCAGTGTGAATCATTTTTATTTATTGTGAATTACAAAATGGTTGGGTTAGGGTTGAGTATCACTGCATTATACTAGATAATACTTGAGTCACAAATTTGATGACTTTAGATTTTACTTGACAAAATCAAAAAAGGCTTTGAACTCTATGCAAAACATGCCTGTTGAAAATTACAGACAGAGATGCAGAAATTTCTAACACACTTGTAACAAACAAATAAAGATTTTTAAAAGCATTCATGATTTTTGGAAATTTAAGATGCTGTTTTTGGCTGTACCTTTGGTGAAGACTTGTTTAGGACTCAAAACTCAAAGTTTAGGACTTGGGACTTGACTTGGGACTTGAGTGCAAAGACTTCTGTATTGTGCCATATCATAGCTAATATCATAAGACACCTATTTGTACACATTTATCAAGAATTTAAAAAACACAATTGCTTCATATATTCAACCCAGCAAGTGGTGTAGTACGCTTGGGCCACTATGTTACTGTTGCTACTGGCAATAAAGTAAGCCTGAGATAAGCTACTTTATTGGCTATGACTGGCATTTCAATGAGATAGTGCTGCCTTGACCATTTATGCTCTGATACGTAGTTATACAAATTTGTCATTTGCAAATGTTTTTTATGAATGTGGCAAATTGTCTGAATGTGAAAAAGTCTCTGAATGACAAGTAATTGATTATTTTTAGCTTTTCAGAGGTAAGAAACCTGTCAGCTACATGTTCAACAACATTGTGCTTCTCCTTCTCGCTTTCCCTCCATAGCTGGCCTCAGAAAAGAGCAGCAGTAACATGGAGCCCTTCCCCCAATCTTCAAGCATGCATATGAACTTTGAGGACACCCAGGCAGTCCTGGAGGACTACGCTGATGTGGTTCAGTATGAACGTGGCCAGCTAAACCCTGACGAGCATCAGGCAGACCCTCTGGACAAAGCCTCCACCTACAGCTTGACCAATGTGGTACCCCAGTTCAGGGAGTTCAACATTGGTCCCTGGGCAGAACACCAGGACCTCATTCGCAAACGTCTCAACAACTACTGCCGCGGCAAAGCCTTCGTTGTCACTGGGGTCACCACCTCCGGACACACAATCCGTCGCAACAACCTGGACCGGGTGGCTGTACCGGAGTACATGTGGTCGGCCTACTGCTGCACCGAGTTTGACCAAAATGCTCCATACTTTGTGCGCTACAAGTTCCCTGTGTTTGCAGCTTATGGGCTGAACGATCGTGTCAACAACCACATGGTGGAAGTTCCTCTCAAGAACCTGGAGAAGTTTCTCAAAGGGAGGATGGATGTTGATAAGAACTTCCAGATATTCTATAATGACTGTGTGCCAGATAACTGAGATAAAGTGGGTGTGGTCTCTGTTATAATTCAAGTTAAACCTGTGTTAGAAATTTACTTTACCACTGTGAAAAGGTTTGGGGTTCTTGAAGCTAAAAATATACCTGAACTTAAGTTGTTTTGTCAAATCATATACTCTGTAAGCAATAAAATGGGGTATTGATTGGAGCCTGGGTTTTCTTTTTAACAGCTGCAAACAAGCATTTACTTATACTTGACATACTTGTTCTGAACTCTTAACACAGCAACACACCTACATTAAAAAATTAGGCAAATAGTTGTTTTTATGTACACTATCTCTATCAAAACACGGCAAACCAGACTGAACATCAAACCATTCTTTCAAAACACTGCCACAATTTTTATCCAAGAGGAATATATAGTCAATCATAGCATGACTTTCAAGGTACTCATAGTTAGAAGCATCTCAAAAACTCCATTATTTTCCACGTTTTAGTTCTACCTGCATACATTAGACAATATGAAATCCACTGTTTCATTATACTTTAAACTACTCTACGTTTTTTGGTTTAATGTCAAATTTGTGTATTTTGGCAACTTACTATCCAAAAGTGAATAAGTTATCTTTAATTTTATAGACATATATTTTGGCCTCATTTTAAAGGCTGAAATATAGTAAAGTGATGTTAATTCATCACCTACCAGACTTCTTATTTGTTTTAACACTTGATGATTATTAATGAAAAATCTCCTTGTCAATATTTTCTGGAAAAAAAAAAACACCAACAAAAACAAAACAATAGTCATCCCTACAACATGTTTGCATCAGAGAGGGTATTTGTTTAGAAATACTGTTATGTTTGATTGTTGTTGATCACTTGTTGATAAGGTCGTGCCAATCGCCAGTATAATCGATGCCTTTGCCAATGTCAAGGCAATATTTAGCTTGTTTTCCCATTAATGTAGGCTATTAAATTATTACAATGAATTTTCCCTGTCATTGTTTCACATTGGCATCCCACGATAAAACTGATACTTACAGCACAGACACAAACCAGGACTGAGAACTCTACAAGGTTGGTGTGTGTGGGGAAAGAGAAGTGGGGAGGAGAAACTGGAACATGGTCTTTTGAACGCAATGTTGATATTGATAACTTACTCGAAATGCTGCTTTGCCACTTTTTGACCCACCTACCTTAACCATAGTCCATGGTACTGAATGGAGCTGAGGAGAGATGGAGATAACACGCCATTCTGGTTCAGTTGTGCGTGCTATCCGTGGGCGTGATAAAATTTTTGCCCCAAATTCAATTTTTTCTTTGCAGCAATCCACAGAATAAGACAGGGAAGTGAAATTTTGGTCAATGAGGGAGAGTGAGAGAGCGCTGCATGACATAAGCAGACAGGAAGACACAATCTGCGTCTTTTAATGAAGCTGACTCATAATACCCTTTATTGTTTAGAGCAATTATGTATATCATATTGCCTATAATGGTCTAATGGTGCCTCTTGTAGTTGTGATTTATCTTAAATCGACATAGCTCATCATTATGATTATGAATGATGATCACTGGCTGTTTTTCTTTTGTTTTGTTGCCCCCTCCAGCGCCTGATGCCTGACACACAGCAGGTGTACAGTGACGATGGCTACGATGGTGCTGCATCAACATGCTAGCACTGTCAGTGGAACGTTTTCATGCACAAAATATTCTGTTTTTTGTTCTTATTCCAAAAAAGACAATATTCCCACTAAGCTGTTTACATGGCTAATTAAAATGAGTATTTTACTGATACTCTTACTTACACGCTGTGCATATAGAACAGTGAAACAGCTGGAGGAGCTTAATCATCATTTTGCTACTCTGCATCAAAATAGGATTTTAAAAAAAAATTCTTACCTGTGGTTAGCACTCTCGCCTCACAGCAAGAGGGTTGCCGGTTCAATCCCGGGCGTGGGAGCCCTTCTGTGCGGAGTTTGCATGTTCTCCTCGTGTCAGCGTGGGTTCACTCCGGGCATTCCGGCTTCCTCCCACAGTCCAAAGACATGCAGATTGGGGACTAGGTTAATTGATAACTCTAAATTGTCCATAGGTGTGAATGTGAGCGTGAATGGTTGTTTGTCTCTATGTGTCAGCCCTGCGATAGTCTGGCGACCTGTCCAGGGTGTACCCTGCCTCTCGCCCGATGTAGCTGGGATAGGCTCCAGCCCCCCCGCGACCCTCAAGAGGATGAAGCGGTTAGAAGATGAATGAATGAATGAATGAATGAATTCTTACCTGTGGCAGACTTGCTGGACCGTGTGAACACAGCCTCCCTCTTTCATTCCTTTAACAACCTTATTGAAAAGGTTAGTGTTGCGATATTTGTGCATATCCAAAAACTTGTTCATACCCAAGTCTTTCATGATCTTTAAAAGTAGGTGTGTTTCTCCTTACAACCAGAAATTTTGGCTTTACATTTGGGCATGCATTTCTACACCAGCCTTGCAAACTGCTGGCAAGTTGGTTACCACAAACAGGTGAGAGGCCGTTTGTCGCAAACTGTGGTAAAAACCCCAACTGAGACGCATATTCCAAATGGGCTGTTTATATATCCAAATAATGCTATTAAAATCCGAATAATACCGGCACATCCCACATGTCTTCATTGAAAAATGCTAAATTCAGAGAAAGACTGGAAAGAATGGAGCGTGCTGTTTATACGAACCTCATCAAATTCAGAATATTGTCATATTCTGAGTAATAGTGAAATATTAGTGTGCATATAAACGTATTCATTGTGAGCATGTTAGCATGCTGACATTAGGAGTTAGTTCAAAGCACCGCCATGCCTGAGGACAGCCTCCCAGAGCTGAAAGCATGGCTGCAAGTTCTTAGCATGTGTTCAGACAGAAAACAAGGTGAATTTTAGTGGCAGTACTCGCTCTGCGCCTGAACACACCCTCAATCTTGTTCCATTCTTTATTGAATTCAGAAGCCCAAGACATGAGTTGAAACATTAAAGAATATAACCAGTCTGCCATTTTGTCTCCTTATTGAAACAGTTAACATAAGTAAATAATGTATTCATGATGACAATAGCAAATTGACTATAGAATGACTGGTCTTTTAAATTCCTTCAGAATGCAATATATGGCATTACATTTTCAATTCAGAGTTAAAGAAAGACCACAGGCTTAGAACAAAGTCTCTGTCATGTATAAATGTTGACAATAAAATCAATGCTATTTCTAAACTGTAAAGATGTGGAATCAGATACTTAACTGAAACAAAAACAAATAAACAGAGATTCTGAATTCGGAATGAAAAAAAGATTACGTATACTTGATATGCTTAAAACAAACTTGCATGTAAATACAGTCATGTATACAGTGGACTACATGTTGACAATACCAAATATAGACGGAATGATCTTATAATTGGTGAAAATGCAAATATGTGGCATCAGATACTTCACAGAAACAAACACAAACATTCTAAATTTAGATGAAAAGATCATATACACTTAAAAATTTACAATTTGGACTTAAATATAAGAAAAAAACAAAGGCACATAAAATTTTGAGTTGAGCAACTAACACAGTTTACTCGGTTAGATAAGAAAAAAACTTTGCCATGAAAACCTTAATACTGACATATAGACTGAATAATCTTTTAATACATTGGAAATGTAAATATTTTGCAGCAGATACTGCACAGAAACAATACTTCAGAGAATCTAACTTTACATGAACAATCACATATCATACTTAATCAGATAAAACATTCTGTCTTGTTATGACAATACCACATGAAGACTGCACAGAAACAAAAACTTTCACTAAAAGATCACATATATCGTATTTGATTAACTGTGTGTCACTTCATTAACTGTATAACATTCATCTGTCACAAAAACATCATACATTCTGATTTAACTCAAAAACATTTTGTATGTTTTTAACATGTGCTGCCTAACATGTACACTGACTCAAAATTTCATAAAGTATTTTAAAGTGTCCTCATCAACATAAAACAGACTTGAAGCAGAGTGTTTTTATAAAACACAGAAATCGCAATCTCAGGTAAAGGTGAGCACTAAATGCAATGTTTTTCTCCAGTGTCCGTGTTACAAGCTGCTGTGGTAAAATACCAGTGTACTAACAATATCTTCAACCTTGTCATCTTACCCCTAAACTATTTGTGATTCCCTTCTTCTTCTAACCGCTTCATCCTCTTGTGGGTCGCGAGAGGCAGGGTACACCCTGGACAGGTCGCCAGACTATCGCAGGGCTGACACATAGAGACAAACAACCATTCACGCTCACATTAACACCTACAGACAATTTAGAGTCACCAATTAACCTAGTCCCCAATCTGCATGTCTTTGGACTGTGGGAGGAAGCCGGAGAGAACCCACGCTGACACGGGGAGAACGTGCAAACTCCGCACAGAAGGGCTCCCACGCTCGGGATCGAACCGGCAACCCTCTCGCTGTGAGGCGAGAGTGCTAACCACCACACCACCGTGCCGCCCGTGATTCCCTTCTATATCATGTAAAACAAGTAAGGAGAACATGTACATGTGCGCACTTAAAGCAAGTGAGGACAATGTAAGTACTCTCTCACTTGATATGAAATGACTCTTTGAGACTCTTTCCTGCCTGCTCACGTGTGATATTTCTCCAAGCTTTAGGAATATCAGCAGGCTTTGTGTTGAATTCTGCAGCAAACTCTTTGTTGAACTTTGTCATTACATATTTCCAGTAGTCTGACGCCTGAAGGTTTGCATCTGGAACAATTTTCCAGTCAGGGAAAATCTCTCTGTAACGCTTGTAACGGTGCCATTTACCTTCAGTAGCACTGCAGCAGAAACTTTTCCTACTGATCACCAAGGAAGAGCACATGTCAGTGAC
This sequence comes from Epinephelus fuscoguttatus, assembly GCF_011397635.1. Classification (NCBI taxonomy): domain Eukaryota; kingdom Metazoa; phylum Chordata; class Actinopteri; order Perciformes; family Serranidae; genus Epinephelus; species Epinephelus fuscoguttatus. The sequence goes on from NC_064774.1 coordinate 26,849,464, forward strand.
AAGTTTATTTTCCCAGTACCATCTGAATTCACCCAGAGCCTCTGGCCGATGTAGTGACGTCCAGTGCTCAGTGTGTTTTTTTCCTTCTGCCTCACAAGGAGCTTTGCAGAATGGACAGTGTTTACCACATCCAATCAGTTTAGTGAAAAGCTCCTCGTGAGGCATCACATGAAGATTTAATAGTTTGTTGTCGATGCTTGTGTTTTTAAACTTCTCTTGAAGAGGTGGTGCCATCTCATTCACACACTTTGTGAGCCAGTGAGCAAACTGCTCCGGGTCGGCATTAATCAGGATCATGAAAGCACCAAGTGCATCCTGAGGAATGACCAGTTTATCACCAAGTTCCTTGCAGATATCCTCAACAAATGTCTTCAAGTTGCCAGTCTTTTTGGTTTTAGCTTTGTTGATAGCATTAGTTATGTTCCTGATGCTTGACTGAACATGTTTATCCTCAAACATCGTAGACCCTTCTGAGAAGCGTTCTACTATTTGGTCGAGGATCTGTTTCCTTGCATAAGGCTCATATGAGAGAATATAGTCTAGATAGTTTTCAAAGTCATCCTTTGTGAGCAAATCCAGTAAAAGTGAATATTGGAAGAACATTCGTGTGCTGAACTGCTGGCTTGTCATCATTTCACCAATGATATCAGGACCCAAGGAACGCTTGACAAAGTCTTCGACTGCAGGCTTCAGGCAGCGGTTTGTGAATTCTTCTGCCTTCTTCTGGCACTGGTCTCGTTCATGGAACAAGTCTTTAAAATCAGTGCGAAACCTATCTTTGTTTTCATTCAGACATCTGTAGGGATCATTCTCATGTATGAAATCTTCATGCATTTTCTGAAACTGTCTGGCTGTGACTCCACAGATGTGCTGTTTCAGAGAAACTTCAAACTCAATCTCCGTCTTCATATCCTTATTGTTTTGCAGCTTCTCGTCAATCATGTGGAGGATCTCCTGAATGTAAGTGTCATGGTAATTGCTTTTTCTTCCCACTTTTCCAGTCACAAACTGTTTGCAATCTGCTATGATACTGTCAGCCATTTGCTGTACGGTCTTTATGTGATCTTCAATGTTGAAGAACTTGGTGATTCTGTGTTTCCACTGGTTGAAGAATCCTTCTGCAGTATATTTGAAAGGAACAAGTCCACATTCTGTCAGGCTTTTTTCACTTAACAACTGACAGACATGGCTTCCCTTACGTCTGAGATTTTCTCTCAGGTAGTGGTACACCCTTGCAAAGACATCAGCAGGCTTTTGCTTAGAGAAGGAGAGTTCCTTCACCATTCTGTTCCACATCTCATCAAATTCTTCGTCCAAGTCTTCATCTGTCATCTCCACATTTTTCCCCCGACATTCTTCAATCAGTGCACACACTCTGCCCTCTAATTCTTTTGCGTGATTCTCTTTGATTTTATCAAGTTCTGCCATTCCCTGTCTGATGTCAGCTGTTGCTGTGAGTTGATTAAACACAGAGCTCTCCATTTCTCGTCGAAGGGTCTTTGCACTGTTTGCAAAGTCTTCTCTGTATCCTTCAACTAGATAGACGTGACCCTCTGTTTGCTTGAAGTACTGTGACAAATTATCAAGAAGCTTTGTCTCCCATTCCGTCAGCACTGTGCACACTTCACTTTTCAAATGGTCAAGAAATTGTTTCATATCAGGTGTCTCAGATTCCACAGCAAATATGCCAAAATTGGAAATTCTTGTCTCAGCATTTGTAACCCATGTGTACATTTCTTTTTTGAATTCCCATTCCCATTTGTTGAATTCTGTGCACAGCCTCATGTATGCATCAGCCACCAGGCTGTTTCTGAAGCTGAAGATGAAGTTTTCATGCTTTACTGCATTCCACAGGTTTTTCATCCACTCTGTAAACTCCCAGATATTGTTAGCAGATGACTCACAACGTCCCAAAATTTGGATGACATTTTTCTTGAGCTCATATACAGCTTCGCTGTACCCTGCATTGACTGGTGCCATTGGTGGGTTTCCATTCCACAGTCCAGGAATGTACCAGTTCCCAGTGTCTGGACTGTACTCCATCACATCACTGAAGCTCATTTTCTCCTCTTTCTTTTCCATTTTGGCTGCTGCCTGGGTCATCTCATTTAACTGTTGCAAGAGCAGTTTCCTGTCTTTTGAGTTCTTCTCATGAGCTGAAACATCCGACACATTCTGGTGGACAAACTGACATTTGGGCTTTTTGCCCACCTCTGTCATCCTGAGAAAAGCATGCACAACTATTTGTAGGATGTCTTTCATTTCTGTTGAATTCTCCATTGCGATATTGATGATGGTGATATCACTCAGCCCCACAACAAGTGTTGCAAGCTCATTGTCGTGCTCATGGCTATTATCCAGTTGTGCAAGCTCTGGTGACTTTAAGCCCTCAGTGTCAATGATCACCATGAAGTCACAGTTGAGGACTTTTTGAACATCTTCACTGATTCTGATGAGCAACATAAAGGCACCTTGAGTGCATCGACCACTGCCGACTGCAAACTGCACTCCAAACATGGTGTTGAGGAGAGTAGACTTTCCTGTGCTCTGAACTCCAAGAACTGTGACCACCAGTATCTTGTTCTTAGGAGACACCAAGCCATTGAGCTGAGAGAGGACGTCACTCACCCATCTGAGAGGTATGTTGGAGGCATCTCCATCTACAAACTCAAGGGGAAATCCATCAAGTAACAATTCTGCACATAGTTTGGGCAGATGTTGAAACTGCTTACGTGATGGGTCTGTTTCTGGGAGGGACAGTGAAGCCTCATAGATCTGACCCATTTCACGGAAGAAGTGTTCAGTCCCCAGTGAGCTGTCAGAGAGGTGCCTGTCAATTTCTTTGATCTCCTCTTTGTTCTCAGAACTCTTGCATTTCTTTTTGTACTGCTCCCGAAGGCCAGACAGTTTTTCTCGAGACAGGTTATCAAGGTTCATTCGCATCCATTTCAGGAAATAGCACCTCTCTATCCCTGGGCTTGTTATTGCATTGATAAAACATGTCATTGCATTTGACATGTCACAAGAGTTCTGTTTATCCCTAAGTTCTGTTTTCTGTATCTCAAGGTCACTTTTGTACTTTTCTACATTCTGGGACCCAACATTTCGAAGCCGAAATTGTTCCTTCTCCAAGCGAGTCAGTTCCTTCCATATTTGGCCTTGCAAGGGTAGCTGAGTGTCTTTGTATTTAAGGATGTCTTGAATTTCTGCAGTAATGGCATCTGCATTTTTCTTGGCAGTCTGGCACTCTGAAGAGTCCTCATCAACCAAGATTCCCAGTTCATAGGCAATGTCAGCCATCTGCTCAATCTGCATCTTCATCTTTGAGTTCTCAACTACATTGTTGACTGTTCTCTGCAATTTTTTGACAAAGTCTGCACCATTCATTTGCTTAGTCTTTAAAATGATGTTGCTTTTAGTCAAGCCTAACTTGGTTGCAACCTCTTTCACAGCATCAACACTGAAGTGCTTACTTTGATGGTTACCTACCAAAAAGATCTGTGCCTTGTGGTGTTGGTTGGTGAGCAGCTCGCACTCAGAGTCCAAATTGTCAAAGAACACAAAAACTGCTGCTGATGTCTGACACAAAAAAGAAAACTGTGTTTCAAATGAAGCAATGTCTCCACGAAGGTTAGCTACAGCTACTGGCTCACTGAAAATATCCATGTTTTTGTTCCCACAAGGAAGGTACCAAGTCATTTCAACCAGTCCATTGGATATTCTCCTTGGACTGTCACCACACTCCATATCATGATGAACAAAGGTATCATGGTACTGCTGAGAATTGCTCAGAAGCTTATTGAGGATCTCTGACTTGGACAGGGAGCACTCACCCAGTCTCACAAAAGATATCATTGGAAGTTCAGAGAGAACAATTCTTTGTTCAATGAAGCCCTTGGACTCTGAAAGTGACTGAGGTCTGTACTTTTTAACGATGTCTCTCATGGCCCAAAGCATGAGTGTGCACTGCTTTGTGTCACAATTGGGAAGCAACAGAGGCACAGAAAACTGACACATAGACATTTTGAGTGCCATTTCCTGTTGCACAAAAGCATCAGAACACAGAAAGAGAGCAGTGATTATGTCAAGGGGGTTTAACATGTCATCTGAATGTTGACTGACGAGCAGATCATCAAGCTCTAACTCTGTATTCCCTGACAGCTCATCACAGTTTGACTCACATGCAGCTGTACATTTCATACTCCTAGCTGTCACATTAACCATCATCAGTTTCTTCAGAAAATACCATGGAAGATCTGAATGGCACTTGGCAGGTTCATCAGTAACACTCTTCTCATCAATCCACAGTATTCTGCTCAGGGATAGCTTCTCTGTGTAGTGCTGCTCCAATCCCAGAACCTCCAATAAGATCTCCAGTTGTGTCTCTGTGGATATAAAGTTTTTTATTTTAAATAAATCATAAGTTTTCTAATAAAACATGGATCATAAAATATTTGAGACAAAGCATGATTTATAGCCTACATGCCAAAATGTCTGGTAGCACACATGCACGATTTTGCATCCTGCCTTTGATTTCAAACTCAAGGAAGCTACAAACCTTTAGAAAACATTTTTGTGGTTGTGTTGCGTGCACAATATATACAATATATTGTATAATATAATATAACTTTTTCTCATAAGATCTTAAAGGCCCGAACATACTCGGGCGGACCGTACGCTGAACGGACCGCGACGAATGTCCGCAGTCATTCGGGCTTCCATAGTCGAGCGCACTTCCGCGTTGTAGTTTCCTGTAAAAATGTCCGTGAAAAATCCCCGCGATGTGAAAAATACATGCCGAGCAGTCACTGGTGCGCGAAGCGGAGTCCGCGCGGTCGTAAAATCTGAGCTCTGCACGCACAGGGCTTGCGGACGTCCGCTTTGAATCCGCGCGGACCTCTGCGGACTCCGTTCCGCGTACGGTCCGCCCGAGTATGTTCGGGCCTTTAGTCATTTCTTGTTCAGGCTTATTAGTTCAATTTCTTTCACTTTTTCTCATTAACATAAGTATTCAGAATCTTTTCTATGACACTTCAAATTTGGCTCAGGCATCTCCCATTTCTCTTGATTATATTTAAAATGTTTCTACATGTTGATTGAACTTTTGATTTGGAAGCCCTGCCTGCAAAGGTCAGAGACAGGATTGTGCCAAGGTACAGATCTGGGTATGGCTTTAAAATATCTGCTGCATTAAAGGTTCCTTAAAGCATAGTGACCTTATCTTAAATGGTCAAAGTTTGGTACAATCAGGACTCTTCTTAGAGCTGGAAGTCCAACCAAAGTGAGCAATTAGGGAAAGGCCTCGGTAGAACCTAAAGGCCCGAACGTACGCAGAACGGACGTGGAGGTCCGCGTGGACTCAAAGCGGACGTCTGCAAGCCCTGTGCGCGCAAAGCTCAGATTTTACGACCACGTGGACTCCGCTCTGCGCACCAGTGACTGCTCGGCATGTATTTTTCACATCGCCGGGATTTTTCACGGACATTTTTACAGGAAACTACAACGCGGAAGTGCACTTGACTATGAAAGCCCGAATGACTGCGGACATTCCACCGGAGTCCACTCCGCTTAAAGTACGCCTGAGTATGTTCGGGCCTCAATGGTCACTGTAGCTGAGCTCCAGAGGTCTTTAATGGAGATTGAAGAAATTACCAGAAGGGCAAATGTCACTATAGCACAACACTGAACTGCACTTTACGACAGTGTGACTAGACAAAACCCTCCTCTCCTCTCATAGTGAAAGATATGAAAACCTGCTTAAAGTTTGCAAAAAGCAATTAAAAGACTCAATTCTAAGCGTCATATCTGGAGGATACCAGGTACAACTCATCACCTGTGCACTACCATTCCCACTTTGACTCATGTTGGCAGTGGTGGACTGGGAGAAAAAAAAACTGCCCTGACATTTTGGCCTAGACTGGCACACCACAATTGTTCACACAAATGTGAGATCATATAAACATAAGAAACATGAAAACCATTGTCAGATAAACTGAACACTGATCATCTTGTTACAATGCAATGTTCTGCTTGTAAACCTTGCATCCTGACATTGATGTCGATGCCACCTAAAACGCTCCATCCACCCAAACACCATTGCACACCAAGTAGTAAGTTGCTCTCACTTTTTTCAGTGCTATCCCATGAAAAATTATGTCATCGCAAATATTATAGTCCTGACAAGATCTCATCAGGAAAAACTCACTGCGTAAACTCAATGTTTAATTTTTGTTTTGTTTTATAAGGATGTTTGTCTTTTACTCACTTGAGCGCGTAGGCTCATGGATTATGTTTTGCGCTCCTGGGGTTGAGAAGTTTATGCCCATTGTCTCTGGCACATTTTCTTCGTCCCTGCAATGAATCCCGATGCAGCTCTCCTCTTCACCTGCAGGAGACACTAGCTGGCTGCTGACATGACAGACTGTTGTCTTCAAAGGAGGGCAGGGCACTGTGGAAATAACAATAATAATAATTTCACTTAGAATTACTTTCTGTACAGACTGCACACCATTTAGTGCCTCTCTGTTGAACATTAGATTGTATGAAGCTGACCTTTATCACTTGCATCAGTCTGATGACATTCACTCTTGCTGGCAGACCATGGTGTTGATGGAGAGTCCTCTGCCTCAGTGCACTTACTGATTTGCTTGATAAATGACAAACATATAATGCAATGGAATGAATCAACTCTCTTACCCATACAGTTTTACTATTAGATTTTATGTATCTATTGGAGATGTAGAAACCAGCTGTTTACCTCCATTGTGGGTAGACACTGTCATCCCACACTCACTCCAGGTTATTCAAGCAGCTTCACACTGAAAGAAATGAGAGATAATCCGAAGGCTTTATTTCCCTATAGACTATAGTAGTATACATTTCCCACAATGTTTTAAATACTATGCAGCCTATTTGACAGCATGATTTTACTAATCACAATAATAATGTATACCAGTCTTGCTTTAGACCCCCACCTCCATCCCTTTCACATGACTGGTTCTTGCAAATACAAAACATCTACATCATACAAAAAAGAACAAACAGCATGTCAACAGAATGCATTATGTCATGTGTTGACTCGACTTTTCATGCTTGCTTGGGAAGATTACCTCACAAACCAACACCCCAGTTCTTTGTCCTCAGCCCATGAAAACAAGGAAGTTGCTTAGTGGTCCTTTCAGTGAATACTTGAAAATTTTCTTTTTCCAACAATAAGGGAGGCTGGTCACGCAAGACTACAATAACATGAGAGTTAGAGCAAAGTGTATATTTTGTCTAATACATACTATGAACCAGTATAACGGCATAGATTCCGGTCCTGTTGGCTACTTTGCAATAATGATTCCATGGACCATAGCACCATTTGAACACCTGCTAACATCATTTAGGAGATGCTGAATAAATGCACATAAAGCATTAACTTCACCACAATAATGGCAATAATACTTTGTTTAGTATTTCAGACAAGATTTATCAATCAATGATAAATTACTCATCCTGACCAGGTTTGGCCATATAACTGTATCTTGTGAGATAATTGGATTTCTATATAGTGAATGTCTCTCAACTACTTATCAGGTCCTCCCATTAGGTGTATAACAGAAAAATTCGTACAAAAGAAACATATAACAACCCACCTTTGAGGAAGAGATGTGAGCATGGCAGTGTTGCATTTTCTTATCCGGGACTTTCCTTTGGTATGCAGTGTTCATGGGTAAACGATGTGTTCAGAGGATAACGCGCCACACCTCACAGTTTGTGCCAATGCAGCCCTGCAGTGCAGACTTTTATACTGCTGGGATAGTCACTTTCACTTTTGGTTTACAGACAAAGATTTACGGTCAGGTGATGTCTTGAACACGAGGATTATGTTTACAATAAATTGCGTCAAAAAATTAATAAATAAATAAAATCCATCTAAGATCCCTTAATACACAAGGTGGTTTTTTCTGTTGTGTTGCAGAATTATAAAAGTTTGTTGAGGCCATGAGAATCAGTGTTTGTTATTTATTTCTCCTTTTATTGCTACCTAGTTGTATTTTATTGCCTATCGCACTTTTTTTTTTAAAATTCCAATTTAAATATCTGAAAATTTGTTTTTGTGTATTTTCTGTGTGCACTGTGGAGAGGGGCTCAACTGCATTTCATTATGCAATGGCCTATTTTACACAACTTATGTTAATAAGTTATTTCTCAGTGTCTGAATGAGCTACTCTTCAAACATGCTATCAGCTGTTTCAGTATAGTGTTTGAGCTGCTGATGCTGTCACACAAGTTGAAGCTTTATACTACATTTAGGGTTATGAACATTTGGTGTTCATTTATAGCATGCTGAGTGAAGAATTATTTATTTTCTTAAACATTTAATGTCTTTTTAAGTCAACTGGACAGCCTCCAGACACAACCCTAACAGCACCACAACCACTAATCGGTAAATATGTCATCACTTGCATTACATGTTCTTCAGTTATTTACATAGTGAGTTGACAGAAAAAAACCCCATCAAAGATGCTTTTTCATGTGCACTTGTGCAGCAACCAGCTGACCTCTCCTCACACACATAAAAAGCAGCCTGTGGAGTCTTTTGTTGCCTCTGAGCAGGAACAGACCGATTACAGACTCCTCATCATGTGGTACAACCTGTATAACTGCATTATGATACACGTCACATCAGCTGGACTAATCCACTATAGAACCATGGTTTGGTGAAGGAGTGACTTGACTAATTCTGAGTGTGTTTGGCTCATTAAATGCACTTCTTATGCTATTTAAGTAGAAATGTTTTTGAAATGTGGATTGTTTATTGTTTATATATTGAAATATTTTAATATTAAGGCTATTATAGCCTATTGCACATGACAGTTTTTTTTTTCTGAGACGTGCTGTTTGGGCTGCTCTTTTTCTGACAGCTTTGTGATATCATGCTATTAAAGAGCATAAAGAAAGATCCTGGGCATGTCCTCCTTCTTAGGATAGAGCTTTCAATGTGAATCTCAGGGAATGTTGTTTTTTCACCCATTAGTTTTCAAGAAGAAAATGTGTTCTGGAAACTTGATATTGAAACATGACATTTAGTATCTCACTCTGTTACTGAAAAATAAAACACTTAAAAAATGGCTTAGTCTATGAAGGCAGAGTCTATCCACCTTTGAGGAAGAGATGTGAGCACAACAGTATTGCATTTTCTTATCCGGGACAACAGTGTTCATGGCTAAATGATGTGTTCAGAAGATAACGTGCCACACCTCACAGTTTGTGCCCACGCAGCCCTGCGGTGCAGACTTCTCCCTTTATACTACTGGAATAGCCAGTTTTTCTTTTCATTGACAGACATCGTTTTATGGTCAGGTGGTTTCTCAGAAATGAGGACTGTGTTTACAGTAAATTGAGTTAAAAAAAAAAAATCCATCTCAGACCCCTTTATACACAAGGTGTTTTTTTCTGTTGTGTTGCAGAGTTATACAAGTTTGTTAGGAAATCACTGTTGAGGCCATGAGAATCAGTGTTTGTTACACACATTTATTTCTTCATGTATTGCTACTTTGTTCTATTTTATTGCCTATCGTACTGTTGTTGTTTTGTTAATTCTAATTTAAAATATCTGAAAATGTGTTTTTGTGTATTTTCTGTGCGCAGCATGGAGGGGGCTACAAGTGCATTTCATATGCAATGGCCTATTTTACACAACTTAATGTTAATAAGTTATTTCTCAGTGTCTGAATGAGCTACTCTTCAAACATGCTATCAGCTGTTTCAGTATAGTGTTTGAGCTGCTAATGTTGTCACACAAGTTGAAGCTTTATACTTTACGCAAGCATTTGTGAAAAAGACAAATAGGATACATCATGTTGGTACTTGCTAAGCTTGTATGTAAAGAACATTTAAGCATTTTAGAAACATTTTAACTGACTGCATATTCTGTGATCATTTCATGAACTATAGGTTTGGTCCACAACAGACAATGTGGTGCAAACTGTGTTTAGAGTTTTGAAAATGTGACTACAGATTGGGCAAAAGGATGTTAATGATTGAAAAAACAAACAAACAAACAAACAAACAAAACTAAGCCTAAATGTCCATATAACGATTAGGCCATTCAAAATGTCCATCACAATATCCCACAAACCAAAGGTGATGTCTACAAATTGCTTGTTTCATCAGACCAACACTCAAAAATTTAAAATACATTCAGTTTACAATAACATGGGACAAATAAAAGCCACATATTGTCGCAGTCTTAAGCATATTTAGTTGAAAGATGACTTAAACAATTAATTTATTGTCAAAAGTTCAATATAACCTAAACATGTACAACTCCCATAAGGAGACTTACAAACAATAATGTTTTAATATTAAGGCTATTATAGCCTATTGCACATGACAGGTTTTTTTTTTTCTGAGACGTGCTGTTTGGGCTGCTCTTTTTCTGACAGCTTTGTGATATCATGCTATTAAAGAGCATAAAGAAAGATCCTGGGCATGTCCTCCTTCTTAGGATAGAGCTTTCAATGTGAATCTCAGGGAATGTTGTTTTTTCACCCATTAGTTTTCAAGAAGAAAATGTGTTCTGGAAACTTGATATTGAAACATGACATTTAGTATCTCACTCTGTTACTGAAAAATAAAACACTTAAAAAATGGCTTAGTCTATGAAGGCAGAGTCTATCCACCTTTGAGGAAGAGATGTGAGCACAACAGTATTGCATTTTCTTATCTGGGACAACAGTGTTCATGGCTAAATGATGTGTTCAGAAGATAACGTGCCACACCTCACAGTTTGTGCCAACGCAGCCCTGCGGTGCAGACTTCTCCCTTTATACTACTGGAATAGCCAGTTTTTCTTTTCATTGACAGACATCGTTTTATGGTCAGGCGGTTTCTCAGAAATGAGGACTGTGTTTACAGTAAATTGAGTTAAAAAAAAAAAAAAAATCCATCTCAGACCCCTTTATACACAAGGTGTTTTTTTCTGTTGTGTTGCAGAGTTATACAAGTTTGTTAGGAAATCACTGTTGAGGCCATGAGAATCAGTGTTTGTTACATATAGTTATTTCTTACTTTATTGCTACCTAGTTCTATTTTATTGCCTATTGTACTGTTGTTGTTTTTTCATATTATTTCATAATATATATATATATATATATATATATATATATATATATATATATATATATATATAGATATATATATATTAAAAATAATTTTCATAATATTTGAAAATGTGTTTTTGTGTATTTTCTGTGTGCAGCATGGAGGGGGCTACAAGTGCATTTCATATGCAATGGCCTATTTTACACAACTTATGTTAATAAGTTATTTCTCAATGTTTGAATGAGCTACTCTTCAAACATGCTATCAGCTGTTTCAGTATAGTGTTTGAGCTGCTGATGTTGTCACACAAGTTGAAGCTTTATACTTTACGCAAGCATTTGTGAAAAAGACAAATAGGATACATCATGTTGGTACTTGCTAAGCTTGTATGTAAAGAACATTTAAGCATTTTAGAAACATTTTAACTGACTGCATATTCTGTGATCATTTCATGAACTATAGGTTTGGTCCACAACAGACAATGTGGTGCAAACTGTGTTTAGAGTTTTGAAAATGTGACTACAGATTGGGCAAAAGGATGTTAATGATTGAAAAAACAAACAAACAAACAAACAAACAAAACTAAGCCTAAATGTCCATATAACGATTAGGCCATTCAAAATGTCCATCACAATATCCCACAAACCAAAGGTGATGTCTACAAATTGCTTGTTTCATCAGACCAACACTCAAAAATTTAAAATACATTCAGTTTACAATAACATGGGACAAATAAAAGCCACATATTGTCGCAGTCTTAAGCATATTTGGTTGAAAGATGACTTAAACAATTAATTTATTGTCAAAAGTTCAATATAACCTAAACATGTACAACTCCCATAAGGAGACTTACAAACAATAATCATAATATTGATAATAAACCATCAGTGCCACACCCACTCACACTAAAAAAAATCATGTCCCATTTAAATCCTAATCCAGAACTGTTGATGAATGGCCTTAATTTGCATGTTCACACCATGGAAAGAATTTCTAAATGAAAGCAAACTGAAGCATTTACTTTTGAAGCTACGAAAGAAACCATATTTCATTCATATCCAAGAAGATTTGAGATTCAACAGTTTTATTGGAGCAATAATTAAGAAGTTGATAAATTAGTTTCATCAGTTTGTTTTTAAGATACACTGTAATAACTGATTTCCCCCACAGGATGGCACTACAGCTCGTTTTAAATCATAAATGCTGTCAGGGTCTGTCCTAATAACACCCTGTCTGCAGTTCATCCTCACAAATAATAATTAATTTGTAAGTCTGAAACAGAAATAGGTCTGTCACTTAATTTATGTTCCTTTCTTGGCAGTCTGAGGCAAACACAGATTATAAAATGAGGACTGATCCAGAGATGACATAGCCTGGTTCCAGACCATAGACCCCGCCCACTCAACAGAGTAGGCTTGCATCTCTGGTCTGGCATACTGCAATGAATTTGCGATTTATCTCGTCCAAACGATGGACGGACCAATGAACGCCGGGGGTGGGGGCGGGTCTAGCGATTAGCCAATCAGGGCCACGCTGATGTCAAACTGTATGCCGGTGGGTAACTGGTGAGGATTAGGGGGAATCGAGAATGGTTCCAACTGGTTCAATTCATCGACATCATTAGCCTTTATGCTTAACAATTCCCTTATCGATTCTTTTCATTACGCCGAATCTTTACGTCAATGACGCACGTCACACTGGTCAGTCAGCAGTACGTTCAACAACAAAGAAGACGTAATGGTGGAGAGACAGAAGCGGTCAAAAGCTTGGTTTCACTTCATCAAAAAAGACTCATGACATTCACTCATCACAACAGCATGACGTGCAATTTATGCAGCACCGTGATTACATGCAAGGGTGGAAACACCACCAGTGCTACACTGATTTGTTTTCCACTACAGGGCTCTACTGTGCAAGCATTTTAACATTACTCGCATTTGCGACTAAATAGTTTTGTGCGAGCAAAATAAATCATTCAGCACACTGTGCGAGTCCAGATTTCAACCAGCAGCAGAAACGAAAGGGGAACCCTGCCGGTTGTGGGTTGAACGGGGGTCACAGACACAGACACAGACAGGAATACGTATTCCTGTCAACTACGACGGCCATAGTGCTCCGCGCCGCAAGATAACAGCTTACTGGCGACCAAGAAGCCCAGCTCCAGGTCCAATAATTTCCTCTTCTTGGTGTCATGACTGCCAGCTGAACACAGGTATGTGACGTGTCAGAGGAGAAACGAGCCGTTCACATTTCCACAAACCTCACCGCACTTTAGGGACTGTTCTTTACCTGTCAGGGGAGGAGGGTGGCTGGTTGATTTTTATTTTATTTGTTTATTTTATTTTGATCCCCCCTATGTTAATCACTTATTGATGCTGTTTTTGAAGTATGAATAAGTCAATAAGTAATTTATTCCATTGAAATATCATTGATGTATTATAGAAAAGTGATTTATCTTTTTATAAATGACAAAAGGCACATCTGCCACTTTCACTGGTATCTTACCGTGGGTCCCAATTTTGGTACCGTGACAACACTAACAGATTCTGTAACGTTATTTGACGTAGATGAAAAGTTTACCACTCTGGAAGGCAGCGCATTGCTCTGTGCAGAGCACTCAGAGGGGAAAGGTGGGAATAATGGGGTGGATCAAACCATTTTTTCAACCAAGTACTGTATGGTTTTGACACTTTTCTAGCTTGTTAAAAAAGGACATACAGTAAAAAAAATAAATAAATAAATAAAAATCTCTCAAATTTTGGGGTTGCTGGGATTCAATTTAGGGGTGCTTCAGCACCCCCAAAAATGGGCTAAAAACATCTATGAAGAAAAAAAAGGCCACGAGCACGAGGTTAAAATCCATTCATGAGTTAAATATCATTTTTCATGCCATTTTGTTCATTTTGTCTCATGTTGCCCATTATCACGTGGGCATCCTGTAGCATCATGATTCCTCACCAGGAAAGTGACTGTAGCAGAAATTCATCTTCATTGCAGCCCCGACACAACAGAGGGCCTAAGATGCTGTAGTTAGCGTTTGCTATTTTCCAATGAATATATCATCTTAAAATTTGTAAAAAATAGTTGAAGTTTTTAGTTCAAGCTTTATCAAACGTTTATTTTGAAATCTATCTCGTAATCCAACTGAACACCTGATGAATTCAGAGTATCTATGGAAACATCTCAGAGGCTGAGAGCACTGATAAAAGCCAGCTAACTAATGTAGTGGTGGTGTAGGGAGGTGGCCTGTGATTCATGGTCACGACTTCCAAACTGAGACAGTAAACGCAAAGTGCAGCCAGTGAAATGTTGGCTCACTTCACATGTAGCAGTGTTTACATGTAGCCACTAAATCACATGTGGGACAGACGTGAGGGCTTTGATACCATAAGATGCCTCATAGAGTAATGAGATCACACAGGTGGTCCGTCTTTTTCCTTCCACACACTGTGTTGCATTGTGGTTTCGGCGGTTGCGTTGACCTTACGGTGATGTGATGTAGCAGTGAAGAGTTTCATGTTCTAACCAGGTGAGAGGTGTACTTTCAGACTCTGAGCGTGTGTGTGTTTAACAGTGGAAGCAGATCTGATGTATGTGGACACACACTTAGCCTCGTCTGTGTTACAAAGTTACTCACTGCAGCCCTGTATTTGGGTTTATTCTTATTTCAACATGCCCAAACAACTGCAGTCAGCCAAGCTAATCAAAGTGACTCCAAATCACTGAAGCTAATTAGAGATCATGTGTCAGGTCAGTGGTGCATGGACGCACATGGTCAATACCCCACAATGGCAAAGAGTGACACACACACACTCACATAAATCTCCAGCTTGGTCTTAATTGCGAAGTTGCACCTGTTGTCTTGTTTTTACATTCTTTGTTGAATTCAGAAACCCAAGACTTGAGATGAAGAAAAATGTTAAATAATGGAATTTTAAAAAAGATGATTATTAAAAAAAAGTATAGCAAAATGATATAAATAAATGAGGTGATGATATTTCTGTTTACTTTAGAAGTTATTATACACTGTATGCTGTGATTCTGATCTGGGAAACATTAAAGACATTCATAGCCAGTCTCATGATTTTGTGTCTTTATTGAACCAGTGAACAGAGGTAAGTAAATGTTTACAACACCACATATAGAATGAATGATATTTTTAATTCCTTTAAAATGTAAATATTTGGAATCTGATCATTTACAGAAACAAAAAACAGGGATTCAAACTTCTGAGTTTAAATAAAGATCACAAATACTAAATTTGCTTTAAACAAACTTTGTGTCATGTATACATTTTGACAAAAGAATGTTCTCGATCACTGAGAATTCGGACACATCATGTCCTAGCAGAAAAGCTGTAAAATTATAACAAGACAGTAAGTCTGTGAAACATTTTTTAAGGGTTTTTTTTATTATGAAATTAATGTAATTTATGAAATATTTTGATCTGCTCCTTTTTAAAAAACAAAAACAAAAAAAAAAAACTTCTAAACTGGCCCTGTGCAACCAAACACTCATGTCTCAGGCAAGAAATTTGCTCCCTCAAATCAATAAGAAATGGGATAAAAGTCTTCAAAATCTAGAGCTAACAGTTCATACTGATGACATCAGTGTAAAATGTAAGGAGCACAGAGCAAGAATTCAAGAAGGGACTGACAGCTGGAGAGGAAGGCCCAAGACAGACTTAAGTAAGTAAGTAAAATGTACTACTATAATGTATTTATATATATATATATATATATATATAAATATATATATATATATATATATATATATATGTTCACCCTTTAATGATGTGTCCAAGTTTTTTGTCAACTCTCAAATTTACATACACATCCTAAGGACTCCTGTCTCACTTCCTGGTGTCCAAAAAGGTGGGAATGCTGCTCAAGTACTGGTAAGCTTTCTATGTTTTGATAAATTCATTACATAATATTGCTATCATAACATGTCAACTTTGAAGCCCTTCGAAATCAAAACTAAAAAATAAATGTGGTTTCAAAATTAGTATTTTGATTAGCATTAGGAGAACACTCAGCAAATTTGAAAAATAAAAAGGCTACTCTGTACAACTGCAGTGAAATTATTAAATATATAACTTTTTGCCAACTCTGTCAGATCTTACCTCTGACATCAATTATGCTATTCAAGACAAAATTAAATGACTGGCAGGTTGGCCCATTACAAGGTTTAAAAATCAAGACTTTGTTCGTGTCAGATATATTTTCAGAGCCTAATTGAAGACTAGAAATCAAAAACCCCCAAAAGTAAGGTTCTATCCAAGTTCTCAAGAATGAGTCTCATAAAGAGGGAAGACATTTTAATTGATTAAACAAAGTAAATATGTGACATCAGATACTTCATAGAAATGTAAAAATAAAAATAGTATTAAGCAAAAATATTACATAAACTGAAAATGTATTTGTCACCAGATATTTAATTAAGATAAAAACGAAGATATTCCAGATTTCAAGGTAAGGAAATTACATGCTCTTCTCATGTAGATAAGGAAAAATCATTGTCATGTATAATCTACATGTTGACATTGACACTGAGTGATCTTTTAATACATTGAAAATGTAAATATTTTGTATAAGATACTTCTGAGAAACAAAAACAAATCTATTCTCACTTTTGATTAAACAATCACATATCATACTTAATTATGACAATACCACATAAAGACTGAGTGGTGTTTAAACAAGGAAAAGTCAAATATTTTGCATCAGATACTTCACAAAAAAGAGATTTTAAAGTCTGAGTTAAAGATAAACTTAAAAACGTATATACTGTATGTAGAACCAGGTACTTAATTAAAATAAAAGAAAGACATTCCAAATTTTGAGTTACGAAAATTACATATCGCACTCAATTCAATAAGACCCACATGTTGACTTTGAAACTGCGTGATCTTTTAATACATTGAAAATGTAAATATTTTACATTAGAAACCTATTAGAAACAAAAAACAATCTATTTTAATTTTTGAGTAAACAATCACATACCATACTTAATTATGACAATACCACATAAAGACTGAGTGGTGTTTAAAAAAGGAAAAAGTCAAATATTTTGCATCAGATACTTCACAAAAAAATAGATTTTAAAGTCTGAGTTAAAATGATACCAGGTACCTAATTTAAATAAAACAAAGACATTCTAAATTTTGAGTTATGAAAACAACATATTACATTCAATTAGATAAGACTCTGATGTTGACATTGAAACTGGGTGATTTTTTAATACATTGACATTGTGAATAATTAGCATTAGGTACTTCACTGAAACAAAAATCAAGCAGACACTAACTATGAGTAAACAACAGCATCTCATACTTGAACAGATTTTTCAAAGTGTCCTACTATGACAATATCACATAAAGACTGAGGGGTGATTTAAAAAAGAAAATAAATTTGACATCAGATACTTCACAGAAACAAAAACACTCAATGAAAGATATAATATCGCATTTGATTAACTGTGTACATCTTTTCAGCGGCAGTGACATTCATCTGTCACACATGAAGCATGTTTAGTGTGATCTCAGGTAAAAGTGAGCACTAATGATTTGCAGTGATTTTCTTATATTTTCCTATTTCAAGCCTCAGTGGTAAAATATATCTGAGCACTGACAATATCTTTAACCTTGTCATCTTGTATATACAGTGTTACTGATTGTCTTCAGTATCGTTCAGAACACATAAGATCAAAAGATCCATGTGAGGAAAGTGAATGTATATGAGGAGGATGTACACCTCTGTAACCACAATGTCGTTTCTCACTTGATGTTAAAGGACTCTTTGATGCTTGCCTCTGCTTGCTTACATGTAATACCTTTCCAGCTGGCAGGAATATCGGCAGGCTTTGCATCATATTCTTTGGCAAACTTATCATTGAACCTTTCCAGTACATATTTCCAGTAGTCTGATGCCTGGAGGCTTGCTTCTGGAACAATTTTCCAGTCAGGGAAAATTTCTTTGTAACGCTTGTAAGGGTGCCGTTGACCATTGGTAGCATTGCAGCGAAAACAAATGTCAGTGAGCACAGAGGAACTGCATATGTCAATGGCAAGTTTATTGGTCCCACTCCACCTATATGAACCCAGACCATCTGGCCGATGTAGTGACGTCCAGTGCTCAGTGTGGGTTTTTTCTCCTGCCTCACAAGGTGCTTTGCAGAATGGACACTGTTTACCACATCCAATCAGTTTGGTGAAAAGCTCACTCTGAGGATTCACATTGAGTTTTCTTAATTTCATTTGGATGTTTGTTTCTTTAAACTCTTCTCTAAGAGCTTCTGCCATGTCCTTCAGACAGTCAGTGAGCCAGTGAGCAAACTGTTCTGGGTTGGCATTGTTCAGGATCATGAAAGCACCAAGAGCATCCTGGGAAATGACCAGTTTATCACTAAGCTCCTGACAGACATCTTCAACAAATGTCTTCAAGTTGCAACTCTTTTTGGTTTTAGCTTTGTTGATAGCATTAGTTATGTTCCTGATGCTTGACTGAACATGTTTATCCTCAAGCTCAAACATGGTAGACCCTTTTGAGAAGCGTTCTACTATTTGGTCGAGGATCCATTTCTTTACATAATACTCATATGAGCCAATGTAGCTCAGATAGCTTTCAAAGTCATCCTTTGTGAGCAAATCCAGTAAAATTGTATACTGGAGGTATATTCGTGTGCTGAACTGCTGGCTTGTCATCATTTCACCAATGATATCAGGACCCAAGGAACGCTTGACAAAGTCTTCGACTGCAGGCTTCAGGCAGCAGTTTGTGAATTCTTCTGCCTTCTTCTGGCACTGGTCTTGATTATGGAACACATCTTTAAAATCAGCGCGAAACTTAGCTTTGTTTTCATTCAGACACCTGTAGGGATCATTCTCATGTATGAAATCTTCATGCATTTTCTGAAACTGTCTGGCTGCATCTCCACAGATGTGCTGTTTCAGAGAAACTTCAAACTCAATCTCTGTCTTCACTTCCTTATTGTTTTGCAGCTTCTCGTCAATCATGTGGAGGATCTCCTGAATGTAAGTGTCATGGTAATTGCTTTTTCTTCCCACTTTTCCAGTCACAAACTGTTTGCAATCTGCTATGATACTGTCAGCCACTTGATGTACAGCCTTTATGTGATCTTCAGTGTTGAAGAACTTGTGTTTCAACTGGTCGAAAGAGCCTTCTGCAGTATATTTGAAAGGAACAAGTCCACATTCCGTCAGGCTTTTTTCACTTAACAACCGACAGACATGGCTTCCCTTACGTCTTAGATTTTCTCTCAGGTAGTGGTACACCCTTGCAAAGACATCAGCAGGCTTTTGCTTAGAGAAGGAGAGTTCCTTCACCATTCTGACCACCATTCAGCTCTCCATTTCTCGTCGAAGGGTCTTTGCACTGTTTGCGAAGTCTTCTCTGTATCCTTCAACTAGATAGACGTGACCCTCTGTTTGCTTGAAGTACTGTGACAAATTGTCAAGAAGCTTTGTCTCCCATTCCGTCAGCACTGTGCACGCTTCACTTTTCAAATGGTCAAGAAATTGTTTCATATCAGGTTTCTCAGATTCCACAGCAAATATGCCAAAATTGGAAATTCTTGTCTCAGCATTTGTAACCCATGTGTACATTTCTTTTTTGAATTCCCATTCCCATTTGTTGAATTCTGTGCACAGCCTCATGTATGCATCAGCCACCAGGCTGTTTCTGAAGATGAAGTTTTCATGCTTTACTGCATTCCACAGGCTTTTCATCCACTCTGTAAACTCCAAGATATTATTAGCAGATGACTCACAACGTCCCAAAATTTGGATGACATTTTTCTTGAGCTCATATACAGCTTCGCTGTACCCTGCATTGACTGGTGCCATTGGTGGGTTTCCATTCCACAGTCCAGGAATGTACCAGTTCCCAGTGTCTGGACTGTACTCCATCACATCACTGAAGCTCATGCTCTCCTCTTTCTTTTCCATTTTGGCTGCTGCCTGGGTCATCTCATTTAACTGCTGCAAGAGCAGTTTCCTGTCTCGTAAGTTCTTCTCATGAGCTGAAACATCCGACACATTCTGGTGGACAAACTGACATTTGGGCTTTTTGCCCACCTCTGTCATCCTGAGAAAAGCATGCACAACTATTTGTAGGATGTCTTTCATTTCTGTTGAATTCTCCATTGCGATATTGATGATGGTGATATCACTCAGCCCCACAACAAGTGTTGCAAGCTCATTGTCGTGCTCATGGCTATTATCCAGTTGTGCAAGCTCTGGTGACTTTAAGCCCTCAGTGTCAATGATCACCATGAAGTCACAGTTCAGGACTTTTTGAACATCTTCATTGATCCTGATGAGCAACATAAAGGCACCTCGAGTGCATCGACCACTGCTGACTGCAAACTGCACTCCAAACATGGTGTTGAGGAGAGTAGACTTTCCTGTGCTCTGAACTCCAAGAACTGTGACCACC
Organism: Epinephelus fuscoguttatus; assembly: GCF_011397635.1. Classification (NCBI taxonomy): domain Eukaryota; kingdom Metazoa; phylum Chordata; class Actinopteri; order Perciformes; family Serranidae; genus Epinephelus; species Epinephelus fuscoguttatus. The sequence continues at coordinate 26,870,013 of NC_064774.1, forward strand.
AGTATCTTGTTCTTAGGAGACACCAAGCCATTGAGCTGAGAGAGGACGTCACTCACCCATCTGAGAGGTATGTTGGAGGCATCTCCATCTACAAGCTCAAGGGGAAATCCATCAAGTAACAATTCTGCACATAGTTTGGGCAGATGTTGTAACTGTTTACATGATGGGTCTGTTTCTGGAAGAGACAGTGAAGCCTCATAGATCTGACCCATTTCACGGAAGAAGTGTTCAGTCCCCAGTGAGCTGTTGGAGAGTTGTCTGTCAATTTCTTTGATCTCCTCTTTGTTCTCAGAACTTTTGCATTTCTTTTTGTACTGATCTCGGAGGCCAGACAGTTTTTCTCGAGATATGTTATCAAGGTTCATTCGCATCCATTTCAGGAAATAGCACCTCTCTATCCCTGGGCTTGATATTGCGGTGATAAAACATGTCATTGCATTTGACATGTCACAAGAGTTCTGTTTATCCCTAAGTTCTGTTTTCTGTATCTCAAGGTCACTTTTGTAGTTTTCTATGTTCTGGGACCCAACATTTCGAAGCCGAAATTGTTCCTTCTCTAAGCGAGTCAGTTCCTTCCATATTTGGCCTTGCAAGGGTAGCTGAGTGTCTTTGTATTTAAGGATGTCTTGAATTTCTGCAGTAATGGCATCTGCATTTTTCTTGGCAGTCTGGCACTCTGCAGAGTCTTCATCAACCAAGATTCCCAGTTCATGGCCAATGTCAGCCATCTGCTCAATTTGCATCTTCATCTTTGAGTTCTCAACTACATTGTTGACTGTTCTCTGCAAGTTTTTGACAAAGTCTGCATCATTCATCTGCTTCTTCTTTATAAGGATGTTATTGTTCTTCAAGCCTAACTTGGTTGCTACCTTTTTTAAGGCATCTTTACTGGAGCTATTGATTTGATGGTTACCTACCAAAAAGATCTGTGCCTTGTGGTGTTGGTTGGTGAGCAGCTCGCACTCAGAGTCCAAATTGTCAAAGAACACAAAAACTGCTGCTGATGTCTGACACAAAAAAGAAAATTGTGTTTAAAACGAGGTAATGTCTCCACGAAGATTAGCTACAGCTACTGGCTCACTGAAAATATCCATGTTTTTGTTCCCACAAGGAAGGTACCAAGTCATTTCAACCAGTCCATTGGATATTCTCCTTGGACTGTCGCCACACTCCATGTTACAGTGAACAAATGTATCACGGTACTGCTGAGAATTGCTCAGAAGCTTATTGAGGATCTCTGACTTGGACAGGGAGCACTCACCCAGTCTCACAAAAGATATCATTGGAAGTTCAGAGAGAACAATTCTTTGTTCAATGAAGCCCTTGGACTCTGAAAGTGACTGAGGTCTGTACTTTTTAACGATGTCTCTCATGGCCCAAAGCATGAGTGTGCACTGCTTTGTGTCACAATTGGGAAGCAACAGAGGCACAGAAAACTGACACATAGACATTTTGAGTGCCATTTCCTGTTGTACAAAAGCATCAGAACACAGAAAGAGAGCAGTGATTATGTCAAGGGGGTTTAACATGTCACCTGAATGTTGGCTGTCGAACCTATCATCAATATTTAACTCTGTATTCCCTGACCTGAGAACATCACAGTTTGACTCACACGCATGTACATTTCATATTCCTAGCTGTCACATTAACCATCATCAGTTTCTTCAGAAAATAACAGAGTAACACTCTTCTTATCAATCTGTAGTACTGTGCTCAGTGATAGCTTCTCTGTGTAGTGCTGCTCCAACCCCAGATCTTTTAATAACATCTCCAGGTCTATCTCTGAGGACATAAAGATGTTTATTTTAAACCAATCATGAGTGATAAGAGACAAACATGGATCAAAAGTTAATTTACGTGTGCATGCATGCCAAAATGGTCACACAGTGCACAATTTTGCACAATTTTTGTGTTTGAACTGAAGGAACCTACAAACGTCCATGTAACCAAGTAGAAACAGAGTTTCCTATTTTATTAAGAAATAATTTAATTTAATTTAATTTAATTTAAGACTTATTCATTATTTTATTCTCATATTACTTGCTGGTTCACCAAACTATGTTTTTTTTAATTATGTGGTTGATTTATTTGCCTGTCAAGATTACTTAATTGTTATCTGCCAAATCACGCAGTAATGCAATACTATAGGAGGGAAGAAGCAAGTCCCAAAATTAGTGTGAGCCGTAGCTGTATTGTTTATTTTGTAATTAATTTGGTATTTTTGAATAAATTTAATATCATTGTTATCCTATTAAACAAGGTTGGTTATAAACAGTGTTCATGAAGATGTTAAAATGTTAAAATGTTAAAAGGTGAAGATAAAATCTATAACCTCAACACAGATTTTAAGGTGTAAGAGAATTCATTTTGAATTGTATTTCAGTTCATGATTTAAAAACAATCATATAAGAATTCATCGTTTAAGATTTGTAATCACAATTAATGATTAAAAGATTTAGTCATCATAATTTCATGATTAAAAATCTAAAAACAATTCATAATTCATTTAATATGGATTAAAAACATTCCATGAAGTGATGTGAGTTGAAGCTATTGCTATTACAGGACTATGTCATATAGTAATAACTTTTTCTGAGAAAATTGAATTAATCTGACACAGGGCCATAAGTGATTGAAATGTTATGACTGTAAACAACAACTGTTTTATATTGTTATGCAGGCTAGGTTTTTGATACCACTGGAAACTTTCTTGGATTCTGGAAACTGGAACCAAGGGGGATGGCGAGCTACTGGGAAATCTGATTGCTTCATTCAGCAGAGAGGGAACTCATCCATTCCTTCTTCCTTGCACATGTTCACCAGCGTGGTAGGATCTGACATGACACGATCCATGATGTAGATTTATTACAAATACCTAGGGTGCACCCAGAAGATCAAAAGACACTGACTGATACTTACAGGAACTTCAATAAACTCTTCGACTAAACTTAAAGGATCCATCTGACAAAACTATACAACTTGACTGAAAGAACCTGAACTGAACTCTGAATTGAAGTTGAACTTTATTGCACTTTGATATCCCAATTGAGTTGAAATGTTGATGTTGATGGGCTCAAGAAAATGTATTTTCTTTTCATAGAGATGCCGGCTGCCAAGTTGTAAACTTCATTTTATTTTAATTTTTTTTTTATTATTTTTTTTTTTTTTACAATGTTTTGAATGTAAGGTTTTATATAACTATACCTGGGTCTGTGTTTCTCCTTCCTGACTATTACACAACACAGCATTTACCTCCACAAATATAGACACTGGTCCACTAGCCAACAAAATCAAAGCTTACTTTTGGTCCTCAACCACTAGCAGGTCAGCAGGGTACGGTTACATCCATAAAACTATTTCTGTGGTTGTTGTCTTGTGTGCACAATAATTGGACTCCACCCCTGGTCAATTCAATTGATTGGCCATAATTTAGAAAATCTTATTTGGAAGCCATGAGGTTCAAAGACCTGCCCGCAAAGCTCAAAGACAGGATTGTGTCAAAGCACCTGTAGGTCTGGGGATGGCTTAAAATTTCTGCTGCATTGAAGATTCCTAAGAGCACAGTGACCTCCAACATTCTTACATGCAAGTTTGGATTAACCAGGAATCTTAGAGCTTGCTGCCCAGCCAAAGTGAGCAATAGGGGTGAAAGGCCCTGGTAGAACCCGATCGTCACTGTAGCTGAGCTCCAGTGGTTTTTCATGGAGACTGGAGAAACTACCAGAAGGACCAATATCCCTTCAACACAACACTGATCTTGACTTTGTGGCCAGACAGGAGCCTCCTCTCCTCACGTTAGTGAAAGATATGAAAGCCTGCTTGAAGTTTGCAAAAAAGCATGGACTCAATTCTAAGCGTCACATCTGGAGGAAACCAGGCACAACTCATCACCTGTGCGCTACCATTCCCACCTTGACACATGTTGGCAGTGGTGGACTGGGAGAAAAAAAACCCTGCCCTGGCATGTTGGCCCAGAACGGCACACCACAATTGTTCACACAAATGTGAGATCACATAAGCATATATAAGAAACACAAAAAACACTGTCAGATAAACTGAACACTGATCATCTTGTTACAATGCAATGTTCTGCTGGTAAATCTTGCATCCTGACATTCATGTGGATGCCACCTACCTACTGTAAAATACTCCATCCACCCAAACACCACTGCACACCAAGTATCCTCCCTCATGGCAATGACAGTCCCAGTGGCTGGTGAACCAGGTTTGCTGCAGTTCAACATTTAAAGTACTGCACGTGTATTATTAAAATGCAAATAAACAACCTAGCCAACAAAAAAGAAAATAAGATAAAAAAAAGCTTTAATTTGCTTTCAGTTACATGTTGTGTGTTATAATAATCATATAAATCAATAATCAATCAAAAAAGAATTACAAATTAACTTGTTCAGAAGAATAAACAATAAAATAATAGATGACACCGTAAAGTAATAATAAAATGTACAAATTAACTTTCTAATTGAACTAGGGATACACTGATTTTGAAATTCTGCGTCAATACTGATACCATTGTTTAAAATAACAATTTCAGGAATAGCCAATACCGATATTTCTATATTGGTGTTTGCTTTTTGTTGTTATTCATTCTTCTTTTGTGCCACGGAAACACAGAAAGTTACACTGTAAAAAATAAATGAACAGTTTTAAAGTCATTCAGCCCTTCAATACACTACCTTTAAATGAGCACAAATTCAATCATACAATTTATTGAACAATCTTTAAAATAACCTTCTTTCACATGAAAAACATCTTTTAAAAAAATAAGGAAAAAACCTTTTTACTATATTTGACACATCATAAGTCCCTCACTAATAAATATTTCATAGTGCTGTGTAAAGCTGTGTAGAGCTCCAGACACAATCATAACTGCATGGACAAGCAAGTTCATCTCTGCATCCATCTTAGTGTCGGAGGAGGCACCAAGGCAAGCATGGAGGGATCAAACATCAGCTAAGAGCCATATGTTCACTGCTGAGCATCATGCTAGCCAACATGAAGGCGTTGGATAATAAACTTGATGATCTTCATGTGTTCATGGCATATCAGCAGTGCTTAATTTGAGCCGGAACGTACTGGAACGCACCAGGATCTTTTCAGAAAAGGCCCTGGTGCGTTCCGTAACTAATTTGCATGGGTCTAGAACTTTTCACATCTAAAAACTACATGCAGTTGGCTGATGTCACTAGTGTTGCAGGGTATTCTGGTAATGGTACTAAAACTAAAGTCCTATTGCAAGAGGGTGAGTGTCCATGCGCCGTCCAATAACGGTGCGCGCTGGTCAATAACGGCGCACGCTGGCCACCTGGCACTCAATATGCTGCTGTAGTGGTTTGTTTTCCAGACATGTGAGTATGTCTGAGCAGTGAAAGTTATTTATTTATTTATTTTTTACTTGTTGGCAGTGATCTGTTTTCCACAGAGCTCTACGTGCAAGCATTTTACTCGCGACTAAAAATAGTTTTGTGCCAGCAAAATAAATCATTCAGCACGCTGTGCGAGTCCAGATTTCAACCAGCAGCAGAAACGAAAGGCGAATCCTGCCAGTTGTGGTTGAACGGGGGTCACAGACAGGATACGGAGGCTCATAGTGATCCGCGCCGCAACATAACGACTTACCGGCGACAGAGAGTCCGACTCCAGGTCCAGTAATTTCCTCTTTCGTTGGCGTCATGACTGCCCAGTAGTACCTGGACAGCCGAGCCGTGGCGGCACACAGGTATGTGACGTGTCAGAGGAGAAACGAGCCGTTCACATTTCTCTCTTTGTGTCAGTAACGGCCCACAAACCTCACGGCACTTTAGGGACTGTTCTTTACTTATGGAGGGACTGTTCTTTACTTGTCAGGGAAGGAGGGTGGCTGGTTGATTTTATTTATTTATTTATTTTATTTTGATCCCCCCTATGTTAATCACTTATTGGTGCTGCTTTTGAAGTATGAATAAGTCAATAAGTAATTTATTTCTTTGAAATATCACTGATGTATTATAGAAAAGTGATTTATCTTTTTATAAATGACAAAAGGCACATCTGCCTCATTTTTGCTGTGGAACAGTGATACTACTCAGAACCATGATACTTTCACTGGTATCGTACCGTGGGTCCCAATTTTGGTACCGTGACAACACTAGATGTCACAACCATTCCATTCGGAGTCGTGCAGTGAGGCGGCTCGGGTGCCACTTTTGGGAGTGGCCCAAAGTGTTCCCCTACTTCTGATTTTACAAATTAAGCCCTGCATATCAGTTTCCAGCAGGATATCAGAAACTGTAATGTGCTTTGCCTCACCGAAACTTGGCCATATCCTGAAATACTGGACAGCACCATTCAACCAGAGGACTCTGTTTCCATATATTAATGTGACAGAGCAGCGGACTCCAGGAAAAAAAGGAGAGGAGGTGTATGCTTTATGGACTCTTTCAGGGACGACGTCACAATGATGTCAGTTTGTTAGCTGGAGGCAAAACATGACTTTCCACCACAGGGCTGTGGTCTACATAGGAGTCTTAAAATGTCATCTTAGGGGCGTCGGTGGCTTAGTGGTAGAGCAAGTACCCCATGTACAAGGCTGTTGCCGCAGCGGCCCGGGTTCGACTCCAGCCTGTGGCCCTTTGCTGCATGTCACTCCCTCTCTCTCTCTCTCTCTCTCTCTCTCTCTCTGTCTCCCCCTTTCATGCTTGGCTGTCCTAGAGCTTAGATTCTCTGCCCGAGCCCGAGCCCAGCCTGAGCCGGCCCAGCCCTGCCCGCAGTCAGATATGACCTTTTTGGGTTTTTTTTTTAAAGCTATGATTTGATAATGAAATGTTATAGGCTATGTATTATAAAAAGTAAAATTAAACCACACTTTGTATGACACATAAAGTTACAACAAAGTTAGTTACAATGTTGCAACGGTTAGGCCACACCCTGCCTTTCTGAAACCCCGCCTTTCCGAAAATAGACCTCCATTCTTTGTCATAGCGGGATTTCCCATTTTTTCTAAAGGCCCTGCTTTTCCGAATATTGGGGACAACCCCTCCATTCCGAAATCCCACTGCAGGGAAATGTTAAAAAGTGATCCGTTCATCCCCGCCCTCCCCATAAATGAAGACAGTGACATATTTTCAATAAAAAAACAATGAGTTGAACGTTCATTTCAAGCTTTTGTAGTAGGCTACAGCTTATTTCAGAATTGTGCGGTGTTTGATATAGAAAACTGAGAAATATGGACTTGAAAATCAAGAGTCGGGGTGGTTCAGAATAGAGGGCTGTCCTCTGTTGGAACATTGTGCGCGCACAGCCTTTCACCACCTGGATCCTAAAATTAACACCTGTTTTATTACATAATCATGCTTCAGTGTTGCGCCATTCATTAAGATCCTATATTTCTGTCATTCAAATAACAAGAATTGAGGTTTAATACTCTTAATTGTAACAGCCAACTTATTGAAAAATGTCAGGTTTAAATCAGGCTTGGGGCCATAATTACAGTTAATTGGACGGGCTGGGCCAGTTCGGACATAATGTGCACGGGCTCAGGCCGGGTCGGGCTGGATTTTTTGGGCCCGATCTAAGCTCTAGTCTGTCCTATCCATTAAAGGCTTAAAAATGCCCAAAAATATCTTTAAAAAAAATGTCATCTTAAAGCTATAGTTGGTAATCCTGTTCAGAAACACTTTTTATTATACATCCTGAGAGTAGTCAATACATAATGTGTTCAGAAAAAGGAATGAAAAAAACTGACCTCTGTGGCAGCTGCAGGCCTGTAAAAACTCTGACCAATCCCTGCCATTCGGTGCGAATGGAAAGAACCAATCGGATGCAATAACTTACTCCTGAACACCAGCAAAACTTAAGAGACGATAGTGGACCTTGGAAGGAGGCAGCCAAGAAACTATGCTCCCCTTAATACTGTATGACCGTGTCTTCGGTGGAGAGGGTGGATAGCTTCAAATGCCTTGGTGCCCACATCACTGGGAGCCTGACCTGGGCACTGCATACAGACTCAGTGGTGAGAAAAGCAAGACAGAGACTGTTTTACCTGTGGAAATTCCAGGTATCCCCTCAAATGCTGAGGAATTTCTACTCCTCATCAAGAGCATTCTGATGAGGAGAATCACTACCTGGTATGGAAATTGCACCCAACAGGACTATAAGGCCCTGCAAAGAATTGTTCTTTCAGCTGAGCACACCATAGGTGCTGCTCTACCCTGCATAAAGGATGGTTATACCAGACAAAATATGCAAAAATAAGGTCAGGAGAATAATTAAAGATCCCAGCCACCCGAATAACTGCCTTTCAACCCTGCTGAGGTTTGGAAGAAGGTACCGGTTACACCAGACAGCACTGAGAGGCCCAGGAAGCGCTTCTTCTCTCAGGCAACAGGGATACTGAATGATGATCCTGCCTGATCCTAAACACTGACATGTGTTTTATTACTACCACTACAACATATTGCTGAAACTGACAACTATTACATTTTACTGACATCATGTTTTAGGATTTCATGCAATTGACTGACTGACTGACTGACAATTTCTGGCTTTACATCGTCATTGATGATTTCAGTTGCTCTCACTTTTTTCAGTGCTATCCCATGAAAAATTATGTCATCGCAAATATTATAGTCCTGACAAGATCTCATCAGGAAAAACTCACTGCGTAAACTCAATGTTTAATTTTTGTTTTGTTTTGTTTTATAAGGATGTTTGTCTTTTACTCACTTGAGTGTGTAGGCTCATGGATTATGTTTTGCGCTCCTGGGGTTAAGAAATTTATGCCCGTTGTCTCTGGCACATTTTCTTCGTCCCTGCAACGAATCCCGATGCAGCTCTCCTCTTCACCAGCAGGAGACACTAGCTGGCTGCTGACATGACAGACTGTTGTCTTCAAAGGAGGACAGGGCACTGTGGAAATAACAATAATAATGATTTCACTTAGAATTACTTTCTGTACAGACTGCACACCATTTAGTGCCTCTGTGCTCAACATTAGATTGTGTAAAGCTGACCTTTATCACTTGCATCAGTCTGCTGACAGTCACTTGCTGGCAGACCATGGTGTTGATGGAGAGTCCTCTGCCTCAGTGCACTTACTGATTTGCTTGATAAATGACAAACATATAATGCAATGGAATGAATCAACTCTCTTACCCATACAGTTTTACTATTAAATTTTATGTATCTATTGGAGATGTAGGAACCAGCTGTTTACCTCCATTGTGAGAACATACTGTCATCCCACACTCACTCCAGGTTATTCAAAGAGCTTCTCACTGAAAGGAATGAGAGATACTGTATATCTGAAGCTTTATTCCCCTATAGACTATAGTAGTATACATTTCCCACAATGTTTTAAATACTATGCAGCCTACGTGACAGCACGATTTTACCAATCACAATAATAATGTATACCAGTCGTGTTTAAGACCCTCACCTCCATCCCTTTCACATGACTGGTTCTTACCAATACAAAACATCTACATCATACAAAAAAGAACAAACAGCATGTCAACAGAATGCATTGTGTCATGTACTGACTCAACTTTTTATGCTTGCTTGGGAAGATTACCTCACAAACCAACACCCCAGCTCTTTGTCCTCAGCCCATGAAAACAAGGAAGTTGCTTAGTGGTCCTTTCAGTGAATACTTGAAAATTTTCTTTTTCCAACAATAAGGGAGGCTGGTCACGCAAGACTACAATAACATGAGAGTTAGAGCAAAGTGTATATTTTGTCTAATACATACTATGAACCAGTATAACAGCATAGATTCCGGTCCTGTTGGCTACTTTGCAATAATGATTCCATGGACCATAGCACCATTTGAACACCTGCTAACATCATTTAGGAGATTCTGAATAAATGCACATAAAGCATTAACTTCACCACAATAATGGCAATAATACTTTGTTTAGTATTTCAGACAAGATTTATCAATCAATGATAAATTACTCATCCTGACCAGGTTTGGCTATATAACTGTATCTTGTGAGATAATTGGATTTCTATATAGTGAATGTCTCTCAACTACTTATCAGGTCCTCCCATTAGGTGTATAACAGAAAAATTACTTACATAAGAATCATATAACAACCCACCTTTGAGGAAGAGATGTGAGCATGGCAGTGTTGCATTTTCTTATCCAGGACTTTCCTTTGGTATGCAGTGTTCATGGGTAAACGATGTGTTCAGAGGATAACGCGCCACACCTCACAGTTTGTGCCAATGCAGCCCTGCAGTGCAGACTTCTCCTTTTATACTGCTGGAATAGTCACTTTCATTTTTGGTTTACAGACAAAGTTTTACGGTCAGGTGATGTCTTGAAAACGAGGATTATGTTTACAATAAATCATCAAAAAATTAATAAATAGATAAAATCCATCTCAGATCCCTTGATACACAAGGTAATTTTCTCTTCTGTGCTGCAAAATTACAAAAGTTTGTTAGGAAATCACTGTTGAAGCCATGAGAATCAGTGTTTGTTACATATAGTTATTTCTTACTTTATTGCTACCTAGTTCTATTTTATTGGCTATTGTACTGTTGCTGTTTTTTCATATTATTATTTTCATAATATTTGAAAATGTGTTTTTGTGTATTTTCTGTGTGCAGCATGGAGGGGGCTACAAGTGCATTTCATATGCAATGGCCTATTTTACACAACTTATGTTAATAAGTTATTTCTCAATGTTTGAATGAGCTACTCTTCAAACATGCTATCAGCTGTTTCAGTATAGTGTTTGAGCTGCTGATGTTGTCACACAAGTTGAAGCTTTATACTTTACGCAAGCATTTGTGAAAAAGACAAATAGGATACATCATGTTGGTACTTGCTAAGCTTGTATGTAAAGAACATTTAAGCATTTTAGAAATATTCTAAGTGACTGCATATTCTGTGATCATTTCATGAACTATAGGTTTGGTCCACAACAGACAATGTGGTGCAAACTGTGTTTAGAGTTTTGAAACTGTGACTACAGGTTGGGCAAAAGGATGTTAATGATTGTGACATAGTTTTATGGTTAGGTGGTTTCTCAGAAATGAGGACTGAGTTTACAGTAAAAAAGAAAAAAGAAAAAAAAGCTAAGCCTAAATGTCCATATAATAAGGGCATTTTAAATATTTATAACTTTGCAGAATATAATTACAACTAATTATTTGGTCAGTAAAATGTCAGGAAAAAGCAAAAAGTAAAAAAAAAAAATGTCCATCACAATATCCCACAAACCAAAGGTGATGTCTACAAATTGCTTGTTTCATCAGACCAACACTCAAAAATTTAAAATGTATTCAGTTTACAATAACATGGGACAAATAAAAGCCGCATATTGTCACACAGTCTTAAGCATATTTGGTTGAAAGATGACTTAAACAATTAATTTATGGTCAAAAGTTCAATATAACCTATGATGTACAACTCCAACTTACAAATAATAATCACAATATTGATAGTAAACCATCAGTGCCACACCCAGTCACACTAAAAAAATCATGCTAGAACTGTTGATGAATGGCCTTAATTTGCATGTTCACACCATGGAAAGAATTTCCAAATGAAAGCAAACTGAAGCATTTACTTTTGAAGCTACGAAAGAAACCATATTTCATTTATATCCAAGAAGATTTGAGATTCAACAGTTTTATTGGAGCAATAATTAAGAAGTTGATAAATTAGTTTCATCAGTTTATTTTTTAAGATACACTGTAATAACTGATTTCCCCCACAGGATGGCACTACAGCTCGTTTTAAATCATAAATGCTGTCAGGGTCTGTCCTAATAACACCCTGTCTGTAGTTCATCTTCACAAATAATAATTAATTTGCAAGTCTGAAACAGAAATAGGTCTGTCACTTAATTTATGTTCCTGTCTTGGCAGTCTGAGGCAAACACAGATTATAAAATGAGGACTGATCCAGAGATGACACCCTTTTCCACGCCACCCACCCCCGTCTCTGCAGCTCAGTCTTCTCCAGCTGACATCCATAGTAGTGAGGGTCTACAATTAGCAAGTAGCTCCCTCTGTCCCCGGTGCACACCCCAAATATCCCCTTAGAAGAGTTGTCCCTGTCCCCTCCCATCATGACTGGAGATCCATGCTTCTCAAAGTGCTGATGCAGCTCTGCCACTGCAACATTTTCCAGCTCTGCACCTCCACCTCTGACATGCACCAACTTACAGGGCACATCATAGAAATAGTCAAAGATAAGGGAGGCTTCAAATGTTCCTATCCACTCCTTGGAGCACGAGAACGAGCTCGGTTTGTCCCCCATGGTGACCAAGGCTTGCTGGATCTCTGGGAGGCTTGGTGGAGGTCTGTGTTTGTCCCTCAGTGGAAAACAGTTATGGCAGAGCCAGGAAGCCATTGTCTGAACGGTGCGGTAGCCACATCCCCAGCCTCTGTCATCCTGCCCATCACAGCCGTAATGGAAGTAGAAATAGTCTCCTTGTATCAGAGAACATTTCACAGGATCTGTAAGTGGGTTAGTGAGACCGGTGTGGACATTCTTTGATAAGGTTCCGGTCTTTTTAGTAACCTTCCCGTCTTCAGCTCTACTTCCTCCCCAGTCAATGTCCTCACATTCCGCTGCTACAATCGTTTTATCCATTTCAACAAACTGTCTCACATATTTCCTATTTAATTAACTGGTTTACGCATTTAAAATAAAAATGTTTCCCAGCTGTTCATAACAAGGAATATTCACCCGGAAGTCGTCTGGTGTAACTGTAATATCTATCCCTTCCGTGCATTTGCGATGTTCCGCTTTAGAATTGTTCCCACTAACGATGTTGCCTTCAGGAACTTTTCGTCAGCTCCGTTTTATTCTTGCGAATATAGCTGGCTGCTCGTTTGAGAGTTAACGTATTTTGGGGAAACTAGTAAAATAATTTACTTTTTATATATCCAGAAAGAAAGAAACATTTGAATTCCACTTATTTTCGGTAAAATATTTAAAGATTTTGTAGCAGACATCATATCTGTCATAATTATAATGAAAAATCTGTTTTTTCAAGTCGTCGCTTTACATTTTACAATTTTTGTAGGAGTCTTTGAAGATAGCATAAGCGCTATTTCAGTGCACGCGAGCGCATCTCAGCACACCTGTCTGTAATTAATAACTCTAGCTGGCTTGTTTTTTCTTCCACAGAATAATATAAAACAAAAAAGAAGAAAGAAATGGTGACTCGGGTCAAATATAGGCAAGTTGTCTCCTTATTGGTGGTTTTGCTGTCTACGTGGGACGTTTTCTTTGCTGGCAAAAGTGTTGTAAAAACTCGGGAAAGCGTCGGACTTAAAATAAAATGCGAAGAAGCGGAAGTGAGAATAGCCGTAAAGCGAGAGTTTTTTGAGGAGAAACGTATTCCGTTCAAACCTGAGTATCTTCGACTTGGAGCAAACTCGACACAGCAGAGGTCCTGCGGTGCGAAGGGGCCAGTGTCTGACTCAGAAATGGTCATCTCTGCAGGGCTGCAGGACTGTGGGACTGAGGCCAGGGTGAGAGAAGGGGGGCAACATAAAAGGTCACAGAGGAAAAGTTAGACAGTTCAGATAATTTCTCTTGTTTAGCGAGAGCAACACACTCCTTATTAAAGACAATAAAAGACAATAAAAGTTAAATATTTAAAATAGAGTGCAGTTTTTTTTTTAAAATGTAAGGTTTCTTTGCTACTATCCAGGTCCATGGGGAATGGCTTGTGTATTCCAACCAACTAGTACTATTTCCTGCTGTGGTTCCCACCCCCACTGGCAGCGTGATAGTTAGAGGGGTACCAACTGTCATACCTGTGGAGTGCCATTATAGGAGGTAAGGCAGAGTCCATGTTATTGTAGGAATTCTTGTGTGTACTTACAGAGGGCACATTTCCTTGGTAGAACTTTCTTATGGTGCTGCATCAGCCTATGAAACGGGGGTATGCACCAATTTGTGCCTTTTCAGCATCAATCTACACCTAGACCAAAGCCAAGAGTTTCAGTGAGCTGTCATCAGCACTTGCCTGTATAACCAGTGCCTTAAGATTAGGGCTGCAACTAACGATTATTTTCATTGCTGACTAATCTGTCGATTATTTCTTCGATTAGTTGACTAATCATTTCATCGAAAAATGTGTTAAAATGTTGAAAAATGTCAGTCTGTCTCTCCTAAACCCCAAAATGATGTCATCTAATGTCTTGTTTCGTACTCACGCCAAAGGGTTTTAGTTGGCTGTCATGGGAGAGTGTGTAAAGCTGCCAATATTTGAATGTAAGAAGCTGCAATAAGAGTATTTTGGGGTACTTTTATAGTACTTTTCTATGAAATGACGATTAGTCAACTACTAAAATAGTCACAGATTATTTTAATAGTTGATTAGTCATCGATTAGTCGACTAATCCTTGCAGCCCTACTTAAGATATTATTCTGGTGTACTGTTACTTTCTTAAATGTTTATATTTTTACTTCTGTTCTTAGTTGCATATACCTCTTATCTGTTGTTATTTCTCTTATCTGTTATCTCTCTCTTTTTTTTACTTCCCTATTTATCTGTACTACTTTCTTTCCTTGTGCTGCTGCAACACCTGAGATCCCTCTCTAAGGATCAGTAAGGACTCATCTTCATCTTATCTTATCTTTGTGGGAGCACAGAAAGCAGACTGTGAATGGAGAACCATTAACCCCAACATGGCTACCAATGACATCCACATTCAGTGCCTCTGGTCTTCTGCACTTCTCCCTTCGTACCATGGCAGGTGAAACCACCATCTCATTAAATTTAGACTGCATCAATGGAATATTGATCTAACAACAGTAATATGTGGTTATTTTGTTTCTATATGGAATCTGTGAAACTGGGACTGAAAAGAAATGCTTGTTTCCTCATATGCAGATGACTGCACCTCTCCACGTAGTTCCTCAGTGTATCAGCAGGGGGAAGCAGTGTTTCTGGAGGCCAGCGTGGAGGCCCCACGACACCCTCCTCTCACTCTGTATGTGGACTACTGTGTTGCTACGCTGAAGCCTGACCCCCTCTCCCTGCCAAGTTACAAGTTTATCACCAAGCATGGGTCAGCCTTTCCTTCTGACTAAAAATCAAAAAATCAGTCCAAGAATTAACTGTAAGATTAATGCAATTATATGAATACTTACAGCCAATGCTGGGCATCTTTTGACATTTATCTGACTGGCGGTTTGACACACTGTGTCTAAATTTGATGCTGCTCATGGGATAATTTCAACATGTGTTGTTCCTCCATTACAGATGTCTTATGGACAGTGTATTGCCAGGGTCTTCGTCTAAATTCCTCCCTAGGGAGCAAAATAACAGACTATGCTTCAGTGTTCAAGCCTTCCACTTCAATCAGGAGTCTGGGGAACAGGTAATGCCTCATTGGACAGCTGGTTCATTACTTTCTGAATGCTACTAACTGTCAAAGGAATCATAATTTTAGCATAACAGATGCTATTTGTGTAATTTATTATGATTATTTTATCACTACTCCTGTTGCATCTACACGGTTTAGTTTGTCAAGCATTCCACATATGCATTCTTAACTGATGAAGATACTTATGATATTGTTGAAATGAATCTTGGATCAGTTGGACTTTATGAATTCGGCTTTCTTCTTCCAGATGTTCATCAGCTGCAACATCAGGGCCACTCTGAAGCAAAACTCACACAGCCACCTCAATAAAGCCTGCTTCTTCCATAGACCCACATTCAGGTCAGGCTCCCAAACTGTTGATGAACTTCAGTTGTAAATATGTGATTTTCAGTTTCAGTTCATAACACCCACTGATGTCAAATGTATTTTCTGTCTGTCGTTCAGCTGGCGTGCCACAGAGGGAGACAATGCTCTGTGTCGATGCTGCGACTCTGATGACTGCTTTACAGAGACTGGAGAGGAAAATAGTGGACAAACAACTCAAGCACATACAGGTTGCTCAGCCCTTTACAAATAAATGCAACTTACACAATATGGAAGGTTATTCCGATACAATGACCTGGTCACTAAGCCAGTTGTATGTGTATTTTTGACAGAAAACAATCACAAGGCGGACACATCAGTTGGACCACTTCTCACCCTGCCACGCTCCCATTGGACAGGCCGTCTGTCAGTCAATCACTAAAGACCCGTTTTCCAACTTTACAGCTAGGTGGGTACAGGGACTGTTGAGACCAAGCTCAAGGGAGTTAGGGAACACAAACAATAAAGAATCCATCACATATTGTTTTTTCTTATGAGTCATGAAATTTGGATGCTTTTTCTTGGCTCTATTGATTTATACTTGGAGGCACCTACAAAACTCATTTAAAGCTCCTACATGTTGGATTTATTTTTTGATTACTTTGAACCCTGGAGACCTGCTGCTGTAGTAATTTACAATAGCCATCACAAAAGCTCCTCCATACACCACTGTCGACTACAGATAGAAAATGTTGGCAGAAGACATGAGTCTGCCATAATGCAGATGGAGTATTAAACTCAAATACATTTATGTAAGATGGAAAATTATTTTTCTCTCTGGCAATCTATCAATTGAATAATACTATCTCAGGTGGTTTCTGTAAACATCAGTAATTTCAAAAACAATATCATGCTGCAAACTGCCTGAACTCTGTGTGTGTGTGTGTGTGTGCATGTAGTTAACACTCCAAAACAAAAACTGCATACTTTGAGGAAGTCATACCTGACCCTGGGAGGAACAAACACCACTACACTTACCAGTTTAAGGTTATTTATTTTTTTTATTTTCTGTACATAATACCACAAAGATGAATTTGTAAATGATGTACATGTTCAGTCAGGGCTTTTGTCTATTTTTGTTTAGTTGTCTCAATACTTTAAATGTCTTTGAGATGACAGAAATCCTGTTCATAAGTGTGTCTCATCTGAGACAGACCAGGTATTTTCATTATGACTGAAGAATGGGCAGTTTTTCACTCAGCGATGCCAAATTGATAGCCACAAAAACAAACCCATGAGGAACAACAAACTACAATGGGACCTAAAATATCTCGGAGCCAACAAGCGCACTAGTATAAACAGACATTTGAGTAAGAATGGGACAGCTACGCAGCAATGCACTGTATGTGCTTTACATCCCCTGCCTGCAGTAGAAACACTCGTCTGGTCCCGTGAGAGGAAATGTGACCGACCAAATGGGAAACCTGGTAGATTTTATGAGGCGGCGTCTTATTCCATGACATCAGGACTACATACCTCTCGATCTGAAAATAAGCCTCTGTGTTAATGTAATTAAAAATTCCATTTTAAAGAGGATCTTTTCAAGACCTAGAATATGCTGACCTATCTCGACCAAGATGAATTTTATTTAAAATGCTCCACAGATCAGTAAAGAATTTTGTGAATGGAATAGTTGAAAGTGAGAAGTTACATCAACTCCTGTTTTGTTGTGCTTAGTCGTGTAGTGCTGTACTGTAAGCCTCTGGTTTGAACAGATGTGACTTGTTACATTTAGAAATGGCAAAAAAAGGAAGACTTTAGGATGCATTTGTTCTGTTTTACTGTGATATTACAGTTATCTGATATATTTGAGCCAGCATGAAATTGATCTGTTTTAGACATCAGTGACTTTTTATTTTGTGTTTATTTTTTTAATCAAGGTTTTTGATGCTCAACACTCAAAAAAATGTAATATATTGCATATAAAATAAGGCTATTCATCACATTTCAAATGGAGTTTTGGAACCATTTTAGATTAATTGTGTGCATCCAGTTTAAAGTGTTGGTTATAATCTGAAAGGCCTGGCACAGTGTTTCTCATGCAGATAAAACCAGGTATACCAATGTTAGCTTCAGCCAGCCATATTCAGTTTTATAGTATTCTGGCAGCTGTGCCTCCTATGAGTGACCAATGGAAATGGTTATGAATAAACCCTTTAATCATATTTAAAAAGGCATTGAATGACATTAGTTACCCCTTTACCCAGATATGTCATTAGTGCTCTCCCGTGTTGTTGTATCAAATGTTTTGACTAATGTGTTACTCCAGCATGTGTGATGCAAGTGTTGGTCTTGGCATGGCACATCAGATAATGTTTTGTTTGATGTCTCCCTTAGCTGGAGCCTCTCAGTACAGAAAGGGAAATATTACAACACTAAAGTCCCTCCTAGATTGTTGCAGTCGATTATTAATGCCACAAGCCACTTTTGCTAATGGCCTTAGCTGGTTTACCATCCTTCACAAACTGCTCCAGTGTGCAAGATATAATGCCATGACAGTGCTACAAGGATGGAATCAACATACATGCCATTTTAACATCACTGAGCTGGAAACTTCAGATTTTGGCTGGTTGACTTAATGCTTAGGATGCAAACACAGTTCTGACTTTTACCAACATAGGGTCAGAATGGTTTGCAAACTCTAGTGCAGTAGTCCAGAATAACCCTGGGTTTATCACCATTTTTGGGGGGGTTCAGAAAAGGCCACCGACTACTACTTTACCAACAGATGTATTCTAAATGTATCTGCAAAACATTAACTGACAAGGTATTTCATTAGTTTTCCCTATAAAATCCTGTCTTGCAATACAATATCCATATATGCTAAAGCATGATTAACATTTTTATGGCCAAGTTCAGGCACCCACAGCACTGTGACCCAAACAGACTAAGCAGGCAGGTAGCATCAGTTCAGTAATTTATTGCCAAAGTAAGTATGTACAGGCTTGCAAGCAAACAAACAAAGGAAGGTAGACCTGACCAGGCAGGGAGCAGGCAAAACGTCCAAATTAGGCAGTAGGTCTGGTACAAAAGCTGGAATCATTGACAGAAAATCCAATCGCAACTTTGATAAACTGAAAGCAAACTAAACATCTTGACTAGTATTTATAGCGAGTAATGAGGGAATGAGCTGCAGCTTAGCTCAGGTGACTGCAGAGCAGATTAGGGAAGTGGAAACAGGTGTGTAGATGGATGGGGCAGTCAGGTGATGGGGAAAGAAGGGATAGTCCGAGGGCACCTGGTGGATGGATGCAAAATGGCAATGAAAGAATCTGGACACAGACTGTTACACTTGAACCACAAGACATGCAGTGTTTACTTTATTAACATTTAACCAAAACCAGGATCTTTTCATGACCTTAACCAACCTGCTTTTGTTGCCTAAATCTAACAACATGAGGCACCCATGATGGATGTGAACCTCTGTCTCAGGTTTTTGGGTGGCTACCATCCCATAAACCATTTCTATACGACTTACGTGCAGAACGTTGTAGTTCTTTCTTCGCTTAGAAAAACACCGCCGTAAAACACAATCCAAGGTGGCAATTCTGTTTTCTTCTTAATGTATTTTGCAAAACAAATTAGTCTTAATTTATAGGAGACAGCGTGTCCTCTTACACGTGATGCTTACGTTGTCCCAATCATTGCCATGAGTCTCACATGGCAGCCACCTGGCCCCAGCATATTGCTTTTCTGGCACTGGGGTCACTGCAAGGTCGGGTGCTAGGTGCTGCTTGTGTGCCAACTTTCAAGGGGAGCAGAGGCAGGTTGCGCCTGATGTTGCTAAGCAACCATAACCTACTTGGCAAGTTGCTCCAGTCGTTATTCGTCATAAGTGTGTAAGCTATTAATATATTCATGGCGCTGGACAGGGCGGACAGCTCTGGGTAGCTCTGCACTAAGACTATGAGCTTCTCCTTCATAGTTACCGTAGACTGATATTTACGGAAGAAAGGAAAAATGGTTGCTCCTCATCACATGACATTCTGTACATGCTGCTGCCCTCCAAAGGTTCAATTTTGTGTAGCTTACCAGCTACAGCAGTTGAGAACACTTGTGTGCTGTGACGGCTTCGCTTTTGCTTTTGAGTGCACCATCTGTGCGTCTACATTGTCAACAATGGCCATCAGTTTTATTAGAATCAAATGCACTGGCTAAATGAGTGTGTGCACACTCAGGGATTAATACAGTGAGAGATAACTACCTAATGGGAGGTCTTTGTTCTTTCACAGTGCAGCCCAGCAGTTATGTAGAGCTGATAAAGATAGAGAGAGAAAATAACGAGGAGGTTTAGATAAGAAACCAAATGAAATTTTAGTTGGATGCAAAAGAAACATGGTTGCAATTGAATATACAGTATTTATTGCTTTATTTTGGTGCAAATGAAGAAAGGCGAGTAAGAGCAAGGCACAAAGGCCAGAATAATGCTTTAGTGTTGCCTGTAAATTTCTGGAGTAATCAGATTATCACTTAATGTTAGACAATTGTCCTATTGTCTATCAAGCTTATGTTGACAGGAAGTGTAAATAACCCAGCCAGTCAAACTAAGGGAAAGTCGGAATTAATGTGTGTATATCTAAGTAGACATTCTTTGTGCTAAATACTCACACCCACATAATACAAAATACAAATGGGGGTGAAAGGTTGAATTGGAATGTAAAACCTGCATTCTGAAGTAGTAAAAGGCATGCAGTCAGGGCCAGCGAGTCAGGGGAATAGCAGACAGGACAGCCAAAAGAGGGGAGTAGAGTGTGAAGTGGAAATGACAAGTGATTAGAGGCCTGTTGGATAACAGAAGGTGTGAGGCTAGGGGCAGCTAGGACAGAAATAATACCACCCAAGTCAGCTTGGCAACAGGGAGAATACCAGATAGAAAAAAAAGTCTGATGATAGAGCTAAAGAATTGCTCTATCAGGAGAGTAGGGAAATATCTGAAGACATAAGGGACATATGCTTGGGTAGCAAAGATGAAAAAAGAGGGAGAATGGTTAAAGACAGAATGTGACTATGTCAATGTCAGAGGGTTAAATAATACAGTATTTATGACAGGTATGGTTCCAGAGCAATACACTGTAATTTAATCAGAAGTGCATGGATGTATGAGTGGAAGCAATGTGGTGACTGCTTTAAAGTAAGAAATCAGAGAAAAGTTACCAAGCAGTGGTTTCCAATTTTCCCAATTGTGCACTCTGCTGATTGTATTCTACCTGTCAAATAGGGACTAATTTAGATAAGATACTAGATCAATCATGAAAATTTGGCTGAGCAGAGAACAGTACCCTAGATCTTGAGGACCAGAGTTTGGACAAAGAATTACTATTGATTGAATAGTGTCGCTCTATGCCCTATGTCTGCTGCTTGCGTCAGATGGTAAAGGGTGTTTATGGGGTTTTTTGTATGGTGGGAAAGGGACTTTAGAGTTGTCCTGACACACTTGCCTACTACCTGACAGCACATGGTCATGCCTTTCAGTGCTCAAGAGGGCAAGTGTGTGTACTGGTGAAGATCCTTAGTCATGTTAGCCCATTTTAGCGAGGGAAGTTGAAACACATCTCATCACATTGTTCAGGAATAGTTGCAATAGGGTTGGTCTAAAAAGTTATACACCTGTCGCCTTCTTTTTCACAACTGCAGTGTTGTGTTATTGGCCAGCAAGTGTTCCACTGGAGTATTTAGGGTGTTAAATGCTTTACTCGTGGGCCAAATGACAGCATTTGGGCAGGGAGAAACTCTAGTGATGAGGTTCCTGTCCTGGAATGTTTTCCACACTTGGGCCCATCACCATGGGATCACAATTTGTGCGATAGAGGGATAAGACTCTTGTCACCGTGGATGCCTGTAAGCTGAAACAATAACTTCCGACCTCGTCGGTGGCTTCTGTCTTGACTCCTGCCTTGGCTCCTGTGTCCCTCACAGACAGTCCCCTCCATTCTTTTATGTCAGCTTCCTGTCTTGTGTCGCGCCAGAGGAGTAGACTCAGCTGGCTGCGAGCCCAAAACCTGGATGAGAAAGTGAAAAACACACAAACACACACATACACACACATAAACACACTCCAATGTAACAGCTGTGCACTTTCACTACCTTCTACATAGTACGATAAAATCTCCTTAGGTTGTTTGCATCCCCGTCAGGGAAAGCGCATTTGGGTTCATCCCCAACTTTACATCCCCTCCTCTTCTAAATCATCAGAAATTCAATAAATGTGTCCCATTCCCGACAAGGAGTCATTCTGACTGGACTCCCCTGCCCCCGCACTCCCCACACATCCCTCACCTCCCACCCCAATCCCCTGTCCTGGCCATGAAGCATGGCTCACAGCACGTACCTTGTCTCCCTCTCCTCTCTCTCTGTCATGTTCACACAGACATAAGCAAACAGCCCTTTGAGCAAACAGTGCAACAATATGTCAACATTGTCCCCAGCTTAGCACAACGGTGACCATGTAGTATTAAAGCTGACTCATATCAGGAGTAATATGTAAACTTATAAAAGAATGTCTGTCACTTATGAGTAGAATGTAAGTATAGGTATTTAAATACCTGAAAACTATTTATATTAAATGCAAATTAGCTCTTTACCTAGGGCATCACATTGTTGGCATTTTGAATAGCAAAATAAGGTAAAAAGTTATATGTAATGTTAATATTTTCTGTAATTGCCTATATTTTACCCTCATCATTTTATTTAAGAGTGCACTTGTGGTAACATGCATGTGTGCGTGCTGTACATGCACCATACATAGGCTTATGAAACAGTAAACATGCAAACGTGTAAGCCTGGTAAGTTTCATCAGTATTTCCAAGTATTTGTGTGTCACTTGACATTGCATGTTTGCTCCTGATAATGCATATGCAAACATACCTTCACTTCCTGTCTGATGGAAAAGCCTCCTGTAGCCCCTGGAGGACACCCCCTCCTCTATGACACACAGAAGGGACTTTCAGGAAATTTCAATTTATTTCCTTTACTCTGGCTCCAAAGGGGCTGTAAGAGGTCAGGGTGAGAAGGTGAGACATAAACATGCCTGCTTGAAGTTCGGAGAATACAATTGCCCTGTGATATCACATCCGCACTGAACTGATGAATAGTCTTAATTGGATATTTATATAACATATTTACATTATTTAGGTTACATTTTATTGTTAACTTTTATAAAAGATTTCCAACAACACCCGTAAGTCTAATGAAAAGCAATATTGTGCACTGAGTCAGTAATGTCATGCTGGCTCCTGCGTTTGCCCTTGGTTTGTCCTTTTGTTTCATTGTATCACAGAGACACCTTATTGAGAGAAAAGTATTAGCATAGAATGCCACCATAAATAAATTCCAACACTTGTGCTATAAAAGAACAGATTCATTAAAGTAGCCTTCATATTCCTGTAGCATATACTTTGTCTTAATGATAGCCCAGATAACTCATTGCTACTCAGGTTCAGGGTCAGTGTCAGTTTGTTATATCAAGTTCATTGAAAATTTTTTTCTACAGGAAGTTGGATTTCACAAGAAGTGTTGGGGAGAATTTGAATGAATTATAATTAATTGTACAATACAATACAATTGCATTGCATTTTTGCAATTAATTAGTTAACCTTTTTTTCCCTCATATCCCTCCCACTTTGTATGATCATTTTAATCCAGGTAATGAAAGGGAGGATGAATCCCAAGGGGTCATATTGGCTCGCCAACACTTTGTAAATGTGGTGCATTGTGGGGGCTGCCTGCTTCACTGGATGGGGTTTGTACCCAAGTATGTCAGATAGACAGCCCCATTTAAAGCCAAGAGTTGATTCAGCTACTTCAGTTAAGTCTTGAGACAGCCAGATTCCTGTGCTGTCTGAATGGCCTTCATTTGGCAGGTGTTCCATTATGGTTGGGTTGTTGGAGGTCCACAGTCTGATTTCAAAGCCATCAGTTGTTAGCAGCTGTCTCAGTTTATCCTGCATGTTTTTGGTTAGATGATGGTACACTGTGGAGGTAGATATTGGCATTGGCATGGAGCAGGTCCATGGCATTCTGGGCCAGTTGGGAGCATGTCACCGGATTCTCATTCTCCCTGTTTCCATACAGCTCCCCCTTCGGAGGCGCCAGGGTGATATTGAGGCACTTCAAGCTGTTCCTGTAGTACTCATGCTGGTCTTTGGAGTGTCCAGCCTAATGTGGTATTAATCACTGCTGGGCCTCTGGGCAGGCGGACATGGGCTAGCTCTACTGTAGTGTTTAAATATAGGTAATCTGCTTCAAAAAGAAGCGTTGGGTATGCTTTGTTGATTGGTTGTAGGAAGATGTCCGGAAGGAGGTGATACTTCTGTACAAGTGGTATTGAAAGGGAATGCCTGGCTAGGCTCAGGTGGTCAGATGTGTAGAGCTGGAAATTTAGAAACTCCTCTGTGATTGGGCAGGTGAGGATATCCTAAAAGGACATTGAAGCACCACTGAGCATTTTCACATCCTGTCTTATGGTCTGCAATGCTTTTTCCAAGCCATTACCTAAAAAGATAATGCACCTGTTATTTGAGTGAAAACCAGCCAGCTACATATTAACTACAGTAGCCAACTACACATTGAAGTCTACTCCGCTACTTTACAAAGGCATCATTAAAATGCACAAAGGTTAATAATGGAATCAATGTAACATATACCAGCAGCAGCATTGCCACAGGTCCCATAACATCCAAGTTGACTGCGAATTCAAAGCACATGCTATCCCCACATAACCAAAATAATCCTGTAATGTACTTAATCTGAGCTAAACGCACACAATGAACCTCTGGAACTTCACACATGAAACACCACTGGCTAATCAGGCACAAACTGTCTCTGTCCCCTCCTGCTGGAGCTGGATGCAGTCTTAACAAGGTGCAGGCAATCAAGCAGTCAAGCACATCTAAGAGTACTCTCCGATCTCCTATTCATTCATACCTTTGTCTATAAAGCTTTTAAATAATGGCAGATAAATCCAGATCTAGCATCGGATTATGATTATTTGCATTTTTATAGAGGTATTTTTAGCATATGATGTTATTATTTTATTTATCTTTTTGTGTTTCTTCTTGCGATGTTGAGTATAATGTTGATTTGCCTATGTACTATGTTGTATGGTGTAATTCTATGACAGTAGGGCCCAAGACAAATTTCCCACTTTGTGGGACAATAAAGTTAATCTTGAATCACTCACTGACTTTGCCTCCAAATAAAAACTTTAAGACTGGATGACTACTCAGGATTGGACTTAAGGCCTGTGCGATAGGGCAACTTCAAGCTGGTGTTCCGCAAAACCAAGTTGTGGCATTATTTGGAGTGAGCCGTAGTGCCATCTGCAAACTGAAGGCCAAGTTTCATATAACGGGGGATGGGGGCCGTGAAGTGGGCATCCCAAAAAGACTACACCCCAAGAAGACAGTTTCCTCATCCTGTCAGCACTTAGGAACCGTAGGCAGTCTTCTACAGATTTGCAGTCAAGGTTTGCAGGACGACATGGTTGACAGCTCTCTGCCCAGACATTCCGGAACAGACTGCACACAGCCAACCTCCGGTCTCATAGGGCTGCCAGGATGCATGCCATGACTGCCCTTCACCATCAGGCCCGTTTGCGCTGGTGTTGGCAACACATGCACTGGAACCTGAACATGTGGAGGAATGTTATGTTCAGCCATCAGTCCAGATTCTGCCTACGGCAGTTGGATCATAGGGTCAAAGACGCGGAGAATGCTTTGCTGATTGCTGCACCAATGGAGTAACATCTTTTGGTAGAGGCAGTGTGATGGTATGGGGTGGCATCTCCCCTACTAGAAAAATGAGGCTTATCATCATTGGAGGCAATCTCAATGCAGAGAGATATTGAGATGAAATACCGCAACCAGTGGCAATCCCATATCTCCACAGTCTGGGACCGAACTCTGTCCTCCAAGATGACAACACTCACCGCCACAGAGCGGGGTTTAGAGACTACCTCCAGAATTTGGGAGTGAAGAGGATAGAATGACCTGTCAGCAGTCCTGACCTCAACCCCATTGAACACTTGTGGGATCAGCTTGGGCGTGCTGTTTATGCCAGAGTGACCAAAACAACCACATTGGCTGACTTGCGACAAATTCTGGTTGAAGAATGGAATGCTATCCCACAGCAGTGTGTGACCAGGCTGGTGACCAGCATCAGGAGGAGGTGCCAGGCTGTTGTGGCTGTGTATGGTTCTTCCACACGCTACTGAGGCTCCTGTTTGTTTGATGAATAAATTGTTAAATTGCCAATATGTTGTTTCTTCAGACTGCAATCATCCAATCCACCAAACAACGCCAAACAAAAGTCAACGGATTTAGCACATTTTTCATGGGCACCACCTACATACTCAGCTCTGCTGCTCATCCCACAAATGCATGTTCCTTACAAATGTGGCACAATTTAAAAGAGAAATAAATAGGCTTTCCAACGGTAAAAGATTTTTTGCCAAGAAGCATTTTTACAACAAAGAAATAATCTACTAAACACAGATTTCCTTACTTTTTGTGCTTATTTTTTATATTGGGGAACACATCCCCTTCAATATTCAGATATGCCCAAATTGGTACCATCCTCCCAGGAGATAAACAAAAAATAGAAAGAAATAATATGCTGTGCTACAGGCAACCATGCACCGCTGCTTAAATAAAAAATGCAATCATAATCATAAATTTGCTTTTATCATTACTATTGGTTCTAGTATTACCGTGTACTGTAGTTTTGTGTGTGGTCTATCAAAGTGACAAGTCACTGCTGTACTCCAACAGAAGCCATTGCTCAACTACTGTATGTCAAATACTGCACTGTCTCTTTTATTCGTTACTTTAATTAAAAACACATTAAATTGTTGTAGTACATCATATAACATTAAAAACGTCTTAAAAAGTCATAGTTTTTGCACTTATCTTGTGGGGCTCATAATCATATGCTGGCTCCTAAAATTGCACTCAGTCATCATAACTTTGAGAACCCCTGATCTAAGATTTTTGTTTCAAAATGCTCCAAAGTGATCATTTAGCTGACAAGTTTCTAACACTTTGATCTGGGGGTGTTGCCGTCAGACCCCCCTGGACAGCTGGGTCAAAGAAGATGTTGATTGTAAATGGTCCCCCCCAGTGTTGAATAGGTGATTACGGCCCTGTTGCATCCCCCATTCCTTCATCATTATCTGAAATATGCGCGTGAGTTAAACAGGCTTGTCAACAAATTTGTGTTGTTAAATATACTTTTTCATAAATTACAACACAGCAAATCAACTGTATAAAAGCACGTGCTTTCAACCAATCAATCTTGCCCTAAAAAAGGAAAAAAAACTTCCAATGACCTTTAAATGCATGAACGCCTGGGTAAAGACCTGCAGGTGAGGGATGTGTGTCACGGGTGGGGGTTGTTACCTGTGCGGAGCATTTACATGATACTAAATATATACTCTATACTCTGCTGCAACATCAGTTATACAATAATACAAATAAAGTCAAATTTCACATTGCTGAAAACGTTTTTAGTTATGTCAAACCTTGATTTCTGTGTGGCATAATTTGGCCACCGTGGTCACGGGATGTGTCCTGGTATATGACAGATACCACTGACAGTCCTATATTAAAAACGCGATCATTTAGCTTTAGGTAATTGTGGTTAAACAGGTCTTTTGATCGTTTTTTTCAATATTCACAAAAGTGTTTTTGAAAATATACTACTGTAATGAGTGTTTCTAAAAATCATCCGAACAATGGATGGGAAGTCTCCGCGCGTCTTTTTTTTTTTTTTTTTTTTTAAGACATTATTTACTTATTAGGCTAAACAGGGATAGCCTATTATTTGGATAACAATGAAAGAAAAATATTTTTTGCCTTAAGGGAGGGGGCAGATTAGATTGTCATAGAAACAATGCAACTTTATTTTCAAAGTCATCAATAAAAAATCAAACAGCATCAGTTTTTAGAAACACCTACCGGATAAGTGCAGGAGATCCACAAAAGAGCTTCGTTTCCAATTAATGGGCAATAGACGGACTTATGGGCCAAACCACGAGGACCCTGTGAGGGGCTATGCGGATACCGCTATGGAGTTTCCCAGTGAGTTATGGACATGATTTATTTTCTCTGTACACCGGCTTTACTAGTTAGTCTATTTTCACGCTTTACGCAAAGGGGGACTGCATGCATGGGGTGTTTTATCGCTCACCGTGGTGCGTAAAAAGGCGCGTCCTCGTCCTTGCGGGCTATCACGTTATCGCTATATCCTTAGGGGAGGTAAATAAAAGGTTTTGCCAAAGCACAGCAGTGATGCAAGGTCTGTTAGGTGACAGCTCTCACCAGCAGCACACATGTTTTTGACGCGGACCCACACGCCGGTCGGACTAGCGCTGGGAGCCGCGCACTTGGTTGTATGTTGGACTTGTTGGATTTGACCCGCGCCTTTAACTTGAGCCGTAAAGCTTCTTCATATGTTTAAACACACAATGTTTTTAAAAGATGCGGCACCTGTTTGCGAATGTTGCAGAAAAGAGGTAGAGGTAAGAGCACCTGTAATATTATCTCGTCTTGTGCCTAACTTTGTGTGCGTTGTCTGTGTGCAGTATCAGTCTATATGCCCACTATTTTAGAACGTTTAACACGTTACTGATATATGGACATAGTGCGCAGCTATTCAGTATACACATGCCCTATGTGTCTGTGAGTGAATGATGAATCTTGACATTATTTAAAGCCTCTCTGGATGTCTTTTTTCTTTTTGAAACGCCTGTTTTCCGAAAATTTTTGATCCTATTTGTGCCAAAATACACATACATGCTATAAAAACGATTTCTGCATGTTTCAGGTTTGTAGTATTTATTCACCACAGTTCATGGGAATAGATGGTGTAATGTTATTTCCTAGAAAGCTGCTGTACATCAGGCTATACTGCTTGACTATAATCCTCTCAATAGCAGTAAGTAGCCTAATCTAAGATATAAAAGTTCACTTCCAAATAAAGCCAATTTACTGTCAGGTGAAACCCAATAATGGGCACAGTCTCTCTGAAGCTGCTGATGCACGGCATCATGTTGGTACTGAACCTACAGAGTTGAGCAAGGCACTAAATCTGTTGGAGTTAGGGGATTGATTCCCACTGTTTCTTGTTACTGTAAGCCACTGATGATGACACATTCTCCCATGGAGTTGCTGACTATTGAAAACCAGTTTCTTTTTCTGTCTTGTTCACTGGGAAAACACATCTTCAGTCATCCTTCTCTAGCATGACACAGCATACTGGAACATTAAGGGTACTGAATGTGAAAGCTGATTCTGCACCTTTTAGTACAGTTGTCACATACTTATGTCAGCAGAAAAGCGCAAGGGTTATCAAAGGCTTACGGCTATAAGGGATTCCAGCAAAGCTTGACAGGAAATTATGTCACATCTGTGTCATCTGATAGCTACTTATTAACAACTCTGCGCTTTGTCATGGGGAAGACCCCTTCAAAATAGAAAGGAGGTCGCAAAGCGTTCAAAAGAAACCATCCCATACCTGAGGCGTACTTTAAATAGTATCTCCGTATCAGCCCTCTGTGACATTTGACCATTACTACCATATCAACTAGTTAGTTTTAGATCGCTGAGCTCTGTCTGTGCACCTGTTTGACCCGAATCTGTTTAAACAGCACATGTCAAAGGCATCAGCTCACGTGAGCATCCGCCCATCTTTCCAAAGCATCTGTCACATAGCTGCAGTGAAGCTTGCCATTATCTAAAGCACCTCCACTTGAGGACTACTGCTGCCAATTTAAAATAGCAACATGGTTTTGGCAGCTGATGATGGCAGACAAAGGTGTTAACTTTTAGTTTGGCCACAGTCCTGGACTTTAAATTCCACCAGAATGCAGTGGGGGAGAGAGAGAGAGCGAGTGTGTATGTGTTTAGATTGATGCATTCTCACGTAGGCAGTGGTGGAGGTGAAAATGTCAGCGATAATCCTCAAGCTGAGTCACACATACTTATTTAAAGGTATTTAAAGTGGCCTCGTTTTGGAAAATTACAAAATGTCAGAGTGAATGGAAAGGAGGCCATTAGTTGTCTGTGCAGACATCATTTTGAATCTGAAACTGCTATATAAATTGGTATATGTGAAGGATTATTTAAGTGTGCCCAGTACATAAGTACACTTAGGACCACATTGTTGATCTGAAGTTTTGCTCTTGTGGAAAGATGTGGAAAGACCTCCAGGGCTTGTATAAACGTATCGTAGGAGGTCTGGAAAAGACCATATGCACCAAGATTTAAAGTTTGTGATTTACTTTAAAGTGGGCAAATTTACGAAAGTGTAATAGTAAACTTACCTGTGTTAAAGTAAAGTGGAGCAGCCATGTAATAAACAACTGGATGAAAACAGGCTCAGTGTAGTAGGATTTATTTCCTGTGTGAAATGCTTTGTCATTAGTCCCATTCAGTATTCATTTCCTATGATGCTCACAGTTAGTTTTCATTATGACTGACTTCTTGAAAATACATGTCCTTAAGTACCAGTGACTGTTAAATACCTGACAGCCCCTATTTATGTGCATGTATCTGCTTGTGCATTCCTATTTACTAGATTGCAGGCCTACAGGAATTATAAACGTGTACTCAGGGGGAAACAGAGGCTGCAATATTGTTACTCATGCTCAAAATAGACACTGTGAAGGTATGGGACACTGTGCATAACTATTACCATGTACATACATTTTAAAGATGGTTTTCGGTGAGACCTGGTTGGTGTGTGTCAGATGTGAAGTTATAAACACATACTGATCCTATGTGCCATCGACAGTCTGCTCCATGACGTTAAAGAAAAGGGGGCATGGAGGTTAAGCTGAT
The DNA here is from genome assembly GCF_011397635.1 of Epinephelus fuscoguttatus. NCBI lineage: Eukaryota > Metazoa > Chordata > Actinopteri > Perciformes > Serranidae > Epinephelus > Epinephelus fuscoguttatus. The sequence goes on from NC_064774.1 coordinate 26,900,570, forward strand.
GCCATTGACCTCTTAAAGGGCTGCAACTAGTGTACTTCTAGTAATGGTATTGTATTGTATTTCTTATTATCCTAAGGTGGTAACAAATCTACCATATTAGTGTAATCTCTCTTTCCATTCATCTTACTTTATGCTAGTTATCTGGGTGTCTGGGAACTTAATCTAGTCTGTATCTGACCTTTCTACTTGGAAAAGATCATCTGTATTTTCAGTTATCCTTCTGCGTCACACACGCAGACTGCTGTGAAAGAGTGCATTCAGTATGTGGCACAGAGCAAGGAGCCTGGATGCCCACATGACCCACAACAGTACAACTGCTCTGATTTCTAAGTATTTACCCAGTGTTCAGAGTGTGCTGCACTCTCCATGGATGTTAGAAGTTTCTCAGAAGTAACATCTAAATTCCTCAAGAAGGCTGACTACTGATCCAATTTCAGGGCTACCCTGTTCTAAATAAGAGTTAAACAAGGATACAGTCATTTCTGCACTGTCATCATATCTGCAGGTTTCTGTTCACAATCCAGGATATCACATGGTAATTACTGTAGGTGTCAGATGCAAGCATGAAACCAAATGAATGAGATACTGCTTAATCATGCTGAATCATGCTATCATGCTGGTTTCACATGACACAGCCCCAAAACACACCTATATACAGAAATGTCTTTTATGTAATATCAACTGCAATGTGAAAGACTGATCCCCAAGCAGCTGATTTATCGAGATGTTCCAGTGGATTCCTTCCTGATATTCTGACTCTGACACCTGAACTTGCATATCGGCTGATACGGAGTACTGATCCAATACCATAACTTTAAAAAAATAAATAAATAAATAATAATAATAAATAGCTCAGGTTAAACTGTTTGCAAAACATGAGCAAAAACAGGGGCATGCAAAAGTTTGGGCATCCCTGGTCAAAATTTTGTTTACAGTGAATCATTCAGTAAGTTGAAGATGTGATTTCCAAAAGGCATGATGTTAAAGATGACATTTCTTTTTGTTTTGTTGATATTTTAGGTAAGATTACTTTTTAATTTCAATCTATCACACTTTCAAAATAACAAAACAAAAGAAAAAGACATGAAGCAAAAGTTTGGGCACCCTGCATGGTCAGTGCTAACACTTCGTTTGGCAAATTTCACAGCTTCTAAATGCTTTTGTAGCCAGGTAAGAATCTTTCATTTGTTGTTTTAGGGATTTTCACCCATTCTTCCTGCAAAAGGCTTTTAGCTCTATGCAATTAGCAATTATTGCTCTATGCAATTTTTAGCAATTTACCTGAATCCATTTTTCCCTCTACCTGTGAAATGTTCCCGTGCCACTGGCTGCAACACAAACCCAACACATGATTGATCTACTCCCTGTTTATCAGTTGGAGAGATATTCTTTTAAAGAAATTCTGCACTCTTTTTTCTCCAAACATACCTTTGCTTATTGCATCCAGAAAGTTCTATTTTAACTTCATCAGTCCACAGGACTTTTTTCACAAAAAGCATCAGGCTTGTTCAGATGTTCTTTTGCAAACTTCTGACACTAAATTTTGTGGTGAGGGTACAGGAAAGGATTCCTTTTGATGGCTCTTCCATGAAGATCGTATTTGTACTGGTGTCGTTGCACAATAGAACAGTGCTCCACCACTCCAGAGTCTGTGCAATCTTCCTGCAGGATTTGTCTTTCTAGCAATCCTACAAGCAGCTCTCTCAGAAAGTTTTCTTGGTCTTCTAGACCTCAGTGTGACCTTCACAGTTCCTGTTAACTGCCATTTCTCAATTACATGACGAACTGAGGTAACAGCTACCTGAAAACACTTTGTGGGCGTCAGTTTAGTTTTCAGAATGCTAGGCACACAGATAATGAATGCCATAGAACTTTCTTATAGCCAGTGTAAAATATTGCCAAATTGCTGATATTTTGCTAAAGGCCAACGTTCTGCTATTTACCAGAAATCAGTTCTGCTTGTTTGTGAACTTGCTGTAAAGGCTGCTGTTTAAGAGCATCAAAAAAAGTGATTTCCAAAAAGCCCTTTTACCAGGTGTGAAACTATGTTTAAGTTTCTTAATAAATTAAGTTGGATTGGTACATAGACCTGCATACTTGCAGATACCTGACCCAGCATTTTTGTCAGTATTGGAGGCATTTCTGATACTGGTATCAATTGGAACAACTCATTGAACTTGTTCTCATAATTTTTTTGGGGTTATCTGATAACCTTTGGATCTGAATAGATCATAAGACATTAGTGCTGGGGATTATCTATTTGTATACAAGTGAATTCAAAGATTAAAAAAAAAAATCATATGCTATTACCCCTGGAGGCAGACCTTTCGGGAGATGCAGGAAAATGTCACCAGATATATATTCACGTGTGTGTATATAATGATCTCACATGGTTCAGTAGCTGGCCTGTGTAATGAATCTGAAAGTATTGCCTCTGTTTTGCTTATTGATTAACATTTCTCATTGGCTTTATTGTGTGGACCTTAATCTTTGTGTCTGAGTACAAAACCATCAACAACTTAAGAAACTGTAATTGTGACCAAGTTTGTGTGGTCTTTGACAGTTCTTGGATTTCTGTACCTTAACATAGCAGGCACTCTCTCTGAATTGAGCGGTAATAACAAACCGTATTATATATTATTAAAGATAATGATGAAATGATACACAATCCTCAAAGGATAATGAAGACTGACATTTTGGTTGGAGGGGTCCTGCCCAATAAAATCCATCAAGTGTGGTTATCACAGTCTCTGTATTGATACTGTACTCTTTAAAATACTTGTTGAATTAAAATGCCAGAGGAAGAAGAAACTCTGAAGAATAGTTAAAGCTGGACAGACAGGCATGTAGAGAAGTGAGACACATGAAGCTACTTTCCATAGCAATGGGTGTTCTGCAAAGAATATGAACTGTTTTGCTCCCTCATATCAAATTGTCAGTCTGTTATTAATTCTGTTTTGATGCTCAACAGCCTTTGAGTGACGGCATTTGTATCTTTATGTATCTTTGCAGGACTGCTTGCCTTGCTGTTGATGCTGTTGGACTGGACCCACCCAGGTCTACTGTCCCCGCTTAGGCCAATCTGTGACCTGAGGGTCCTGAACCATTTCATTAAGGAAGCACGAGACGCAGAAGTCGCTATGGTGAGAGGAAAATGTATGCATGCACTCAGATCTAAGAGCAGGTGAAGCTTGCCGTAGAGTTGTTGTTGTCTGGAAACACCTGCACTGGACTTTTTATGGATAAAAGTACCCTTAACACTAACATGATACCTGTCCTGTTTTCTTAGAAGTCATGTAGAGAAGGATGTAGTCTGTCCGAGTCTGTCACTGTTCCCCAAACCAGAGTCGACTTTGATGTCTGGGAGAAGAAAAATGTAAGTATCCACTACAAGTTCATAGAACTTTGCTGCCTTTTGGTAGTTAATTCTGTAACCACAAACATCCTCTTAGAATCATAGTTTTTTTTTATATTTCTAAGCACAAAAAGTAAGGAAATTTGTGTTTTGTAGATTATTTCTTTGTTGTAACAATGCTTCTTGGCAATAAATCTTATACCATTGGAAAGCCTGTTTTTTTCCCTTTTAAATGGCAGTCTTCTACAGATTTGCAGTCAAGGTTTGCAGGGCAATATGGCTGACGGCTCTCTGCCCAGACAATCTAGAACAGACTGCATGCAGCCAGTCTCCAGTCTCATAGGGCTGCCAGGAGGCCTGCCATGACTGCCCTTCACCATCAGGCCTGTTTGCGCTGGTGTTGGCAACACATGCACTGGAACCTGAACATGTGGAGGAATGTTATGTTCAGCCATCAGTCCAGATTCTGCCTACGGCAGTTGGATCATAGGGTCAAAGACGCAGAGAACGCTTTGCTGATTGCTGCACCGATGGAGTAACATCTTTTGGTGGAGGCAGTGTGATGGTGTGGGGTGGCATCTCCCTCACTGGAAAAATGAGGCTTGTCATTATTGGAGGGAATCTCAATGCAGAGAGATATCCAGATGAAATTCTGCAACCAGTGGCAATCCCATATCTCCACAGTCTGGGACCAAACTCTATCCTCCAAGATGACAACGCTCACCACCACAGAGCGGGGTTTATCAGAGACTACCTCCAGAATTTGGGAGTGAAGAGGATAGAATGGCCTGCCAGCAGTCCTGATCTCAACCCCACTGAACACTTGTGGGATCAGCTTGGGCATGCTGTTTATGCCAGAGTGACCAACACAACCACATTGGCTGACTTGGGACAAATTCTGGTTGAAGAATGGAATGCCATCCCACAGCAGTGTGTGACCAGGCTGGTGACCAGCATCAGGAGGAGGTGCCAGGCTGTTGTGGCTGTGTATGGTTCTTCCACTGCTTCCACTGAGGCTCCTGTTTGTTAAATTAATAAGTTGTTAAATTGCCAATATGTTGTTTCTTCAGACTTCAATCATCCAATCAACCAGACAACGCCAAACAAAAGTCAACAGCAAAAAAAAAAACAAAACTGTTTGGCATTGGCAGAGAAGATCTGGCAAATTTTTCATGGTCGCAACCCACACACTCAGCTCTGCTGCTCATCCCACAAATGCATGTTCCTTACAAATGTGGCACCCTTTAAAAGCGAAATAAACAGGCTTTCCAACAGTATAAGATTTATTGCCAAGAAGCATTGTTACAACAACAACAAAAAAAATCTACCAAACACAAATGTCCTTACTTTTTGTGCTTAGTTTTAGATGTTTCTCTCTGTGCATCAGTCATTTTTTTTGCGACCTGGAACTCTAGGCAATTTCTAGTGGGAGAGCTGATTACGTGCTTCCTTTGTTCTGTATCACTTCCATAATGAGACACTTAAACTCTTGCCCTCTTTATTTTTTTGGCAAGGGATTGGAGCAAGCCCAGGAGGTGCAGTCTGGTTTATGGCTCTTACAACAGGCCCTCAACTTGCTACGGACCTCGGTCACCAACACAGCACTGCACAGCCACATAGATAACTCCATCAGAAACCTGCTCAGCATCAATGCTGTACTGCGGAGCCTCAACATCCAGGTGAGTTACAGCATCTTCAGATTATTTACAAATGCTTGGATTTCTGTTCAGGAGGTGCAGAAGAAAGATATTTTGATAATCTCTGTCGCTTCAGAATAAAGGCAGAGCAGTTAATCAGTGCCCAACACAGATCCATATTTTCCAGAGTTAACAAGTTATCATATCCTACCTTTTATGGAGTCATGTAGCAAACACTTAAATGAGACTTGCCTGTTTAAACTCTGTATATTTAAGAGGACAAATGACCTAGGTTATTACATCCAGTATGGTTTTTGCCTTTTATTTAAGATATAGTGGTCATACTTGAGCTCAGATTGAATTTCTTGTAATGAAAAAAACAGCGTTTACTCCAGTAGCAGAGAAACTGAAGTATGTCATGGGACATTCTCTAGAAGTGCATCCGAAAGTCTTTTGTGACAAGGCTGTGGGGACTGAATCTGCTGTACAAGCTTGTTCTTAGATTACTGAAGTTGCAGCGTCACAGTTTTTAAAATGAATATGGTCCAAGCTGAGGCCTTGTGGACAAACTAACACTGAATGAGCAGCCTGTGTCCAGGCTCAAGGGTCACTGAAACAAAAGTTTCATCATCAGAACAGTTAACAGGGTTCTTACACATGCAAACCAAGACAAATATTAAATAAAAAAAAGAACACTTACTATGCCTGGAAAGATTATACATGAACTAGTGGATGCTGAGACATGATGAACATAAGAATATTTTGAGTTCTTTCCAAGATAAGGTAAGATCTCTATTAGGAGTGTAAATTACATGTATCATCATGATATGCTTGATTCTTTGGACAATGACATGATATTTCCTGATATCACAAAGTAAACGGCCTGCAATCAATATGAGATAATACCAGTTCATATCCGTATTGCATTTTTATTGGGTGATTACCATTGTCTGCTTGGTGCTAGGTCGCTAGCACTGTTTGAATGTTTTGGGTAGGAGGTGTGCTTGGACGGAAATAATGACACAGATATGCCATGGAAGTTTCAAATTAAAGGCATATCTTAGAGATGATGATATGTTTTGGTTTTCACTCTGCATCAATGATATTAGATTGTTTATCTTGAATTGATGAATCTGTCCAGATCATCGTGTGGTTACAGCCCTAATTTCTAGCGTGGGAATGTGTGGATGTCTGAAGTTCTGACTTTACAGGCCAAAGGAAATGTCATAAAACTTGTCAATCAGATGCAGATTTCTGTAGCTTTTCGTACTCCTACAGCGGGGAAATGTAGCAGCTGTTGATGTAGTAGCATGTTGTGGCACAGGCTTTTGATTTTTCATTAAAAGAGTAAGAAACACTGAGAAAGAAGATCATTTTTACCAATTAAGACAAGTGCAACATGTTTCTTTGTGTTGTCTTTCAGGAATATACCCCGCCAGCAAGTACAGTGGCTCTTGAGGGAACATGGAGGGTGTCCTCTGCAACAGATTTGCTTCAAGTCCATGTCAACTTCCTGCGCGGCAAAGTGCGCCTCCTTCTTTTGGATGCACAGGCCTGTCAGCAAGATGTCAGCTGATCAGCTGATCTCTATACTCCAGGCGAAGCTAAGTTGTGTTCCCAAAGGCAAGATGAGGGACTTGATACTGTTGACCTGCACGCTGGCTGCTGGAAGCGTGGAGTGTGGAAAGAGAGGAAGATACAGCCATCCTCATATAAGCAGAGGAAGCTGAAAGGAGAGGACTGTCCCAGCGAGGCTTTGGATGGACAGGAGATGATTGCACCTTGGAATCAAGATGTGAAACATGGACATGGTGAAGCACAAACTGACCAAAATGAGGCCTGTGGGAAGCACTGCTCCAATCGCTGTTCTACTGGCACTCTCTTGCACTTTGTGTGTGGATGGACTTTTGTGTGTGTGTGAGTTAAGACTGCAAGTTTAAATCTGTAAGTGGTGTGTATGTTTCCAGTGAGTTTAACCCCTATGGAGTGAAACACCCAGAAAATATTGATTGCACCAGGAAATTGGAGGACTGCGAGGTTGCGACAGGGCATCCATTTCCAATACCACTGCAAAAAGGCAAATGAATGAGGCCTCACCCCACGAGCCTTTAACATTTTTCAACTATGCCTCACAGGAACAATAGTCTTTTCTCTTGGTTTGTTTTCAGTTAATATTTTTATATATTTTTAAGAGTTGTGTGATTACTATTTATACAGATTTTCTACTTTTAAGCTCCACTCTTTGTATGTTTTTAGTATTGGATTGTAGTATTGGAAGTTTTTTGTTGGGCTCTCGCTGCCATGTTCGCACTGAGCGCAATTACAAAGCTGTTTGTTGACAGCATTTGCAAAAAGCATGCTGCTATGTACCAGACTAGCTGTTACTTACGTATTACATATTCCTTCCAACTAACAGAACAAAGGACTGAGACGTCAATTCAGAGGTTCAGATAGACTGAATGATGGAGTAAGAGGTCAGTGAGGAGGTGGTTGGTTACATGGGAACTGTGAAGCTGTTTTGTCATTATCTGTGTTTTCGTTGCTGCCTAACCAACACTCAGCCAGTCTCCACACACTGATAGCCAGTCTGCCCGGAAAAATGGTGTTTGGCTTTTACACTTAACATCCTGTGAGGCTGTAATTGCAAGTAGTTTTCCACAATCTGACGTTAACACTGTCTCTTCCCTCCCGCTATTGTTCGTCATCAAATGGCAGGCAGGCAATTAGTTAGTCCTGGGAACTTGAGGCTTTCTATAAAATGGATGCTCACTTCTTTCAGACTGGTCAAATGTTCTTCCTTGTTTTTTCCGTATTTTTAAATCATGTTGTGCAAGTGCAAGATGTTTTTAAGGATGTTTGTACATGTTTTCTTTCCTGTTGTTTTGTCCCGTCACTGTATAATTTGCTATTTAAATACAAAATATTATTCTTGGATAAAGAAAGGATAGATGGAAACACAACAACGGGAAGTCTGTCCATTTCATTCATTATCTAGGTCTAGTTCAGATCCGTGGAGTTCACAATCAAGCTTCTGCGCTTCAGATGCTGAATACAAACTGCTATCACAAACTGCTCTTAAATAACTGGCATTCAATTTAATTTTCATATTATTTATTTTTTGTCAAAAAATCAAACACACTGTCCTGAAAACTGTCATTACATATTCATGTTATTGAGCATGAACACCACCAGCTGTTTAATGATCTGAAACCAAATTCAAAAAGATTTAGACTACTGACCCCTAGTGGACATTTACTACACCAACACCTGCTTGAAATCAGAACTCAGGATTCCTCATTTTTTATAGTTACTTCTGCCTTTGGAAAAAAAACAAAACAAAACCACAGACTAACATGAAACTGTAAACACCTAGACAGCCCCTTATTTGGACCTTTAAATTAAGAGATAGATTAATATTTGGCACAGCCATGTTTACACGTATTCAACTGAGGATTCACCTGGCAAACACCACTGTTACTTCAAGACATGCAAAGTGAAAAATGAACAACAGCAACATTTTGCAGCTGACAAAACACATGACAAAAGGCTTAATATGTTTAGTCAAGTAATTCTGGCCCAACTGTTCCATACAGTGTATTTATATACTCTTCTTCTGCTGACATAATAAGTGTCCTCACACACAGTCCAGACCAGACAATGTTTTTCTACCTACTGGCTTATGAGGGAACAAACAGGACCTGAAGACTCATGGCGAACCTCTGCCTGACATACCTCTATACAGGTCACTGAGGGTCAGGGTAGAAAACCTTGATATGAATAGCGGAGTTGTTTCGTGTACGCGTCATGGGCTCCCCAGCCTCATCAGGATCTTCAGGCTCGAGGTCATCCACGAGCTCAACTGTGGAGGTGTTGGCTGCCAGCTGCAGTGCCCCCTGGCTGCTGGCCTGCAGCTGAAGGGCAATGTTGATAGCTCTGTTGATGGCCAGGCCCAAGCCGTGGACACAGATCTCCTTGTGACCCCCACCCTCCAGCAGCTTCTGACAGCGTGCCAGCTGAGCACGGAAATCAGTCTTCATGTTGACATAGACGTCGTTACGTCTCTTTGGGAGTTTCCGAGGGAGGCGCTTCCTAAGGGTGTACTCAACCGGGTCCATCTCTACAGCCGGAGGGGTGGAGTCGGTGTGCACTGGGGCTGTCTGAGGGATAGAGGACATGCCTGGGTTGCGTGGCTCTGTCATGTTTCTCTGAGGATACATGTGCTGAGGCAGCAGCTGGGGCCAAATAAGGAAGCTGGAAAATTAAGTTAGCAGAAAGAAGTTAATTAAATATGGTCATGAAATCTTACAGTAAGCATAAAGATACGTGAACAAACATAAGATATGTAAAACTGCAACTGTAAATCCATCAGTCGATCAACAGAGTCAACCAACAGAATAATGACCACTATTTAAGTTGAAATGCCAAACATTTCCTCAGTTCGTCCAATTTGATGATTTGCCACTTTTTTCTTTTTATTTTAAACATAAGTGTGAACTTTATTGTCTTTGAGTTTTGCACTGATTGTAAGAGAAAACAAGACATTTGGTGACATCATCATCTGAGAAATTTTGATGGGTATTTTTCCCTATTTTCTGTATATATATATATATATATATATATATATATACCTATAAAAATTGGTTCCATAGAAAACCAGTTTGACAACACTAGTGGAATAGATGTATTTCCCTTACAGTAGTGTTTAACACACACCAGCAGCAAGTGGCATCTTACCGCGACAACAAGAGCATTGTTATTACTTCAGAAACATAACAGACATAACTGTACGTCTCAACATGATTGTGTCAGCAACAAAACAGAGCTGCAGAGTATCATTAGCCACATCAGTTACATTAGCTCACGCTGCTTTAAGCGCTGTCATCCAGCTGCAGGTTGCTTTGTCAGTTGTGTAACTATAACGTCACAGATGTCTCATATCTTCCAGGAGCGGTAAATTATTTACCGGGAGCAAAACTAACGTTTGAATTCAACAAAAAGATGCTATGTGACTGAGGTCACAAACGGAGCTAGTCAAACATTAGCTAGCTAAAACTACTGAGCCCAAAAGCGGTGGCTCAGCTAAGCTAACGTAAGCTAACCGTGTAATTTACGGTGAAGCGACAATACTTTGAGTAATTCACCCACACGACGAGCACACTTACCTTCAGAAGAAACGTTAATGTATGAAAATGTGCCTTAAGTCATCGCTAACGTCTGGGTTACATGCATCTCTGCAGCAGCAGCATACCTTAAGCTGTGCCCCGGAAGTAGTATGAGCGGGGGTCACGTGGCTCCCCGGGGACTGAGGGCGACTACTGTATTATCAAAGAACTACAAAAAGTAAAACAAAATTCTTTATTTTCTATTGTATTGTCATATATTTGATGCTTCTACCTAAATGGCCTATGCTGAACAATGGAAAAATATTATAAATATGCATACTATTACCTATATATAATTATATAATTTATTTATTAAATTTATGAAAGAATCAAAGCAGACATTTGTAAAACTTTCATTCAGAATTTCATTAGGCCTAATTACACAACAAAAACTTTCAAATCATGGGTTCAAGTTTTCAAATTAAGACATGACATAACAAAACACAACTTACAGCTACTCCAACAGTAAACCCTTCTTCCCTGCTCTGGTTAATGAAATTGAAAACAACATCTCCAATATTTCAAACAGTGAGAATAGAAAAGCTGTCAAAACTTAACATCAGTATGTCTTTCGATGTTGTTAAATTCAGTGTACTTTACTCCTGACTGCATTTCTTTTGTTTATATAAATGTAAATATTTTTATTTATGACCTTATTTTGTCTTGTGTTGCGCATTTCTTTGTGCTTGAGATGTATGTTCAAATAAACTCAATAAAGAAGAAAAATAAATTAGTATGTGATTATCCATTATCATTTTTATAATATTAATCATATTTATTTCACTATCATATAAGACAAAGAAAAGAAGCAAATTCAATACATTTTAACAAGCTGGATGACATAAATATTTGCTTTTTGCTTCAAAGAATTGCTCAAACAGTTAATTATCAAAATCCTTGCAAATAAATTCTCTTTCAATTAGACAGTGTTTCAGCTCTAAGGTATTTGAACACGTTTGGGATTTTATTTTCTTCACAATGACACATTTTAAATTGTAAACAAAAAAGAAGATGGTGCATAATCATCATGTCTGAGAAAACAGCTGACAAACATTAATAAATTGTTCATTAGCATGTGCTTATGTTCTGATATTTTTAATGTTGGTCATATTGTTTTATGCCATAGGATCATGTCGACAAATAGCCTTGCCTACAGTGTTTGATGCATATGAACAATAACTCAAGCAGAGAGAAATCAGCTTCTGTCATATCACAGTTAACACTGAAACATTAACACTTAGTTGTCCACCTACTGCATGTCCTACTGCATGTCTATGCTGTTACATTTGGTTACCCTGGCGTTTTCAGTCCAAAATGGCGTCAGCGCTGCAGAAGCGCCATCTACTGGTGGTTGTCAAAAATGCACCAGCATTTCGTCTCTTGTGCTTCTATAATGTCTCCAGCTCTGCGACAAAATTATTCACACAATTGAAAGCTCTATCCTAAGAAGGAGAACATTTATACTCTTTAACAGCATGATATCACAAAGCTGTCAGAAAAAGAACAGCCCAAACAGCGCGTCTCAGAAAAAAACTGTCATGTGCAATAGGCTATAACAGCCTTAATATTAAAACATTTCAATATATAAACAATATAGAAGAGGCTGGTCTTCTTCACACTGCATTGTACAACCTTTAATTTCCTCTCAGTACACAATAATATCACTAAAATTGAGAGCGGCCTTCCTAACATCATTAGGTAATGATAGTGACAGGATTAAAAGGGAAAAATAAACAATCCACATTTCAAAAACATTTCTGCTTAAATAGCATAAGAAGTGCATTTAATGAGCCAAACACACTCAGACTTAGTCAAGTCACTCCTTCACCAAACCATGGTTCTATAGTGGATTAGTCCAGCTGATGTGACGTGTATCATAATGCAGTGGTTGTACCACATGATGAGGAGTCTGTAACCTGTCTGTTCCTGCTCAGAGGCAACAAAAGACTCCAAAGGCTAGTGAGTTAGTAACCTTATGCATCCTTCATTTGATTGGTTTAAAGGAAGTGGCCAGGCAGTCAGGAGATGATGTATTAATAATGATCTGAAAATTCAATAGAATTAAAAATCCCTCAAATTATTGGGAAGCATATTTCTCCAAACTAAGAGTTGTAGTACACAAGACAATTCATATCTGAACTGATTTTGGAGAGGCTACACTGCATAGTACTGAAAATAGTGAAAATAACTACTGAGCACTAAGGGAACAAATAAATCTGTGCAACAAACGTGTGATCCTCGTGGCCACAACAATGACTTTCTAACAAACCATGTTAACTACTTTGTGTACTAAGCTGTCTGATGTGGATTCTAACAAGTTTTTTGATGCAATTTACTCTAAACTCAATCCTGCTTTCCGAGAAACCACCTGACCATGAAACTATCTTTGGATACCGAAAGTGAAAGTGACGATCCCAGCAGTATAAAAAGAGAAGTCTGCACTGCAGGGCTGCATTGGCACAAACCTTGAGAAGCGCTACGTTTACCTACGAACTGCATTGTGAAGGAAAGTCCGGGAAGATAATGCAATTTGCCATGGGCTCGTGTCTTTCTCAAAGGTGGGTTGTTATGTGATTTTCCTTTTTAATTGATTTGAGCTTTTAACTGATTTTTAAAGAAATATCATTCAACCAAGCCCGGGCTGTATAACCAGTGATTTATGATATATTCATTAATGTTGTTGTAAATACTAAACAAAGCATTGGTATCGTTATTGTGGCGATGTTAATTCTTTCTGTGCATTTAATGGGCTTCAGATAAGCGATGTGTGTGTGTGTGTGTGTGTGTGTGTGTGTGTGTGTGTGTGTGTGTGTGTGTGTGGTGGGGACCGATAACTGTGGCGTTTTACTAATTCAGCAGATAGGGGCAGGTGTGTATAAGACAAAAAATATGCATTTTGTTCTACCTCCTATGTCTTTGTTGGAATTAGAATATATTACAAATTTACTAAAGGTATCACTATACAAATTTCTTATTTTCATGGGTGACAAAGGGTGGGGCACTGGTTTGTAGGGTAATTTTCTTAAGCAACCATAAAATTAAGTCTACACATGACATATTCCATTCTGTTGTCATGATGTATATTCGTTTTAAATGATGTAGATGTTTTGAATATCCATGAACCAGTCATGTGAAAGGGGGGGGAGGCTGGTGTCTAAAACAAGACTGCTATAAATTCCTGTTGTGATTTGGAAAATAATGCCGTCAAATAGGCTGCGTAGTATTTTAAACTTGGTGGGAAATTTAGTACCTTAGTCTTTAAGGGAATAACACCTTGTTTCTCATGACTTCCAGTGAGAAGCTGTTTGAATAACCTGGAGCGAGTGTGGGATGACAGTGTACCCACAATGGAGGTACACAGCTGGTTTCTACATCTCTAAAAGATACATAAAATCAAATGGGAAAACTGTAAGGAGGCTGAAGTTGGCACCTTATTCATAGCCTCTTATTGGAATTTTCCGGTCCACCTTAAAAGTGTCATTACGCCTGTAGATGGAGGTATTCAGTCATTTTCCAACTAATTCATAAACTGACGACGCTGAAGTTAGCTTCCGATCCAGCACTTAAGGAGAAAGGTTTTGTTTGTTTTTTTAAAGATATTTTTTTTTGGCCATTTTGCCTTTAATGGACAGGACAGGTAAGCGTGAAGGGGGGAGAGAGAGGGGGGATGACATGCAGCAAAGGGACACAGGCTGGATTCGAACCTGGGCCGCTGCGGCACCAGCCTTGTACATGAGGCGCCTGCTTTTCCACTAAGTCACCGATGCCCTGCACTTAAGGGGAAAGTTAAGGGGAAATTAACTTAATGTGCAGTGCGACTGTTTGTCCACTGATTGTCTGTTTTTTGTGACACTTCTTGATGTGAAAACATTTTAGACATTTTAGGTAAGACATTAACTTTGCCTGACACCCACTATTGTATTTGTGAAACATTTATTTTATTCGTGAAAATGCTAAAGGGGAGATTTCACCGTTTTAGTTTTATACCTAGACCTCATTAGACCAGATCCAGATAAAAAAAACCACTATACCTTGACTTCTCAAATCTGGCCTTGAATATCCTACAGAGGCTAAACATTCATTATAACACAGTTTCTGATTTGTGAAACCTTTATTCTATTTGTGCCGAAGTGCTGAATTGGAAGCTGGCGAATCGGAAGCTAACTTCAGCGTCGTCAGTTCATGAATTAGTTGGAAAACGACTGAATACCGCCATCTACAGGCATAATGACACTTTTAAGGTGGACCGGAAAATTCCAATAAGAGGCTGTGAATAAGGTGCCAACTTCAGCCTCGTAAAACTGTATGGGTGAGAGAGTTGATTCATTCCATTGCATTATATGTTTGTCATTTATCTAGGGAATCAGTGATGAAGACTCAATTATTGAGCTTTACTGTGAGGAAGCAGAGGACTCTCCGTCCACACTGTGCTCTGACAGCAAGAGTGACTGTCATCAGACTGATGCAAGTGATAAAGGTCAGCTTCATACAATCTAATGCTGAGCACAGAGGCACTAAATGGTGTGCAGTCTGTACATAAACTAGCTTTGAGTAAAGTCATTATTATTGTTATTTCCACAGTGTCCTGCCCTCCTTCAAAGACAACAGTCTATCATGTCAGCAGCCAGCTAGTGTCTCTGCCTTTGGACACTCCTGCTGGTGAAGAGGAGAGCTACATTGTGATCAATTGCAGAGAGGAAGAAAACATGCAGGACACAATGGACACAAACAGCTCAACGCCAGGAGCACAAAACATGATCCATGTTGATGAAGAACTGAAGACTGAAAGAATAAGCCAGCCTGTCGTAACATCTGCACACACAAGTGAGTAAAAGTAAAGCATTGTTATAAAGAAACAAAAGCAATAAGTCATAAAGTTCAACCAAGAGTGTCAATGTTCTGACTCTGTGAAGGCTTACAAAACAATAATTGTGTAAAAAAGGAGTAAAGGAGGTTTGCAATGACATCATTTTTCACGTGATAGCAATACATAAAATGAAAGCAACTGAATCATCAGTGATAATGTAAGATAATGTATATTTTGTCTTGACAAAGCTGATCAAAACAACAAAGAGTTCAAAAGATATTCTGATTGTTTGTGGACATTCTGAATTTAATATTATAGTTATAGTTCAGGAGTGAACAGAAGTTTAGCTCAGTTAGCTCTGTGAATAGGGACCCAGATCAGTGGTGTGTTGCAGTAATGGCTGTCCTTCTGGAAGTTGCTCCCATCTCTACAGAAGAACTCTGGAGCTCAGCCAGAGTGACCTTCAGGCTCTACCAAGGCCTTCCCCCCCCAGCTGCTCAGTTTAGTCAGGCGGTCAGCTCTCAGAAAAGTCCTGGTTGTTGGAGGCTGCTGTGGTCTTAGGAACCCTCAATGAAGCATGATAAAAAATAGGACACACACATCCCCGAAGCCCACTGGGTTGGGTGCTGGATCACAAAGTATCACAAGCATGAAAAAAGAAAAAAGCGATCCGCACACCAAAAGAGCTCCCGTATGCAATTTTTTATTTTGCGTGACGTTTCAAGCGTGAGATGTCAAGCGTGAAACGTCAAGCGTGATGCTCTTCCTCAGACAGTCTGAGGAAGAGCATCACGCTTGAAACATCAAAAATTGTATACTGAAGCTCTCTTGGTGTGCGGATCGTTTTTTTCTTTTTTCAACCCTCAGTGAAGCAGACATTTTAAAACCATCCTCATATCTGTGCCTCAAAACAATCTCTGAGCTCTGCAATTCTCTTATATGCATTGTCAGCTGTGAGACTTTGTAATCATCCCCATTCAACTGAATTTAATTGTAATTGATCTTGAAGATGGCCTGAGGGTTGAAAAATCATCTGAATGAAAGAGCAGTGCATATAGAGCCAGAGTGTGCAACCTTTGTTTATACTTTCATACAGTTGAATTTACCACAGGTGGATTTCAATCAAGGTGTAGAAACTAGGGTTCGCCCATCGGCAATAGAAGGGTTGTTTTGTGATGTCTTTTTTAAATGATGATGCAATCGCGAGTTGTGTGGGGGGGGGGGGGGGGGACACAGCACGTGTGTGGCGCATGCTGACGAGATCGAGGCTGAACGAGGCTGAGTGAGAGGAGACAGAGGGAGGCTGCTTAGTGAGAGAGCGGAGGGTGGGGGGAGAGGGGGAGATCAACGCCTCCGCCCGCTCGACACTAACGCGCATGTCGCGGAGTGGTGAACAACCCAAACAACACAATGTCAGGAGAAATTGAAAAAATATGCCGTCTATGTAAAGTCAACTTGCTAATTAAGAAGCCATTACATGTTCAAGGAAGAAGGACGTCCTCTTCTCTCCTTGCATAATGACCGCGACCCCGCGGTTGTGCTCCTGAACATTTTGGCATGTATGCATGTGTCGGTTACCTTTGGATCCATGTTTTTCTTAAAACACTTCTGATTAATTTAAAATAAACATCTTTATATCCACAGAGACACAACTGGAGATAATATTGGAGGTTCTGGGATTGGAGCAGCACTTCACAGAGAAGCTATCCCTGAACACAATACTTGAGATTGATGAGAAGACTGTTACGGATGAACCTGCCAAGTGCCTTTCAGATCTTCCATGGTATTTTCTGAAGAAACTGATGATGGTTAATGTGACAGCTAGGAATATGAAATGTACATCTGCATGTGAGTCAAACTGTGATGAGCTGTCAGGGAATACAGAGTTAGAGCTTGATGATCTGCTCGTCAGTCAACATTCAGATGACATGTTAAACCCCCTTGACATAATCACTGCACTCTTTCTGTGTTCTGATGCTTTTGTACAACAGGAAATGGCACTCAAAATGTCTATGTGTCAGTTTTCTGTGCCTCTGTTGCTTCCCAATTGTGACACAAAGCAGTGCACACTCATGCTTTGGGCCATGAGAGACATCGTTAAAAAGTACAGACCTCAGTCACTTTCAGAGTCCAAGGGCTTCATTGAACAAAGAATTGTTCTCTCTGAACTTCCAATGATATCTTTTGTGAGACTGGGTGAGTGCTCCCTGTCCAAGTCAGAGATCCTCAATAAGCTTCTGAGCAATTCACAGCAGTACCATGATACATTTGTTCACTGTAACATGGAGTGTGGTGACAGTCCAAGGAGAATATCCAATGGACTGGTTGAAATGACTTGGTACCTTCCTTGTGGGAACAAAAACATGGATGTTTTCAGTGAGCCAGTAGCTGTAGCTAACCTTCGTGGAGACATTGCTTCATTTGAAACACAATTTTCTTTTTTGTGTCAGACATCAGCAGCAGTTTTTGTGTTCTTTGACAATTTGGACTCTGAGTGCGAGCTGCTCACCAACCAACACCACAAGGCACAGATCTTTTTGGTAGGTAACCATCAAAGTAAGCACTTCAGTGTTGATGCTGTAAAGAAGGTGGCAACCAAGTTGGGCTTGACGAAAAGTAACATCCTTATAAAGGCCAAGCAGATGAATGATGCAGACTTTGTCAAAAACTTGCAGAGAACAGTCAGCAAAGTAGTTGAGAACTCAAAGATGAAGATGCAGATTGAGCAGATGGCTGACATTGCCCATAAACTGGGAATCTTGGTTGATGAAGACTCTGCAGAGTGCCAGACTGCCAAGAAAAATGCAGATGCCATTACTGCACAAATTCAAGACATCCTTAAATTCAAAGACACTCAGCTACCCTTGCAAGGCCAAATATGGAAAGAACTGACTTGCTTAGAGAAGGAAGAATTTCGGCTCCGAAATGTTGGGTCCCAGAACATAGAAAACTACAAAAGTGACCTTGAGATGCAGAAAACAAAACTTAGGGATAAACAGAACTCTTGTGACATGTCAAATGCAATGACATGTTTTATCACTGCAATATCAAGCCCAGGGGTAGAGAGGTGCTATTTCCTGAAATGGATGCGAATGAACCTTGATAACCTGTCTCGCATAAAACTGTCTGGCCTCCGAGAGCAGTACAAAGAAAAACGCAAAATTTCTGGGAACAAAGAGGAGATCAAAGAAATTGACAGACAACTCTCCAACAGCTCACTGGGGACTGAACACTTCTTCCGTGAAATGGGTCAGATCTATGAGGCTTCACTGTCTCTTCCAGAAACACACCCATCACGTAAACAGTTACAACATCTGCCCAAACTATGTGCAGAATTGTTACGTGATGGATTTCCCCTTGAGCTTGTAGATGGAGATGCCTCCAACATACCTCTCAGATGGGTGAGTGACGTCCTCTCTCAGCTCAATGGCTTGGTGTCTCCTAAGAACAAGATACTGGTGGTCACAGTTCTTGGAGTTCAGAGCACAGGAAAGTCTACTCTCCTCAACACCATGTTTGGAGTGCAGTTTGCAGTCAGCAGTGGTCGATGCACTCGAGGTGCCTTTATGTTGCTTATCAGGATCAATGAAGATGTTCAAAAAGTCCTCAACTGTGACTTCATGGTGATCATTGACACTGAGGGCTTAAAGTCACCAGAGCTTGCACAACTGGATAATAGCCATGAGCACGACAATGAGCTTGCAACACTTGTTGTGGGGCTGAGTGATATCACCATCATCAATATTGCAATGGAGAATTCAACAGAAATGAAAGACATCCTACAAATAGTTGTGCATGCTTTTCTCAGGATGAAAGAGGTGGGCAAAAAGCCCAAATGTCAGTTTGTCCACCAGAATGTGTCGGATGTTTCAGCTCATGAGAAGAACTCAAAAGACAGGGACCTGCTCTTGCAGCAGTTAAATGAGATGACCCAGGCAGCAGCCAAAATGGAAAAGAAAGAGGAGAGCATGAGCTTCACTGATGTGATGGAGTACAGTCCAGACACTGGGAACTGGTACATTCCTGGACTGTGGAATGGAAACCCACCAATGGCACCAGTCAATGCAGGGTACAGCGAAGCTGTGTATGAGCTCAAGAAAAATGTCATCCAAATTTTGGGACGTTGTGAGTCATCTGCTAATAATATCTTGGGGTTTACAGAGTGGATGAAAAGCCTGTGGAATGCAGTAAAGCATGAAAACTTCATCTTCAGCTTCAGAAACAGCCTGGTGGCTGATGCATACATGAGGCTGTGCACAGAATTCAACAAATGGGAATGGGAATTCAAAAAAGAAATGTACACATGGGTTACAAATGCTGAGACAAGAATTTCCAATTTTGGCAAATTTGCTGTGGAATCTGAGAAACCTGACATGAGAGAATTTCTCACTCGTTTGAAAAGTGAAGTGTGCACAGTGCTGACAGAATGGGAGACAAAGCTTCTTGACAATTTGTCACAGTACTTCAAGCAAACAGAGGGTCACGTCTATCTAGTTGAAGGATACAGAGAAGACTTTGCAAACAGTGCAAAGACCCTTCGACGAGAAATGGAGAGCTCTGTGTTTAATCAACTCACAGCAACAGCTGACATCAGACAGGGAATGGCAAAACTTGATAAAATCAAGGAGAACCACACAAAAGAATTAGAGGGCAGAGTGTGTGCACTGATTGAAGAATGTCGGAAGAAAAAAGTCAAGATGACAGATGAAGAGCTCGACAAAGAATTTGATAAGATGTGGAACATAGCAGAGAAGGAACTCTCCTTCTCAAAAATAAATGTCGAGGACATTTACACCAAAGTGTCTTACTACCTGAGAACAAATCTATCACACAAGGGAATCAATGCGAGTGATTCAATAAGTAAAAAAAGTCTGCAAGATTGTGGACAAACAACTTTCAGATATTCACCCAAAGGATTTCTTGAGAGATGTACACACAAAGCCACCACGTATTTAAACAAGTACATAAACATCCAAGATCACACAATGGTGGTCCGACAAATGACTCACAGCATCATACATGCTTGCACACAGATTGTAACAGAAAAAATACAAAGAAAAACCAATTACCATGACACTTACATCCAGGAGATCTTAAATGTGATTGATGAGAGGCTGCAAAAAAATCAGGATGTTAAGACAGATGCTGGGTTTGAAGTTTCTCTGAAACAGCACATCTGTGGAGATGCAGCCAGACAGTTTCAGATCATGCACGAAGATTTCATACATGAGAATGATCCCTACAGGTGTCTGAATCGAAACAAAGAAAAGTTTCTAGCTGATTTTAAAGATGTGTTCCATGATCGAGACCAGTGCCAGAAGAAGGCAGAAGAATTCACAAACTGCTGCCTGAAGCCTGCAGTCGAAGACTTTGTCAAGCGTTCCTTGGGTCCTGATATCATTGGTGAAATGATGACAAGCCAGCAGTTCAGCACACGAATATACCTCCAGTATACAATTTTACTGGATTTGCTCACAAAGGATGACTTTAAAAGCTATCTGAGCTACATTGGCTCATATGAGAAATACGTAAAGAAATGGATCCTCGACCAAATAGTAGAACGCTTCTCAAAAGGGTCTACCATGTTTGTGCTTGAGGATAAACATGTTCAGTCAAGCATCAGGAGCATAACTAATGCTATCAACAAAGCTAAAACCAAAAAGAATGGCAACTTAAGAACATTTGTTGAGGATGTCTGCCAGGAACTTGGTGATAAACTGGTCATTTCCCAGGATGCTCTTGGTGCTTTCATGATCCTGAACAATGCTGACCAGGAACAGTTTGCTCACTGGCTCACTGACTGTCTGAAGGACATGGCAGAAGCTCTCACAGAGAAGTTTAAAGAAACAAACATCCAAACAAAACTAAAACAACTTCATGTGAATCCTCGGAACGAGCTTTTCACTAAACTGATTGGATGTGGTAAACAGTGTCCATTCTGCAAAGCACCTTGTGAGGCAGGAGGAAAAGACCACACTGAGCACTGGACATCACTACATCGGCCAGAGGGTCTGGGCAGATACAAGTGGGACAGGACAAAAGAACTTGTTACTGACGTATGCACTTCCTTGGTGATCAGTGACAACCGTTTTTGCTGCAGTGCTACAAATGGTGAATGGCATTCTTACAAGCTTTACACAGAAATTTTCCCTGACTGGAAAATTGCTCCAGATGTAAGCCTGAAGGCGTCAGACTACTGGAAATATGTGATGACAAAGTTCAACAAAGAGTTTGCTGAAGAATACCAAGCAAAGCCTGCTGATATTCCAGATACTTGGAGAGATATCAAATATGAGCAGGCAGAGAAGAGTCTCAAAGAGTCATTTAACATCAAGTGAGAGACTACATGCTTTGTGATTACAGAGGTACACATCCTCTTACATAAATTCATTCACTATTCTCTCAAGTATGTTCTGATCTAACTTGTTTTACATGATAGAGGAGAATCATAAATAGTTTAGGGAAATCACTGCAACTCAAGCTCATCTTTACCTGAAACTGCATTTAACATGTTTAATTCAAATAAAACACAAGAAGCTTGTGCTCTAGAGAAAGGATCAACACTCAGTGAATAACCTCCTAAGCCCTATGATAAGCTATTATGGCAAGGCTTAACTATACAAACCAATGAGCAGTGATAACTAGCATGTCTTTGGGGTCATCGGGTGGGAACCTCCTTTCACCAGTGTTTTGTCTAGTTGGTCCCACGACACCTCCAGGAGGCTAGACAGTGATCTCTGGCGTCCCAGAGACACTCCCCTAATGCCAGGTCTCACTGCTCTCCACACTAACCTAATCAACCTCCTTTACCTTACTTACACATGGCTTTCTCAGCCCAAACAGCACTGCCACCTTCAACAAACCCAGGCTCCGTACATGCGAGCTCCAGGTAGAAGCAGGGCTGATGCTACCTTTCCTAGCACATTCACCATACTCTATTTCACATGATACTACCTTTCCTAGCACATTCAGCATACTCTATTTCACATGCTACATAGCATAACTCCAATATAAGCTAAAGTTAAAGGAGCTAAATAAACTTACAGGATCAGCAAACACACTCACCATGCCGCATGGCCTCAAACAAAATGGATTCAAATAGGCCACTCCCACACTTAAATACCCTTCCTCTTCCTGGACTTCCTCCTTACTTACACACATGGCTTTCTCAGCCCACACATGGCTTTCTCAGCCCAAGCAGCACTGCCATCTTCAACCAAGCCCAGGCTCTGTACATGCGAGCTCTAAGTAGAAGCAGGGCTGACACTACCTTTCCTAACACATTCAACATACTCTATTTCACATGCTACATAGCATAACTCCAATATAAGATAAAGTTAAAGGAGCTAAATGAACTTACAAGATCAGCAAACACACTCACCTTGCCGCATGGCCTCAAACAAAGTGGATTCAAATAGGCCACTCCCACACTTAAATACTTCCTCTTCCTGGATTTCTCCTGAGAGGAAGTGGATCTCTCCACCTGATCTCAAGGAGTTATGTACTCTGCTTAGTTGTTCCCCCTGCTGGCCCCCAAGTGACATTACTTCTTCTCTTATAGATAAACTGGCTACATTTAATTGCTTCATCTGACATTTCCCTCACTGTCTTCCTCAAACTCTGTCCCCGCACTCCAAGTTCCCCCAGGAGCGAGACAGCTGATCTTGCTATGAATCCCCTACACCCCACTTCCACTGGACAAATCCTAGTCTTCCATCCTCGCTGCTCAGCTTCTGCTCCTAAGTCTGCATACCTAAGCTTTTTTCTTTCATAGGCTTCTTCCACTGAGTCTTCCCAAGGAACTGTCAGCTCAATGAAATAAACTATCCGTTGACTCACTGACCACAACACTAAGTCAGGCCTCTGCCTGGTACAAACTATTTCCTGGGGAACAACAAGCTTTACCCCTAGATCTACTTGCATTTCCCAATCACAAGCACCTTCTAGGCGGCCACACCCTTGCTTCCTCACTAACTTATCTCGTCTACATTTCTCTCCCTCACAGACAAACTGAATGACTAAACTCCTATCCTTAACACCTTCTGAATTCACCTGTCTTCTTTTCCCTTCGATGCCTGCAGCTAAACATTTCAACACCTGATTATGTCGCCATGTATATCGGCCTTGTGACAAGCTAACTTTACAGCCTGACAAAATATGCTTTAAGGTTGCAGTACGTGAACACAATGGGCATGATGGGTCCCCATTTACCCACAGTTTTAGGTTCTGGGGGGTTGGTAACACATCGTATGTAGCCCCTACCAGGAATCTAATACGATTCTCCTCCATACTCCACAGGTCCCTCCAACTGAGCTTCCTCTTCTCTACATTTTCCCAATTCAACCACTGTCCCTGTTTAGCCTGGGCCACTACTTTTGCACCCCTTAGCATCTCTTCCTGTCTACGTATCTGTTCTACAACCAGCTTTCTTTTATCTTTGAGACCTGCTTTATTCCATACCGGTTTGCCTGAGCCAAGCCCCAGGCCTCCCCGGCCAAACTGAACATTACCTACAATCTCTGCATGTCTAAGAGCTGCCTCTGCCTCCTGAACTGCCGATTTTGGGTTCCACTTCCTCCCCTTGGTTGGATTTGGAGCCACACTCCTAACTACCACGTCCTTACTCCCAGATAGCAAGAGCTCTGTCCTGACCTTGGTACATTTAAATTCCTCTGTTAAACTAGATACTGGCAGCTGAAGTATCCCTTTTCCATACAGTGCAACACTACTTAGGCACCTTGGAGCCTAAGTTAATATAAATAATCAGCTCTAGCTCTGTTCCTGTAGATGATGTCATTTTAAATACTTTGCATACTTTGAGTCAATGTACCTTTAGGAGCACATATTGGAAACATACTTATAAACATACTTAATGTTGGCATGCAGCTTGATTAAATCAGACTTTGAATGCATGATTTTGAGTGACAGAAAGTTTTCTGTGTACTGCAACTATGAAGATATAATCACAGATAATCAAAGTGATATGATTTTTTTTGAATGTTTTTGTTTCTATGAAGTATCTGAGGCAGGATATTTAAATGTCTTTCTTTTTTTTAACACCACTCAGTCTTTATGTGGTATTGTCATAACAAGACAGAACGTTTTGCTTTTAATCTTGAGTACATGTGATTGTTTGACTGAAAGTTAGGATCTAATTGTCTGTTTCTGAGAAGTGTTTGATGCAAAATATTTAGATTTTCAGTGTATTAAAGGACCATTCATTCTATTGTATATGTGATATCATCAGTGTCATACATTATTAACTTCTGTTAACTGCTTTAATAAAGACTCAGAATGAGTTATTATTGTCTTTATTGAATTCAGAAACCCACAACTTGAGCTGAAACATTAAATAGAAAAAGACTTAAGTTGTGTTCAGACAGGAAATGAGTGCTGCCACTAAAATTCAGCTTGTGTTCTGTCTGAACACACAGTAAGGGCTCATTTATACTCCCTTTACCAAACTGAGAATAGATGTGTCCGTTTCAAACCTTGTAAATGTCCCTGCCCTCACACTCATACCATACGTCCTTTATGATGGCACAAATACAGCCAACAGATGGCGCTAGAGGGCAGAGTCAAAAGTCTCACACAGCAACAAGTGAGTGGAATCTGGAGGAGGTCCTAATATTTTACCTTTTAACAGAGGCAACGTTGTCAGCAGTGATGGTCTGTGAAGCCATTAAATACATTGCGATATGTAGACGGAGAATTCTTTTTTGACTATATAACTGATTAGTCTTTGTCTTCTCCTATGGTTGCACCTTGCTTGAATTACGCTTCCCTGCCCCCATGATCTCCCGTGGTACTGCTCCGTTTTGTCTGTATCTGTAAACCTTCAGACAACATGTGGAATTATGAAAGAAATGAACGCAGACTGTGGACAGAGGGCACCGTCTGTGTCCTTATATGTTTCTAATGTTGAGCATAAATGAGCCCTAGGAGTCTACAGCCATGCTAACAGCTCTGTGAGCCTACTCAGGTGCAGCTGTACTTTGAGCTCAATGCTAATGCCAACATGCTAACCTGCTAACAATAACAATGCTAAACATGCTGGTGTATCTAAAGTATAATGTATAATGGCTAACATTTCCTACTTAGCACAAAACACTTCTGTATCAAATCTCATGGCCATCCATCCAATAATTGAGATGGTAGTTGAGACCTTGCACTCACAACCATACATGCCTACTCATGGTGCCGTTACAGGAAAAGTCAGGGATCATAAAAGTCATTAGAATTCTTTGCATGTAAACCAGGACTGTCTGTACAAAAACATGCTAATCTGCCACATAGAGGCTGCAGTAGTTCATATTAAAGAAAACTTTAATATGAAATCACTAATGTCAGTGAAATTCATCCAAGGAAGAAGTTGGACCACCTGTGTGATCCTGCTATATGTGGGACTGTATGTGAGGCACCTCATGGTAGGCTATCAAATCCCTATTGTCACTCCCACATAACTTGGTCACATGCCAACCTGTTTACAACAATCCACAACAAGGAGAAATGTAACTCTCAACTCTGAATTACAGATCTGTTAATCATGTTTCAATTAGTGTGCAAGCACCTGAAACTACGAGTCATTGTGCTTTGTTAGCTCAGAATGAGCCCTACATGTCTACATAGGGAGTAGGTCCATTTTGACTGAGGCTGTGGTTGGAAAGTCCCTCCTATCGTCTATTCCTAATCACTATTCCTTGACCTCAGTGGGAAACGTCATGAGGCCAAGGAAAGATGAGTAGGAGAATTCATAAGGACTTAGGAAAAGAGAACCGCGGAGCTGAGAAAATCCAACCGCACTTACGCTGGGCTACGTCATCATGTGGCGGCGGATGTCAGTGACGTAGGTCGACAGTGGTGAAACTACAGTTTCATTTAGATGGACTACAAAAAGCACATCTCAGATACTCCGCCCCGTGCCTACTTACCATGTTGCTTCATGCAGGCTATATAAACGTGGACAGCACAGTGAAAAATATGACTTAATTACCAACGTCTGAATTGGAGTAAAAAAGACAGATAGGCAGTCACAAAACTGAAACGCTGAAAATGATTGCTCACACTCACTCTCCTGAATCATTGTGATTATTTATGACAAATGTTCAAGTGTATGCAAGAGAGGCAAATATGTTGGGCTTACAAATTACAAATCTACTACTGTACATTCTTAAATTGCAAACATGTTGAATTAAAAACATTATCTAAATTAAAACGTTTCATATCCCTTTTTCTTGAAACACAAACTTCTGTGTTAATATGCCAATCAATCATCATCTGTCATTTGCTAACAATAGTTTAAAAACGACCACAAAACTCAGTAAACACCTTGAAATGTTGACATGATTGTGCCTTGAAGTTATTTTTTATTTTATTTTCTTTTATTGTGTATATTGGATTCCATTATATTAGTGACACACAACACAGAAAAAAAGAAAAGAACAAATAACAAGAGCATACATAGGGATGAAGGTGCACCTGTGAAATTAACAGTATATCTTCTGCCTAAATGGACAGGTTTTCTGTGATTGGGGGGGGGCAGGGGGCAGGGTAGAGATGTGGGAGGCTTTATTCTAAAGTGTTTGGGTGAAATTCATTTGTGTAATAGTCTAAAAAGGGCTGCCTCCTGCTGAAGGGGTGCTCCAGCTGCACATGTGCCCGTATGAGTGCAGAGATGTCTGCATCTGTGACTGAAGAAAAATTAATTGATGATATTGCTAAAAGCTGGCGATTCAACAACGCTCAAATAGTGACATGATTAATGCACACTGAGCATATCTTACACCACAGTATTAACTTGAATTGGGTAATGTTTCAACAATAGCGTGACGTTTATAGTTCGCATGGGTTTAACATACTGTTGAGAGTTTGGAACATATCACGTTACGCATATTATCAAGCTCTTCTACGTGTTTGTCTCTGGTGTCTTGTATTTGAAACCACCTTATACCATTCTTAGCTGTTACACAATGTAATCTGTAACAGATGTGACTGAACCCAAATGCAGCACTCGCTGACAGTTGGTAATGACCTTTATTTGAACACAGAATAAACAGAAACTTGAGCAAATGAAGATATTCAATGAAGAGTTCATTCTTCGGGCCCAAAGTCCACACACAGTCTCTGCTGATGCAGAACTCGTGGTCAGGGACAGAAGGATGGCAAGTTTACCAGGAAACAGACGACATAGAGAGGTCAGAGGCAGGCAGGGTCGATAACAGGAGATCATGCAGGTAAGGAGTGCTGGAATGTCTTGCATGAGTTTGAAGAACAATCTGGCACACTGAGGGAAAGGCAGCAGCTGCTTATATGCAGGGAGTGCTGATGAGGAGCAGCTGTGTGCTCAGGTGAGTGGAGTTGTCTTGATGAGGGGGGCGTGGCTGGCAGGTAGAAAACAGTAGTTTGTCGTCATTTAAGTAGAAAGCATCCTATAGATAAAATTGTCATTTAGTGACAATTTACCAACATGAGCTAGAGAGGCGCACTGAATATTAGAGCCTGATAATATCATTTGGTTAAATTGAACAACTAACAGTTTCATGCATTAATGTAAACTAGACAATGTTTGCAGAGATGCCACCAGAATATTTTTAAAGGGGTGGCCAGATGGCGCCTCTGAAAATCTTAGGGTGGCAAAACTATGTCAGTATGAGAGACAACATTGCTAATGAACCAATTGTTAATCAGATATCTTCAGGTGAGAGTTCAAGGGGCCCCATTAAAAATCGTCATGCCAGTTTTTCTATTGCCAAAGTTCAGCCTACATTTTGTCTGTTATTTAGCTCCCTTCCTGACTAGCTAGTATGACATGGTTGGAACCAGTGGATGCTTCAGGTCGTCTGGTTTTACAGGATACCAATATCAAGCTTAAAATGAGCACACAACAGCCTCTGAAAGACTGTAATGTCAGCCTTCCCCCTTATGGCCAGGGAGGACCAGCAACTGCATCAGGGGGGCCGTGGCCCCTCCTGGCTCCTCCCTGGGGGACGCCACTGAATGTTTGTATGTGACAGTACTTAATAACTTGTTAACAGTACTCAGACCCTGGATGAATCTGCAACACCAGAGCTGCAGCACCTTACCTGAGGCACTGGCTGCAGGACAGCAGGTAAAGACAGAGAGCTAGGTGTGCTGACCCCTGGCACTGTGAACTGGCTCTGAGGATATGGAACATCACGTCTTTTGTGGTTGCAAAAACCAGAGTAAGTGTGGAAAGTAGAATGGTACCAACTAGTTGGGCTCAAGTCTATGTGCAGCACTGGCTCTGGAACCAGTGGAGGGATGGACTCTCTCCAGGACTGGTCTGAACCAGGAAAACTCACCTTGATGACCCATGGTGCACATGACAGCAGCCTTTGTAATGTAACTAGCTGATCTATTTTTAAAATAATAAATCTTGCAAGGGAAAGGGGACTGAAACAGACTTATGGAGTAAGAACAAAAAAAATAAAAGACCTTCCCTAAAGAAAAAAAAATCATACGGTCCCTTAGCAGAGACTTTCAACTGATCTACGATTTCAACCATGCAAACTGTTTTAAATGTGTCCGGCTCCAACACACCTGTTGACTCACAGCAGAAACAGGATACAATAATGAATAAAAGGTGGTTATTTCACCAGCTTTCTTTGCTTGCTTCTTTTTTTAATTTTTCTACTGCAGGTCACAATGTGCTTCTTCTCTGTGTGTCTGCTGGAGACAGGTCCTCTGTAAGCTTCAGGTTGATATCTCTCAAGGAGATGTGTTCTTTGTGGAGCATTACACAACATTGTGCAAGAACCGGGCTGTAAACTACATTGTGATACTCCTGAGTTTGTTTGGCTTCTAAGGGTCAAACCTGTGTGTTTTATTGTGGCTACTTACTAAATTAAAAAAATACAGACACATCTCTCAGCCACACTGAGGCAGTGTACTTAAACAGATTTAATTTGATTGCATAATGCTGATAGTTACCTCATGCATTGATGGCCCACTTTAATTCAAAATCAGTATAATGGGGGTGTGGTGGGCAAAGACTGGGGTGGAGATGCACGCTCAAAAGAAAAGCCCACATTTCTGATCGGAAGAAGAAACACATTAACTATAAACATTCACACATTGAATATGCACAAGTATTGCAAAGATGACCTTTTCAAAAAGGTTGTTGAAGGAATGACAGAGGGAACCTTTATTCACATGGCTGAACAAGTACGCCATGGTAGGAAACTTAAAAAAATCCAACTGTGATGCGAAGAAGCAAAATGACAAGCGGCTCCAGACGTTCCCCTTTTCTGTAATCTGATGAGATAAATGACGTTAGGGCATGTTAGTCAGAGTCCGAATGGCCACTTATGAACGGGAATATTACTGGAATATTCTTTTTCATTCCCTGTGCAAGCTGCTTAATAGGAACGAATGTTGTCTTTTTTGGAATAAGGGCAAAAAACGGAATATTTTGTGCATGTAAATCTAGTTTTGTGGAAGACGTGGAGTTTGTTTAAAATAATTCATATAAAATATTAAGAGCATGAAACCCATTTATAAAGAGGTGTGCCTTATCAGGCCCACTTGGCCAAACCATTCTACATTGGTGTGGGGTGTCTGGGTCCAGTAATGTGAAAGCTGTTGAAGAAAATACACTTCTTTCATTGAAAACCAATGTGATTTTTTGGAAATTCCTACAAAATAGAAAGTGTGTTTTCGTGAGTGTGTGTGTGTGTGTGTGTGTGTGTGTGTGTGTGTGTGTGTGTGTGTGTGCATCAAAGCCTGTACCACAGCAATATAAACAGGATGAAGACGGGATTTCTGGACTATTACCAATTAATCAATCAATCAATCAATCTTTATTTATAGAGCACTTTTCATACAATAAAATGTAGCACAAAGTGCTTACATGTCAAAAGCAGAGCCCCCCAAACCAAAACATACTGGAAAAGAAAAAAAAAAGAAAAAAGAAAAGACAAAAAAAACAAAAACAAAAACCTAAACCCATTCGCCCACCCACCCGGGTAGCCTACATTTTCAGTTAGACAAAGTTCTATAATACATGTACATGTATAAATTACAATGTGATATAAATTAGACAAACAAAAGATGGACTGAGGGGTAGACAAATTATTACATTTAACAAGCAGGTGAATCTTATTCAGGAGGCATCACAGACAGATTATTAAAGTATGTAATGAAAGATTGCCATTTCTTGATAAAAAGATCCTTAGATCCCCTGAGTGCATATTTAATTTTTTCGAGGCTCAAGAAAAACATGACATCCTTTAGCCAGGCAGACTGAGATGGTGAGCTAGGGGATTTCCATGCCAGTAGTATCCTATGACGTGCCAACAGAGTGGTGAAGGCAATAATATCCCTTTCCTTAGTGTGGTATAGGGTACACTTGGCTGGCACTCCAACGATTGCTAGAAGAGTGCATGACTGTACTTTTATCCTCAAAGCTTTTGTTAGTTTCAAAAACACAGCACCAGAAATCAAGTTGGGGGCAATTTCACACATTTTTAATCATGATCTGTAAATAATTTAGCAAACTTGCTTTTACTAAAATGCATCCTATGAACAATCTTAAACTGAATTAGACTCAGTCTAGCACAAGATGTAGAGGTGTTTACCCTGCTCAACGCACCTATCCACCAATCCTCTGTTATAGCGAACCCCAGGCAGCATAATGGTGAAGCGTACAGATGTTCTAGAAGTCTTTATTCATGTTCGGCCATCATCCTTATTTTTGAACACAAATCTTTCAATCCTTCTTCTTACTTCTTTCACACCGTAAGAGCTGATGGGCAGATAAATAAAATAAAAATAAGCTCTTACAACACAAATAAAATAACCCGTAAGTCTCATAACCTTACATATGAGAATTAATCAAAATTTCACATAACATTTGCAATAAACACATAAAAGGACTCAAAAGGCTCTTATAGCTTAACAGCACCACCATGAGGCCCAAACCACATACACAGAGGCTAATGTTAGCATGGTAACACATTAAACATTTCTCCACAGTGAATATAAAAACAAGGAGGCACACATAGCTGCACATAACACATTATTTACACACAATACCTTGTTCCCGACTCCAGCTAGGCGCTGAAATGTCTGAAGATACATCCTTTTGTAGAAGAGCTGTCGTTAGTGACTGTACCGTCCACCGTATGCTCAGAACTGACGTGAAGAAAACTTATTTACAGATACGGGGTACCGCTACTTCCGCCCGAAGAGCCCCAAAATAAAAGCACACAGGAAGTGAACGCCTCATTAATAGGAACCCCCTTAAACGTTACTTACATCTGTTAAATTCATCTCCAATTCTTTTTCCCATTTAGTTTTAATTACAGAAAAATGATCAGTGATATTCATAATCTGATCATATATATTAGAAATCAGTCCCCTCTGCGTTAAATTAGTGTCTAATAGTTTTTCCCATAATGCCTTACATGGGAGGTTGGGGTATGAGGGGAACTGTTTCTGTATAAAGTGACGGATCTGTAAATACCTAAAAAAAAATTCGAATGGACCAAATCATATTTCTTACATAAGGTTTCAAAACTGGAGAAATGTTCACCATCATCATATAGGTCACTGAAAGATTTCAGTCCCTTATTTTTCCACTGAGAAAAAGTTGGGTCCATTATAGAAGGTAAGAAAAGGTGATTGTTGCTAATAGGACCCAGAGATGAGGCTGTACTCAATTTAAAGTGAGGATGAAATTGGGTCCAAATTCTAAGAGTAGCAAGAACAATTGGGTTGGAGGAATATGAGGATGGTCTCAATGGAAGAGATGAGTATGCCAAGGTGGAAAGAGAAGATAAGTGGCATGACTGGGCCTCTAAAATACACCAGTTTGTGTCGGGGGCATTGATCCAGAATGAGATTTTTTGAGTGGTAGTAGCCCAATAGTAATAAATAAGTTTAGGAAGGGCCAGCCCGCCCTTAGCTCGCGGGCACTGAAGAAAATCTTTGCTGATTCTTGGGACATTACGTGCTGCCACCACGGAATGCGTTGTTAAGAGGTCATGGTCATTTCACGTATTTCTGTGAGATCAGGTTAAACAAAACACAAGTTATACTCCAACAATAAACCCTTTTTTCCTGCTCTGGTTAATGAAATTAAAAACAACATCTCCAATATTTCAAACAGTGAGAATAGAAAAGCTGTCAAAACTTAACATCTATAGAGTGCCAAAGTCACGGCCCTTCCGGTGAAGCTCATGGGACCTTAGATCGGAAAAAATATGAATGGCAGTGAATGAGGAGAGAAATATTATCTTTTGGTCCCGTTTGAGTTGTGACATGAAATCCAAATATGTCGTTAATGAATTTAAAACATAAATTTTAAGGTCAAGAAAGTCATACTTTGTGGTAAAACTGTTGAGATATAAGCTTTTGAAAAAACATAATTAGAAAAACTACACAGGAGGCGGTCGCGTATGTGACGTCATAGCTTTCGCTCGCTTCCTGCAGCTTGGAGTGACTGCAACCTGGCACAAAACACAGACATCTTCAATCATAAATCGATTAATCATAAAACAGTGGAATTTCAGTGGGGAGGCCAAGCTGCAGGAAGCGAGCGAAAGCTATGACGTCACATACGCGACCTCCTCCTGTGTACTCTTGAGTCTTTCTAATTAAAAAGCTTATATCTCAACAGTTTTACCACAAAGTATGACTTTCTTGACCTTAAAATCGATGTTTTAAATTCATTAACAACATATTTAGATTTCATGTCGCAACTCAAACGGGAACAAAACATAATATTGCTCTCCCCATTCACTGCCATTCACCATTTTCCGATCTAAGGTCCCATGAGCTCTACCGGAAGGGGCGTGACTTCGGCACTCTATATGTATTTTCAGTGGGGGGGGGGGGATTGGTCACTTCGACACACTGCAGCCAGTGCCGTAGAATGCAACAAAATTATTCACACAATTGAAAGCTCTATCCTAAGAAGGAGGACATACCCAGGATCTTTCTTTATGCTCTTTAATAGCATGATATCACAAAGCTGTCAGAAAAAGAACAGCCCAAACAGCACGTCTCAGAAAAAAAATGTAATGTGCAACAGGCTATAATAGCCTTGACATTAAAACATTTCAATATAAAAACAATATGGAAGAGGCTGGTCTTCTTCACACTGCATTGTACAACCTTTAATTTCCTCTCAGTACACAATAATATCACTAAAATTGAGAGCGGTCTTCCTAACATCATTAGGTAATGATAGTGACAGGATTAAAAGGGAAAAATAAACAATCCACATTTCAAAAACATTTCTGCTTAAATAGCATAAGAAGTGCATTTAATGAGCCAAACACACTCAGACTTAGTCAAGTCACTCCTTCACCAAACCATGGTTCTATAGTGGATTAGTCCAGCTGATGTGACGTGTATCATAATGCAGTGGTTGTACCACATGATGAGGAGTCTGTAACCTGTCTGTTCCTGCTCAGAGGCAACAAAAGACTCCACAGGCTGTGTTGAATTTTTATGTGTGTTAGCAGAGGTCAGCTGGTTGCTGCACAAGTGCACATGATAAAGCATCTTTGATGATTTTTTTTTCTGTCAACGCCTGAACTGTCTTCTAATTGGCTAGTGAGTTAGTAACCTTATGCATCCTTCATTTGATTGGTTTAAAGGAAGTGGCCAGGCAGTCAGGAGATGATGTATTAATAATGATCTGAAAATTCAATAGAATTAAAAATCCCCCCAAAATATGGAGAAGCATATTTCTCCAAACTAAGAGTTGTAGTATAATCTACACAAGACAATTAAATTTGTGAAGTGATTCTGGAGAGGCTACACTGCACAGAACTGAAACATCAGCTTGTTCTGTTGAAATGTATGTTGTAACTTGCTGTCTACCTTACCAAGGTAAGAAAGTAGTTTTCATTTATTCCCACTTGCATAATTTCACCACCATTTCCATCTTTTAAACAAGGTTGAGCTTTGCTGTATTCATAGGTTACAGGATTACCACCCTGCACACACAAATATACAAAACACTTTGAAATTAAAATAGACAAACAGTACAATGGGTAATTGGAAAGAACTACTTCACTACTTCACTACTTCACACTAAAGGAACAAATAAATCAAACATTGTGTGATTCTCATGGCCACAACACTGACTTTCTAATAAACTGTCTTAATGCTGCAACACAGCAGAGAAACTACTTTGTGTACTAAGCTCTCTGATGTGGATTCTAACAAGTTTTTTGATGCAATTTACTGTAAACTCAATGCTCGTTTCCGAGAAACCACCTGACCGTGAAACTATGTCTGGACATCAAAAGTGAAAGTGACGATCCCAGGGGCATAAAAGTCTGCACTGCAGGGCTGCATTGGCACAAGTGGTGAGAGGCACGTTAACTTCTGGAGACATCATTTTCCTATGAACACTGCATTGTTATTTAAAGTCCAGGATATGAGAATGCAATACTGCCATGAGCGCATGTTGTCAAAAAGGTAGGTTGCTATTTGCCTTTGTTTTGTAATTGATTTTACTGTTATGTGCCTAATTGGAGGACCTGATAAAACTGGGAGAGAAACATCTGGGCTACTATACAGACAACCAACGTTGTCATTTTTACTGACTGACCAACCTGTTTCTTTGCCAGTGATCAACACTGAATATTTTACAGATGAACAGAGTTTTTCAGGTATTCCTCCTTATAAATGCCACACCACCAAGCCCAGGCAGTACAACAAGTAGTTAATGATATATTTATGAATGTTGTCGGAAATACTGAACAAAGTCTTACTGTAGTTATTGTGGTGATGTCAAAGCTTTATGTGCATCTATTCAGCTCTTATCAAACGATGATAGCAGGTGTGGAATTGGTACATAGCCATGGAGTAAACACAACATTTTCAAAACTTTAATTTCCTACTATATTATCTTATTATTTATTATAAGTACAGTTACACAGTATATATATATATATATATGTATATATACACATATATACACAACTATAAATAAAAGCTAGGACTGTCTACAACATCAGACATGCAGTGCACTTAGACTTTCCGCTGACTGTCTGAGAAGTAAATTGCAATGAAGACACTAAAGTTGGTGAAATATGCCTGGGATACAGCAACACCACTCATACAAGCCACACACAGTACTGCACTACACCATAGGACTTGAACCAATATAACAATGGCAATTTGTTACTTTTAGTTATGATTACATTTGCCAACCATACAGCTGAAATAATCAGTGGTGAGGTTACCTGCTGCAGAATAGCTACACACACACACACACACACACACACACATATATATAAATATATATGTATATATATATATATATATATATATATATATATATATGTGTGTGTGTGTGTGTATATGTATATATATATATATATATATATATATGTGTGTGTGTGTGTGTGTGTGTGTGTGTGTGTGTGTGTACTTGAATATGGGGAGCAATGTGTCTCCCTGTTGTTGTTGCAAAGTAGCTGATAGGACTGATAGCTATGGCATATTAATAATTCAGCAGGTAGGGGCAGGTGTGTATAAGACGAAAAATATACATTTTGCTCTACCTCCTATGTCTCTGTTGGAATTAGAATATATTCCAACCCAGGCTGCTGCAGCCTGATACACCAATATGAGCACCTGAGGTGGCTCGAAAAGATTACACAGTTAAAACATGACTTAGCAGAATGAAAGAACCCTCCCACCAATATGTTTGGGCTCAAGTAGGAAGGGCTAAAAGAAAAAGGGTGGAGATTCACCAGAATCTTCACCAGCATAAAAGGGAGAGTGCAGAAAGTGAAACTTAAGTCTTGTTCCGGAGCTTGACTCATGAGTTGTATGTGTTGATGCTTGTGAACACATTAAACTCGATTGCACCTGATTCCACATGTCTCCAGTGCCTTTCTGAACACCAGCCATCTGAACCTAAGATACTTATTTGAAATAGAAGATGAAGTAACCAAAAAGTTGAATGCGAGGTCAGGAGCCACCAGGCCCAAATCCAGGCACTGATTTTTGCTTCATCGTTTTCATGCTGTTTGTTCTTTTTTATATGATGTAGATGTTTTGAATTTGCAAAGCCCAGTCATGTGAAGGGGGTGGAACTGGGGGTGTAAAACAAGACTGCTATAAATTCCTGTTGTGATTTGGAAAATAATGCCGTCAAATAGGCTGCGTAGTATTTTAAAGTTGGTGGAAAATTTAATACCTTAGTCTTTAAGGGAATAACACCTTGTTCCTCATGACCTTCAGTGAGAAGCTGCTTGAATAACCTGGCACGAGTGTGGGATGACCATGGACCCACAATGGAGGTAAACAGCTAGTTTCGACATCGCCGTAAGATACAGAAAATCAAATGGGAAAACTGTATGGGTGTGAGAGTTGATTCATTCCATTACATTATATGTTTGTCATTTATCAAGGGAATCAGTGATGAAGACTCAGTTGTTATGCTTTGCTGTGAGGAAGCAGAGGACTCTCCATCAACACCATGGTCTGACAGCAAGAGTGACTGTCAGTAGACTGATGCAAGTGATAAAGGTCAGCTTCATACAATCTAATGCTGAGCACAGAGGCACTAAATGGTGTGCAGTCTGTACATAAACTAGCTTTGAGTAAAGTCATTATTATTGTTATTTCCACAGTGTCCTGCCCTCCTTCAAAGACAACAGTCAGTCATGTCAGCAGCCAGCTAGTGTCTCTGCCTTTGGACACTCCTGCTGGTGAAGAGGAGAGCTACATTGGAATCAATCGCAGGGATGGAGAAAACATGCAGGACACAATGGACACAAACAGCTCAACGCCAGGAGCACAAAACGTGATCCATGTTGATGAAGAACTGAAGACTGAAAGAATAAGCCAGCCTGTCGTAACATCTGCACACACAAGTGAGTAAAAGTAAAGCATTGTAATAAAGAAACAAAAGCAATAAGTCATAAAGTTCAACAAAGAGTGCTGATGTACTGACTCTGTGAAGGCTCACAATATTCCCAATTCCACAGAAGAACTCTGGAGCTCAGCCAGAGTGACCACCAGGCTCTACCAAGGCCTTTCCCCCCAACTGCTCAGTTTAGTCAGGCGGTCAGCTCTCAGAAAAGTCCTGTTTGTTGGAGGCTGCTGTGCTTTTAGGAACCCTCAGTGAAGCAGACATTTTAAAACCATCCTCATATCTGCCCCTCAAAACAATCTCTGAGCTCTGCAATTCTCATATATGCATTGTCAGCTGTGAGACCTTGTAATCATCCCCATTCAATTGAATTTAATTGTGATTGCTCTTGAAGATGGCCTGAGGGTTGAAAAGTCATCTGAATGAAAGAGCAGTGCATATAGAGCCAGAGTGTGCAACCTTTGTTTATACTTTCATACAGTTGAATTTACCACAGGTGGATTTCAATCAAGGTGTAGAATCATCTTCCGGTTGACAGGAAATAACAAAATAAAGGCAACAAACACATGAAAACTGCTAACTTAACACATCGACCAGTGAACATTGGGGTCATTTACAAAAGTTGTTATATCATGCACACAGGACAACAACAACCACAAATACAGTTTTCTGGAGGTTTGTAGCTCCCTTTAGCTTAAATGCAAAGGCAGGATGCAAAATTGTGCTCCCGAACATTTTGGCATGTATGCATGTGTCAGTTACCTTTGGATCCATGTTTTTCTTAAAACACTTATGATTAATTTAAAATAAACATCTTTATATCCACAGAGACACAACTGGAGATAATATTGGAGGATCTGGGGCTGGAGCAGCACTACACAGAGAAGCTATCCCTGAACACAATACTTGAGATTGATGACAGGGGCATTGCAGATGAACCTGCCAAGTGTAATTCAGATCTTCCATGGTATTTTCTGAAGAAACTGATGATGGTTAATGTGACAGCTAGGAATATGAAATGTACATCTGCATGTGAGTCAAACTGTGATGAGCTGTCAGGGAATACGGAGTTAGATCTTGATGATCTATTTGACAGCCAACATTCAGATGACATGTTAAACCCCCTTGACATAATCACTGCACTCTTTCTGTGTTCTGATGCTTTTGTGCAACAGGAAATGGCACTCAAAATGTCTAGGTGTCAGTTTTCTGTGCCTCTGTTGCTTCCCAATTGTGACACAAAGCAGTGCACACTCATGCTTTGGGCCATGAGAGACATCGTTAAAAAGTACAGACCTCAGTCACTTTCAGAGTCCAAGGGCTTCATTGAACAAAGAATTGTTCTCTCTGAACTTCCAATGATATCTTTTGTGAGACTGGGTGAGTGCTCCCTGTCCAAGTCAGAGATCCTCAATAAGCTTCTGAGCAATTCTCAGCAGTACCATGATACATTTGTTCACTGTAACATGGAGTGTGGTGACAGTCCAAGGAGAATATCCAATGGACTGGTTGAAATGACTTGGTACCTTCCTTGTGGGAACAAAAACATGGATGTTTTCAGTGAGCCAGTAGCTGTAGCTAACCTTCGTGGAGACATTGCTTCATTTGAAACACAGTTTTCTTTTTTGTGTCAGACATCAGCATCAGTTTTTGTGTTCTTTGACAATTTGGACTCTGAGTGTGAGCTGCTCACCAACCAACACCACAAGGCACAGATCTTTTTGGTAGGTAACCATCAAAGTAAGCACTTCAGTTTAGACGCTGTAAAAAAGGTGGCAACCAAGTTGGGCTTGACGAAAAGTAACATCCTTTTAAAGGCAAAGCAGATGAATGATGAAGACTTTGTCAAAAACTTGCAGAGAACAGTCAGCAAAGTAGTTGAGAACTCAAAGATGAAGATGCAGATTGAGCAGATGGCTGACATTGGCCATGAACTGGGAATCTTGGTTGATGAAGACTCTGCAGAGTGCCAGACTGCCAAGAAAAATGCAGATGCCATTACTGCAGAAATTGAAGACATCCTTAAATACAAAGACACTCAGCTACCCTTGCAAGGCCAAATATGGAAGGAACTGACTCGCTTAGAGAAGGAACAATTTCGGCTCCGAAATGTTGGGTCCCAGAACATAGAAAAGTACAAAAGTGACCTTGAGATACAGAAAACAGAACTTAGGGATAAACAGAACTCTTGTGACATGTCAAATGCAATGACATGTTTTATCACCGCAATATCAAGCCCAGGGATAGAGAGGTGCTATTTCCTGAAATGGATGCGAATGAACCTTGATAACCTGTCTCGCATAAAACTGTCTGGCCTCCGAGAGCAGTACAAAGAAAAACGCAAAATTTCTGGGAACAAAGAGGAGATCAAAGAAATTGACAGACAACTCTCCAACAGCTCACTGGGGACTGAACACTTCTTCCGTGAAATGGGTCAGATCTATGAGGCTTCACTGTCTCTTCCAGAAACAGACCCATCACGTAAACAGTTACAACATCTGCCCAAACTATGTGCAGAATTGTTACTTGATGGATTTCCCCTTGAGTTTGTAGATGGAGATGCCTCCAACATACCTCTCAGATGGGTGAGTGACGTCCTCTCTCAGCTCAATGGCTTGGTGTCTCCTAAGAACAAGATACTGGTGGTCACAGTTCTTGGAGTTCAGAGCACAGGAAAGTCTACTCTCCTCAACACCATGTTTGGAGTGCAGTTTGCAGTCAGCAGTGGTCGATGCACTCGAGGTGCCTTTATGTTGCTCATCAGAATCAGTGAAGA
This sequence comes from Epinephelus fuscoguttatus, assembly GCF_011397635.1. Lineage (NCBI taxonomy): Eukaryota > Metazoa > Chordata > Actinopteri > Perciformes > Serranidae > Epinephelus > Epinephelus fuscoguttatus. The sequence goes on from NC_064774.1 coordinate 26,940,169, forward strand.
TGTTCAAAAGTCCTCAACTGTGACTTCATGGTGATCATTGACACTGAGGGCTTAAAGTCACCAGAGCTTGCACAACTGGATAATAGCCATGAGCACGACAATGAGCTTGCAACACTTGTTGTGGGGCTGAGTGATATCACCATCATCAATATCGCAATGGAGAATTCAACAGAAATGAAAGACATCCTACAAATAGTTGTGCATGCTTTTCTCAGGATGAAAGAGGTGGGCAAAAAGCCCAAATGTCAGTTTGTCCACCAGAATGTGTCGGATGTTTCAGCTCATGAGAAGAACTTACGAGACAGGAAATTGCTCTTGCAGCAGTTAAATGAGATGACCCAGGCAGCAGCCAAAATGGAAAAGAAAGAGGAGAACAAGAGCTTCACTGATGTGATGGAGTACAGTCCAGACACTGGGAACTGGTACATTCCTGGACTGTGGAATGGAAACCCACCAATGGCACCAGTCAATGCAGGGTACAGCGAAGCTGTATATGAGCTCAAGAAAAATGTCATCCAAATTTTGGGACGTTGTGAGTCATCTGCTAATAATATCTTGGAGTTTACAGAGTGGATGAAAAGCCTGTGGAATGCAGTAAAGCATGAAAACTTCATCTTCAGCTTCAGAAACAGCCTGGTGGCTGATGCATACATGAGGCTGTGCACAGAATTCAACAAATGGGAATGGGAATTCAAAAAAGAAATGTACGCATGGGTTACAAATGCTGAGACAAGAATTTCCAATTTTGGCAAATTTGCTGTGGAATCTGAGAAACCTGACATGAGAGAATTTCTTGACCATTTGAAAAGTAAAGTGTGCACAGTGCTGACGGAATGGGAGACAAAGCTTCTTGACAATTTGTCACAGTACTTCAAGCAAACAGAGGGTCACGTCTATCTAGTTGAAGGATACAAAGAAGAATTTGCAAACAGTGCAAAGACCCTTCGACGAGAAATGGAGAGCTCTGTGTTTAATCAACTCACAGCAGCAGCTGACATCAGACAGGGAATGACAGAACTTGATCAAATCAAGGAGAACCACATAAAAGTATTAGAGGAGAGAGTGTGTGCACTGATTGAAGAATGTTGGAAGAAAAAAGTCAAGATGACAGACGAAGAGCTCGACAAAGAATTTGATAAGATGTGGAACAGAATGGTGAAGGAACTCTCCTTCTCTAAGCAAAAGCCTGCTGATGTCTTTGCAAAGGTGTACCACTACCTGAGAGAAAATCTAAGACGTAAGGGGATGTCATGTCTGTCGGTTGTTAAGTGAAAAAAGCCTGACAGAATGTGGACTTGTTCCTTTCAGATATACTGCAGAAGGATTCTTCAACCGGTTGAAACACAAAATCACCAAGTGGTTCAACACTGAAGATCACATAAAGGCTGTAGAGCAAATGGCTGACAGTATCATAGCAGATTGCAAACAGTATGTCACTGGAAAAGTGGAAAGAAAAAGCAATTACCATGACACTTACATTCAGGAGATCCTCCACATGATTGACGAGAAGCTGCAAAACAATAAGAAAGTGAAGACAGAGATTGAGTTTGAAATTTCTCTGAAACAGCACATCTGTGGAGATGCAGCCAGACAGTTTCAGAAAATGCATGAAGATTTCATACATGAGAATGATCCCTACAGATGTCTGAATGAAAACAAAGCCAAGTTTCGCGCTGATTTTAAAGATGTGTTCCATAATCAAGACCAGTGCCAGAAGAAGGCAGAAGAATTCACAAACTGCTGCCTGAAGCCTGCAGTCGAAGACTTTGTCAAGCGTTCCTTGGGTCCTGATATCATTGGTGAAATGATGACAAGCCAGCAGTTCAGCACACGAATATACCTCCAGTATACAATTTTACTGGATTTGCTCACAAAGGATGACTTTGAAAAATATCTGAGCTACATTGGCTCATATGAGTATTATGTAAAGAAATGGATCCTCGACCAAATAGTAGAACGCTTCTCAAAAGGGTCTACCATGTTTGAGCTTGAGGATAAACATGTTCAGTCAAGCATCAGGAACATAACCAATGCTATCAACAAAGCTAACACCAAAAAGAGTGGCAACTTAAGAACATTTGTTGAAGATGTCTGTCAGGAACTTGGTGATAAACTGGTCATTTCCCAGGATGCTCTTGGTGCTTTCATGATCCTGAACAATGCCGACCCAGAACAGTTTGCTCACTGGCTCACTGATTGTCTGAAGGACATGGCAAAAGCTCTCACAGAGAAGTTTAAAGAAACAAACATCCAAACAAAACTAAAACAACTTCATGTGAATCCTCAGAACGAGCTTTTCACTAAACTGATTGGATGTGGTAAACAGTGTCCATTCTGCAAAGCACCTTGTGAGGCAGGAGGAAAAGACCACACTGAGCACTGGACATCATTACATCGGCCAGAGGGTCTGGGCAGATACAAGTGGGACAGGACAAAAGAACTTGTTACTGACGTATGCACTTCCTTGGTGATCAGTGACAACCGTTTTTGCTGCAGTGCTACAAATGGTGAATGGCACCCTTACAAGCTTTACACAGAAATTTTCCCAGACTGGAAAATTGCTCCAGATGTAAGCCTGAAGGCGTCAGACTACTGGAAATATGTGATGACAAAGTTCAACAAAGAGTTTGCTGAAAGATATGAAGCTAAGCCTGCTGATATTCCAGACACTTGGAGCAATATCACATATGAGCAGGCAGAGCAGAGTCTCAAAGAGTCATTTAACATAAAGTGAGAGAGAGAGAGTGAGAGAGTGATTATAGAGGTGCACTTCCTCCTACATAAACTAATTCCGTATCTGCTCAAGGATATCTTGATCCTACTTGTTTTATATGATATAGAGAAGAGACACAAATAGTAACATGCTGTATGTAAGAGCACAAGGTTTAAGATATTGTAAGTTGACTCAAACATTTTATGACGAAGACTTACAATAAGGAAATTACTGCAATTGACCTGAAACTGCATTTAACATGTTTAATATAAATAATCAGCTCTAGCTCTGTTCCTGCTGATGATGACATTTTAAATACTTTGCATACTTTGAGTCAATGTACCTTTAGGAGCACATATTGGAAACATACTTATAAACATACTTAATGTTGGCAGTTTGATTAAATCAGACTTTGAATGCATGATTTTGAGTGACAGAAAGTTTTCTGTGTACTGCAACTATGAAGATATAATCACAGATAATCAAAGTGATATGATTTTTTTGAATGTTTTTCTTTTTTTAACACCACTCAGTCTTTATGTGGTATTGTCATAACAAGACAGAACGTTTTGCTTTTAATCTTAAGTACATGTGATTGTTTAACCGAAAGTTAGGATCTAATTGTCTTTGTTTCTGAGAAGTGTTTGATGCAAAATATTTAGATTTTCAGTGTATTAAAGGACCATTCATTCTATTGTATATGTGATGTCATCAGTGTCAATACATTATTAACTTCTGTTAACTGCTTTAATAAAGACTCAGAATGAGTTATTATTGTCTTTATTGAATTCAGAAACCCACAACTTGAGTTGAAACATTAAATAGAAAAAGACTTAAGTTGTGTTCAGACAGGAAGCAAGTGCTGCCACTAAAATTCAGCTTGTGTTCTGTCTGAACACAAAGTAAGGGCTCAAATCCCTATTGTCGCTCCCACATTACTTGGTCACATGCAAACCTGTTAACAACAATCCACAACAAGGAGAAATGTAACTTTCAATTACAGATCTGTTAAGTATGTTTCAATTAGTGTGCAAGCACCTGAAACTAAGAGTCATTGTGCTTTGTTAGCTCAGAATGAGCCCTACATGTCTACATAGGGAGTAGGTCCATTTCGACTGGGTCTCCCATGTTGCACCGCCATCTTTCTACAGTAGCCCAGAACGGACAAACCAAACACTGGATCTACTGGAAAGGGCCTTTTTTTTGTTACATTACCTTTGGGCCACCATAGGCTCTTCTACATGTTTGTCTCTGGTGTCTTGTATTTGAAACCACCTTATACCATTCTTAGTTGTAACACAATGTAATCTGTAACAGATGTGACTGAACCCAAATGCAGCACTCGCTGACCGTTGGTAATGACCTTAATTTGAACACAGAATAAACAGAAACTTGAGCTAACTAAGATATTCAATTAAGAGTTCATTCTTCGGGCCCAGAGTCCACACACAGTCTCTGGGTTCAGGGGCAGTCTGGAAGGTGAAAGCACTCACGCTGAAACGCTGTGGCAGGAAAACACCACACAGCCACAGACAGATGGACACCAGAGATGCTGAGGCAGAACTCGTGGTCAGGGACAGAAGGCTGGTGAGTTTACCGGGAAACAGACGACATAGAGAGGTCAGAGGCAGGCAGGGTCGATAACAGGAGCTCATGCAGGTAAGGACATGAGCTAGAGGTGCGCACTGAATATTAAAGCCTGATAACATCTTTTGGTTAAATAAAACAACTAACAATTGCATGCATTAATGTAAACTGGACAATGTTTGCAGTGGCGTCACCAGAAAATTTTTAAAGGGGTGGCCAGATGGGGCCACTGAAAATCTTTGTGTGGCACAGGCTAGCTGAAAACTCTGTCAGTATGAGAGTTAAGGAATCACACACTGATCAGCTTTGGCTTTGTATTTTACAGTTAATGTTATTAATTATTGATGTGCATACACAAATACAGGTAAAGGTACAGGTACACATATTTCTTTTGTAAACACATTTTATTGCAATCATACAGTGATAGTATCACAGTAACAGAAATGCCAGCATTAGGAAGAATGTTTGTTTACATATTAACCAGTAACCCAAACATTGCTAATGAACCAATTGTTCAAGGGGCCCCATTAAAAACCATCATGTCAGTTTTTCTATCGCCAAAGTTCAGCCTACATTTTGTGTGCTATTTAGCTCCCTTCCTGACTGCTAGTATGACGTGGTTGGAAGCAGTGGATGCTTTAGGTCGTCTGGTTTTACAGGATACCAATATCGAGCTTAAAATGAGCACACAACAGCCTCTGAAAGACTGTAATGTCAGCCTTCCCCCTTTTGGCCAGGGAGGACCAGCAACTGCATCAGGGGGGCCGTGGCCCCTCCTGGCTCCCCCCCGGGGGGCGCCACTGAATGTTTGTATGTGACAGTACTTAATAACTTGTTAACAGTACTCAGACCCTGGATGAATCTGCAACACCAGAGCTGCAGCACCTTACCTGAGGCACTGGCTGCAGGACAGCAGGTAAAGACAGAGAGCTAGGTGTGCTGACCCCTGGCACTGTGAACTGGCTCTAAGGATATGGAACATCACGTCTTTTGTGGTTGCCAAACCAGAGTAAGTGTGGAAAGTAGAACGGTACCAACTAGTTGGGCTCAACTCTATGTGCAGCACTGGCTCTGGAACCAGTGGAGGGATGGACTCTCTCCAGGACTGGTCTGAACCAGGAAAACTCACCTTGATGACCCATGGTGCACATGACAGCAGCCTTTGTAATGTAACTAGCTGATCTATTTTTAAAATAATAAATCTTGAAAAAAATAAAAGACCTTCCCTAAAGAAAAAAAAAATCATACGGTCCCTTAGCAGAGACTTTCAACTGATCTACGATTTCAACCATGCAAACTGTTTTAAATGTGTCCGGCTCCAACACACCTGTTGACTCACAGCAGAAACTGGATACAATAATGAATAAAAAGGTGGTTATTTCACCAGCTTTCTTTGCTTGCTTCTTTTTTTAATTTTTCTACTGCAGGTCACAATGTGCTTCTTCTCTGTGTGTCTGCTGGAGACAGGTCCTCTGTAAGCTTCAGGTTGATATCTCTCAAGGAGATGTGTTCTTTGTGGAGCATTACACAACATTGTGCAAGAACTGGGCTGTAAACTACATTGTGATACTCCTGAGTTTGTTTGGCTTCTAAGGGTCAAACCTGTGTGTTTTATTGTGGCTACTCACTAAATAAAAAAAAATACAGATACATCTCTCAGCCACACTGAGGCAGTGAACTTACATAGATTTAATTTGACTCCATAATGCTGATAGTTACCTCATGCATTGATGGCCCACTTTAATTCAAAATCAGTATAATGGGGGTGTGGTGGGCAGCTTGCAAGACTGGGGTAGAGATGCACGCTCAAAAGAAAAGCCCACATTTCTGGTCGGAAGAAGAAACACATTAACTATAAACATTCACACATTGAATATGCACAAGTATTGCAAAGATGACCTTTTAAAAAAGGTTGTTGAAGGAATGACAGAGGGCATGTTTGTTCACATGGTTGAACAAGTACGCCATGGTAGGAAACTTTAAAAAAATCCAACTGTGATGCAAAGAAGCAAAATGACAAGCGGCTCCAGATGTTCCACTTTTCTATATTTTGATGTGATAAATGACATGTTAGGGCATGTTAAGAGTCTGCATGGCCGCACGTGAACAGGAATATCAGTGGAATTGTCTTTTTCATTCACCGTGTAGGCTTAAAAGCAATGACAGGAAACCACATATCACTGATGAACTGACAAAGGGTCTGGGCCTGTATATCTGAAGGGTAACTGATGAGGGAATGAGATGCAGGTGAGGCGATGAGAAGCAGAAGGCCAGGGATATACAGAGCTGATGGGGAGAGTGGGAACAGGTGTGTAGATGGGTGGGGCTGTCAGGTGTTGGAGAAAGGAGGGGAAGTCTGAGTGCATCTGGTGGATGGATGAAAAATGGCAATAATGTGGCTGGAGAGGAGGGACAGAAAGAGCAGCAATATACAGCACCACTGCAGAGAGCCCAGGTTAAATTCCCAGTGTTGGTACATCTGACTTGATACATCCTAAGTCCATACACTCACCCCACTATATCTAAATAACCGCCACTGTGTGACCAGAGGAATGAGTTTTGTTTCACTGGAAACTATAATTATCTACTGTTTCTGGGAATCAAAGTGACTTCTCCTGGTTTAATAAAAGAAGGGTGGCAAGGTTCAAGTTCTGTGTATGCAAACTCCTTCATTTCTCCCCTTTGTTTCTGTGTAGAGTGCTTCATATGTAACCTCACATTCGGCATAGGTGTGGCTACTCTGATGAGCCTGTGTGACTGCAGTCAAAGGGAAAAGAGTTTCTCTATCGCACTTTGTTTTTTTAGAAAAACTCAGTGGAAGCATGGGTGGCACATTTCTTACCCAACATTTTGGGTAATTATTCCTCTATGTCTGTGTCGTGATTTGATTTTAACCTGTGCAGATAAACTCAGAAAAGCTCAAGCTCAAATATCTTTACTTTCTGAGCGCTGGTCACTATGCTAAAATTTCTAAGTGCAACATTTGCATTGCATTCTTTAGTTGCTGAGATGTGACTAAAAACCAAAAATGTTCACCTGCTTGTGGTGCAAAAAGTAATTTCTGGGAGATCACCAAAGTGATTAAGGATCCATGCTTTGTGGACCTTGAATATCTGTGCAAAAATGTTCCAATCTATCCAATAGCTGTTGAGATATTTTAGTCTGGATCATAGTGGTGGGTGCACAGACAGGCAGTGCCATATCTATAGCCATGTTGCTAGCATTGCTAAAAGAAATTTCAAATATCCCACCCACAAATATGAAAACACAAGTCAGTCATTACTGGAAACCAGATAATCATTTACTATTCTGGGAATCAAAAGTGAAAGTAACTTCACTCGCAGAATAAAAGGAGACACCCACAGTAGGTTACTGCATTGCCAGGAAAGTGCAGATCTCTGTCCTCAGGACAAATACTTAACCTATAACAGAATATTGCATATACAGTGAATAAAAAGCTACTTGATGAAATAACAGCTATTTCTTTTTACCATGGATAATCCGCAAAGGTAGGTAATGACGTCTTTTCTAGTGACTTTTTGCCCTCTTTTAAATTCCTGAAATGATGTAGGCTTTCCATAGGCTGAGACAGTAGCACAGCTCATTTTTGTTGTCTGTTTTTGTTTTGGTCTATACTGTAGTCTGACAGTTTGCAGAGTACACTTAGCTGTGTGATTCGTGTCTAATATGGATAACTGTTGGAGAAGATGTTGATAACAAGGTTCATTTCTATAACTTTCAGTAAGAAGCAGTTTGAATAATCAGGACCAAGTGTGGGATGGCTGAGAGTGTACCCACAATGGATAACTCTGATGATGAGGTAAACATCTTGTTTTGCAACTCTTAACTTAAGCCAAATATATGTTGTCCTTTCGGCTATTGAATGGAATGAATATGAATTGATTCACGACACTTTGAATTTAAATATATTCTTCTCCATTACCAAGGAGTTCTATGATGTACCCGACTCCTTCCTTGACCCATACAGTCAGGACAGAGAGAACACTACACCAGCACCACAGTCTGACTGTATGTGTGACTGTTCATAATGGATCCAATTTATGTCTGAATACATAATGTGATGTACAGATACTGAGATGTACCTCTCTTCTCTTGTGACAGACGTTCCTCCACCAGGAGATGTAAGAGTTCTCAGTGCTGACCAGGAGACTGTTTCTCTTGGCTTTTCACTCACTGAGACCTCTGTTAGGTATAAACTGCAAATAGATTACTCCTCCTTACAGAGGAGCAGTTTGATCAGAGAGGACTCCAGCACTGTGACGGTTGAGGGACTGAATCCTGGGACTGAGTATACTTTCAGCATCATAAGGATTGCTGATAATGGAAATCAAAGCAAAGCAACCTCGCTATCTGTCTTCACAGGTAAATCTGTCAAAAGGAAACTTAAAAAAAAAGTTACAGTACATTTTACACTTCACAAATATACTTCCTACAATAAGGTATGCTCTCATTGTATGTTATAAAGGTTAGTTCACATGATTAGGCTATATATTGTGTTGTCTTTTACCACACCTCTTTAACTCGGCAGTCAAACAGCATACATTAACAGAAGTTGAAGTTTCACCAATGAAACTATTATATTGTTCCCACAGAGCCCAGCCCTCCTGCAAACATTACAGTCGACCAGATAAGCAGTGAGTCACTGTCTCTGAGTTGGGACCCACCTGCTGGTGAAGTGGAGAGCTACACTGTGACCTGTTGCAGCGAGGGAGAAACTGAACAAGTGTTGACAACAGATGCAAACAACCTGACTTTCAGCAACCTGAAGCCAGGGGTGTGTTACTCCCTGCAGGTTTCTGCACAACTTAGGAATGGAAGACGAAGCAAGCCAGCTGTAACAGCTGCTGGCACAAGTAAGTCAAATAAAATCATAATGGCAACAAAAAGCTTTTTCAGGATAAAGTGGGCTTGTAAAGACATAAAATTATTGTCATTTAATTCAGTCAGACTGTCAGACACAGTGTGTTCAAAACTTTTTTCCTGACAGTGTGTAGTACCTTAATGGCATGTACCAACAATGTCACAAGCAGGGCTTTAGTGGGACTGTAAAATAAAGGGTGAGCAGGGCCGGCCCTAGACTTTTGGGGGCCATAAGTGGATATGCTTTGGGGGCCGTCCTCAAAGTAACGTTTTTCCACTTTACATGGCATTAAACCAACTAATGTGTGTTGTAATCTAGGCACTCATAATGTACAAATAAGCAGGTAAAGACTAAACTGGGACCTGTTCGCAGCAACACTATAAATAGACTAGAGTAAATACAGTATTTGCCTATTATCCCCAGACCCCAGCAGACACAAAAGTAGAAGCAGATCAAGACACAGACCCGCCCCTTCCTCTCTCTCAAATTCAGACCGAAATCTGAGAGTAAGAATAGGCAGTGCTGATCGAATGTATCTCAAGATTATGTTACTGCATTGCCTATTTCTCGCCTTCAATGTTTTTAGAAACATATTTTAGTTTTTAGCCGTTTTTAGCTGCAATAGTGAGAATTTGTGAACAGGAAGTGGGCGCCATGCTGTTTCCTGCACAGTGAAAATTAGATTAGATTAGATTAACTTTATTGTCCACCTTAGTGGAAAATTGTCTTTGGCTCCTCCAACATTAAGTTACATTATAAACAAAGTCACAAGACACTTCCCACCATACATCACAGAACAATTGTGCAAATAGACAAGAAATACCAGCAGATGAATGGTATAGCAGGTGACAATATAAACCAGATAAAACACTTAAAATTCTTTGCTTTTCCTGGTGCTGTCATTTTGCATTCAGTGCTTGTATGGCATATGGAATGAAAGATTTCTTATATATGTTACGGCTTGCCCTTGGGGCCCTGAAATGGCGGCCGGATGGAAGCAATTCAAACTCTGAATTTAAAGGGTGTGAGGTATCTCCAGATATCTGTCTGGCCTTCCTACCTACTGCCCTGTTAAATACCTCACAGAGGTGTTGTTGGGGCTTACCAACCATTTCCCTGCAACCCTGACCATAGTGGAGAGCTTGTTTTTGTGCTTCACACTCAAATTGCCATACTAGGCAATTATGTTGAACTGCAGTACACTTTCAACCAGGCCTCTGTATGCCATTTCAACAGTCGCTGATTTGCTCTCTTAAAACCAATTTCTGAGTTTTCATTAAAACTTAAGGTTTGGTCAATAATAGTGCCTAAGTATTTAAAATGGTCCGCTTCCTCCACAGGCTGGTTGTTAAGTACAGCAGGAGCGATGCTACTAGCTCCCTTTTTTGTTTGTATTATGAGTTCTTTAGTTTTGGCCACATTAATTTCCAGATTACTGGTCTGACACCAGTCCTGCAGGAGGGAGACCTGTCTAAAATAGGCATCCCGTTGTGTGATATTATTTTCTGTTACAAGTCCAACCAAGGCCATGCCATCAGCATATTTAAATAACTTAACATTGCTACAATTCACAGTCATGATATTTGTGTAAATTGAAAACAACAAAGGCGACAACACACAGCCTTGTGGTGCTCCAGTATTTAAAACAAGCTCATCCAAATAGACCCCATTCATTAAAACTCTTTGAGGGCGGTCAGTTAAAAAACGTCTGATCCAGTGAATGAGCCCACCATTTACATTCATCATAAAAAGTCGTTGTAAAAGAATGTCAGTTTGCATTGTGTTGAAAGCAGAGCTAAAATCAATAAAAAGAACACGGGCAAATGATTTTGGTTGTTGCAAATGTTTAGCTATATGATCCACAAGGGTGACAGTTGCATCTTCTGTGTCCCTGTGTGGTCTATAGGCAAACTGAAAGGGGCCAATTGAGGCCAAAGAAACTGAGATCCAACGGTAAAATTAAGCAGTGCTGATCAAATATAAACCAAGATTCTGAGTTGCCTATTTCTTGCCTAAAATGTTTTCAGAAACAGGTTTTAGCTTACTGCTTAACTGTATGAGATTGAGATTGAATATTGCCAGCCAGCCGCTATTGTTTCAAACAGACGTGTCCGCATTATGTCAGCCACCAGCATGAGCGCTTATTACTATTACTACTATTCCTCCAGATTTCCTTTTTATTGACCCACATTTTCAAATATAAAACTAGTATTGCTATGGCTTGGCTGAATACTTGATGGTTATTAGGGAGATGCGCATCCTTATTGCCCAGTATGCCCAACTATTCAACAGTTTAAATTGAATATTTAATCAATAATCAGTGTTCATTCCATTGCTTCCCATCTTGCATTAATCCAGAGTTGTAACTAAACCTTGACTGAGACTAGATAATCACAGTCTTGTTTTAAAATTATGTGTGGCCATGAGGAGTGCTATCACCTCATATTTGTCTGGACTAATCACAGAGGCTGCAACTGGGAAGTGAGTTTTATTTCCGGCATGCGCACATGAATGCAGATGAACGCAACTGAACGCAGGTTCACATGCCACGCAGTTATCTTTTCCGAGTTGCAGTTCATAAACAGTTACCTGTTGGAGTTTATCAGACGTTTCACTCTCACTTTTGTCAGTCACAGAACACAGCCCCGGAGTTGACTCGTAAACAAGCAAGCAAGATACAGCCAGACTGAGAGATGCACTGCCCAGCTAGTTAGCAAGACAGATAGACGGACTAGACACTGACACACCAAGCTAACACATAAACTTGTTGTTATTGTATTTTTCTGACATCAAACTTGGAGAAGAGAGAACACAGTTTAGCTGGTTGCTGTTCCCACAGTTCACTCCTGTGGCCTACGCAACTTGTGTCATTAACATATGGCCACCCAGTTCTGTTTGTGGGACATTTCAAGCGCTTTTGGGGCTCCTATGCTGGCCACAGGGCCCTAAGCAGCTGCTTAGTTTGCTTTCATGTCGGGCCAGCTCTGAGATTGAGGAAACCCTTATCTTAGGTCAGTGGTTCTCAAACTTTGTTTTGTTTTGTTTTGTTTTAATTTACAAATTGACCCCCTTTGAAATATGTTTTTGCCATGTACCCCCTGACCAGCGGAAAACATTTTTGGTAGTAAAAAAAATAAATGAAGTCGCACAATACAGTGCTGAACCATCATTGTCTAATTTACAAAACAACAACCTTGCAACCATATGTGGAGTTTGCGGAGTCACAAGAGGTGACTTGTTGCAGGAAGACAAGTGTGGAAATGTTATTCAGAGTTGGAGAGAGGAATGTGGAAAAGAGTTTGTTGTCTTGGAGTACATAACGTGACTAAAGACCAATATTTTTAAACTTCATTAAAAAAAAAAAAAAAAAAAAACATCTCACAAAGCTGCTGCAGTACTCCAAAGTAGCCTTGGGGCACCCCTATGTGAGAAACACTGCTTTAAGTTAGTAGGGGAAGGCCCAAACAAAGCTAATGTAAAAACACTAAAGGTGCATGGTATAAAAACTGAGTAACAAAACTTCAGTGAGAGGTCAATGTAGTAGCCCCTGGCTTGAGCAGGTATAAGAAGCCTCTTCTGGATTAAGCTCTGTCCAAAGAAACAGAAAAAAAGACACCCATTAGGGTAGTGTTGATTTTGTCAGCTGCCTTGAAATAAAGTCTAATACCTAGTCCTCAGATCAAAATGTAATCAATCATGGGTTTAATATTCGATGTTTTCATGTCTACAGAGACACACCTACAGAGCTTTTTGAAGGACTTGGGGTTGGAGCAGCACTACACAGAGAAGCTATCCCTGAACACAATACTTCAGATTGACAAGAGGACCATCTCTGATGAATCCATCAAGTGTAATTCAGATCTTCCATGGTATTTTCTGAAGAAACTGATGATGGTTAATGTGACAGCTAGGAATATGAAATGTACAGCTGCATGTGAGTCATATTGTGATGATCCGTCAGGGAATACAGAGTTAGGTCTTGATGATCTATTTAACAGTCAACATTCAGGTGACATGTTAAACCCCCTTGACATAATCACTGCTCTCTTTCTGTGGTCTGATGGTTTTGTACAACAGGAAATGGCACTCAAAATGTCTATGTGTCAGTTTTCTGTGCCTCTGTTGCTTCCCAATTGTGACACAAAGCAGTGCACACTCATGCTTTGGGCCATGAGAGACATCGTTAAAAAGTACAGACCTCAGTCACTTTCAGAGTCCAAGGGCTTCATTGAACAAAGAATTGTTCTCTCTGAACTTCCAATGATATCTTTTGTGAGACTGGGTGAGTGCTCCCTGTCCAAGTCAGGGATCCTCAATAAGCTTCTGAGCAATTCTCAGCAGTACCATGATACCTTTGTTCACTGTAACATGGAGTGTGGTGACAGTCCAAGGAGAATATCCAATGGACTGGTTGAAATGACTTGGTACCTTCCTTGTGGGAACAAAAACATGGATATTTTCAGTGAGCCAGTAGCTGTAGCTAACCTTCGTGGAGACATTGCTTCATTTGAAACACAGTTTTCTTTTTTGTGTCAGACATCAGCAGCAGTTTTTGTGTTCTTTGACAATTTGGACTCTGAGTGCGAGCTGCTCACCAACCAACACCACAAGGCACAGATCTTTTTGGTAGGTAACCATCAAAGTAAGCACTTCAGTGTTGATGCTGTAAAGAAGGTGGCAACCAAGTTGGGCTTGAACAACAGCAACATCCTTTTACAGACTAAGCAAATGAATGATGCAGACTTTGTCAAAAACTTGCAGATAACAGTCAACAATGTAGTTGAGTACTCAAAGATGAAGATGCAGATTGAGCAGATGGCTGACATTGCCTATGAACTGGGAATCTTGGTTGATGAAGACTCTTCAGAGTGCCAGACTGCCAAGAAAAATGCAGATGCCATTACTGCAGAAATTCAAGACATCCTTAAATACAAAGACACTCAGCTACCCTTGCAAGGCCAAATATGGAAGGAACTGACTCGCTTAGAGAAGGAACAATTTCGGCTTCGAAATGTTGGGTTCCAGAACGTAGAAAACTACAAAAGTGACCTTGAGATACAGAAAACAGAACTTAGGGATAAACAGAACTCTTGTGACATGTCAAATGCAATGACATGTTTTATCACCGCAATATCAAGCCCAGGGGTAGAGAGGTGCTATTTCCTGAAATGGATGCGAATGAACCTTGATAACATATCTCGAGGAAAAGTGTCTGGCCTTCGGGAGCAGTACAAAAAGAAATGCAAAAAATCTGAGAACAAAGAGGAGATCAAAGAAATTGACAGACAACTCTCCAACAGCTCACTGGGGACTGAACACTTCTTCCGTGAAATGGGTCAGATCTATGAGGCTTCACTGTCTCTTCCAGAAACAGACCCATCACGTAAACAGTTACAACATCTGCCCAAACTATGTGCAGAATTGTTACTTGATGGATTTCCTTGAGCTTGTAGATGGAGATGCCTCCAACATACCTCTCAGATGGGTGAGTGACGTCCTCTCTCAGCTCAATGGCTTGGTGTCTCCTAAGAACAAGATACTGGTGGTCACAGTTCTTGGAGTTCAGAGCACAGGAAAGTCTACTCTCCTCAACACCATGTTTGGAGTGCAGTTTGCAGTCAGCAGTGGTCGATGCACTCGAGGTGCCTTTATGTTGCTCATCAGAATCAGTGAAGATGTTCAAAAAGTCCTCAACTGTGACTTCATGGTGATCATTGACACTGAGGGCTTAAAGTCACCAGAGCTTGCACAACTGGATAATAGCCATGAGCACGACAATGAGCTTGCAACACTTGTTGTGGGGCTGAGTGATATCACCATCATCAATATCGCAATGGAGAATTCAACAGAAATGAAAGACATCCTACAAATAGTTGTGCATGCTTTTCTCAGGATGACAGAGGTGGGCAAAAAGCCCAAATGTCAGTTTGTCCACCAGAATGTGTCGGATGTTTCAGCTCATGAGAGGAACTTACGAGACAGGAAACTGCTCTTGCAGCAGTTAAATGAGATGACCCAGGCAGCAGCCAAAATGGAAAAGAAAGAGGAGAGCATGAGCTTCAGTGATGTGATGGAGTACAGTCCAGACACTGGGAACTGGTACATTCCTGGACTGTGGAATGGAAACCCACCAATGGCACCAGTCAATGCAGGGTACAGCGAAGCTGTATATGAGCTCAAGAAAAATGTCATCCAAATTTTGGGACGTTGTGAGTCATCTGCTAATAATATCTTGGAGTTTACAAAGTGGATGAAAAGCCTGTGGAATGCAGTAAAGCATGAAAACTTCATCTTCAGCTTCAGAAACAGCCTGGTGGCTGATGCATACATGAGGCTGTGCACAGAATTCAACAAATGGGAATGGGAATTCAAAAAAGAAATGTACACATGGGTTACAAATGCTGAGACAAGAATTTCCAATTTTGGCAAATTTGCTGTGGAATCTGAGAAACCTGACATGAGAGAATTTCTTGACCATTTGAAAAGTGAAGTGTGCACAGTGCTGACGGAATGGGAGACAAAGCTTCTTGACAATTTGTCACAGTACTTCAAGCAAACAGAGGGTCACGTCTATCTAGTTGAAGGATACAGAGAAGACTTTGCAAACAGTGCAAAGACCCTTCGACGAGAAATGGAGAGCTCTGTGTTTAATCAACTCACAGCAGCAGCTGACATCAGACAGGGAATGACAGAACTTGATCAAATCAAGGAGAACCACACAAAAGAATTAGAGGGCAGAGTGTGTGCACTGATTGAAGAATGTCGGGGAAAAAATGTGGAGATGACAGTCAAAGAGTTGGACAAAGAATCTGATAAGATGTGGAACAGAATGGTGAAGGAACTCTCCTTCTCTAAGCAAAAGCCTGCTGATGTCTTTGCAAGGGTGTACCACTACCTGAGAGAAAATCTAAGACATAGGGGAAGTCATGTCTGTCAATTGCTCATTAAAAAAACCCTGACAGAATGTGGACTTGTTCCTTTCAAATATACCTTGGAAGGCTCTTTCGACCAGTTGAGACATAAAATCGGCAAGTGGTTCAACATTGAAGATCACATAAAGGCTGTACATCAAGTGGCTGACAGTATCATAGCAGATTGCAAACAGTTTGTGACTGGAAAAGTGGAAAGAAAAAGCAATTACCATGACACTTACATTCAGGAGATCCTCCACATGATTGACGAGAAGCTGCAAAACAATAAGGAAGTGAAGACAGATGCTGAGTTTGAAGTTTCTCTGAAACAGCACATCTGTGGAGATGCAGCCAGACAGTTTCAGAAAATGCATGAAGATTTCATACATGAGAATGATCCCTACAGATGTCTGAATGAAAACAAAGCTAAGTTTCGAACTGATTTTAAAGATGTGTTCCATGAACGAGACCAGTGCCAGAAGAAGGCAGAAGAATTCACAAACTGCTGCCTGAAGCCTGCAGTCGAAGACTTTGTCAAGCGTTCCTTGGGTCCTGATATCATTGGTGAAATGATGACAAGCCAGCAGTTCAGCACACGAATATACCTCCAGTATACAATTTTACTGGATTTGCTCACAAAGGATGACTTTGAAAGCTATCTGAGCTACATTGGCTCATATGAGTATTATGTAAAGAAATGGATCCTCGACCAAATAGTAGAACGCTTCTCAAAAGGGTCTACCATGTTTGAGCTTGAGTATCGAAATCTCCAGTTTAGCATGAGGAACATAACTAATGCTATCAACAAAGCTAAAACCAAAAAGAGTGGCAACTTAAGAACATTTGTTGAAGATGTCTGTCAGGAACTTGGTGATAAACTGGTCATTTCCCAGGATGCTCTTGGTGCTTTCATGATCCTGAACAATGCCAACCCGGAACAGTTTGCTCACTGGCTCACTGACTGTCTGAAGGACATGGCAGAAGCTCTCACAGAGAAGTTTAAAGAAACAAACATCCAAACAAAACTAAAACAACTCAGTGTGAATCCTCAGAACGAGCTTTTCACCAAACTGATTGGATGTGGTAAACAGTGTCCATTCTGCAAAGCACCTTGTGAGGCAGGAGGAAAAGACCACACTGAGCACTGGACATCATTACATCGGCCACAGGCTCTGGGTGAAGTCAGGTTGCGTGGGACATGTGGTACTGACATATGCTGTCACTCTGTGATCAGTAACAGTTATTTTTGCTGCAGTGCCACAAATGGTATTTGGCACCCTTACAAGCGTTACAAAGAAATTTTTCCTGACTGGAAAATTTTTCCAGACGCAAGCCTTCAGGCATCAGACTACTGGAAATATGTACTGGCAAGGTTCAACAATAAGTTTGCTGAAGCATATAATGCAAACCCTGCTAGCATACCTGCTTCATGGAAATGTATCATACATAAGCAAGCAGAAGCAAGCCTCAAAGAATGCTTTAATATCAGGTGAGAGACTACAAGCTTTGTGGTTATAGAGGTGCACATCCTACTAACATGCATTCACAATCATTACATGGATATTTACATTTTACTTGTTTAATATGACTTAGAGGTAGAGCACAAATATTAACATGTTGTCTATAAGATGATCAGGTTGAAGATATTGTCAATACAAAGTTATTTGCAGCTGCAGCTTACAAATACAATAGTTCTATGTTTATGTTTATGAGAATACTTTTAGATACTGTTTGATACTTTAGGACACATACTAACGTTTCCAGTTTGATTAAATTTGAGTTTGAATTCATGATTTTGTGTGAAAGATGAATATCATTAGAATGTAAATGCCAAGAGGTACAAATGGCGTATGTAATCTTTTATTGATCATTTTGTTTCCGTGGAGTGTCTGATGTCAAATATTTACAACAGTTGGTCTTTTTTTTTTTTTTTTTTTTTAAATCTGATTAGGTATGATATGCAGTTGTTTAAAAGAAAGTTAGAATCAGTTTGCTTTCATTTCTGTAAAGTATCTGATGCTAAATATTTTTCACTGTATTAAAAGATGTCAAGATGTGGGTTATACGTGAGACAGTTTTTTTCTTGCTTTACTGGCTTATATTATTGATTAATTTAACATTTGAAATGTGTGTTTTTATTTAGATTTAAGTAGCTCTACACTTTATGCAGAGCATATTTATGATTTAGAGTTTGGGCCAGGATTGTCTGCATATGGCTCTCAACATTTAGGTGGCTGAGCCAGTTGCTAGCAGCTAACAGTGCAAACAGTGCCAACAAGGTAACAGTGTTGGCAGAGCTAACGTTTCAGAGGGTGGGTGTTACGCTTCTGCATCAATGCTGTGCCACCACCATGGGTTGAGATGGGGTTATTAGTGGTAACCTCCATATACACGCAGTGCATAATGGCAGCGATTAGCTAGCCAGTGGGATACACACAGGGACTCACATGCATTGACATGCACGGGCAGCCGGACTAGTTACCACAACAAAGAACAGAGAAGCTTGGATTATAACACACACAGAGGTAGTGTTACTATATTATCTGCTCAGGAGGCCACGACTCCACTATATCTTTACTGAGCAAACAGCTGTTCAGTGCTTTATTAATGTTCTGAATGTATATATGACAGAGTGTCAGTGTTACTCTTAGGCCACTTAATGTCCTCAGTCAGATCTGTGGGGAACTGTCATCCATGTAATAAAAGCTGTAAATGGGTCCTATTGTAAAATCTTCCACCTTTGATTTTTACTCATAATAAATTGATTTCTGTACATGTCTCAATTCCGGCGTCCTGTATTTGAAACCTTTAACCATTCTTGGCTGTTACAAACTGTGAATAACACTCTGATAAAAAAAAAAAACCAAACAAAAAAACAGCATCTTGTCCTCATATGAGTTGATAGCATGCCATAGATAAAACTGTTATCTAGTGTTGATTTGCCAACAAGCACTGGAGGTGAGTACTGAATATTCCAGCTAGATAACAATTCTGTTTAATTACCCTCAGAAAGCCATCAGACAAAAAGAAAAAGAAAGATTAAGCAAAGAAGCTGAGGTTTGTTGGAATGGTGACATCGCAGGGACACATGTCACAGTGACCAATGTCAGTGGAACACTGGATCCATGGGCATAACTTCCCACTGAGGTGTGAAATGTGAAGGACCCTGGGAAACTGAGTTCACATGACTTTTCTTTGTCTGATGAACAAAGGAGGCTACAGCGGCCATTTTGAAGAGGTCTGAACTTACATGTCCAGGTTAGAGTTGAACAAATGAACACATCATCTGCAGAGTCCAGTGGTCCTAACACCATCTTAAAAAATCTTTTGCTTTTAATTTTATTATTAATATTTAATAATGTTTTTGGGTTACATGTGTGCTTTTATTTTTATTACTGCTGATACAGTAAAACATGAGCGAAAACCTGAGAACCACAGCAAGGTGGAAGACAAAAACGTTATATCAAGCTTCATAAGTAGTTATTCACATCAATACTGCATCAAAGACTGATATTTTTACACAGCAGTGACAGAATAAGTATCAATGTGGCCTTTCCAACACTCGTGTATGCAGTTTGAACTGGGAATTAAAGTGAGTTCTGCCTCAAACAGAGTTGAACAAAAAAGAAATAGCAAGTTGAAAAGTCTTTTTACCTGCACAGTGACTACACCTGGTCAACAATACAGGGGATCTGAGTAATTCTAAATCCAACCTAAAGTTTTGTTGCATGTAGATGATACACTGTCTTATCTAGCTGCACTGGTGTGAACCAGGAGGTTTTTAGAATGTGGCAGAATGGCGCATTGTAAGTAGTTGTCAGTTTCAACTCATCGTATCACAAATCTCTGGTCTGAACTTGGCTTAACACGATGATGTATAGCAATTAAAATGTGAACAGTATTTCTGAGTTCATTAGTTAGTATGCTAACATCTGGATATTCGTAGTTAACACAAAGTATAACTAAGGCTGATAGAAATATCATTAATTTTGTTGTTATTTGACAAATAAAATATCTTGACCCACTGTTCCACCACCACTCTCTGACCAGACAAATATGTTACATTTTACTGGAAACTACATAGCCTAATCATTTACTGTTTGTGGGGATAATAAAAGAAGAGGTGGTAAAGTTCAAGTACTTTACTGTCATATGCACCACCATACAGTTAAGCAGTCATGGCAACAAAGGTCTTATATCTCAGGCTCCCTCCAACAATGCTCATATAAATATGTACAAAAAGGGAGTGGTGGTGCTGTGAAATAAAGGCTGAGTGAGCTACTTTATCGTAGACCCACGAGGACCTCTCACTATCTCATAACTAATGTCAAACTAAACACAATCTATATTGTGGTTCAATGTTTGGAACATTATAATACACAAAACCATAATTAAACCTTTATTAATAGTTGGTGTGTAGGTGTGTATCTGTCCATCATTCTTAAGCAGGTTCAAATCAGAGTTTAGTTTATTGGTCTGACCTGAGGAAGTGTAACTAGGTCATTTATGTCTTAATCACTAGTTTTTAAAATCTTTCACAATAGTTTTATTACTTGACTGTGTAGGCCTCCAGTGTTTGAATGTGTAAGGTGTGTTTATGCCCAGATTCCACTCCCAGTCTCTCCTGTCTTGCCAGAGAGGTGGGTGTAATCCCCTGTATCTGTTTTTGTTTTCTCCAGTATCACAATGTTTTTTGTCATCTGTCGATATATGGACTGTAGCGTACAGGCTCTATTCATAAAGTTGTTTTTTTTTTTTTTTTTTTTTTTTTTACAAACCACTAACTTCAAGTAATGATAAGCTTAGTTTATCATATCAGTTGAATTTATTAAAATGGAGATTTTGCTTTGTTAGCTTGCTACTTGCAAAGCTATTTTAATTTTTATTTCTTTTTATTGCATGACAAATCAGTGTTTTCTGTGATAAGAAAATAGTCAGCTGAACAAATAGGCAGGCAAAAAAGTTCATTGAAGTATTTACTATAAAATAACAAACTTAAATTAAAAATGTCTTCTTTTCTTTTTTTTATTTGAACGTGTCCTCCAATAGCATGACATCATCAGTCGGCCTATTGCTCTCTCCCTTTCTCTCTCCTCTTCCTACTTAATGCATTTCTCTGTCTTGGCCTCTTTCAGTCAGCTATGTGGCTCTGTCAGTAATTCAAAAACAGGATTCCAAAATATATTTTTCAGTCAATAAAACAATGATAAATAAAAGACAGTCATATAAGCAATAAAAAAACAGACCTATATTAAAAAGTTTTGGGGGGGGCATTAGAACATGAACATGTCCTGCAAATGTATGTCCCCTCTCTTCCTACTTAACACTGTTCTCTGTCTCGCTGGCTCTTCTCTCAGCCCTTGCATCTGTTTCTCCAGTGTCCACCGCAAATCCAATAAATACAGTCTGTGGGCAACAAGTCAGAGACACGTTAAGTGTAGGACCCTACAATACCAGAGTGACGACACTTCCACTCACTCCTGTGGTATGCTGAAGTTAAGCCTCACGCGCCCTCTAGTGGGGCATGAGGGCATTACATTTCCGACCAGAAAACCCATTCACTTACAGTATGTCTGACGCGCACTTGGTTTTTTTTTCAGTTCTCTTTCATTAGGATTTTACATGGTTCACATGTTCACTGACATACCATTTCACCATTCTCATCCATTCATCCATAAATTACAGTTGAATCTCCACAGTATATCCAAGACTATATAAATAATACAGAGATGAATGATTGGTCCATCCACCATATTATAAGGCAATCTGTTAATACAATATAAGAACTAAACCTCGTAGAACAGGACTGCTGGGGTGCACCTCCATGATATATATATATATATATATATATTAAAAAAAAACACTTTAAAAAAGAAGTAAAAAGGGGAAGAATAGGAGAAAAGGGATATACAATTTAGCATTAGACAAAAGATGGTCGCACTGGTGTAACATCCATGATCCATCTTTCCCATCTTTTCAAAATCACACTTTGTTGCAGTCTTATGGCAAATGTAATTCCTTCCATCTTAAAAATGCCATAAATAATGTCAATCCACTCATCCACCGTAGGTTTTTCTAGTTTTAACCACTTCCTTGTAATGGCTTTCCTACAGGCAGCACTAAGAATCTGAAATAGATATTTATCATTAGAGGAAAAATTATCTGGTGGTAGAACCTCTAGATATAAAGAAACAAACTTAAATGGAATGTCTGTCAGAAATATTTTTCGCAAAATTTGATAGACCTCCTGCCAAAAAGGTAACAATACTGGACAAGACTAGAATATGTGAAAGTGATTTGCCTCAAGGCATCTGCACTGTCTCCAACATGCAGATGAGCTGGCGTAGTGTCTTTTTTGAGCTGGCGTTATAAAGAATCTAATAAGGCTCTTCCAGCAGAACTCTCTCCAAAGTGTTGAATTTGAAGTTTTCCACTGTATCCCACATAACTGTTCCCAGTCTTCTGCATTTAGAACTAGGTTCCCTTCCTTCTCCCATTTCTGTTTCACATGCAGTGAGCTACCTTTCATTTATTGTAAGCCCCTATAAAGTTTTGAGATGTTTTTTTGGTTTGGGCCTGAAGCATAAGCATCTATAAAGACTTTTATTAAAATGTTATCCCATTGCTCTTGTGTGATCTTCTTCCTAATTTGCTCAATGTAATGACGGGCCTGTAGAAATCTATAGAAATCATCATTATTCAAACTGAATTGTCCCTTTAGGTTTTGAAAATTGTTCACTGACCCCTTACTCAAAAAAGTGCAATATGCTGTTAAACCATGAGTTCCCCATCCCTTAAACCTCGCATCCCAATTTTTAGGCACAAAATCTGGATCAAATGCACACCACCTCAAAACTTTTATCGCTTCCTTTAAATGATTTTGAGCTATAACCCTGTTCCACAGCTTAAGTGGCAAAACAATCCTATTGCCGCTTGAATTGGAAACTCCCCTGTCATATCCCCCTCAATCTCTCTCCATCTAGCCCTGTATTCTGGATTACACCAACATATTAATGATCTCAGTTGAGCAGCAGTATAATAATCTTTTACACAGCGTGACCCCCCCCATCTTTTGCTAATTGTAAACTCTGATATTTAATTCTTGGTCTTCGCCCCTCCCAAATATATCTCGAAATAAGTTTATCCCACTCCTAAAACTATTGATCAGATATATCTAGTGGAAGGGATTAAAAGATATACAACATTCTCGGCAGAATACTCATTTTAACTGATTCAATACGAGATCCAAAATTAAGAAAAGGTATTGAATCCCATCTCCTTATGTCTTCCCTAATTTTGTTGTTCAGGGGAAGAAAGTTGAGTGAAAACAATTTTGACAGGTCTGTAGGTATATTTACCCCCAGATATCTCATGGATTCAGCTTCCCATCTCAAGTTATACCTCTTCTTCACATTTTCTGAGGGACTGTAATTAAAAGTAAGAATTTGTGTTTTTGAAACATTCAACTTATATCCTGAAAAAGATCCATATTGTTCCAAAAGTGAAAACAACTGTACAAGAGATTGTTCTGGGCTGGATAACTGTAACAATATATCATTGGCAAACAAGGAAATCTTTTGTTCTCCTCCTTTCATACATATTCCTTTAATGTCTTTATTCTGAATAATCCACTGACTAAGGGGCTCAATAAAAATTGCGAATAAGAGGGGGCTAATTGGACAGCCCTGCCTTGTTCCGCCTTCCAGTGAAAAGGGGTTTGAAACTACTCCATTAATTTTAATTCTTGCCCTCGGGTTATCATAAAGAGCCTGTATTGTCTTAATAAAAGAATTGTGAAAACCAAATTCCTCCAAAACTCTAAACAGAAAAGACCAATTTACGCAATCAAAAGCTTTTTCTGCGTCTAACCCTACTAATACTGCTGACAGCCTACTGTCTGTTATATGATTTATTACGTGCAAAGTCCATCTAATGTTATCTTGGGTTTGTCTCTGATGCACAAAACCTGTTTGATCAAGGCTAATGATTTGTGGTAGCAGTCCCTCTATTCGCTTGGCAAGTACGTATATGTGTAAAAATTTTATAGTCCTGATTTAATACGCTGACCGATCTACAATTACTACATTCCGATTTATCCTTCCCTTCTTTTGGAATAAGTGAAATTACCGCTTTCCTCCAAGAGGGTGGTATCATGTTCCTCTTAAGGACCCAATTAAAGGTAGACTGCAACATAGGGATCAATGAAACTCCCATTACCCTGATTTAAGATGGGCTATGGCTGCGCTGATTTCTTTCTCTGTTACTTCCCCTGCAAGAGGAGAAGAAGAATCTTCTCAAAAAATTCTTCCACGCACTTGCTTTTAAGTTGATGAAAACGGCTTTGTTTTTACTTTTAGGTGTCTTGGTCATATTAAGTCATGCTTATAATTTGTTTATTTCAAAATGTAGACAGTAACATTATGGTAGACAACTGTTTCTTTGGGGTTTTTTTTTTACCTGTAAACGGTAGATTACAGTAGATTATTGTAGATTATGCTTTTAGGTTTGCTTGACTTTGGAAACGCACAAGAATTCCTGGTCTGCAGCAATGCAGCAATACTGAAGTTGAGTCAGTTCTTGGTCGGATATGCAATGCGCCATCCCGCCACTAGAGGGCACGTGACCAACTTTCCACTTGACCAATGTGGGTCGCTACTCTGGTATTGTAGGGTCCTAGTTAAATGGTGCAATGTAGCCAATCAGAAGCAGAGTAGGGCGGGTCTTGCTAAGAAAAGCCAATAGCGAAGCAGCAAGCAGAATAACTTGAAGGTTCAGTTTGTGATGACATGCGGCATGTCATCTGTATGACGTCTACCTGGTGTGGCCTCGGTGTAGCATTACCTATCCTCAGTTTTATTATAGGTAGTTTTATCCAGACCTCCGCAGGAAAAAAAAAGTCTGCCACCACACTACTCGTCAACTTCGCTACTGAAAGGCTAATTGAAATGATAGAAAGTCGTGACGTCACCACCACACTACTGAGAAATGCGGTTAAGTTAGCAACTTCGCTACTTGTAGTGACACTGATGCCCAGCACTGGTGAGGCTGGGGTAACATTCAGGTTAGTGACTTCACCACCTCTAGCTGAAGTCTATTAAAGTTTCACAGACACAAGGTCTGACATGTAAACTGATTAACCTCCTTGTCTAAGCCCATGCCACTATTCTTTAACATAGCTACACACACATAGACACATACACGTCTGTTAATGCAAAGGTTAACAGTTCAAATCCTACTTTTGCAATCCTGCACATGGTCTGAATCTTTGCATTTTCCAGGATAAGTTCCGACATTTTTCACATGATGCCAGTATTGGTGTGTAAACTAAGAGACATAAGATGCAATCCAAAACTTAAAGGAAGTAAAAATTTAGTCATGGAAATCATATTTTTATGGAAGGTCATAATCCACATCAAAATAGATGTATAAACTTAAGCAGAGCATTAGCACACAGTGATGACCACCATGAAGAATTCTACAAAACATCAAGGGCTCTAGTTTCGCAGACCGGGCGCGGCGGGGTGCAGTGCACCTGCGCTTCGCCAACTGGGTGTGGCCAGGCGGATTTTGCAAGTTTGGCACACCGTGTGCCTGGCGCAGCTACTCCTCTTTCCCACCTCCGTCCCTCCTACCTGCGCAAGTCGGATAGAGGGAGGAGAGAAGACGTGGAGTGGGTTTTACACACATCACACCAATCAAATGAGCCCCTCTCCTCGCCCTTAAATGTGCCGCACGAAGGCGCAATGAGAGTTTACTCAATTCGCCATGGCAGAAGAGAGCAGCAGCGTCAGACGGCCAAACTCCTCCCAGGAGGAAACTGATGTTTTGGTCCGGGAGGTCCAAGCTCGCAGTGTCCGAATATACAGAACTGCGAGCAGACCTCCACGGGCTGATGATGCAAAGGTAGCCTGGGAGGAGGTCACCACAATTGTAAATCAATGTTGCGTTTCTCTCGTGCGCGTGCATGCTCTCTTTCTCTCTTGCAGTCTCACTCTGTTTCTTTTCTTTTGACTTTTCTAAGATGACAGATGCTGAATATATACTCCCTATCTGATGCTGTGGCTGTTTGTGGTTGGCTGAGAGGGATGTGAACTCATTAGTTTGCAGCTGTGTTAATCAAATCAGGTTGGGTTTCCATTACGCGTGCCAAACGTGCCAAACGTTGCCAATCCCCTTTGATCTGACATCAGATGTGACGGGACAGTCGATATAGAGATACATTTATGTGCTGATTGCAGATAGTTGCATTGAAGAGTGGTTTTTGGCTATTTATTGCATTGTTAATGTGCCTGATATTCTGGAAACCTGCCTGTGAGGTTTTGGTGACGTGTGCACACTGTCAGCCGGTCAGCCAAACTTCCGCTACAGCGGTTGCGCTCCTCCATCTTAGCGCACCTTCGGCAAAGCCTTTTGGCACGAAACTGTCACTGCGCCAAGCTGGATCTGTCGACACCTCCCCCTGCTGCGCCGCCACACCCATCTCAGCGCACCTCGGTCTGCCAAACTACCAAACTGGGCGCACCTCGGGTTGCACTGCTCGAACTAGCTCTGCGCAGGGTTCACCACCCTGCACTGCGCCGGGAAACTAGAGCCCCAAGAGTTTTGCTTCTTGTCAACTGAAAAAGAGACCAGCATTCAAATTCTTTCAAACTGCTTGGACTCCGATCAGTGTTGTTTGCAGCTTTATTTATTATTTTAATAATTAATCAGAGTGCCAAATTGATATTTTAGCATATTTTATGAGACTGAGTTGATTATTTGGCTTTATTTGGCATCTATATAATTAATAATTCTTTTCAATAATAAGTAATTATTTCTGATTGCCATTTCTAATACTTTGTACCACTACTACCCAACAAATCAAAGTTTTATACAAATCAGCCCTTTCAATCCACCGTCCCCTCACCACCTCCTGACAAGACAAATAAGTTTTGTTTTACTGGAAACCACATGACCGTTAACTGTTTCTGGGAATCAAAAGTGAAAGTAACTTCACAGGGCAGAATAAAAGGAGACATCTGCAGTAGGCTAGTGCATTGTCAGGGCGTGTTCAGAGCTCTGTCCTCAGGACAAAAGCTACTTAACCTATAACAGAATATTGCACAAACAACTCATACAAATTCCTGGACAAAAGAACAGAACTGTACTTTTACCATGGACAGATGACTCCAACAAAGGTAAGCAACAATCTCTTTGTCAAGGATTGTTTCCCTCATTTGAAGTCCGACAAAAATAACAGGCTTTCCATAAAACAGAAGCGTGACTCAGTGTGTTTTATCTGTTTTTAACAGCTGCATTAGTGTGCCAATTACAGTATTTGTTTTATTCTATACTGTAGTCTGACAGTTTGCAGAGTACACTTAGCTGTGTGATTCGTGTCTAATATGGATAACTGTTGGAGAAGATGTTGATAACAAGGTTCATTTCTATAACTTTCAGTAAGAAGCAGTTTGAATAATCTGGACCAAGTGTGGGATGGCTGAGAGTGTACCCACAATGGATAACTCTGATGAGGAGGTAAACAGCTCGTTTTTACAACCTTAAACTTAAATAACAATAAAATTACAAGCCAAATATTTCTCCTTGAAGCTATTGAATAGGATTATAAATTGATTCATTTCACTTTTAAACTGTTTTTCTTTTAATAATGAAGGAGTTCTACGATGCCCCAGATTACCCTGAGTCATACTATGAGGACGGAAAGATCACTTTACCAACACCACAGTCTGACTGTATGTGTGACCGTCAAAAACTGGTCTGATTTATATCGAAATAGGCTTACATGTTGTAATGTTGAGATACTGAGATGTACCTCTCTTCTCTTGTGACAGACGTTCCTCCACCAGGAGATGTAAGAGTTCTCAGTGCTGACCAGGAGACTGTTTCTCTTGGCTTTTCACTCACTGAGACCTCTGTTAGGTATAAACTGCAAATAGATTACTCCTGTGATACACAGACAGGCAGTTTGATCAGAGAGGACTCCAGCACTGTGACGGTTGAGGGACTGAATCCTGGGACTGAGTATACTTTCAGCATCAGAAGGATTGCTGATAATGGAAATCAAAGCAAAGCAACCTTGCTATCTGTCTTCACAGGTAAATCTGTAAAACAAATCAGTAAAAAACAAACAAACAAAAAAGATAGAAAGTATTGTCTGAATGGTCTTTGGTCTCATAACCTATATAAATGTATTTCTTACACTGAGGTATGCTCTTATTTGGTTATAAAGGTCAGTAGACTGAAGATGCATGACCTGATTATATGTGGCTTTATCTTTTACCACACCTCTTTAACTTGGCAGTTAAATATTACTTTAAAATACAGATGAGCACTGACTGAACTTGAATTCCAAAGTATAAGTGAACCTATTGTGCTGTTCCCACAGAGGCCAGCCCTCCTGCAAACATTACAGTCGACCAGATAAGCAGTGAGTCACTGTCTCTGAGTTGGGACCCACCTGCTGGTGAAGTGGAGAGCTACACTGTGACCTGTTGCAGCGAGGGAGAAACTGAACAAGTGTTGACAACAGACGCAAACAACCTGACTTTCAGCAACCTGGAGCCAGGGGTGTGTTACTCCCTGCAGGTTTCTGCACAACTTAGGAATGGAAGACGAAGCAAGCCAGCTGTAACAGCTGCTGGCACAAGTAAGTAACAGAAATCATGTCAATAAAAAAAGAAGAATTGATTTTCTAATAAAACCACAGACTTTGGAGCATTATACACATTTCTACCACAACTCTGCAGAAGTTTCCAAAAGACTATTCAAATAAAAGAGATATAAATGAAAGTAATAAAACACTCTGCATTTTAATAACCAGTGGATGTTGGGCATTGACAAAAGCTAATGTTGGCCTTTGTCAAAAAAACCTAGGAGGACATGGCCTCAGCCTACCTGGTAACTTGTAAAAATTCATATGAATTCCTACTTGTGACAAGGCTGTGGCGAGCAGTACTTGGAAATAACTTGAGCTATGTGATCCTCAAGATGAGGAATAGGAACGGCATCAGTATCAGTCAAAACAAAATCTTTCCTCTCTCTCTTCCTGAGCTGCCAGAACAAGGGCTGAACTCCAAGCACTAGAAGTAGACTCTGGGGCTGTCCCTTTTTAATTTTTATAATCCAAACTTAATCTGGACTTTCGGGAAAAAAATATATTCAAACTGTATATGACTGAAATGACTTTTTGTAATCAAAATGTACAGTCTGTAACTGCAACAGAGTTTAAAGTAGTTTGCCTTGTGGTCCAGCAGATGGTGCTCTTAATAAAATGTTAATCAGTTTGACCTATTGCATCACATGCCCTATTGACCTATAACTTAACTAAGCTATTAAATAAAAATGGAGGAGGACATTGGCGTGCACAATCTATCATAGTGTGAGCAAATGGCTCCTGCTCAACATGCAACTAATGCAAAGATGACCTTCCCTGCTCCCCCACTATGTCTCTTCTAATACTCAGCCACAGGTCTAGTCTACTTATTTAATCCAGGGTTTTCCTCACACCCATGTGAACAGACAGTGGTCAAGCCTCATGAATCACTGACACCTTTCAGGGTCAGTGTGGAGGGACATAATCTAATAGGTCATGCTCCATCTCTCAACACACCAGGGACACATACCAATGTTGAAAAGCCATGAAAAATTCCATTTTGCATAATATGTCACCTTTCAAGTGCGAGGCTGTATGTAACAGTGCAGATCTGGTATGAATCAAACTTGCAAAAGAATCGGTACAAAAGAATTAGTGATTTTTTTTGGCCAGCAATAGTGCAAGTACACTAATACCAAATGGCATCTTAAAACCGACTATACCTTTATGTTTTATATTCATAATCTTTTGATATGGTTAACATGTCAGCATTTTCATGAATCTGCAACATTTTGAAGCACAGGATGACCTTTTACACGTCTTTCCAGTCCTTTACTAACAATCCAGCGGCAGTCTGCCCATTAGATTTTGACAATGTTTATGAATCTAAATTATTTCTAAAGTTGCAAATCCATTTACTCAAGTCTCAGTTGCCAGTTTATTAGGTGCAACTAGCTAAAACTATTGCAGTCTAATAATACAACATTTAGATTGTGTTTAGTATTTCTTGAAAGTGTTTTTAAAAGATGTCAGTTCAACTTCATGGGCATATTGGAGGATGTATTTATGGTGTTTACCTGTACTGCATTATAGTTTCTTTGTAATAGTCTGACCTCATAGATATAAATGGTGTGGACAAAATATCAGAAGCACCTGTCAGTATGAGACTATGCAATTCAACAGCACCACAAAATAAAGCCCTCAAAAGGACCAGAATGTTGAGTCAACACTACTCAAAAGAACAGCTGTTTTATTAGACTGCTTCAGTATTAGCGAGGTGTAAACTATGTAAGGGCAAAATGAAATAAAATATTGAAAAAAAACCCCCAAACATCATGAGCTTAATATTAATTGTTTTTTATGTCTACAGAGACACAACTACAGAGTTTATTGGAGGATCTGGGACTGGAGTATCAGGACAAAAAGAAGTTATCCCTGAGTACAGTACTTCAGATTGATGAGAGGACCATTACTGATGAACCTGCCAAGCGTAATTCAGATCTTCGATGTTTTTTTCTGAAGAAACTAATGATGGTTAATGTGACAGCTAGGAATATGAAATGTACAGCTACATGTGAGTCAAACTGCAGTTATCAGTCCATGAATACAGAGTTAGATCTTGATAATCTGGTCAACAGCACAAATTCAGATGACATGTTAAACCCCCTTGACATAATCACTGCTCTCTTTCTGTGGTCTGATGGTTTTGTACAACAGGAAATGGCACTCAAAATGTCTATGTGTCAGTTTTCTGTGCCTCTGTTGCTTCCCAATTGTGACACAAAGCAGTGCACACTCATGCTTTGGGCCATGAGAGACATCGTTAAAAAGTACAGACCTCAGTCACTTTCAGAGTCCAAGGGCTTCATTGAACAAAGAATTGTTCTCTCTGAACTTCCAATGATATCTTTTGTGAGACTGGGTGAGTGCTCCCTGTCCAAGTCAGAGATCCTCAATAAGCTTCTGAGCAATTCTCAGCAGTACCATGATACATTTGTTCACTGTAACATGGAGTGTGGTGACAGTCCAAGGAGAATATCCAATGGACTGGTTGAAATGACTTGGTACCTTCCTTGTGGGAACAAAAACATGGATATTTTCAGTGAGCCAGTAGCTGTAGCTAACCTTCGTGGAGACATTGCTTCATTTGAAACACAGTTTTCTTTTTTGTGTCAGACATCAGCAGCAGTTTTTGTGTTCTTTGACAATTTGGACTCTGAGTGCGAGCTGCTCACCAACCAACACCACAAGGCACAGATCTTTTTGGTAGGTAACCATCAAAGTAAGCACTTCAGTTTAGACGCTGTAAAAAAGGTGGCAACCAAGTTGGGCTTGAACAACAGCAACATCCTTTTAAAGACTAAGCAGATGAATGATGCAGACTTTGTTAAAAATCTGAGGAAAACAGTCAGCAGTGTAGTTGAGAACTCAAAGATGAAGATGCAGATTGAGCAGATGGCTGACATTGCCCATAAACTGGGAATCTTGGTTGATGAAGACTCTGCAGAGTGCCAGACTGCCAAGAAAAATGCAGATGCTCTGAGTGAAGAAATTCAAGACATCCTTAAATACAAAGACACTCAGCTACCCTTGCAAGGCCAAATATGGAAGGAACTGACTCGCTTAGAGAAGGAACAATTTCGGCTTCGAAATGTTGGGTCCCAGAACGTAGAAAAGTACAAAAGTGACCTTGAGATACAGAAAACAGAACTTAGGGATAAACAGAACTCTTGTGACATGTCAAATGCAATGACATGTTTTATCAATGCAATATCAAGCCCAGGGATAGAGAGGTGCTATTTCCTGAAATGGATGCGAATGAACCTTGATAACCTGTCTCGAGAAAAATTATCTGGTCTCCGAGATCAGTACAAAAAGAAATGCAAAAATTCTGAGAACAAAGCGGAGATCAAAGAAATTGACAGACAACTCTCCAACAGCTCACTGGGGACTGAACACTTCTTCCGTGAAATGGGTCAGATCTATGAGGCTTCACTGTCTCTTCCAGAAACAGACCCATCACGTAAACAGTTACAACATCTGCCCAAACTATGTGCAGAATTGTTACTTGATGGATTTCCCCTTGAGCTTGTAGATGGAGATGCCTCCAACATACCTCTCAGATGGGTGAGTGACGTCCTCTCTCAGCTCAATGGCTTGGTGTCTCCTAAGAACAAGATACTGGTGGTCACAGTTCTTGGAGTTCAGAGCACAGGAAAGTCTACTCTCCTCAACACCATGTTTGGAGTGCAGTTTGCAGTCAGCAGTGGTCGATGCACTCGAGGTGCCTTTATGTTGCTCATCAGAGTCAATGAAGATGTTCAAAAAGTCCTCAACTGTGACTTCATGGTGATCATTGACACTGAGGGCTTAAAGTCACCAGAGCTTGCACAACTGGATAATAGCCATGAGCACGACAATGAGCTTGCAACACTTGTTGTGGGGCTGAGTGATATCACCATCATCAATATCGCAATGGAGAATTCAACAGAAATGAAAGACATCCTACAAATAGTTGTGCATGCTTTTCTCAGGATGACAGAGGTGGGCAAAAAGCCCAAATGTCAGTTTGTCCACCAGAATGTGTCAGATGTTTCAGCTCATGAGAAGAACTTACGAGACAGGAAATTGCTCTTGCAGCAGTTAAATGAGATGACCCAGGCAGCAGCCAAAATGGAAAAGAAAGAGGAGAGCATGAGCTTCAGTGATGTGATGGAGTACAGTCCAGACACTGGGAACTGGTACATTCCTGGACTGTGGAATGGAAACCCACCAATGGCACCAGTCAATGCAGGGTACAGCGAAGCTGTATATGAGCTCAAGAAAAATGTCATCCAAATTTTGGGACGTTGTGAGTCATCTGCTAACAATATCTGGAGTTTACAGTGGATGAAAAGCCTGTGGAATGCAGTAAAGCATGAAAACTTCATCTTCAGCTTCAGAAACAGCCTGGTGGCTGATGCATACATGAGGCTGTGCACAGAATTCAACAAATGGGAATGGGAATTCAAAAAAGAAATGTACACATGGGTTACAAATGCTGAGACAAGAATTTCCAATTTTGGCATATTTGCTGTGGAATCTGAGACACCTGATATGAAACAATTTCTTGACCATTTGAAAAGTGAAGCGTGCACAGTGCTGACGGAATGGGAGACAAAGCTTCTTGACAATTTGTCACAGTACTTCAAGCAAACAGAGGGTCACGTCTATCTAGTTGAAGGATACAGAGAAGACTTTGCAAACAGTGCAAAGACCCTTCGACGAGAAATGGAGAGCTCTGTGTTTAATCAACTCACAGCAACAGCTGACATCAGACAGGGAATGACAGAACTTGATAAAATCAAAGAGAACCACGCAAAAGAATTAGAGGGCAGAGTGTGTGCACTGATTGAACAATGTCGCGGAAAAAAAGTGGAGATGACAGTCAAAGAGCTGGACAAAGAATTTGATAAGATGTGGAACAGAATGGTGAAGGAACTCTCCTTCTCTAAGCAAAAGCCTGCTGATGTCTTTGCAAGGGTGTACCACTACCTGAGAGAAAATCTAAGGCGTAAGGGAAGTCATGTCTGTCGGTTGTTAAGTGAAAAAAGCCTGACAGAATGTGGACTTGTTCCTTTCAAATATACTGCAGAAGGATTCTTCAACCAGTTGAAACACAAAATCTCCAAGTTCTTCAACATTGAAGATCACATAAAGACTGTACAGCAAGTGGCTGACAGTATCATAGCAGATTGCAAACAGTTTGTGACTGGAAAAGTGGAAAGAAAAAGCAATTACCATGACACTTACATTCAGGAGATCCTCCACATGATTGACGAGAAGCTGCAAAACAATAAGGATATGAAGACAGATGCTGAGTTTGAAGTTTCTCTGAAACAGCACATCTGTGGAGATGCAGCCAGACAGTTTCAGAAAATGCATGAAGATTTCCTACATGAGAATGATCCCTACAGGTGTCTGAATGAAAACAAAGCTAAGTTTCTAACTGATTTTAAAGATGTGTTCCATGAACGAGACCAGTGCCAGAAGAAGGCAGAAGAATTCACAAACTGCTGCCTGAAGCCTGCAGTCGAAGACTTTGTCAAGCGTTCCTTGGGTCCTGATATCATTGGTGAAATGATGACAAGCCAGCAGTTCAGCACACGAATATACCTCCAGTATACAATTTTACTGGATTTGCTCACAAAGGATGACTTTAAAAGCTATCTGAGCTACATTGGCTCATATGAGTATTATGTAAAGAAATGGATCCTCGACCAAATAGTAGAACGCTTCTCAAAAGGGTCTACCATGTTTGAGCTTGAGGATAAACATGTTCAGTCAAGCATCAGGAACATAACTAATGCTATCAACAAAGCTAAAACCAAAAAGAGTTGCAACTTGAAGACATTTGTTGAAGATGTCTGTCAGGAACTTGGTGATAAACTGGTCATTTCCCAGGATGCTCTTGGTGCTTTCATGATCCTGAACAATGCCGACCCGGAACAGTTTGCTAACTGGCTCACTGACTGCCTGAAGGACATGGCAGAAGCTCTTAGAAAGAAGTTTAAAGAAACAAACATCCAAATGAAATTAAGAAAACTCAATGTGAATCCTCAGAGCGAGCTTTTCACCAAACTGATTGGATGTGGTAAACAGTGTCCATTCTGCAAAGCACCTTGTGAGGCAGGAGAAAAAACCCACACTGAGCACTGGACGTCACTACATCGGCCAGATGGTCTGGGTTCATATAGGTGGAGTGGGACCAATAAACTTGCCATTGACATATGCAGTTCCTCTGTGCTCACTGACATTTGTTTTCGCTGCAATGCTACCAATGGTCAACGGCACCCTTACAAGCGTTACAAAGAAATTTTCCCTGACTGGAAAATTGTTCCAGAAGCAAGCCTCCAGGCATCAGACTACTGGAAATATGTACTGGAAAGGTTCAACGATAAGTTTGCCAAAGAATATGATGCAAAGCCTGCCGATATTCCTGCCAGCTGGAAAGGTATTACATGTAAGCAAGCAGAGGCAAGCATCAAAGAGTCCTTTAACATCAAGTGAGAAACGACATTGTGGTTACAGAGGTGTACATCCTCCTCATATACGTTCACTATCCTGACATGGATCTTTTGATCTTATGTGTTCTGAACGATACTGAAGACAATCACAAAGTAACATTGCATATATAAGATGACAAGGTTAAAGATATTGTCAGTGCTCAGATATATTTTACCACTGAGGCTTGAAATAGGAAAATATAAGAAAATCACTGCAATTAGTGCTCACTTTTACCTGAGCTCACACTATACTTGCTTCATGTGTGACAGATGAATGTCATTGCCACTGAAAAGATGTACACAGTTAATCAAATGCGATATTATATCTTTCATTGAGTGTTTTTGTTTCTGTGAAGTATCTGATGTCAAATTCATTTTCTTTTTTAAAATCACCCCTCAGTCTTTATGTGATATTGTCATAGCAGGACAGTTTACAAAAAATCTGTTCAACTATGAGATGCTGTTGTTTACTCATAATTAGTGTCTACTTGATTTTTGTTTCAGTGAAGTACCTAATGCTAATTATTCACAATGTCAATGTATTAAAAGATCACCCAGTTTCAATGTCAACATCAGAGTCTTATCTAATTGAATGTAATATGTTGTTTTCATAACTCAAAATTTGGAATGTCTTTGTTTTATTTAAATTAGGTACCTGGTATCATTTTAACTCAGACTTTAAAATCTATTTTTTTGTGAAGTATCTGATGCAAAATATTTGACTTTTTCCTTTTTTAAACACCACTCAGTCTTTATGTGGTATTGTCATAATTAAGTATGGTATGTGATTGTTTACTCAAAAGTTAAAATAGATTGTTTTTTGTTTCTAATAGGTTTCTAATGTAAAATATTTACATTTTCAATGTATTAAAAGATCACACAGTTTCAAAGTCAACATGTGGGTCTTATCGAATTGAGTGCGATATGTAATTTTCGTAACTCAAAATTTGGAATGTCTTTCTTTTATTTTAATTAAGTACCTGGTTCTACATACAGTATATACGTTTTTAAGTTTATCTTTAACTCAGACTTTAAAATCTCTTTTTTGTGAAGTATCTGATGCAAAATATTTGACTTTTTCCTTTTTTAAACACCACTCAGTCTTTATGTGGTATTGTCATAATTAAGTATGATATGTGATTGTTTAATCAAAAGTGAGAATAGATTTGTTTTTGTTTCTCAGAAGTATCTTATACAAAATATTTACATTTTCAATGTATTAAAAGATCATTCAGTTTCAGTGTGAACATGTAGGTTATACATGACAATGATTTTTCCTTATCTACATGAGAAGAGCATGTAATTTCCTTACCTTGAAATCTGGAATATCTTCGTTTTTATCTCAATTAAATATCTGGTGACAAATACATTTTCAGTTTATGTAATATTTTTGCTTAATACTATTTTTATTTTTACATTTCTATGAAGTATCTGATGTCACATAGTTACTTTGTTCAATCAATTAAAATGTCTTCCCTCTTTATGAGACTCATTCTTGAGAACTTGGAACCTTACTTTTGGGGGTTTTTGATTTCTAGTCTTCAATTAGGCTCTGAAAATATATCTGACACGAACAAAGTCTTGATTTTTAAACCTTGTAATGGGCCAACCTGCCAGTCATTTAATTTTGTCTTGAATAGCATAATTGATGTCAGAGGTAAGATCTGACAGAGTTGGCAAAAAGTTATATATTTAATAATTTCACTGCAGTTGTACAGAGTAGCCTTTTTATTTTTCAAATTTGCTGAGTGTTCTCCTAATGCTAATCAAAATACTAATTTTGAAACCACATTTATTTTTTAGTTTTGATTTCGAAGGGCTTCAAAGTTGACATGTTATGATAGCAATATTATGTAATGAATTTATCAAAACATAGAAAGCTTACCAGTACTTGAGCAGCATTCCCACCTTTTTGGACACCAGGAAGTGAGACAGGAGTCCTTAGCATGTATATGTAAATTTGAAAGAGTTGACAAAAAACTTGGACACATCATTAAAGGGTGAACATTGTCACAAAACATAAATTAGATTATAGATTATAGTAGATAATTTTTACACTTATCAGTATAAACTGTTAGTTCTACATTGTGAGGACTTCACACATTCTTTAACGATTTAAAGTTGCAAATTTTTTGTCTGGGACATGGGTTTTGTTGCACAGGGCCAGTTTAGAAGTTAAAAAAAAAAAGAGCAGATCAAAATATTTTATAAATCATGTTTATTTCATAATATTAATCATTTAAAAATGAATTCACCTCAGAAACAGATTTACTGTCTTGTTATAATTTTACAGCTTCTCTGGTAGGACATGATGATCCGATTGCAAATATTTACATTTTAAAGGAATTAAAAATATCATTCATTCTATATGTGGTGTTGTAAACATTTACTTACCTCTGTTAACTGGTTCAATAAAGACACAAAATCATGAGACTGGCTATGAATGTCTTTAATGTTTCCCAGATCAGAATCACAGCATACAGTGTATAATAACTTCTAAAGTAAACAGAAATATCATCACCTCATTTATTTATATCATTTTACTATACTTTTTTTTAATAATCATCTTTTTTAAAATTCCATTATTTAACATTTTTCTTCATCTCAAGTCTTGGGTTTCTGAATTCAACAAAGAATGTAAAAACAAGACAACAGGTGCAACTTCGCAATTAAGACCAAGCTGGAGATTTATGTGAGTGTGTGTGTGTCACTCTTTGCCATTGTGGGGTATTGACCATGTGCGTCCATGCACCACTGACCTGACACATGATCTCTAATTAGCTTCAGTGATTTGGAGTCACTTTGATTAGCTTGGCTGACTGCAGTTGTTTGGGCATGTTGAAATAAGAATAAACCCAAATACAGGGCTGCAGTGAGTAACTTTGTAACACAGACGAGGCTAAGTGTGTGTCCACATACATCAGATCTGCTTCCACTGTTAAACACACACACGCTCAGAGTCTGAAAGTACACCTCTCACCTGGTTAGAACATGAAACTCTTCACTGCTACATCACATCACCGTAAGGT
This sequence comes from Epinephelus fuscoguttatus, assembly GCF_011397635.1. Lineage (NCBI taxonomy): Eukaryota > Metazoa > Chordata > Actinopteri > Perciformes > Serranidae > Epinephelus > Epinephelus fuscoguttatus. Next base: position 26,978,428 of record NC_064774.1, read on the forward strand.
CAACGCCACAACCGAAACCACAATGCAACACAGTGTGTGGAAGGAAAAAGACGGACCACCTGTGTGATCTCATTACTCTATGAGGCATCTTATGGTATCAAAGCCCTCACGTCTGTCCCACATGTGATTTAGTGGCTACATGTAAACACTGCTACATGTGAAGTGAGCCAACATTTCACTGGCTGCACTTTGCGTTTACTGTCTCAGTTTGGAAGTCGTGACCATGAATCACAGGCCACCTCCCTACACCACCACTACATTAGTTAGCTGGCTTTTATCAGTGCTCTCAGCCTCTGAGATGTTTCCATAGATACTCTGAATTTATCAGGTGTTCAGTTGGATTACCAGATAGATTTCAAAATAAACGTTTGATAAGGCTTGAACTAAAAAAAAAAAAAAAAAGGAAATGCAGTATTTGGCCCCTCTACTTAAACCCCAATGAAACCACAGACTTAAACTATATTTTACAAATTTTAAAATGATATATTCATTGGAAAATAGCAAACGCTAACTACAGCATCTTAGGCCCTCTGTTGTGTCGGGGCTGCAGTGAAGATGAATTTCTGCTACAGTGACTTTCCTGGTGAGGAAACATGATGCTACAGGATGCCCACGTGATAATGGGCGACATGAGACAACATAAACAAAATGGCATGATAAATGATATTTAACTCATGAATGGATTTTAACCTCGTGCTCGTGGCCTTTTTTTTTCTTCTTTTTTTTTTCTTTTTGCAAACTGCACCTGTTGTCTTACGTTGTCACAAAATAAGCATTTCATTCATTCACTCAAAAAAAAAGAAAAAAAGGAAAAACAAACAAGAAACTTAATATTTACAAATATTTTGTCTGTTTGATTCTTACACTTAAAAATGTACAGTTTTGATCCTCTTCCAGATGTTGTGTGTCTGTCTCTGTCCTGCCACCCAGTTTGGTATTTTTCGTCACACATCCAGTTTCCTCAGAGTGGGCAGACCTGCAGTGAATCTGTCACAAGGGCGCCCTCCAGTGTTAGCTTATAAAATAGACAGGGAAAAAGAACAGACCAAACTAAATACCTTGTTTCTGTTTTCACCTCCGGTGGTGTCATTGTAGCTGTGTTGTGGTGAGGTTCACCTCACAATCCCTCACTGCCTCCTTATCCGCAGGAGTGAGTACAAAAGGGTTCATATGGGTCTGATCAGACATATCCGATCCTCCGTAGGACAGATGAGCAAGGTATCCTCCTGGCAAACATTGTGGGTAGAAAGATGGCCATGCCTTTGAACGTCCTACTTTGCTATTGGTCAGTTTATCCTCTCTTTTGATTCAGATTTCTACATTTAAGGCTGCAAGTCTTTTTCCAGTCTCTTCCCAGAGTCTCTTTCCCACAGCGTGCACCATTCCTCGCGCTTCTGTCCATCGTCTTTTCCACAGCATTTATCCACCTGCTGCACACCCAAGTCTGTTGTTTTGTGTTTTACATTGTGCACATTTCCCTTTCAGTGGGCTTACAAAATCTCTGACAGGAGCAGCAAGGTATATCTCTCCCCCTCCAGCCCTCCCCCACCACCCCATTAGGCAGTAATAAAATAGAAAACAAACAAACAAACAAACAGACTAAAGCTAGAGCACAAGCAAAGACAGCACCGGTGACTAACTTCTCCCATACTGGATGTAGGCTACCATGTGTTCCTGTGGGCTCAAACAACAGCAAATCAGTTTAGTTAACACCTAACTGTATTACTCATGATCCATGTTTGAGATCTGTAGCAGAGAATTGGAGAAGGGGGGTGGGGGGTTTCGCTGAGCTGTAGGCCTGCACATTCTCACCCGAAAGAAAAGAGCAGTTGTCAACTGTGTTGCTTTTACCCTGTTTAGGAGATCCGAGCCCCCTTTTCATTTTGCAGCTCTGCGCCGCAGGCCGTGAAGGCCCACCGGTTACCCTCAGTGTGCTTAGAGTTTAATATACAACTAACGAACTCACAAAAAAAGGTCACTAGCTTAGTGAACTAACCCATGAATGTGAGGATAATAGCAGAGCTGAACCGAGGTCTGAAATCGTGCAGAATGCAGCTGACACAGTGAAAGTTTTGTGGTCACAGCAGGGAGCTGACCACGGGTGATCGCCAAAATATGGGTGTCAGTCTTGAATAGCAAACCAGTGTACTGATGGAGAGAGGGGAAGGGAGGGGGTAAGTGATGGTGATACAGAGAGGGAGGTGTTTGAATACACAGAAGGAAGGAGCACATTTTAGAGTCTAAGTTATTACCATGGGGGTGATCCTGCCTGTCTGCCTCTCTATCTCTGTGCTGTCTAATTAGGGCCCACCTACGCCCATGTGGAGCAGTTCTCATATCACACACACACACACACACACACACACACACACACACACACACACACACTTTGACTCAAAGGCACACATCAAACAGAATATGCATGTGCTGGAAATAGGGGTGCAGACAGGAGAAGGAAGGTGTACGTAAAAGAGCAAAGGCTGCCTGTCTCTGCTTTGTTTCTCACCCTTACTGAAATACAAAAATAATTCTGTACAGGCAAGCTACAACAACAGGTTCGGCACCTCACGTACCCTAAAAAACGATCATCTCCATAAAGACGGGAAGAAAAAGTAGCTACTGTAGGATGATGGGCTTGACGTAGGAGAAAAACCTCTGAGTGACATCATCTAGGAGAGAATGAATGGAAGAGCATGTTCACAGTTGTTCAACATCTTCTGAGATTTATGGCAATGACTCTTTTTTTTGTAATAAACAGGTGTTGGAAGGTGAAGAGGTTTTGTTGGGTTACTGCAGGATTTTCTGTGATGTTCTTGTTCTGTAAGATAAAACAAAAACCAAAATATCCAGAGTGGACCGATATGGTTTGATTAGATTTGGGAAACGTGCATTGACAGATACAGTGTCCTTTCCCCCGTCATCATCTTTAAAAATATTTCATGCATAGATCCCCACTGAGAAAACCCATTTATATACTTTCTCCTTTGTACACATTTATATATAACTATATATAATATCATTTCTCTATATCTATATTTTCAGCAAAAATTCTTTCCACAAAAAACAACAATTAAACAAATGCTCCGAAAAAAGAAACAGAAGATGATAGAAAGAAAAAAAAACCACAATCGAGGGCCAGTTTGGCACTTTTGTCATGAGAACACACAGCATCTGTTAATTGACAGTAAATAGGAATACTCTAGAATTTTCTTTAGTTTTTTTTCTCCCTCGATGAGAAAAGCAAACACAGTAGTACATACTTGGCACCAAGAATGCTGGTAGAATGAAAGTATCAGATATCAGTGTTTTCATAGCTATATGATTACTGTATGTACTCTATGCCCCCTCCTATAGCTCAGTAGTTTGCGAGTCCTTGGAGTAAAGGAGCACTGGGGAGAGGGAGAGAACCCCATGTCGAATGAGAGCAACAAAGCAGGGATAAGACACAGATGTAGAAAAGAGAACGATATATGCACATAACACACCAGGGAGAGAAAAAGAGACAAAGCCAAAGTAAAAAAAGGCAAAACTGCGAGGGGCGAAAAGCATTCGTCCTTTTGACAAATGTCAGGGGGCTTTAGTTTGGAAACAGCAGACCTTTGAAAACAGTATCTCTGAAAGATCTAAATCACCCCCACACTGATCATCTGCTGCCGTGCAGTTCAGTTGCTTCTCCACACGCCACCAGTGGAGCTGCTAAGTTTGACAGCACATGATGGAGGAGGTGGAGTTGTTTTTGGAGAAACAAGAGAGTAAGAGAACAGAACAAAGGCCCACATCCAGAGGCCTCCGTTCTAGATCAGTGGCAGAGCCAGTCTTCCTGGTCCCTTGGTGGTGCTGTGTTGGGCCAGTCCCTACTATACCCTGGTGGTGGAGTGGGGATGGGGTAGGGTGTTGTTGTGACCAGTGGAAGGGAAGGTGTTGAAGGCATGAAGAGGCTGCATGCTGGTGATGGTACTGGGGATCATGGTGATGGTGTTGGGTGTCATCAGCGGCACGTCGTCAGGGGCACGGCGCAGGGCCAGTGTGTAGTCAGGCGGGCAGGCGGGCCTTAGGATGTCGTGGGGCCGGAGTGGTTCCATGTCGTGGTGAGCGTCGTGCTCCGAGTGCTTCATCTGCAGGGACATGATCTCCTCCTCCTGGCTGTGAGCCAGGTCGTTGGCAGGCCCGCCCCGCTGAGGCGACAACCTGTGGCGTCGCATCTCATGCCGCTTGTCACGCTTATAGTAAAGAGCGGCAAAGGCCAGGATGTTGAGGAAGAGGAGCGATGCCCCCACAGCGACTGTCACACTCAGCTCAGTGGAGTAGTCCCGGGTGTCTCCAGGGAAGAGGTCCTGGTGTGGACGCTCTGAACCCTCAGGCTCAGGATCAGAGGGGAAGGTAGGGTAGGGATGACGAGTGCTGCGAGGGCCTGGTGTTCTGGGCCTGGTTCTGGGGGTGCCTATGTCACCACCTGGTGGCGAACGGGTGGTTGTGGGGAAGAGCTCCTCATGTAGACTATGGAGGTGAGGGACTAATTCCAGCCAGAAGGCCACCTTGTTGGCCCTGTAGTTGTCTCTAACACGAGGTTTTAAGCCAATGTGGAGGTACTGCTTGTCCTTTGAGTTGAACTTGGTCCAGATGACCTCCTCAAAGCGGTTGGGCTTGGTGTGAATGAACTTGGTGTCCTGAGGGACTGGCAGGTTGGGGTCCCTAGTGGAGGATAAAGGGGACATCTTAGTCAAGATTTTAATAATCACGTTCAAACATTTCTTCACGGCGTTGACATCTAAACACTGAATGCACCCTTGTGTTCAAAGTTGTTATCTATGAACTTACAGCAAAATGAAAAAAGAGCATTAAACTTTTTAAAAAATCCACTGACACCTGGTTAGGGATATCTGCCCCTAACCACAGACACACCTCTCTCATAAATAGGGAAGCAAAATCTTCGAAAAAGTCTTCTACTGAAGAGGTAATACACTCGCTAATTTATACTAAAATTATCAGCAAAGCTTACCCAGTCTTGGCGAAGTTGGTCCAATAAGTCATGACCACAGCGCTCAGCATCACATCATTCTTCGAGAAGTTGCATGGGAATAGATCTGTAGCACCGATCATGGGCACGCCAAACACATACGGTATCTCGTCTCCATGGGCAGCATCGGCCCACTCCGGTCGCGTCTCGGTCTGGCAGTGGTGGTAGAACGTGTAAAAGTAAACCGGAGACTGAAACTCGGCGTGGAGTTTGGCGGTGGCCACTGCCGGCGCCACCCACTGGTGGTCTGTAAACAGAGCTAAGAGGGTCTTCCTTCGCATGTCGCCATTGTCCCTGTCTGCCCAGTCAGTGTACATGAATTTAATGGTCTCCCTCAGGATGTCTTTGCCTGGAGGACAGGACGCAGGAGGGGAGAAGGGATAGGAGAAAAAAAAGGGTAAGGGGGAAAAAAGGGAAAATTGTGATAAGTTAAGAGGAAAGTAATGACAGAGATAGAGCAATTTGAGAGATGTGAGTGGTCAAGAGACGTGAAACCAGAGGGTTGAGGAAAATATAAGTACCTGTGTTTGTTTGTTTGTTTGTATGTGTGAGACAGATAGATACAGTTGAGAGAGCACCTGAAAGGACCGACTGAGCAACACAAAGGGCAAAAAAAGAGAATATGCCTCTCAGAGAAGAATGAGTGACAGGCACTTGAGAGGAAGCGTGACAGCATTATCCAAATGTGTCTGTATTTTGACTGTGGCCCGCTGTGAGAGGTTTGCAGGCTGATCTGTTAGGAACAACAGAATTGTGATTGGGAGCCTGCTGCCTGGGGGATGATGAGAGACGGCATTAGTGCCCACAGAGCCTCAAAGGCCAAAGCACAGACCTACCACGGTGAAAGATAATCTCGCTGATAGGCAATCTCTTTAGTATGCCTGTCTTAGTTGATAGACCTTGCTGGGCTCACATTTGATCTCTTTTCTCATTCTTTGTCCACATTGTGTTTTTAAGACTTGTATTCTGACTGGGAGCTGTAGTTTTGGACAAATTGCTGTTGATGTACTTTTTGTGGGGGAAAAAAGGTAAAATAACTCTTTTTTTTATCGTGTTTAATGTCACATCTAGCTCACACATCACAACATATTTATCCTATTATATCATCTGTATAGCTGTATAGCTCATTATTGTATTGTGATAATAATTTATGCTCTTTACTTTGATAACTATGTTCTATTTTGACAATCTATATCTGTCTTGTGTGTGTGTGTGTGTGTAACCCAGGAAGATTTCATCTAATGTGGCTTCTAATAAGCATAAACAACAATGACACTACAAAGGTCTGTCATCTGAGAGGCGGTAGATGACATAATTAGAGGACATTACAGCCTGAAAAGGGTATAATGTTGACTTTGCTCACCCTCAGGGTAGCCATAGAGGTTGTCAACAAAGTTGGAGATAGTGTAGTCGAATGCTGCGGCTGAGATGCCGTCGTTGTCCTCGCTGTCGTCCACAAACTTCAGCCCCTCTCCTTGGTTCACTCCAATTAGGATGTCATAGTTGAGGAACTCCCCCTGGTGGTGCAATGATGGAAGAACAGGTGTGAGTGTTGAACTAGTGCTCAAAAGGATGGGTTTTCAGTCTCTTTCAGTGCATGTTGCTGATCTATAGTCACTTCAACCATGAACGCTGCTGAATACAATTTTGTTTTGTGTTAAATCTGTAAAGTCAAATCACCTTCATTTGTATTTTGTAGGTGATATTTAAGAGGAAATGTACTTTCTTTGTGTTAATGTGAGGCTTGTGTTGTGGGACCACCACTACGCTATTGTAAGAGACAGGGACGAGAAATTTAGTTTTCAGTTTTAATGCTGCCATATATTATTCTTAAATATGTTAGATTTCTTCCATTAAAAGATAATAAACATAAGTTCTACAAAAACATGTAAGTGCTGATCTTGTGGAGTTTTTAAACTCTAGTGGCAATTAATGCACAAACATTTTCTTCCTTTTATGTGAGTTAAATTAAAGAAGTATTTCACTTTTACTCATGAGGCAGAAAACCTACAAAACCCCAGAATATACTGTGTTGCAGTGGACCAATAAATGATCCCACTGGTGGGTGACATATACATGCCATCACATGCTATACGTGCTATACATGATCAGCACTGCCTTGTTTTACAGTTTGATGACAGTTTGAGCTTCAGAAACAAAGGGGCAGGTCTCTTTTTTGATCTGCTTACTCTTAGTGTCTGCATATGAAAATGCAGAAGCAAAATCTATAGTTTGAACCCTAAAGCCTTAAATTTGAGTTGACAGTTGAGAGATCTGGGCGCTGATAAGATGGAGGGAAGTTTACCACACTTCATTTACACCTAATACCCACACTGTTATTACACAAAGCTAGTTGAAACTTGGCAAAGCAAGACATCATCATCAGTCATGTGCATGTAAAATGTGACATGACTTGTGGCTGTACTGTGTCCACACCAAGGACGATTACTACAATCATGACATTTTAAAAATGGGTCTAACTCAAGTGGATGGTGGAGTTCGCACCACAACGCCGGTGGTGTACACTATTGTAAGATCATTTTTAGAGCGATTTGATGAACGATATAAACGCTGACAGCCAATCAAAAACTATCCAAATTCACAGGGCGTCACAACTGGAGCACGCAGCATGTCCATGTTTGTAGAATGTTATCACTCATCAGTGTGGACACTCACATTGTTATTGTTTTTGGTGTGAACTGTCCTTTAGAGTCCAAACCAGGAAGTCACAACAATAAATATCAAGTGATAAAAAAAAAGGAAATAAGAAAAAAAAACTAATTCAGCTTTTTGATAAAATTCTGTTTATTTTTTGGACTATTTCTTATCTTTTATTTGTGTTTGTGAGATACTTTATGATTTTGCCTCTTCGGGCCTCTAAACATTATTCCAGCAAAGCTGAGCAGAGACTCTTCCATTGACCTGCTGACAACTCTGGTAATGACCCTGTGATAAAGTGTTTGCAATGCATTTCATGTATAGGATCAAAGCAAAAAATGGGTCGAGGATACACCACAGAGGCAATTTACATGACCAACACTGCGGCTCCACTGTGTTACAGCATTTGAGGGTGTGAGTTCACACCAGCTGGCAAATGTCACCACCAGACCCTAACTCTGTGGAAAGGTCACACACATCTACTGCAACAAGTTCTTCATGTTCTCTCTGTCTGGTGTGTCATCACAGCTCAAATCACTCCACTTAATAAAAAGCCCTAAGAGAACGTGTCTGCGGTGTCACCTGCTGCATGAGGATCTCAGGATCGTCAGGCACCACGTCTCCGTCCACCACGGGGCCAAAGGCGATGTGGTATCGAGCTGGCTGGATGTCCTGGTCCACCAGCTCCCTGAAGTTCTTGCGCCTCAGGCAGTCGACCAGGTCGGCTGTCTCTGAATAGGTGCAGCCCACCTTGCGGGCCAGGATTTTGGTGTACTTGAGGGGCTGGTAGTTGACTGACCAGCTGGAGATGGCAGTTCCACTCTGGGCTATGGCCCTGTGGAACAGACCTGAGAGGACAGATGGATAAGATGGGGTATTTATATTACTATATGAGGGGCTATATATGACAAAAGACATGGTTGGGTTATCTCGCTAAATGTCATTTGAATTTTCCCCAATTTTTGGCATGTTTGCAGGCAGGATGGAGCTCTGTGAACTTCTGACTGAAGTCCAGGTTTGGGGTAGGACAGGATTCAGAGAGACTCCTTGATGTGGAAATCACATATCACTTTCTCTTTCCCCACTTTCAGAATTTCCCTTTATAAGAAAAACCCTCCCAATTTTGACTTTTTTCATCTTATCATTCTCGCCGGAGCAAAGTTGGCAGACACAGGAGGGAACTACAGACCCAAAGCATCTCAGATAGAGCGTGCTATGGTGCGGCAGCTCAAACAAAAAAAAAGACAGGACTGGGAATAAGCTCATCTGAGACGTCAAGAGAGCCATTTTCCTTGTTCGTGTGCTGGCTGTTTCTTCTCTCAGACTCTCTCTCTGGCCGCGTTTCTTCCTCTTTGTGTCTCTCTCTGTCTCCTTAGTTCTGCCTGTCCTGTGCTGTTTGAACCACTCAAGTGGCTCGTTAAGAGGCCGCCTGCCTCACTCGTTTCCTCTCGCGCTCCTTTTTTCTTTCTCTTTCCTCTCCTGGGCTGAAGATTGGTCAGTTAATTATTAAGCAGGGCCGCAGAGCCCCCTTTCCCTGGGAAAATCAATTATATTAAGAAGTAGCTTGGAAACAACTATACCTACATATCTGCACAGAGAACGCTTGAGATGGAGGGACGGACTAAAAGAGAGGTGGGAGATAGGTATTATTTCATTCATCTTCAGAATAAGTTTCTTTGTCACTCCCTAAGAGCCTCTTGTCTTCCCTGCTCAGTACTTTCCTATATTTTGCTTTTCTCTTTGCCATGTCAGAGTATTTTCTGTCCTTTTTCTCCTCCCTTAACAATGTTAATACCTCCCCTCCTCTTCCTTTAAACACAGGATACCATGGATACCGTCTTCCCCTCTATATCCCCTACGCTTCATCATATCAGTATCACTTACAACCCCTCTCTCCCCCCTGTCTACCACTTCCATCCTGCCATCCATCCTGTGCGTCTCCTCTGTCGGGCTTGATTTGTGATGCTGTGTTGTTGACATGATTGGTGTCCCTTAAGGGTGGGGATGACAGACTCCTTACCTGGAATCCCTGGCGGAGGGAGAGGGGGGGGAGAGCATGACAGACAGGCGACGTCTAGAAGGCTGATGTTACACCATTAGATGCCGATGAAGACGAGGACGATGACGATGGTGATGGGGTGATGACAAAGAAGACGCATGAGAATGGGCTGGTGGCAGTGTGAGGGGGGTTGGTTGTCAGGAACAGGAGACAAGGGGTTAATACAGGCTTTCCCAACCGTTAGGGTCCCTCTGCTGCTAAAGTGGGGGCTCCCCTGAAAAATTAATGATTAAACTATAATGACTGTCAATAGTTGCTAACCATTTAAAATTTACTTGAATGTAACATTTTAGAGTATACACGTTATCACTTCAGACAGTTAGATGAGAAGGTTTCAGCCACACTCATGTATAAATGTTAAAGGGATAGTTAAGATTTTTGGAAGTGGGCTTGTATGAGGTACTTATCCATAGTCAGTGTATTACTCACAGTAGATGGTAGGTGGCACACCCTTGTCTGGAGAAGCACCGACACGGAAGCTAAGCAATGTGCTGCTGTGATGGGGGCAACATTAAAACATATTTTTGCCACTTAAAAATCAGTTTAAGTGTATGCTATATTTACAATATTTTTTACCACTTTAGCTTAGCATCAGACAGCGATTATCAACAGGGAACTTAAGCTGTTACTGCACTCTCTTCATAGCCAGAACTCCACTGAGAAAAACTTCAAATACCACTCTAAGAGGAGCTGCTGGTCTACTGCTGCCTTGATCAATCAGTTTGTTCGTGTTATTGTTTGAATTTGGTGTTTAAATGGGTAAAGCCACACAATATCACAAACTCCCTGGCTGAGGCAGCAGTAGACCAGCAGCTCCTGTGTTCAGCGAGCTAAAATTGCTGTTTTTCTCAATGGAGTCTGGTGGCTTTGACGAGAGCATAGATGAGGAACTAGAGCTGTTAACAGCTGAACATAGCAAGATAATTGGTGGAAATATTCTCAATATAGCATATACTTTAACTGACACTGATGTTGTGAGGTGGGACTTTTTTTTGGCTGAAACACAATAAGCTGCTCACCCCCATCCATAGCAGCACATCGCATAACTTTGGTGGTGGTACTGCCAGTCTGCTTCTCCAAACTGGGGGCGCGCTGACCGACATCTACTATAGGTAATACACTGACTATGAACTTCATACAACCCCACTCCATAAAATCCAAACTATCCCTTAAAGTACAAACCTGGAGCTGGGAGGTATTTAGCGTTTCAAGAGATGTGGTAAGTGTATGTTCGCACTTCGAAGAAAGCCAGGCTCGCTGTTTACCACTGCTTCCTGCCTTTGTGCTAAGCTAAGCTAGGCTAACCATCCTAACTCTGGCTCCATACTTGATGCACAGACAAGAGAGTGGTATCAGTAAAGTATATCATCCTCTCCCTAAGTATAAAGTATGGTTTTAAGTAGCCCAAACACTGGCTCTCGATAGGGCCTCTCACATTTTTGTATCGGCTACCATAGTTCTCCTACACGCTTGGCACATGGGAGAAGATTCAATTGGCTGCAATCTCTAACCTCAGCAGCTAGATGCCACTCAATCCTACACACTAGCCCTTTAATGTTTTGCAATACCATTCCTCTACATGGGACTGTAGTATTTTCCATTTTTCCCTGATTTTAATTCTTTCTCTTTTCAGTTTATACAATTCACACGCACTTTGTGCTCACTGTTATCATGATATAAATGTATTATAATTGGGGTCTCGGAAGGTTTCTAACTGGTAAGTAGGTCACCTGCCAATGAAGGAAAAAAGGTTGGGTGTGCCTGGGTTAATGTGGAGGGTTAACAGACATCAGTGGTAATTATAGAGGTTGTGTTAAATGGACATGGCAGCGGTACACACGTGCTCACTCCAGCTTTGAGGACACATTTGTTCTCAAGGCACATCTACACAGACAGCATGAGTCAAAGTTAAAGCCGTGTCAGACGTCTGCTTGGTGCTTCACACATACACACAAACACACAGAGCGGTGATTGAAACAGATGTGTGGTTGTGTGAACACGCTCCCTCTAATCTCTCTTTCCTTTCACCCACCATTTCTTCCCTGTTTCTGTCCTTTGCGGTTTGTGTGTGTGAGACGGAAAATGAACAGAGGAGAGAGATATTGAGGGAGAGTCCTCAAGCAGCGCGGAGAACAGAGAAGTTACGATTGGAGGAGGACAGCTTCAAGAACAGCATGATCAAAGGCGGCGACTGCGTGACCGCTTGGCTGCGGGTCGTCAGCCGCACTGATCTCAATTCAGATCAAAGTCAATTGGTCCGTAGGCCTCTCTCTTTTGGTGGTGCAATGTTAACACTTAGCCCTCGGGGTGTGTTGTTGGTAATGGGGAGCATGAGGTCAGGTGGATGTAGGTTTTTGACTGAGGTAGAGTGTCTATGCTGCAGAGCACTGGACCGTTAACAGAGCCAGGAGCGCTCGCCTCGCCAAGTCAGGTAATGTGGGGTAATGGTGGAGCTCCAGTGTCATTTATCCTCCACAGACATGAGTGACATAACAGGGATCAAACCTGGACTCGCTCATTAGCCACATGACTGCTTAAATTCTTCAGTTCAAAGGATAAGCAGGGTTTTCCTTTGAGGATAGAGGTGTCAAGTGAACATTACAGGACTTAACGATTTCTGGGCTGGATGCCGCTAGCTGAGTTTCCAGCTGACCACAGCAAGGCCTTGCTGCTATGATTATATTTACATGGGTCACCAAAGGACAAATAAAGGTAAAAAAAAAAACTAAACTGAGCATAACACAAGCCATTCCAGTAACAAATACAGAAATGTACATTTTTGGCTGAGAGTTTCAAAGGTTGAATTGGGCATGCAGGTGTACATCGCCATCTGTTTCTAGCAAATATATAGAACAAACACACTGAGGTGGTTTGTAAATATGCTTTGTGGCTATTCAGGGATTAGCGAGGAATGATCTAAGCTGAGGACTGAAACCATTAATGGATCATGTGGCATTCATGTAAGCAGCCACAACCAATTTGTCAACAAATTTGTGGATGATGAGTCACTCACAGGGCTGGATCTAGGATATCAAAAAAAGAAAAAAAAATATGACCAGTGGGTTCATTTTGCTTGGGAGTTTTTCTTTTATACTAGAATTACCACCTCAAGGTTGTCTGCCTCTGCGAACCAGTCAAGTTGCAGTTACAGTTTACATCCATGTCTGTCCAGACTCATGCAGCTATGACAGTAGACAATGTTTCAAATGTGGATGTTGCTGGAAAGAAACTGCAAATTCTTAAATGTGGATATCTTACACCTGGCAGCATAGAGGATCTATACAATCAGCACAGTTTAAAGATGGAAACCCAAAATTAGTGTCATCAATTCAGTATCCATCTCCCCTGAATTATGGCAGTGAATAATGACCAGAAAAGTGTTTGTTTGTTTTTTGTTTTTAAACTGACGTCACCGTGAAGTTGACCTTTGACCTTTTGATATAAAATGTCATCACTCTATCATTGTATTCAAAGACATTTGCATGATTTTGCCATAAATAGTGTGTGAATTCTTGAGTTAAGGCCAAGTGGATGTTTGTACCAAATTTGAACAAATTCCCTCAAGGCGTTCTTGAGATATTTCATTTACAACAACCGGACAGACGTACGTACATATGGACAGACATCCCGAAAACATAAACCAAACCAGAGTGAATGGTAAGGTGACATATGAGGAAAAACAGATTCACAACACAATACAATCAAGTCTTTAATTACCCTCCGAGTGGTGTGAGAGGATGAGGAGATTGACACAGGACGCCCCAGCTCCGGAGCCGAAGATGGTGATCCTCTCTGGGTCTCCACCAAAGTGGCCTATGTTCTCATTGAGCCAACGCAGGGCCTGAATCTGGTCCAGCAGACCGTAGTTCCCCTTAGCAGACTGATCACCGGTACTGAGGAAGCCTGGATATTTGTATGAACAAAGTTGGATGTAGGATGAAGGTAAGGGGGGATATTTAACAGAGGATATGGATAAGGACAGGTGGGTAAACAACAAAGGAGGATGTAGAGAGGAAAAGGGGATACAGAGATGAGAGAAGAGTAAAGAGAGAGAGACAAGATGACGTTAGAATCAGTACCTTTATTATTTAGTACCTGTTTGGCAAATGTTCTCGACTTTGGCCAGTAAATCAGCTTCTGACTGAGAGGGAATTGCAAGAGAACAAGTGTGTGTGTGTTTGAGTGTGTGCGTGCATGTGTGTGTGTGTTTGCAACACCGTCGTTCATCAACAAGGAGTGACAGATGGCACACAGAGAAAGCAAAGGGAGTGAGAGACGAAATTGCTTTTTCAGCTCCTCTCTTAATGACGTTTACTCTGTCTAATGGCATTGAGCAGGGACTTTTACAGAAAGCCACTTACAGTACAGCTGCCTGCACTCCCCGAAATATAGGTGACCCTAATCTGAATCACACACCCATAAATGGATTACAAGTGACGACACATCGTGCTTAGAATCTAGGATTGTACAATGTCTTTCTTTTTTATTTTCTTTTTCCGCAGCAAACAAATGTTATTCATCACGATTGTTGTAGCATGACATTTTGAGAACAAACAGTAGAGACTTCTTTTTACAGATGAAAAGGCACAGGTATTACTAATAACATTAATGGTTGCTATGTAAGTGTCCAAGTAAGCCATGACAGTGTGAAGGTGAGCCAGTATGCACCATATCAGGACCCTGAAACTGAAGCAACTAAATGGAATTCAGCCAACATCAATATTATTATTTACACCTTTGCTTTTTCTACAGTGATGTGTCAAAATGGTCAAAAAGGTCTATGTATGAGAAACCAATGTATCATCAAAATAAACATGGGCACTGTATAGGACTGTAACAATAACTTCTTCTGTTGAATGATATATTTTCACAGAAATGACTGTAAAAAACAATATTATTGTCATTTTGAGACCATTTCATGCCACTGATATAATGATAATATAACAGCATGATATGCACCTCAAAGAGCAAAGACCTATAAATTCTTAGGGAGTTTTTTAATGGACGGGAAAACCCTGCTGTTATTCTGGTATTATGTTGGCATAAACACAACAAGCAATAGCGAGGTTAGGAAAAATGATCAAGGTCTTGTCAACATATTGTACGATAAGTTGATAACGTAATTATCATGACAGGCCTAGCACTGAGGTTCATTTTGAGCGAATCCCCCGTACACCATTTTGAATCCCACAAGTGTATTAATCCCTAGCCGAAGGTTGTCCCCAGCAAATGCATTATCTGCCATATCCTTTAATACTTTAAAATGCCAAAAACCGTAAAGGAAAAGATACGAATGAATTGATAAATGGGAGTTCCTTTCCATTTCTACATGCACCTTGTTGTGAGATTTAAAAGGCAGAACCTTCATTTGAATGTAATATGGCACTGTTAGCACAGAATTATTTGCTCAGTGCTTTGTCTGATCTTACTGGGCCTCATTCACTAATATGTGCATAGAAATGTTCTTACTCTGCACATAAAATAAGTGAGCATGCAAAATTACCATTGGATTCATGACATGTCTGGCCGATTTTGTTTTTACCACTGTGACTATGTTAGTAAATCAAAACTCATTCTTAACTGAAAGGTGTCTGCCTGCTATCTGCAATAAGCATACTGCCATGCCCCCTCTTCTCTACGAGGGTAATATGTTTGCCTAGAGGTGCATCATGGAGACAGCAGTGAAGCTGCTTTTGCGCGCATATCAGCGAACGTCCGTAATTATCTCCGCAGTCAGCAACAGCTGATAAGCTCTCAGTTACTCTCTTCAAACATCTTATATTGGTCTCTGCGGATGTTAGTTTGTAAGTAAGTGTGCTATCTGAGCACCTGCTTGGTAGATCAGAATTGTGCAGGTACCCTATATGCCTGTATATTAATAATAATTTAACGGCACTAAGAATTGATGGTAGAGCCCATAAGTACAGGCTGATCCAATAAAAACTATGAAAACCAAACCTGTTATATTTCAATATAGACATCCTGATACACTCCACTGTAAGCTAGGACTGGGACACTCGGTCTTATAGTCGAATATTTTAATTATGACAATTATTGATGAGGATAGAAAGGAAACAAATAAGTGCATGCATTAGTAAATTAACAGATTTAAATATTGTTATCTTTTGCATTCTTTTTTTATTGAATGTGATTTTAATATGCTATGCATTTACTTAAAAGGTAGTCTGAGTGGGCGGAAGTTCGCTGCATAGATCAGCCTCTCATTGGGCGAAATGAGGCGCCCGCTGAAGTCCCGCCCTACCTCTGGTTGTGTAGCAGTTTTTAACGGTTTTCAACACGTCCTTTACCAACTTTTGCGGTGTTTGGTCTTGCGGGGATGTAGCCATTTTTCTGCCATGGTTCGCGTCCTGTAGGCGATATTTTTGTGGACGTGTTACACCAAAACCTGTTTCCCCCTGGCAATATTTTTGCAAGTGCACCGTTGCTGTGGCACCGCCCAGAACGATTGTGATTGGTTGAAAGAAATACAAGCAGCCGGGGTGTTTTTTTCTCCATTCTTAAAGTGAGAGTCGACCCAGCCAGACCTTTCTTTTCTTGAGAAAGGTCTGGTGAGTGAGACTCCTGAAAAGGCATGTTTTTACTTTTTCTGGGACAGCCAGGTTTTCATCGTTTGTTCAGACATATGGTCTGTTTAAAATTGGAGTACGAACAAATTTAGGTAAGAAAACATTGATGAATCTCAGATTTGTGCATAAAACGTTTGTAAGTGAGGCTCACTGTGTTGAATTAGGTCAGTTTCTTCATTGTAATGCTTGTTCAAGGGGTTTGCAAGTTTGAATTTCCCTTGCAGATTGACAGCGTACTGAACGTTCCTCAAAGTGTTTCTGTTAGACAACTGGTCATTCATTGGAGCACTGTAATAATAGCCCACCTTTTCTCTTATTAGCTGACATTTGCCTCTCATGATTACTGCTGAGTATCTTCGATTGTTCTACCAAAGACCTAAGTCTTTTCTGTTTAAGTACCCATTAACTGGCAGCCTCTCAGATCCTAATGGGACTCCTAATTAGAGCTTTATTAAGGGCAGGTGCACTGGAAAGGTCATCCATTAAGCCTGTACAGTAGAGGTTAATCACTTGTATACAGCTAAGTGCCTGGATCTGCTGAAACACAAACAAACAGTATGTTGTCTGCTTTGGATGCCTAATTGGTGTTATCAAGATGTTTTGTCAAGATTTCCTATTAGACCCAATAGGAAGTCACAAGCATGTCTGACTTTACAACACATCTATTTCTTTGTTCCTTTCAGGATATTTATCAAGAACAACCTTTACTCTCTCTGAATATCGTAGGAATATTACATTTGCTTCAACACTGAAACGCAGAACAATAAAATACACAAAGGCTGGTGCATGCAATTATGGCATAAATATCTAGAAGCTGCAACTGTGGCTTAACACTGAATTATTATAACAGTGAGAAAAATGTGAAATTATTAGAAACTAGTCCATATCCACTGAGTGCACAGTTGCCCATGTACACATGGTGTGTGTTTGGGATACAGGTCATATGAAATTGCAGATTAAATAGTCAACTGAACCCATTAAGCAGAGCAATGTATTCAGACAGTTTTTGTGAATTTGATAGGATTGCTTTATTGGTAGAATGACTGACTGACTGAATGACACACTGACAGTTTCCATGATTATGTACAGCATACCATACCATGACTTAGTCATACCAAAAATGAGAAAAAAACAACATTCGGCCACAGGGGGAGCCACAGCGATCGGTTGCATTTTAGCCATTTTTAATCCAGTTGCCAATTAAGAGTTAAATTTCTCCAGTCACCTTGAGGCGTCCTGTTCTACATATCTACCAAGTTTAGTAAAAATCGATATGGCGGTTAGGCCTAGATAAGAAATTAGCTCTCTAGCACCCCCATTTTGTTTGATGGGGTCAATAATGGAGGGGTCCCCTCAGATTATGTGTGGTCATATGCCTACAAAGTTGCGTGGTGATTGGTGAAACCCTTGAGATGTTATACACCTTTATGTGATGAGCCACGCCCTCCGCAATATTCATTGCCTTATAGAAGCTCAGTTTTAGTAAGTTTCCAACTTTTGCCAAGAGAGAACTTTAGATATTGGTCCCTGGATTATGTTCACCCAGTTTCATGCAGATCGGTCAAACTTCCTAGGAAGAGATTGATTTGAAGTGTTTTTCAAAAAATTCAAAATGGCGGAAAATCTATATAACCGGAAGTTATGGGTTCTTGAGGCAAATTTGTTCCTCATGAGGAGAGGCATCTCTGTGCAAAGTTTCATGTCACTATGGCATACGGGGCATGAGATATGGCCATTCAAAGTTTGCAATTTCAATCGGTTGCTATAGCGCCCCCCTTTGGCCAATTGATGTAATATTGCTTCATTCGCATCCTCCCATGACCCTCTACCACTGTGCCAAATTTCACATGGATTGACCAAGTCAGTGAGGAGAAAAACGTGGAACAGACACACACACACACACACACACACACACAGACAGAGTTTTCGTCATGATATAGTAAGATAGTAAGATAATGATTAAAGGAACAGTGTATTAGATTTAGGGGGGTTTATTGGCATCCAGCAGTGAGGATTGTAGATTGCAACCAGCTGAAAAATCTCACAATTAGAATTCCTCCAATGTTCTTTGTTCAGGAGGTTTTCACCAGGAGCCAAATTATCCACAGAGGTCTCTTCCTCTCCAAACAAAAGAAAAAGGACCCTGAGATTTAAACCGGCAAAAACACTAAGTAAAGCAGTTTCACATTACAAACCAAGGTTTCTCTGATGCTGTTTGGGATGTTGGAGACGGGCTTCTGGCCTACCGTCTGCTAATGTGTGCTCACCTTCTTTCTCTTATAACTTAAGATCCAGATTTTCAGGTTAGGCTTTTATTGGGAGCTGAATTGGCTACTTGTCAAAAAGAAAAAAGTGTTTTACCGATGCTCTCATTGCTGAGGGGTGCCTAACTATGGTGGCTGATGTGATAATAAAAAAAACATGAAAGGCCCTATCTAGAGCCAGTTTGGTTTGTCTGTTCTGGGCTACTATAGAAACATAGCGATGCAACATGGCAATTTCTGTAGACAAAGGCCCCTCCCTATATAGATATAAACGGTTCATTCTATGGTAAGAAAAACAGATTCTTATTATTAGGTGAGTATACACAAAAGAAAACACACCTCTTATATTTAATTTCTGCCAATATACCACCCTAAATCCTACACTCGACCTTCAAGATAGCATTTACTGAACACGAGAAGATTGCCTGATCACCCTTTTATGCATACACATTCAGACTGGATTTACAATTTTAATTGAGCGGAAATAACTGCCACTGTCTGCCTGCCATGCAGCCCTTATGGTAAAGGCTTTTATCCACTGACGTTCACAATATTACCCATCAATTTCTCTCCTGCAAGTACAACCAAATTCAATCAATAAGTATAATCTCACATGCTCCACAAAAACCAAAGGGATCGAAGCACGTATCAGTGAGCACATCATGCCTTCACTAGTTTTGTGCTGCTCTTTAAACTCCACAAAAACACACGAATAGGCTGCACGTTTGAGCGTATTAATTAAGCCGAGCACAAACACGCAGCAAATAAGCTGCCTAATGCCCAACTGTAATCACCACGATATATTAAATATAACCAATTATGCTTATAAGGTCATTAATAAGGCTAATTAATGTAATACATAGCAATACTTCTATGTCAGCGGAGATTCTTGCACAAAATATGGGAGCAGTCTTTGTATATAGTCCAGATATTAACACGGGGAAAATTTGAAACTCGCTTTTTCATCATCATTGTTCCAGTTTATGAAGGAAAATGGTCTATTACTATGTTTTGCTCTTTAGTTACCATTCTTTTAATAAATGTGCACTTTGCTGGTGGGACATCAAAATGCAGAAATGACTGATCTGGGCTACACAGAGCCAGCAGACATCCAAGATCCTAACGTTATCTTGTTACAGCCAAAGCCGTTGTCTTTCCTGCACCTTCATGCTGCGTCCATCTGACTGCGAGTCAGTGTACAACAGCGGGCCACTTCACCCGTCCTCCTCTTCCTCTATAATCTGATAAAAGGCTCGGGGAAAAAAAAAAAAAAAAAAAAAAAAAAGAGGAGCTGGTTAAAACGCTGCAATGCAAGATGAAAGCACTGCTCTACATGAATAGCCTTTAAAATGGCTGTGGTAAGGAATGGTGGTTAGAGGGGGTAAGGGAGAAAGAGAGAGAGAGTAAAGGAGAAGGAGAGAAGGATAGTGGGTGTTCTGTGAGTCCCGGATAGAAGCACAGTGTTTCATCTGCCTCCAAGACACCAGGGGTTGGCTCACACACGCATACACACACACACACACACACACACACACACACACACACACACACGCACAGATATATACACACACAGGGACACTGATCAAAGGCTGACACTACAGAGAAGACTGCCTCCTTTTCTCTCCACCTCCCTCTCTCTTCCACACACACACACACATACACACACACACACACACACACAGAAACAGACGCACACAACACGTATACATGTGAGCACACCATGATAGCAATAATGCAAATACATACTCTCATCTTCTCTGTCCCTGTCACACATGTAAACAGGACACACAAAGACTATGTATATTCACTCAAACATATTCATTCAAACATTCATGCAAGCGCCCACACAGACATTTTTTTCTGTTTATTTTGTCCAATCACAAATTTTTGTGCATCTATCCTGCAATGAAGCAGCAATTAGTCTTTTTTTGTGTCATCAGAGCCATGATATTATTATTGTCTATTACTATGATTACATTATTCTTAAAGAACCAATGTGCTTGTGCAGGTCACTTGTGCATGCAGCCATACTTGTCATGATGATTTGTGTGTGCGCGCAGAGGTGTATACATCTGTGACTTTGAGCGCAGCCATACATGTGATTATGATTTGTGTGTGAACAGCGTGGCCGCCGGATGACAAACGGTGCTTCGAACAGGCTATATCCCACGTGAATTCATTGTTAGAGGCTGCCATGGGTGCATGGGCTCTCTGTGTGAGTGTGTGTGTGTTCTTGGCAGCATGGTAATTATTGTCTATCAGAGGAGAGTGTGTGTGTCGTCCAGACAAATGAACAGATGTGGGCGGCTCGCAGCATCTGAATAATGTATAGGACACACACATTTTTAACAGGACGCACACAGACACATCAGATTGTGCGCGGTTCTTTCGAAGGTGATGAAAGCAGCCTGCCTGTTAGATTGGCCGCACGTTCACAAATGGTGTCTAAGTGTATTATTGCAATTACAGCGGCGCAGCTCACTATTTATGCCACCGCCGTCCCAGTCGGACGGTGCTATCATCCTGCCGCTACGCTAAATGCTTTGCTATTTCCAGAGGGTCATGCTGAATGACGCAAGGGAAGGGAAGAAGGACTTGGAAGTGGAAGAAAAGGGGAAATGAGAAACATTACCCTTTATTTTCAGCGAGCTTAAAAAGCAGCTTCTTTTCCACAAACACCACTCTGGCTTAGACACAGCGATTGGCCTTGGGTGATTCGCTCCGCTCTTCTCCCTCTTTCTTATTGTGCTCTTTCTCTCTCTAAAGTTGTTATTACTATTGCCTGGCTGTGACAACCAAATTATCTGTGAAATTATTCTGATTTTATGCCCTCGTATTGGGCAGGACCTCTCTAAGTGTGTGTGTGTGTGTGTGTGGATATGTCTAATGTATACCCTTCCCTGAGCAGAAAAACAATGGCATTTTGAGATGTGAACAATCAGCCGAATGAAGGCGAAACCTGCTTGGTGTCAGTAGCAGTCAGCACATCTCCCTAATCTCTTTCTCTCTTGCTATTTCCAATTTCACTGTCTTGCTCTTTTTCTCTTCTCCCCCTGTCTCCCACATTTTGTTTTCATCTATTCCTTTCTGTTGCTGTCACCTCTGACTTTGTGTTTAGCAGAAAAAACAACAGCAGTGTGTTAATGATGCTGTGCTCCCATAATTAGCAAAGTGACACCGCATCGTCTCAGTTTAAAGGTACACTCCTTAAGACGTCTGTAAAACCAAACCACGATTTTGACGCTATTTACGGCCTGCTTTTCTTTTTTAACATCTATATACAAGAATCAGCCAAAACATTAAAACTACAGACAGGTGAACTGAATAACTTTGATCATCTTGTTACAAAGCAATGTTCTGCTGTGAATCCTTGGGTCCTGGCATTTATGTGGATGAATCTTGACAAGCACCACCCACCCAAACACCGTTACAGACCAAGCACTACCTTTTATGGTCCCCGATGGCAGTGCCCCCCCCAACAAGTAGGACAATG
Source organism: Epinephelus fuscoguttatus (assembly GCF_011397635.1). Classification (NCBI taxonomy): domain Eukaryota; kingdom Metazoa; phylum Chordata; class Actinopteri; order Perciformes; family Serranidae; genus Epinephelus; species Epinephelus fuscoguttatus. The sequence continues at coordinate 27,000,506 of NC_064774.1, forward strand.
CGCCATCCCACACTGCAAAAACTGCTCAGAAATGGCCTGAAGAACGTGACAAAGAACTGAAGGCGTCAACCTGGCCTCGAAATTTCCCAAATTCCAATCTGATTGAGCATCCATGGGGCATGCCGGTACCCCACAGGCCTCAAAGGATCAGTCCTCAATGCCCTGGTGCTGGACACCACTGGACACTCCCAGAGGTCTTGTGTCAATGCCTCAACAGGTTAGAGGCCCCACTGTAGATCGAACATGAGTCTGACCTGACGCCTGGACACAGGACCTCTAGGGTACTGGAACATCCCACAGGTGCTCAACTGGATTGGGATATGGGAAATTTGTAGGCTGGATTGACGCCTTGACCTTTTTGTCACACTTCTCTGGTGATTCCTGAGCATTTTTTTGGTGTGGCCTGGCACGTTGTCCTGCTGGGTGGAGGGGACTGACACCAGCGGGGGCGGAGGGTGGTGTACCATGACCTTGAGGAATGGTACTTGGTCTGAAACAGTGTTTGGGTGTGTGATACGTGTCAAGTGGCATCTGAATGAATTCCAGGACCCAAGGTTTCCCAGCAGAGTATTGTATTGCATTGTAAAGAGATGACCAAAACTGCAACATAAACATCCCCAGTTAATGTCTCACAATTTCTGTCGTCCGTGTTGCGATGCCTAACTATCCTGTGGTCAGCACTTTTTGTAGTGGATTTAACAAAACCCAGAAACCTCCCCTTATCTCTAGTACTCGTGCCTTGATTGGCTGGTAGTGGTCACAAGAAGAAAGGTCATTGTTAGGGCTAGCATGAGCCAATTGCAGCAAAGTGAGGTGTGACTTTCCAGTAACAGCAGTAGGATCCAGAATAACACTGTAATCCAGCATTACTCTATGATATAATCACACTGATATTTGCCTCACTGCCTACTGTAACTCCTATCAAATTATGGCTAATGCTAACTGCTTCACATTAAAAGCAATCAACCGGCTTGTATTGGGAAGCAGTCACAGGAAACATAATATTTGACACCACTGCATTTCATTTTAGATTTCAAGTAGCTGCTGGACTGTGTGTGTGCTGTGAAACTAACACACACTTGCTGTTACCACTAGCAACCCCTGGTGTCACCAAATCAGCCAGGACTGAAATCTTGAGGAATGCAACTTTGACGTGTCCAATTTTAAATGCTGTCAAAAATTCTTAATGTTTTTGCACAATTTCCTTTCTCTTTCACTGCTTTTCCTTTTCATGGATGCTCCCTATTCACTCTTCTCCCTCATTCGGTCTTTCATCTCCCTGGTCCCCTGTGGCTGAGTCCTTCCATCTTTCAGGGTTTAGTCTGGGGCTGAGGCTGCTAGCCTCTGATGTCCTGTCCTTTGTGTGTGTGTGTGTGTGTTTGTTTGAAAGTTAGTGGGTGCACTGTCGGTGGACTTTCTTCTCGCCTTGTCACTCTATTGCTCCCCCTTTAATGAAGTCGTAGGGCCAATTGTATATGTGTGTATGTGTATGCTTGCATCAATGTGTTTTGATGTCGTCTCAAGCTGTGTGTTTTCATACTGTATGCTCTGTGTGGTACAACAACACAGAGATACCGCAACAGCAAGAGAGAAAATGTGTGTGTGTGTGTGTGTGTGTGTGTGTGTGTGTGTGTGTGTGTGGATGCTGGTGAAAGAAAAACCAGGCCAGCTCCCAGCAGAGTACGACCGCGTGCACACAAGTGTTTCTCAGAGCTTCAATCTGCACATGCATGTTTATGTGGTTGTGTGTGTGTGTGTGTGTGTGTGTGTGTGTGTGTGTGTGTGTAACATTGAGGAGTGTGATTGCTCTTGTTTTTGTCATGGGCCAGTCCAAGTGTGTCAGAGGGATGCAGAAGAACACACACACTCATACACCAAGGGAGGATGACAGGGAGGGAAAAGGATGAGAGCCTCTGACAGAGACAGAATGAGTCACAAAGGGACAAACACAGTCAGAGGAAGTGAGATGATACATTGTCAGGTGTGTGTGTGTGTGTGTGTGTGTGTGTGTGTGTGTGTGTGTCCTTCCATCCACAGGGACAAGAAGAAGGGCCGGTATCTATTTCACTCTCCTTCTTTAACTACAGTCTTTATAGAGTGGCGGTGTGTGTCTATCGATCAGGTTTTGTTGCCCTGTGAACACTTTTACAGCCCCAAGGAACAATAGCTCACCGGGCCTGATCACACACTCCCATCATGATCCTTTTCATGAGTGTGTGTGTGCTCAGAATTGCAAAACCTTCACCTCCCCCTGTCTCCCTTTTCTTTTCTTTTTTTTTTGTATTTCCCTCCTCTTTTCCTCCGCCTCCTTCCTTCCTCACTGTAGCCTCCTGTTTATCCATCATTTGACTCCCTTGGGAGCTGCTGTCCCTGAGGGCTTTCATCCAGTCAGAGGGTAATGGCGGGTGAAATAGGGGTGCCATGGGCCAGATCGGACACAATGTATGGCATAATGTGTGTGGGTGCGTGGATAGCATTTATACAAAGCTACAGTAATTGTTTTTAGATGTTGCTGTGTTTGACACCAACTGTAAAGATTTAAACCTCTCCTGTGATGCTGTGGGAAGATGAGAGAGTCATTACTGCTGTGTGTGTGTGTGTGTGTGTGTGTTGTGTCTTACCTATGAGGCTCATAGTGTCATAAGTGGGAGGTGTTGACCCATATAATAACATCATTTTAGTCCACAAACTAGAGTCCTTCTGTGCGCGACTGGGGTTGCCATTAACAGCTGGGTTTGGATTTGATTTAATATATATATATATATATTAATATATTTTAATTTAATTTGATGAATGTCAGGTCTAGTATTGAGCTTTGCAGGTGCCTGGGTACTTTGCCCAAAATTGCTACTATCCGATAGTTTAGTTTCTGTATTTTCAATTTTCATGCCTGAGAAATGGTTTCTTCTAAAAGAAAGCTTTAGCTAAAAGACTTTCCAAACCAAGTATAACTCCTCAAAATAAACAGTCCAAATAATCAATGCATGCTCAGTAGCTTAAGATTCTAAGACAGGGCAATATTTAAATCTTTAAGGTCACCGAAAACAAGCAATGTGGTTTTACATTATCACCAAGTTTTCAGCCTATATTTGAACAGTTCTGGTTTGTTCACCTGAGAAAATCTGGGTTTACTGCTCAATCTGAGCTGTTTCACTGGTTTGAATTGGATGGGGCTCAGTATGTAACAAGCAATGTCATGTACTGACAATCACAATTCAGCAAAACTTGAATCAGAATCTGATGGCATGGGGATGTTTGCGCATGTTCTCAGCAGTGTCGATCAAATTAGATCAAACCACAATCACACAGTCTGCAAAGCTGAATTTTTGAGTGTTAAACTTAAAGTGACAGTTCAGGTTTTTGGACATGAAGTTGTGTGAAACGCTGACCATCTGTAGCTCTGATGTGACGGTGTCACTACTGTCAACGAGCCTCCTGCTCTGAGAAATGGCCCGTAGCTTACCGGAGAAAAAGTAGTTCTGAAGATGTTCGGGGGACACGTAACCAAAAGGTTTTAAGCTACAAAAAAGTACGCATGTGTTAGACTATTTCAATAATTGTAAAACATCCCCGCATTACGTCAGACCTTGCTATCAATTGGGACTATTTTCTGGCCAGTATCACTCTGCCGTGCAGGCCCGCAAGACAGCACGCGAACAGAAATCAATTAGACAGTTCATCACCACGGCGTGCAGGTGCGCAGGATAGCAACGGCTAACGAAAACTTCATCGGCTGTTTCCAACAGAGATCCAGTAGGCTATTATTAGTGAGAAAAAAGATGTACTAGCCCTATATATACCTACTACTACAGCGCGAACACCGGCTCAGGCTCACGACACACCCTCGTCAGCTGCTGTAGGTAAACAGAGGAAGTGTCTGGAAGTGTATGGCCATGTATGTATCCATGAAAATATAGAGAATCTGGGGTTAGCTTCACTTTCAAATACTGTTTACAAACAGTGGCCGACAATTCCTGCGTAGTGCAAATAAAAAATTGTCAAAATCAAAGCAGCAGACGCTGAAATATCCTGACTTTGAGTCCTTATAATAAGTCAAGGTCCAAAGACACTGCATTTCCCATAATCCCACAAAAGGGTATTTTTTTGGTAATCGCCCACATAATTCAAACTCCATGCTCCCAGTTTGCAACACAGGACTTCTCTTTAAAATGTATAGTATCCAATTACAAGCACAAACTGAGACAAAGCTGATGACATCACTTGGGTGAGTTAGGAAGCTCCTCCAGAGACACAATAGTATTCATCATGATGAGTAAATTGACTCTGACATGCAGCTGGTGGAGTGGACAAAACTTTAAAAACAACAGATTTTTTTTTTAAAGTCCCCAAAATTGCCAAAATCAGCTCCATATAACCAGTGTCTTGGTCCAACCCTACAATCAGGCAGAAAAAAAGAAGAGGTGGGTGGGGGGTTGGTGGGGCAGAGGGAGGAAAACAAGTGCTAATGAATCCCCAAACTGCTGTCCATGCCTGCTCCGGCAGCAGCAGCAGCAGCTGTGCAGTGGTTAGGATTTACCGAGCAAAACAAACAAACAGCAAAAATAAATGGATAAACACTCATTGTGCGTCTGCCGGGGTGTGAGAATGTGGGAGTATGTGTGTCTTGAAGCTCGTCTGCATGCTGCTCTTTTATTTATATGTTTATGTGTATAATGTTAGTGTGTGTGCGAGTCTGTCTGTGAATGCATTTTCCCGCCCTCCTCTCCTCTTCATGTTTTTGCCTTTCCATGGCTGCTGGCTGAATGAATGGCTGTTGTGTATGTGCATCTCTGGAGCTAAAAGTAGACCTCTGCTATTCCACTACGTGCTGGCAAAATGCTGCAATACTTCAAACAGAGCCCATGCTGGGTTGGCCTAGATACTGTAGCTCCTCCTCACGCAGCACTCACTTTGCATGGCACTCAATTTAGCCAGCATGGTGCAGTTTAGCTGAGCATCATTTTATTTGTCCATTTGTCATTGTTTATTACAACAATCTCAAGACAATTCTCTGTTTGCAACTTAAAAAAACGTCACAACGAAGTGTGTCTCGATTTTGGCTAACCGTCCTCCATTAGGGTTCCCTTATAAATCAATATTTTATGTATCATGGTGAAAAAGGTTTTGAAGTTTTTATATGTTCGGCAGTGACAGTTCTGGCTTATCTGGGACTCAAAGTGAACAGAAAGCCTCAGCCTTACAAATTCTACACCAAAACATGTTCACTGAAAGAGGCTCAGTTGGAAAAGTGTTTGGATTTATTATTCAGCTGCTAACCTCCTTCTCAACTTGCAGGTTCGGCCTCACGCTGGGGGAGTGTCAGCACTGAGATGCTCCTCTCCCTGCTGTATGATTGATACCCAACCTCAACACTGCTAACTCACCACCTCAGTATACCTAACAGTCTCACACACACACACACACACACACACACACAGCTGTATGCGTCTATTTACATGATCATCCTGTCCATCAAACGAAAAACAACATAACAGACATTCATCGAGATGTCTGATGTTTTCCCCTTCCATGGCAGTGTAATTAAAATATGCAAATGATACGATAAAATGCATTTCACTCTGATGGTGACAGTGTCAGTTATGCCGAATGCCTTCAATATTGGAAGGTAATTGCCAGATAAGGCGTCGCATTAGAAGTGTGGGTGACATGGGCCTGTGTGTGCGTGTGTGTGTGTGTGTGTGTGTGTGTGTGTGACAAAGAGAGCTTTATCTGCAGTGAATAAAGAAACCAATCTGACTCCTCCTGCCTCATAAGTGTGGAGGACAACTTTCCAAATCCCTCTCAAATACTCGGTCTTCACACGCATGCACGCACGCACGCACGCACGCACGCACGCACGCACGCACGCACGCACGCACTCAGCAAAGCTTTCGATTACTTTGACCTTCCACTTGCATGTATATTGGGTACACAATTTAGATAAACAATGTTCTGGAAGAATTGCGCAGTACTATCTCCTACACATATGCTGTGTGTTTGTCGAGTTGTGCAGGTCAGGATTTCAATGTTAACTAGCTGATGACAGGTTCAAACTGTGGCTGACCAACAAAACTCGAAAGGGTCAGTGGAGCAAAGGGGAATGACAGCATTCGATGACACCTTCCAGAGAAAACCGTGTATCTCCAGTTTTGGAGATTCAGATTTTTTTTTTTTCCACATAAAGTGTTCCTTTATGGGGTGAGAAATGTCATCTACTAGTGGAATTTATTTAAAACCCACTGGCTTATTTGAAAATTCTCTTTCATCTAACATGGAGGTCTCTCCAATCCCATGGAAAGTTTATATTAAAGTTTATATAACGCCCATTTGGTGTTTTATAATTCTAACACTAATATGGAAATATGGTCTTCACCTCAGGACAGTTCTCCACTTAGAAAATTAATAAATCAATGATAATATGAACTAAATATTATTTATTTATAATTAACTAAAATGTATGAACATTTCAGTTTAACTATGAATCCCCATTTCCCCCCCTCCAACAGCCTTATCCATAAATAATATCAATGGTGGAAGAAGCATTCAGATTCTTCACTTTAGTAGAAGTAGGAATATCAGTGTAAAAATACTTACTCAAAATCTTACCTACACCGATCGGCCGAAACATTAAAACCACTGACAGATGAAGTGAATAATACTGAGCATCATAATGTTCTGCTGGGAAACCTTTGGTCCTGGCATTCATGTGGATGCCACTTGAAGTACTTCACTCATCCATACACCGAAGCAGACCGAGTCCCCCTCTCATGGCAATAACACTCCTTGATGGCAGTGGCCCCACAGCAGAACATGCACCATGCCTCACCACAAACAATGCTCAGAAATGGCCCGAGGAGTGTGTCAAAGAGTGCAAGGCCTCAATCTGGCCTCCAATTTCCCCAGATCCCAATCTGATTGAGCATCCGTGGGACATGCCAGTACCCCACCTCACAACCGACAGGTCTCAAAGGATCCACTGCCAATGCTATGGTGCCAGACTCCAAAGCACCCCCCCAGAGGTCCTGTGTCCATGCCTTGACATGTCAGAGCCAAATCTAATCCAAGAAGGCCCCACCGTGGATCGGGGGTACCACTGGGGTACTGACACGTCCCACAAATACTCAGTCAGATCAGGATCTGGGGAATTTGGAGGCCAGGTCGATGCGTTGACCTTTATGTCACATTCTTCGGGTCATTCCTAAGCAGTTTTTGCAGTGTGGCATGGTGCAGTGTTTTGCTTGGGGGGCTACTGTCATCAGAAAGCACCATGGCCATGAGGACGGGTGTACTAAGTCCACAGTGATGTTTGTGTGGGTGCTACGCATTAAGTGGTATCCACATGAATGCCAGGAACCAAAAGCTTCCAGCAGAACATTGCATCATAACAAGATGATCCACGTTATTCACTTCACCCACCAGTGGTTGTAATGTTTTGGCTGATCAGTGTAAGTAGTAGTAGTACTGAAGTATTATCAGCAAAATGATAACTTTTTCATTAAATAAGTATTATTGAAGCTATTGGTATTGACGTTGCATCTGGTTGAGGTGGAGCTAATTTTAACTCCCTTTATATATTGTTTAACCCAAAGTTAGTGTTGTCTAACCTATATTAAAACTTCATATAAATAGAAAATACATAGATTGTATTTTTTGTATAAAAAAAATTGCAAAATAACTCAGTAATAGCTGTAAAATGAATGTAGTGGAACAAAAAGTGCAATATTTCAAATTTACTAGATGTAATTAGCAAATAAAATATTTTCAAGTTAACCGCAAACACCTCAAGTATGTACTTAAAGGCTGGATTTTCCTAAAAAATAATGTTTAAACTCATAATTTCTCAATTGTGGGATCAATAAAGGTGTATGTTATCTTATCTTACAAAAGTAATCCCTCTCAATCATCACTTATGACCCACTGGAAGTGTGTGGTGGTGTATTTACCTGCAGACACTCTGCCCTCTGCCTGTATTTTCTTATTGTCTTCTTATTTTGCTGTGGTCGGGTACAACCCCCGCCCAATAACATTAGGTGAGGGAGGGACTTTATAAAAAGGTAGCGTTCAGGTAGTGGCAGTATGTATCCAAGAGGAAGCTATGAACATTGCAAAAACTACAAACCCCCCCCCGCTAATATAAGAAGGTGAATCGCCAAGTGGACAAAGCTGGTTCCAAACTAAAAGTGAATCTGGGGTTGGCTTTCACTTTGCTGGCGAGCACTGCAGGAGAGGATGGAGATGAAAAACGCTGAAAAATGCTGAGTTGGCTTGTTTTCTGTTGGACAAATAATGTTAAGTGCTAGCGGTTAGGTTTGTTAGCTTGCTAAAGTATCTGCTGTTCCATTACAATGAATGTAATGTTCCTATAGTCGTCAAGTAGCTTGCATTGTTTGTACCAAGCGGCAGCCTATGGGGTTGAAAAATGAAGCATTACGACATTAGGATAACTGGGTCCATTATTTTATACACTCTAAGGTATGAACAAATAGTGCATGGAGGAGGGGCCAAATTTAAATGTTTTATTTACAAACAAGCAGCGACGATAACCGCCTTCCTTTAAGTAAAGCACTTGGGAAAATGTACTAAGTTACATTCCACCACTTAAGACTAAAGCATTCTTGGAATATGGAGGGTCCCATTACATTGGCAGGATGACACATGGTTGGCAACATACAGTAGAGTGGTATATAACAGTGCTGACCCAGAAGCCAAAGGCTAGTGGGCTATCATCTTCTTCTTCTACTACAATAAAAGACAAATAACCATGTTGAAGTCTTTTTTCAGAGGTGGTGTTTTCTGTCCTCGCACCATCACATACAAATGGAAAACACTGCTTCCATGTGTGAAGCCAGATAACACTGTTTGTCAACCATATGATTTGTGCCTAGGCCTTTGTCATGTTATTCATTCCTCTGAATGCATGGAGTCAATGCCCTGAATAGATCGCTCTAAAAAGGAGAGGAAGACCATGCTCGTCTACAATATGATCAGTGCACAAGACTCATGTGTCTTGTGCGTTAAAGCCAGTCTATGAAATCTGTAACAGTAGCTGCTTCACACAGCAGGGTCCTGATTTATCAGCAGTCTGTATAAGGAGAACCAAAGTTACTCACACCCAGACAATCTAAAATTTACTGACAGAACAAACTGTGACTTATCTGTCTGAACACTGAGTATTATCACTGAGTGTCTGTGCCACCTTAAAGATGTACTTCCTGTATAATGCAGCATCTGCCTTGTCATCTACCAGCATTTTGTACAAATTATAATCAGCGACTTGACATTACCACATGATTTAACTGCTGACCTGCAACCTTGATTTCAAGTCAGATAAATGTCAATTGTTCAATCATGCTTAATTGTATTTTTATGTGTTTTATAACACCCGGTAAAACAACCTACAAGGATCCCATAATAATAATAATAATAGTCAGTACTAAACAGACACAAGCCAGTATCTTCTAACCGCTTCATCCTCTTGAGGGTCGCGGGGGGGCTGGAGCCTATCCCAGCTGACATCGGGCGAGAGGCAGGGTACACCCTGGACAGGTCGCCAGACTATTGCAGGGCTGACACATAGAAACAAACAACCATTCACACCTACGGACAATTTAGAGTTAACAATTAACCTAGTCCCCAATCTGCATGTCTTTGGACTGTGGGAGGAAGCCGGAGTGCCCGGAGAGAACCCACGCTGACACAGGGAGAACATGCAAACTCCGCACAGAAGGGCTCCCACGCCCGGGATCGAACCGGCAACCCTCTTGCTGTGAGGTGAGAGTGCTAACCACCACACCACCGTGCCGCCCACAAGCCAGTATATATTATAAATATACAATATCACTCTACCATTATCCTTATATGATAATTGTATTCTCCTTTTGGACTATCAGCTGTGGTGTGAAGGCAGTCCAAGGCATTGCATGCATTCACAAACAATTTCAGGTTTAAGCGTGCAGTGATAAATCCTAAACTTGTTGTACAAGTTCATTCATTAGGCTAAACCTCTTGAGATGAACCATCTGGTTTCCGAGGGGGTCCCAGCTTTGCAATGACCTGACACTGTTTAGGGACATTGCACTTCAAGCATTATGTTGATAAATTGTGTCTCTATATGATTCTGTATCATAACATCCCAGTTATCACCAGAAATGGGTTGTTACCAAAAGCAGCGATGGCCGGGGGCCGACAGAAACAGAACTCATCAGCAGAAAATTCAAGAAAAAAATGAATAAAAGCATCTTCTGTCCTTGCTGTGGCCAGACTACAATAGAAAGAAGTGAACAATCAGTGGGGCGAACAGGCACAAAGAGAAAGCACCTGTCAGGTAGAGGAACGCTGTGTACCTTGATAGGCAGTGCGTATCTATTCCTGCAATTTTCCACCACTCTCTCTCTCTCTGTTATCTTGTGTATCTGTGCCTCGCTGCCTTTTTCCCTCCAGTTCAGCCAGCAGTGCCTGGACAAGCCTAGGCACTGCTGTATTAATGGAACTGAGTGTTTGTGTGTGTGTGTGTGTGTGTGTGTGTCTCAGTGCTGTGTACAGTACGGCGGTATTTCAGGGACTGTCCCTGAGCCGCTGACATCATAACTCTGGTAACAAGACTGCAGAATACATTTCATCCCCTGTCCTCTTTCTTAATCTCACTGTCCATCGCTCCCCTCCTCTGATCTCTGAGGCAAACTCAACTGTAAAGCTGCCTACATATATATAAGTGTCTGAGCTGCAACACATGTACTCTCCCTATAAATTACGCACTGTGTTCAGTGTCAAGGAAATTCAATTCATGATGCAGAAAGAAAAAAAAATGAAGATGTCTTTGTAAAAACGATGTCTCGAATACCTAAAAAGCATAAAATACAGCAGAAAAACAACAATCTAAATCAAGCAGCTCTAATTGGTGACATATCTGGGATGCTTTTACACTTTATTAGACTAACTTGGATGTATTAAAGGAACAGTTCGCCCCAAAATCAGAAATATATATTTCTCCTCTTACCTGTAGTGCGATTTCTCAAAGGTTGTTTTGGTGTGAGTTGCAGAGTGTTGGAGATCTCAGCTGCAGAGATGTCTGCCATCTCTCCAATATAATTGAACTAGAAGACACTCAGCTTGTGGAGCTCCAAGCACCAAAAAATTACATTTGAAAAACTAAACAGCAATGTCTCTTTCCAGAAAAAATGACATTGTCACTAAAGACTTTGTTGTGAGCAGTTTCATGTAGGAACTTTTTTTCTTTCTACCAAAAGACATCCGCCAACTGTATTGCTGCACATGAAGGAAGTGTGCATCTACTCATTGATGAGAGGCTCATTCTCGTGACAGTGCAAGATGTAAACAAAATGGCGTGATCCTCAGCTGAGCTGTGGCACTAGCTAGCTCAGTGGTGCTAGGTGAGCTAGCAGTAGATGCACACTTCCTTCTGCACAGTGATACGGTTGGCAGGTGTAGTTTGGTAGAAAGAAAATAGTTCCTACATGAAACTGTTCACAACAAGGTCTGTGGATTATCTTGAGTAACCGGGTCATGGTTTCTGGAAAGAGACATTGCTGTTGAGTTTTTGAAATATATCTCCAACACTGGGCAACTCACACTAAAACAACCTAGACTGATAAATAGCACAGCAGGTAAGAGGAAAAATACGTATTTTTGATGTTGGGGTGAACTGTCCCTTTAAGAGGTTTGGATATTGTATTCCAAGATGATGCTCCATACATTCTATTTAAAGTTGCATCAAGATACATGTGCCAAAAAATGTTCCTTGGACTTCTACTTTTTTGTTTCTTGTCATTCAGATAACAGTCAACAAGCACAAAGACTACTACTACTACTCATAGACTCTAATATTTCAGCAAATTAGAGGGAGAAAAAAGCAACAACTTCTCTTATTCAAATCCCCAAATACGAGATCTGTTTTTAAAACAGGCATAACTTGCGTTAATTTAAGAACAAGTAAATGCAATGCAAAAAAACTAATTTCCTTTAATTTCAAAATCCCCAAACTCCCAAAATGCTTTGGCAGATGACCTCAGTTCATCTACAAACCTCCTGCTAATGACAAGTTTCATTACTTATAGTGTGTGGATAGTATCAGGCGCACACCCACTTATCAGCTAGCCAGTCAGTATCATTGTATGGGCAATGTCTTCCTTGGCCAGAGCATGTCATGTGACCTTCAATTTAGACACCATAATCACTGTACAGCCTGTGCTATCAGGGTTTGATTATATCTCTGGAAACTCTGAGATTCAAGTTTACGCTTCTCGATCTCCTCTAATCTTATTGGATATGCTTGAAAGGTCAGCAGCAAACAGGGTTTGGGTTCATACTTTGAACTCCGAGCGCAGTGACAAGCTGTAAAACCTGAGGGGACCGCAGCTCTACCGTGTCACTGTCATTGTATTCCCCACACTTAAACAAACCAAAAAGAGAGAGCTGACAGACTGAAGGAATGTCAGAAATATGATGTAGAGTCAAAGGAGTGTGTGTGGAGTGTGCTGTCAGAGAGAAGTCAATGTGTATGTGTGTGTGTGTGTTTAACGTGAATCTACAGTAAGACTGATGTGAAAGATGTCCAAGGCCGTGATGAATAATTCATACATCATGCATAGATGCAAGGAAGCCTGAAAACCCTTCACTGTGTCTCCACAACACATTTTATGGTTCTGTACACTAGAAATGCCCATTATTAATGTTTTAAAATCACCATCAAAAACCAAACTAGCGAGTATTTAAGTGTAGCCGACCATAAAAGGAGCAAATTAACAAAAATGCTCTTACAGATTCCACTCGCCTGCACTCGAGGTTTTGACAATTATTTACACTTCAGCACGGAGCAGAGGGATTAAATCTTCTGACCCATCCAAAGTCACACTTTGGCCGATCAATTTGCTTTTTTTTGTGCCTGGTGGAAGTTTTGCCAACAAAGATTGGCAGTGACATCTCCGCTGGACGACCACATGAATGAAGACTGTAAATAAGCGTCATCTTTTCTGCTGGCAGAGGAACTGCTCCACTTTGAACGTGCGCTGACATTCAGCCAGCCTGCTGTTTCTCAGAGCGGGGATACTTCCTGCATCCGGGTTGGGCCAAGTTTTGTTCGAAACACAGCATCTGTGCAGAGTGAAGTCTCAGCGGATAAACTAGAAAAAGAAAGCTCACAATTCCTGTTTTTCTTCTGCTCCCTTCCTCTCAACCTTTGCTTTCTTCTTCTTAACCCCCACCTCGTGGCTCCAACCAACACCATCAGTCTTTTAGGAGAGCCACAGTCTATCACCCTCCCACAGCATGAGACTATTAGACTTATCTTAGCCAGAGTTGCTCCTAATTTGGCAGCCTCAGAGCAGTGGGTGTAGTGTGTTGAAAGTTATCAGAGTGAGGCCAGCTCCCTATTTGGCAGGCAGAGGGGCAGTGCCACCACTGTCTGTCTGCCAGGTTGATTAATAAGTAGTGGCAGAGCGGCTACGCTAACAGACTGGCCTGCCTAGGCGCTTCCACAGCTCTGCTAAATTAATGCCACACAAACACACACACAACACAGTCACACCTACACAAGATGTGTTTACCTGCACAACTACTCCCTCTTTCTCTCTCTCACTTGTTCTCTGCACACACACTCAAAACTGCAGGCAATAACGCAGCACACTACAGGTCTGCTGATACCACAGAACAGACATACTAACTTGTAAATTAGCATAAACATGAGGAAACAAACACACACATAAACTATAAAACTGCCTCTTCCCTGTCATCTTTTTCAGCAGCGAGGTGTTTGAGTGACACCTCATCAGCGCAGCATTATCGCATTACCGTGAACGCACCATTTCTCTTAAGCAGAACAGGCAGCCAGGCATAAAAGAGTACTTCCTGCTCCTATCGCCATTAGTTACCACCAACATGACACAGGAGGGGCTGAGCAAGCGCATGTGGAGCGTAACATATAACAACTGGCACGACACAGAAGCACGTAAGTGAGCTGTGGGGAACATTTAGCTTGGTTTTTGTTTTGCTCTTGTTTTTGTCCTCTTTGATGACATTGGTTCGTCCATTCATTTGTCTGCCGGTTTATCCATTCATCTGTCAGAAGCGATAGCTCAGACGGCACTGAATGAATGAAACTTGCAGGAGAAATGATGCATTTCAGCACTGCCATCCAGCATCCACAAAAAAACAAAACACAAACAAACAAACAAAACAGGTCAGAGATATTTGACATTCGTAAATGTCTGGCAGCTCCAGAGGAGCAGAGCATTCAGTCACTGTTGTCTGGTTTGTTTTTCATTTGGGTTTCATTCGTGCTACACAGATCTATTTATATACAAGAGAGGAAAAATGTGCAACAATTTAGTGGCAAGTAGGATGCAAATATATTTTGAATTTAAAACATAATTTACAGTCTCCCCCCACTCAGAAATATGTTTTGCTCATTGTTACTTCACTTAAATGTTTAAACGTCACTGTGCAGAATGACAGATGTGCAGAGTTTGACACTGTCTTCACATTCATCTGCTGAAAGTTCCTCTGCACTGCACCTTTAATCTCAGTTTAACACATCTAAGTATGAGCAGGGTTTTGTTTGAAAACCAATCACAGTCAAATGCGGATTGGAATAGGGGAAACAGCGTGCTACATGAGACCAGTGTAGGATATTTTTTTAATCATAACAATCACTAATATTGGCATAACAGCATGATGTTATTAGTTGTAAATTTGTTTTAGAGTGTGTGAGAGTTGGCAGCTGTACCGAGTCATGTGCACCCTTGCATGCAGAGCTGAGAATTACCCGCACAGCTGAATTTTACATGAACTAACATGCATATGCACGTTGTATGTCGAGCCCCGGAGTTCATATACAGACAATTTGAATTGTTAAGTCAATTATTAATGTTGGATTAAATGAATAATTGTTATCACATTGATTTAAAATATCTCTTCACCCATGAAGGACTGTCAGAAACCTTCTACGTTTCTTTCTCTTTTAAGTCTAACCTTCGTCTGCAGCTACTGGAGGTCTTTCTTTTTTTCTCCACTCACACCGTGGGTGTTCAGTGTGTGTATATATTCATGTGTGTGTGTATATCACTGGCAGAATTACCATGAGCTACAGGTGTAAACAGTGGTGGGTCTCTATCAAGGTGTTTCTTGGGGAGTCAGAGAGAGCGAAACACGGGCGGGGGGCTCACTCGCAGTGGGATGCACGGACACTCACTTATTCATGGAAACAGCATGAGGCAGTGGGGAGGAGTACAAACTGACATACATATACACAAACACAACTGCCAAATACTAACTCAATGACCTTAACACCTACATTCTTGGGCTTTGGCTACAAGGTGTGTGTGTGCATTCTTTAATTCTTTTGGGGTTTGTGTGCTCCAGTGTACCACAGACAAGAGGCGTGAGACAACTGTAGTTCTTGTCACACACACCAAAAGACTTTGTCATCCTGTTTTTCTCTGTTCTCCCATTGGTAAAAGATGAGTGCCCTCTTATTGACCTTGTGTGTGTGTTGGGGGGGGGGGGGGGGTTGTTTGACATTGGCTACCCACGATTCCTCGCTGCGACCGGAGAGCCACATAACTCATCCTCGGCTGTTGTCAAGCACACTGTTGCCTGGCAACTGGCCAATAGCACATCGGTAGAGATGAAGAGAGGGACGACAACCTGTCTGTCTGTCTGTCTGTCTGTCTGTCCGTCCTCGCACTATTTGTTTTCTCTTTTTCCTCTCATCTGTTCTTTCTGTGAGAGGCTCATCTTCAACCTGCTGCTTTCAGTCACTTCCTATGTTAGATTAAGTGTGATGCAATGCTCATCGTGGCGACCTCTTCCTGTCTCTTTTCCTCACTTTATTAGACAAAAAAAAATCTTTGAAGGCATTTAAAGTCATTCGGGTGTCAGCACAGTAACTTCAACTTTTTACACAATATTTTTAGACCTCATAAAGAAATACAACTGTAAACCGTCCTTACTTTGACTCTCACTACTGAACACTGCCAAAGAAAACTCCATTTTAGACTTTTAAAACTTAAAACCAAGGCAAAAAAAAAAAGGTAATGTAAAATAAAGTCCGCCTTTTTCTTGCAGTTCGGTCCCACACTTGTTTCCTGCTCTCTTATTATCCTCCCTCGCCTCCTCCTTTAGTCATTCATATTTTCTGTCTCTCCTTCACACAAACACCTGTTTCATGCTCTACTTCCTTCCCCTCTCCCTCCAAAACCCTGGTACTCTTGTGACAGGTCTGCTATGAAAAAACACAGTGGACTGAAGCTGGGCTTGCATTTTTAACTGCTGCTACAAGAATCACGATGTGTAAAGACTTTTTAATATCAAATAGTTGTGAAAACATGGAAAAACATTCAAAACATGTGTCATGATGAACGTTGTTATTTTGCTACCGATAACAAGTATTAGACACTTAAACTTAATACTTTTAAAGACTTACTCACTTATGATTACTTTTAAAGACCTTTTTAGGGTAATTTTTTAACCAAATCATTATTTGTAAGTACTATATGTGTAATCCCAAGGAGAGTAGGTTTTATGTAGGAATAGGGTTATCAGAATGAGTTACCTGCAGGTTAAGTGCAGTATTAGGTTCAGCGTTAGGTTTCAAGACCAGTTACATGGATGGAAAAGATGGATAACTTAAATAAGATATAATATTTGTGGCAATTAAGACCTTACAAATTTAAATTTAAGACTATTAAATGACTTATACAGAATCATGTTTATAAAATTGAGTTTAAGACATTTTAAGGACCTGCAGACACCCTGACATGCAAAATTTTCTTTGTACTAGAATATGTATCGCAAGGTATTTCCTGGTAAAATAAAGGAAAAATCAAACAAACATTACTAAACTTATTCATTCACTTTCTGAGGGAAGCATTTCAGTTTTGTAACATTTTTAAATTCAAGCCACAGGTGTATACAAATAATGAAAGATAATAATTAATTAATAATAAATAATAGTTATTTGGCTCAAAACTTTACATTTACTCAAACTAGCAAATATGGAAACTAGGACCGGGGGAATATTTCTTTTATATTTATATATGTGATAATTAACGAGACAACATCTTAGATTTTGTATATCAAAACACTGAAAGACTGAACCACAGTAAAGTGATGTCATTTCCTGAACTTAACAGACTGTTATATTTGTTCTATTATTTGCCTTTAACAACTTAGTCATTAACAACACGTATACAAGCATAAAGTTTCCTGTTTCTTTCCTTCCTTCCCTGCCTGTCTCCCTCCTTTTCCCTTCTCCTTTTCTTTTTCTCTCTCCTCTTCTTCCATCTTTCTCTCCACGTTGCACAGACCTGACTCTCTGGATGCCTAGCTGTGTTTGCGCTGAGGGCAGCACTTTGTCACGTCCCTCATACATATGCAACACACACACTCCAGGTAAGACACAGAGAGAGAGAGAGGGGGAAGGAATGGGATAGAGAAAGAAAACTGAAGTGAGGTAACGAGGAGATGGAAAGGTAATGGAGGAAACAAATGGAGAAATGGAAAGGAAAGGCGCAGCAGGGGAGGACGACGGCAGGATGTATGGAGGTGAAG
The DNA here is from genome assembly GCF_011397635.1 of Epinephelus fuscoguttatus. Classification (NCBI taxonomy): domain Eukaryota; kingdom Metazoa; phylum Chordata; class Actinopteri; order Perciformes; family Serranidae; genus Epinephelus; species Epinephelus fuscoguttatus. The sequence goes on from NC_064774.1 coordinate 27,018,071, forward strand.
AAGACAGAGAGATTAAGACGGAGAGCGCAAACATTTGACTAGGACAAAGAAATGACAGGGAGAGAGAGAGAGCAGGAGACAGAGAGGGAGAGAGATGGAGTGGACAGGAGTCAAAGCCATTAACCTGCAGACTTGCTGCTGCTGTGTGTATATGTGTGTGTGTGTGAGTGTGTGTGTGTGTGTGTGCTTGGTAGGTGGATGGAGACATACTGGCCAGGCCAGCCAGGTCTGTTGTCAACCTAACCCCCTCCCGTCCTCGCCACCAACCAAGATGGATGGCCGGCAGTGCTGGCTAATCACACGCTCCGCTGGCTGGGACACGCGCACCTGAGGCCAATGGACACATGCGACAGGTGCTATAGGACCCCGAGGAACAGTATGCACGACTGTCAACCAAACCTATAGTGCTCACATGCACACGTGTGTTGAGACTGTAATGAATTCATGTATGCAGGTCGGTTAACATAATCCATAAAGCATTATGTTTCCTGCAAAACATGTGCCACAAAACAAACACACTGTATTTGAATCTAATTTCTTGGGCTTGGTCTAATAAGTGGTGGAAACAGTCATTACGTGGTGGTTGTTTGGGCTTTGTATGTTTCAGAAATACTAACGTCTGCTCCCAGCTTTATTTGCGACAGAGGAAAAATGAATGCAAACACTCGCAAAACGTGCCTGCTGTTCTACAAATACATCCACTCATTCACACTCACACACTTCTCCCTTCCTCCCACTACCACAGAATAATATTGGGCTTGCTACTGATGTATCTGCGCGGAGAGCTTTCAGAAGAGGCTGATTCCCCTCCCTCTCCCTCCTTCTCCTCCTCCTCCTCCTCCTCCTTCCTCTCAGCCCCGCAAGATGAGAGATCCAAAGTCCCTCCATCCGTCTCTTATTTCAGCGTGTCAGAACTTGGAGTTATTAGTCCGCTAATTACCTCTCAGAATCCCTCATTTACCCCCAGAATCCAATCACTCTCTGATTATAATGAGAAAATTATGATAGACCGCATTAAAGATAGAATATGGGATTGATTGGTCCGCAACGAGACCGGGGGCGAGAAAGGAGCGGGACAAGCGGAGGGGATGGAAACAGAGGCAGGGATGGAAAAAATTGAGGAAAGAAATGGAGAGGGGAGATAGAGAATGGGGCCGGCGATGCTCGGTGACAAAAGTAATTGCGGTTAGAGTGGACGGCGAGGGAGAACTGAGAGAAAACAATGTAGTTGCATCTTTCTGGAAAGAACTGAAGAAATAATCAAGCGCGGTGCTAAAAACCTCTCACCACTCATCATTATCCACTTAATAACATGCCCATGCAAGATGTGCTAAACCAAGAGACAATACGGAGTATGCTATATCTGTGTGTGTAAGTGTGAATTCAAGCCTTGGGACTAAATGGTAGCAGATTGGTTGTGATGATTTAATCGCAGCTTGTAATTATAGAAAGTTTATTCACACATAGCCCTTTATCCTGGCCATTGGCTGGGCTTACACATTTACCATATTCATGAGGAGGGGGGCTACATGTACGCATACGCACACAAAAGAGACACGGAAACCCACACAACCTGTCTTTATCTGATGGTCTCAGGCTAATGTTTCAGCAGCTGAATAACATCCATAACCACACACACACACACACACACACACACACACACCTTTCTCCCTAGAGGTATAGGTTTCCCATATATTAATGAGAGTTTGCTATCTCTAAATTCTGTAATTCATGGTGTAAATGTGTGCGTGCAGCACATATGTAAGGCTGGAACAATATTAACACGACGTGTTTCTACAATGGTGGAAGATTAAGGTTTGTAATAGCCGCTCGAAGGAAATTAATCATGTCTTATGACAGCATCCATGTTAGGGAAGGCACAGCTGGCAGTGGAATCAGACAAAGGTGGTGCTGGTGGCGATGGGAGTGCTAATGGGAAAAGGTGGTTTACGAGGTGTGCGTTTGTAGGAGACACACACATCGCACCGTATGCATGAAATAAGTGTGACAACATTATTAAGCTACGTCAGCTCACACACTGGAGACAATGCACACAATCTGCACGCCCATCTTTCCGTCGCCGTCCTGCTGAAATCCCCATGTTAACAGCAGCTGATAATGACGGGCCGATTGTGCAGCCCTCCCCGCTCCGTACCTCCTTTTCCTCCCTCTCACGGCCTCTATCACTCTCCCCCCACTGCCTCCCCATCTTACGATAAGCCAATCTTGAGCACATCTTGACCGCGTCGAAAAAAAAAAAAAAAAGAAAGAAAAACCTGCCGCTATGGACGTGCTGCCAAAAGCAGGGTGGGCAGGCGGACGGGGATGGAAGTGGGACAAGATAACATTGGGGAGGTGTGAATGCAGTGTGGGTTGTGTTTTTTGGGGATGGGTGGGCGGCGGAGGTGGAAATGCTGGGTACTCGTACTAACAAAAGGCTTTGTGCTCTCATTGTTTTCCTGGCAGGGCAAACGGGGTGTCTGTGGAAAGGCCGATAAGAGCAAAAAAAAAAAAACAAAAAAAAAAAAAACAAAGAAGCATGATTCCATTAAATAATATCCCTCTCCGACCGGAACTGGAGGTGGTATTTGTGTGTGTATGTATGTTTGTGTGTGAGAGAGATGAGAGCATTAAGCCATCTTAATACTGCGATTTTCTTTGGGGAGTTTGCACCGATACAGTGTACATCCACATCCACATTAGCACATGCGCAGGATTAGGTGTTGTGTGGATGGTATGTCAGCGCTGATAAGATGACTTGACTGACATGTTTCATAGGATTACACTGTGTGCTAGCATCAACCTTATTTAGATAACCGCTGCTGCTGTCTTCCCACTGAATTACAGGGTGTGCAGTTTATTTAAAATACACTCAGTGAGGCTCCAACTACTAACAACATGCCAAAAATGATGCCAAGGCATGATAGGTGATATATGTTTTTCATTTCCTGCCTACAAAATGATTTCCGGTGTTGGAACAGTTATGCTCAGCGTGACCCTGGCGCTGGAAAGATCAGATTCATTCAGCTATATGACTGCTGAAATTGGCCCGCACTGCGATGGCTATCAGATAGCCACAATGATTTAGATGCTAATGATAGCTTAGCCGTCTGTTGCCGATGGCCCGTGACAACGCCCGTTAATCTTGTGCACCGCCAGATGAGTGTCTGTAATCCGCAACAGGTTAGGATGAAACACTTCCTTGTGTGCGGCCTGACACTGTAGCAGAGAGTGATGACCTCACTGTATGGATTGCTTCACCGGGGTGTCTGGTGGTGTTGATCAGAGCATGCTAAAAAGAGGGAGAGGGTGCTGAGCAAACGAAAGGAGGCAAAGGCAGTCGATGCGCCATTAGACTTGCTAATTGCTATTGTATCCAGGCTCAAGTTATTCCACAGCAGAATAGCACAGAAGACTTTAAACAATGGGAATGTCTGTTTGTGTGTGTGTGTTTGTTGTGCGTCAAGCTAAGGGCGTGAAAGAGAAGATTACATGTTTTACAAAATTAAATCAAAGTAGATTTAATGACACCGATAAAGAGAAAAAGACCCCTTAATACATCACCACAAAATGATCTCAATTAATTACAAGCAATATGAGACACATGTTTGCATTAAGTATTAACACCTATATTTGGTTAGTATTTCGTAGAAGCACCTTGTCTTGGAGTTCTTGGAGTGTTCCGTAACCTTCATGCTGCAGGTTTTGCCACAATAGCAACTCAACAAAAGCTGGACCTGCCAGAAAGGTACATGTGTACTGATACTACAATCAACTGAACCCCCTGACTACACACAGGTGATCTCCATTAAACTAACTGTGTGACTTCTGGAACCAACAAGCTGCACCTGTAATGATTTAGGTGTTTTCTATTGAATGGGTGAATGTGTATGCAAACTTATGTATTAAGTAGGATCACTTTGTAGAAATCTGTTGATCAGTGCCAAAAATGTTTTAAACTGTAAATAAACAAGAAACAGCAATAACAACTAAAGGACCTCTCACAATAAAGCAGTGTCCAGTTGGGGCTTCTTGTCACAATTAAGACATCTATGAGATGTACTAGAGATCCACCAAAGACACATTTCTCCTCTCTTCTAAACTTCACATGGTTTGCATAACTGGCTGAGGCTCAAAGAGATAAAATTATCCAATATTTTACAAAAAAAATCAATTACAAGAGAGGAAAGCAACCACTTTAGTGCAATAGAAATTTGTATTTTTCTCTTTTCTACCCCACTTACCATCTCCTGACCCCTCAGATTTATCTTGTGACCCCAACCCCTCTCTTAGGAGCTACTGGACTAAACTGCAGAATTGCCTAAAGGAGCCAAAGCTCCACCTTGAGCAGCTATAATGCTGCTTATGCACTGATCAGGGCTGGCCCTAGACTTTTGGAGGCCCCAATCAGGATTTGGTTGGGGGGCCCCCTTTATCATAACGTGTTGCCACTTCACATAGCACTGAACCACATTGTACACTGTACAATTTGTAGCACATGTACAAATAATCATGTAAAGACTAAAATGGGACCTATTAGCAGCAACACTTGCTTTAAATAGACCACAGTAAATACAGTATTTGTCTTCTACCCCCAAACCTTATGAATGGTTCTCTCCAAATGTATTTTTTTTAAGTTAAATTGTCCATTTCCCTTGTTTCGGAGCTTATTGGTTTTTGGGCAAAAACGGCACAAAATGTTGGTTTTTGGTGTTATATTTTCGACGGGACCCCCAGAGACCAGGGACCCCTAAGCAGCTGCATATATTGCTATATAGTATTAAGTAATGATGATGATAATAATAATATTAATCATTATAATTTCAAGCACAGCCCAAATTTTTGGCAGAATGAGTAGAATGAGTACTTTTACTTTTAGCTGATAACACTCCTGTCCTTTTACTGTAGTAGGATTCTGAATCCAGGACTTAAGACTTGTTATAAGGTATTTTTACATTGGGCATGTTTATATGCCCACTAATATTTCACTATTATTCAGAATATGACAATATTCTGAATTTGATGTGGATCATGTAAACCGCGTTTTCAAATTGGGCCTTTTTACGACTGTAGCATTTTCGGTTCAAAACGTGGGATATGCTGGTATTATGGTTTTGGGAGCATTCTTTGGACATGTATACAGCCCATTTGGAAAATGCGTCTCACCTGACACACATTTCTGGTCTGAAGGAGAACCACACCTTCTTTTACACATGACAAAAACCTGGGTATCAACAGGTTTTTGGATTTGCGCAAATATTGCAACGCTGACCTTTTCAAGAAAGGAATAAAAGAGGGAGGCTGTACTTGGACAGCCCAACAAGGCCGAAAAAAAATCTTATTTTGATGGAAAGTAGCAAAATGACAATCTGCTCGAGCCATTCCAATGTCTTATATTTTGACAGGATGAATGACAAAGAAAGGACATGATAATTGCATGTTAATGCATGGCTGCATGAAAATGGGAATATTAGCAGAATTTTTATTTTCATTGGCCATGTAATAAGCTTAGAAGGAATATTGCCACTTTTCAGAACAATGGAAAAAAAAGAAAAACATGGTAGTACATTTACTTACGTAAAGGATCTGAATACTTCTTTCCCCACTACTGTAAACCATACAAGAGTCAAGAGATCTCGACAAGGATCATGGCTATACTTGATGGAAAATAAGAAAAACTCATTTGCCCTTGAAGCAGACATACGCGCACGCACATACACACACACGTGCACACACACATTTTGAAAGACAAATGACCCCTTGTTCCTGGCAAGATGGAGCTCTAACTAGATAACCAAGTGAAATACAACAACACAGCTCCTCAATGTGCTAATTGCTTTCGTCGACTCCACTTGTCTACTCATTCCTTGCATCCAATCTGTCAGTTGAGGCCAGTGGGGAGTACAAGGGTTCTTAGGTGTCCTTTTATGAATGACAACAACACCTAACAACAAGGATGGCCTCAGGAGGGAGAGAGGCAGAGAGAGGCGATCAGGATATGAGGATTTGAACAAGGAAAGCAAAATAAGGGGAACATGTCGGTTAATGAGGACCTGCCATGACGGGAAAAATACAGCTTTCAGAGTTAAGGAAGTAAGAGGCAGAAACATAGTGGTGTCTCATTAAGAGGAGCTTCATCAGGTTCACAGAGAACAGACGACGGGCCCGCGCCGAACACTGTCAACTCCACACTCACTTGGGATTAGAGAGTTTGGTCGGCAAAACAAAGTGTTTGAGACGCGGTACATCAGAGGGAAAAAATGCAGCTCATTTTTCAAATCGTCTTTTCTGAATCTAACAGGGTGTTATACTGGAGCGGGGCTTAATTAGGAAAACATTTTGACCTGAAAAGGCTCTTTCCGTCATCAACTCTGGGAAACATTAACGCCTAAGTTGTTGCAGTTGTTACACTTTTTCTTTTCAGTGCTCCAAAATAACCATCATCTCCGACCCGAGCAGGACTTTTAGAGACTTGTCTCGAGGTGCTTTTTTCATGATAGACATTAACTTCTCTGTAATAAACATCTCCAAAAGACTCCCTCTCTCTATTTGTCAAGTCACGCAGCACTGCTTAGGGCGACGTGAGGTGATCTAGTGTCTGGCTGCAGCATATAGCGATGAAATTTTGACAGATAGTGCAGGGCGTTTCCCAGCCTGACCTGTCTGCACTCTCTGCCCTGATTATGAGGCAGTCACCTTGTCGAGGAACACACACACGGGCAAAATGTCAGAACGTACACTGCTCGTCTTTGGTGAATTGAAGTGGACAAAGTACAGCGCTTTGCCTCAATTTAGATGATTACACCTCTTTCCTATATTCACTCCCCTCAAAGTGGGTCTCTGTGATGCTATTCTGCCAGTGAACGAGCCGGTCACCTGGAGGAATATGCAGAGAAAGAGTGTGCTAGGTAGGGAGACAGAAAGTGTGTGTCACATGCCACTCAACCAGCCAGTCAGTGGAAAGTTTTTTTTTACTTTTTATTAATTCATCACTCCACGTTTAGAAATGAAGCAGTGGGCAAGGCTGAGGGGCAAACAAATTCCACTCTCTCAGCAATATTATTATCATTACTAATAATGTGGGATAATTATAGCTATATGCCGCGCTCTGCCCCTTCTCCGTCCCTCCAGCACCTCCCTCCCTCCGCCCCTCGCTCATACCAGCAGCGACCTGAATTAATAAATGGAAAATTAAAAACGCAGCGCTACCGTAGGCGACGTCAACAGCAGCTCAGGAGTCTGCCAGGTCTCTCTGCCGCCTGGCTGGATCGACAGTGGCAGCGGATTCGCCCCATTCATCCGGGGCCTGATTCATAATTAATGGAGGTTATAATTGCAAAGCGAGAGCATGAGAGACAGACAGCGAGCGACAGAGAGGGAGAAAGAGATGGGAGCAATAATGAAAATTAAAAAACACACTCATAGACACACACACACACACACACACACACATACATGTGCACAGTTGACATTTTACACAGCCTTCATTTAGCCACCCTTCCATTTCTTATATCATTAACATTTACACACACGCAAACATGCACACACACGGCTAACCAAATGGCTAATGAAATCACTGTCCTCTGCTCCTCTGTTTGAAGGTCTCTTAAGCAATGAGTGAGGAGGTCAGCCACTGAGTACAAAGTTTAAACTCTGTTCTCAAACTGAAGTTTAACACAATATCCACAACTCATTCCCCTGTCTCAGGTCAGAGAAGTTTGTATTCCTTTCTCTGAGGATCCTTCTCCTCATATAACTACTTGTGAGAGGGATATGATTATTTATAAACAAATTACATACATTTTCCAAGTACCTCATCATGTTGAGTGGTTCAATGTGAGTCTACAGGATGTGATAAAAGCCTGACTAAACTGCATGAACCAACCTATGACAACAGCTGTCCTTTTAAAGCCATAAGTGGACCTCTAATCCATACAGAGCGACTAAAACTGAAAGGGTTTATTGAGTTTATTACGATCCATTAGTTGTTACCATGGAAACAGCTATTCTTTCTTGCCTCTCAAGCAGAACACAAATACCTATTCTTAATATATATTTGCTGGTAAGTGTGACCCTATTCCTTGAAAGATATGTTGTGTAAGGATAATACAGGTCAGGTGAATACAGTGTGTGGTATGATGGCCTTAAAAATGTTCAAACCTCTACTCTCCAATTAGAAGTACCAATCCAGTAGCAGTTATTATCCAAAATTTTCAAATAATGTTCAAACCCAGAGAACTCTGTAATCTGCCAGGCACTGTCATGAATTCACTTTTTATTCAGTTTTAAGCCACGTTTTTATAAAACACTTTTTAGATTCTGGTCTTTTTAACGATATGTTTTAACCTGGTAAAGGATTTTAGACACTGAACGTCTGGATCTTAAGTTATCAGAGGAACAAGCTGAGCAAACGTTAGCTCTGCTCCAGTTCCTGCTGTGCTTAACACTGATTTTTAATGTGAAACTGCTATATTCAGAGGTTCTACCAGTGTTAATCACCAGGTCTGTTTGTTTTGCAGAGGAGGAGAAGTTATCATAGAAAAAAGGGCACATATTCAGTTATCTGAGAAAAAAGATGAGCACAAACAGGAGCTGGGCTAGAGGCCCCTCAAAAATGAACCAAACAGCCTCTGAGAAACACTAATTTTAACGAAAAACTGCTTTATTAGTGTTTTTACTAGTTTCAATCACAGTCTGTCATTTTTGGAGAGGAGGAGACCTCTGCAGATATGTCAGCTCCCAGTAAGAACCTCCTGAACAACTGGAACTAAAATCACCAGAGTAATTAATATTACCACCCTGCGCTTGTATGCCTCCACACACCAGTCAGGTTTCTTTTACAGTTTACATTCATGTCACAGTCACACACATCTTCCTCCGGCAGCACAGATCTACAATCAACCCAGTTTCAAGGTGGGCACCCAAGATAAGTGTCACCAATTCAGTATCTGACCAAAGTCTCCCCTTCTGTCCCTGAGTTACGATATTGAGTAATGGCCAGTAAAGGGTGTCTGCAAAACATTTTGATGTCACACTGACCTTTAAACCCTAGGGTATAAAATGTCATCAGTTAAAAGTCTTGTCATAATTAGTGTAAGAATTCTTAGATTATGGCCAAAGACATGTTTTGGGAGGTCACTCTGACCTTGACCTTTGATCTTCGACTGCTAAATTCTAATCAGTTTATTCTTCAGTATAAGTGGACATTTGTGCCAAACTTAAAGAAATTCTTTTAAGGTGTTCTTGAGAAATCACATCACGAGAATGAAACAGACAAAGTCACAGTGACCTTGACCTTTGACCATCAAAATAAGTGGACATTTGTGTCAAATTTGAAGAAATTTTCCCAAGGCATTCTTGAGATATTGCATTCATAATAATGGGACGGACGAAAGGATGGACAACCCGAAAACCTAATGCCTACGGCCACAGCTATCGCCAGCACAGAGGCATAAAAATGTAAGCACACATTATCAGGAGCTGGGCTAGAGGCCACTCTGCTACGAGCCCAAAAGCTTTAATAATCTGGTCCATCTTTTTTTGGAAAGAAAAATACCTCTGCTGATAATTTGTCTCCCAGTAAAAACCTCCTGAACAATAAACACTTAAGGAATCCTAAATGGGGGAAACCAACAGCAATGATGGCATTGCTCCATCTTTTGTCATTGTTTTGATTAAGAGACCTCTAGCGACAGAAAAGTACACATTGTAGATTTAAGGTACAAGTACCTTATACCTTCATTTTGCCCTGTCTCGTTACTTGTGCTCCCCAACTGGTAACTATCTTCATAGATGCTGCAGCTCAGCTTTGGCGTTACTATGGAGCCTACGCACATAGCTACAGTAGAAAACGCAGAAGTAGAAATCCAGCTTTAGACAATCTGAGAAGCATACTGAAACCCTTCATCTTCATTTCAAAGGTTATAGAGCGGAATGATAAATGTTATTTAAAGGCTTTGGTGACTAAATATATCAGCGCTTTGAAATGCAAATACAAGAAAAACCCACACAAACACCATAATCTCAAAAGCAAAAGTCAGTGCTGTTAAAACATGTTCAGACAAGAACAGGAGCGGATTGGTTATTTATCACCCCTTGCAAAGGCGTTGTGAAATTGTGAATTTCCTGTTTAATCTTATTTAATAATGCTCATGAATGAGACACTGCATACTAGAAACCTGAGTCTTTCTCTAAAACTCAACAAACACAGCTCTTCAACCTCTGTAAGTCTCCCATTCAAGGCCAACGCGTTCCAGTCAGATTTCTCGGGGACTTACTCTATTATCTGCATCTGTATTTACTAAATGCAAGCAGGGAGAAAACACAACAATAAAGTAACCTTCGATTTCCTTGACTTCGCCGCCTTCACTCTCAATGAAAGGCAAGCGGCTGTGGGCTACTGAAGCTGAAGAGATGCAGGACTTGGCTGAGGATTTGAATTAGAGGGATTCATAATTCATTAGCAACCTTGAGAGGGGTAGATGGAGGTGATGGGAGGAATGGGTGAACGAAAGACAGAGGGAGGGTGGAGGAGTGGAGAGGGGGTAGAGGACATTGATTTCCGTCATGTTAGGGTCAGCTGAACATGAATGTGGCCATGGCTGGTTTAGTTCACATCACAGCCTTGTCTTTGTGATTAGAAGTCACAAGCGGAACAATGAGCCAGAGGTCGGGATGTAGACAGGATGTGTGTGGGAGATCCAGACTGAGTGTTCTGTGTGGCGACATAGATTGAGTGCCTCTCTGGGTTTCCAAGACAAGGTAATCAGCAGGTACACATAATTGGGTCAATCTTTCCTCTTTATTGCACCCACTCTTAGTATGGATGACTGAACTTTGATTAAAAAGCACTTGGAGGCATGTCTCTGTCCTTTAAATAAAATAGGCATAGTCAAACTTTGAGTTGTTAGATCCTTTTATATTCCCCAGCCTTAAGCTTCATTTCTACTTGTATATAAGGGATTACAGTATAGCAAGCACTATTTGTTAGTTCTGAGATGGCAATGGATATGCCACTTGCAGACTTTGATTGCTCAGCTTGGGCTATTTGTGTTTCCCTGACAAGTTTCTGAGACATTGAAGGTTGATCGCGAAGATCATATCTAGCAAGTTGAGATCGAAAGTTCATTCTTGACCTACAAAACAGCAGCCAACAAAAGGATCCCAACACAATTTCTTCTCAGTACCTGTTCTGGAGCTTTTGGATTAAGCAATTTATGAACTTGTCACCCACGCTGGATTGCTTTTGACGGTATCATACAGTCTTAATTCTTAACACGGAGGCAGCAATAGTGACACTGTGAAAACTTTCTTTACAAGAGAAACAACATCAGTCATTTTAGCAAATTTGAACAAAAAGGATCTTTGTATAACCCCCAAAAAAAGTCCTTTTTGTGAATAAACCTAACCAAACTAGGGCTGGACAATATAGCCTATGAATAATATTTCAATATTTTTTGGCTATATTGTGATTCATGATATTTATCTTGTTATTAAAATCTCCTCGAAACTACTGTAGACTACTGAAATATCCAAGTGCTAAAAAAAGTACTGTTAGAATAAAGTTAAATAAAGTCCTGTTAAGTACTGTTTTAGTCAAGTTAAAAATGGCTGTTATAAAGTTAAAAAAGTAAAATGATAATAAAGTTAAATAGAGTATTGTTATAATAAAGTAAAATAAAGTACTGTCATGATAAAGTTAGATATGGTACTGTTACATTAAAATTATATAAAGTATTGTTATAATAAAATAAATGAAAGCAGAACCAATGGTGCTTTTATTTTGAAGCACCTGACTACTATTGCCATGAACTCAAAGCTTCCAGTTATGTTAGATGTTAGCAGCAACTTAAACTGTTACAGTAGTGCTGTTCAACATAATGATTCATTCACTGTGAGTGGGAAACAAACACAGCTCTCCAGTTAATATATTAATAATATTAACAAGTCACATTGGTGCTCCATGGTTGCAAAATGTGACTAAATGGTTGGGGTCTGGGGCCATGCAGATACCAAAACACGCCTCAACTGCTCACACACTAAACCCAGGAGAGGGTGGTCTGGGTGGGCAGGGGAATGCGTATGATGTTTCATGTTTTTGAGTCTTTTTTTCTGTATCTGTGAGAGGGAGAGAGCCCTAGGAGAGCGCGAGAGAACCAAAACACAAAGCGTGTCTCAAGTGGCTTGAAAAAAAAAATTGTGACAATTTACACTCTATGTTGACGATATAGTTACATCAAGTGTAATTGATTTATTGCCCATCCCTAAACCAAACCTTCACAACAGCACCCATTACAAATCATGATTGCATAAAGAAATGTTAATTTGGGTTTTTTAAGGCACTGCTAAATGTTGTTACCCTGCTGATAGAGGGGAGTCTGATCAGAAAACACTTATATGTGTTGTTCTAGAGGGCAAATGCAAACAAGTTATTTTTTTTTTCGTATTATTTGGATGACTTGATGGGAACAGGCCATGTCACATCTGTTTTCCTCAGAGAACAGCTTCACATCCTTGAGTCCGATAAGGAAAAACTCCATCCTTGTCACATTGGCAAATCTGTAATCATCCTCCCATCCTTCCACTTTGCTGCTTTGAATTGTATTTGGTCCAGGTAATGAGTTACATACACAAAAGTTGAGTGATTGATGGGTGGACAGATTGGCTAGTACATGCATTTGGGAAAGGAGTGTCTGAGCATTCATTTACTGTCAACAACAACTGAACCAGGCCAAACATCAAACCCCTGCGCCATCTCAGCTCATTCCCCTGAGTGGCCTGCACAGAGACGGAGAGACAGCGGAAGATATGACACCCCTTTGTATTCTTTGACAAGTGTCTGGAGCAGTTATCTTTCCACCCTCCTGCCCCTCTTTCCTCTCCTTCCTCACAGATCGATCTTTCCCTCTGGGACACCTGAGGCAATCAGGAGGTGTTGATTGGTGTCCCTTTCGCTTGCGTGATCCGTCCTTTCCATTCTCGTCACTTCTGATACTTCGCATACACTCTCTGGCTCTCCAACTCTCATTGCTATCCTTCATCAGCGCTCTTTTCTCTTTCCCTTTGCAATCACTCTCGCTAATAACTCACTCCAATGCTCTCTTCTTTCTCTGTCTTCGTCTTTAACCTGGACTTCTTCATCCCTTTACCATGTGGTCTCTCACATCTTGCTATCTTGCTATCTTGCAACGCTCAAGGACCATTAAGCAACACTGACTCATGATTCTAAGAGGTGCTGTTGTTCCTCCACATCCTCAGTCAATGCATTCATAGTTACTTCAAAATACAGGGATTACAAAAAACTTGCTTAACACAGCTAGATTGCCTGGAGAAACATGATTTTTTGGCAAGGAACACGCTCATCTGGGCTTCTGGTGCAAGACAGACTTCAGGCAAGTAAAGTATCACTTTGATAGCAGTTTGCTGTGATGAAAGGAATTATCTTGTGCCCCATTGTATTAAAAAAAGGAAATCCAGCTAAAAGTGAGATGGAAATAAGTCTAAGTAAGTTGGTTACCACAGCTAAACTGTGGGTCATGTGAAAAATTCATAAAATTCTGCAGCATTTAGAACAGTGTTATATTTAAAGAGCTTCACTGGAGTTGTGTCCTTTTTCTTATCTAAAGCATTCTTATCTAAAGAAAATCCCACCACTGCAAGTTTGTCTGCAAAAAACAATGGACCAATCTGAATACTAAACCAGATTTTACATTGGTCTTTGTTTAGTGTCTAAGTGTTCAATATCAAAAGTCGCTATTAATCACCTATTAAGCACAGAGGATGTAACGCCTTATCAAAGGTGAAACATACTCATGAATATAGCAAAACAATCCCAATAAGTTGTGGCAAAGAAGAATCAATACAGTATTGACTCTGCTCTCTCAGACCACCATAAACACATTTATCATCAGTTAAATAATTTCAAGGGTAACGGTAAAGAAGTGTTTTTGTATCGAGCATGTCAGGAGTGAGTTTTATTTGAGCTGCAGTAAACCAGAAGCCGTGAAAACAAGCTCAGAACAAAAATAACAATCAAAATCCTCAACATGATGGCAATGAAGTGTGGTCACAGGGGCACTCAATCCAACATCAGGATATAGAGGCCAGAGACATGACCCAGAAACACTGGATAAAAGATACACTCTGCCTCCTGTGGGCTCACACCCAAGCTCCATCGGTGGCTATTGATCCTGTGTGTGCGTCAGTGTGCGCACACATACGCCTCTACATGCTTGTAGCAGATATCAAGAACACTTACAGGGTAACTGATTCAGTGTATACTCTACATGTCATTAACCAAATATTCTGAGTGTATAGCCATTGTTTCACCAGTACAGAAAAGCCAGATCTTGAAATTGTTCAAAAAATTTTTTTTAGATGTGGATCACAATCAGAGGTTTCTCTACAATGGTCACAAAATCAATGGATGAAAAGACAGGAATCTAGTATGGGTTGTTGTGAAGTGATGCAAGTGTTACATCTTGAATATCACATAAATATATTGATGATCTCAGTTCTGTATCCACGGTAGTGCCTGGTGTGTGTACCATCTGCTCGGTGTGTGTGTTTGTGTGTGTGTTGGATGCATAAGCAGAGTGAAATGTGCACTGGTCTGTCATCCTCTGAGTGCTTGGTTCTCCTCCACACGGCTGCATTGTCACTCAGAGTAATGGGAAGGGAAAGCCGGGGCTAAACAGCTGCTAATGGGAGATGACTAGGGAAACCTTAGCACTGTCCTCGCTAACCGCTAATGCAAACCAATGAAGAGAGAAAACCTAGCACTGTCCCGACTGATGCTAACTGCTAATTCAATGTAATGAAGAGGGAAAACTCGGGTAAGGCTAACGCGAGATAGAAAAATTAACACTGTCAGCGCTTATGTTAACCATTAATTTAAAGCAGGGAAAGTGTGACATTTGCTAATGCTGGTGTGCAAACTAATGAGACTGGAAAGATAACAGCAGCACTGGCCTCAATAATGGCTGCTGATGACACCAATTAGTATGATAATCATCATTAATGTGATGTTTTATTGATTCTTCTTGGGAAAGTCTTTACTTTTGCCCTCTCCGACTAAAGGTCAGAGGTAAGGGTCAGGTACAAAGCAACGTAACCTCTGCATTTTATCACATCAAGTGAAAGGGCAGATAGGACTCAATGCAAAGAAGTAATGAGGCGGTTATTTTGGGTGCCCAGGGTTCAGGATACACAAGTCTTTCAAATTTTCTGAATAGACGATGTTAGGTGACTAGCAGCTGACGCACTTCCAAAGCTAGAATGAACATTAAATATCTTGCTCTTTGATAAAACATAAAAACTAAAGAAAATGTTAATTCCCAGGGTGCATGTCGGTCCAAAACATTTAATCGCAGTTTTGTAATCTGAAAAAACTCACTTCAGTTCACTTTCAGATTGTGAATCAATTTTAGGAGCTTAGGGGCTGTCTTTGGGTGGCTTCTTCTCCAAGACTAATGGATATTGTAGTATTTGAAGACATCTGCTGTACGAGTAGGCTGGAAAGAACTTTTTTCTCAGTAACAAATTTGAAATAATTAATGTAACTGTTTGATTATTTGGGATGTTTATTCACATTTCAATAGTTAAATGAGAAGACTGATACCACTCTGAAATCTTTCCGTTGAATATGAATTCTGAGCTAGCATAAGCTTAACTTAGACTGAGGACAATGGGAAACAGCTAGCATCAATCAAATAGTAAATGAGTAAAACACGTAAATGACACAACATATTAAGTCATTGTAATGTGTGCAAAAGACACGAAAACCCCAACTGTATACTAAGCTAACCATCTCCTGGCAAGAGCGTCATATTTAACAGACAGACATGAGGGTGATATCAATACGCGTGTAAACGTAATTACCATAATACTGAATCATTTAAAACTGATTTTCAGTAATAAATCTACGGTGTTGTTTCATTTTCCAGGATGTTTCTGTGTACGAAACAGTCAGAATTTCATTTTAAAAAAAAAATAAATAAAAATGTGAATTCACACTGAGAGAAACTGTAACCAGTGGCCTCTATTACAATGCAACTCCACTGTCATTGTTAAGGTTAATAATAAGCAGTAAGAGTCATAACTATTACAGTATGTTCTCTGTGGCTGCATTAACAGCCCTGTGAGAAAACTAAACATCTCCATAGGGAATATGTTGCAAGGTTATATCGCAAAGTGTACTGAATTAAGCTCAACAGTGATTCCATTACATGCAAAAGCATTCCTTTATTAGATGTAATTATATGCGGGCTGAAGCACACTGAGGCTGATCTTGTCTACCAGGTTTTATCTATCATTAATTGTTGAAGTCCAAGCACTTACAGGAACCATTAGAGCTTTGTACCTCCAAATAAACACGTACAGGTAAATCAATGTAGAATATAATTCAGATGGGAATGAGTTTCATCTGAGAAAGAGTGGTTTGAAGTTTGGAGGAGCTACATATAGAGGCAGATAGATGATAGATTATAGAGAAAAAGACAGGGGAGTGCTAAAGATTAATGAACAGACGGACCGCTTGTAACGCAAGAAAATGAAGATGAACGATCCCCAGGTTCAGAACGAACGGATCTTTTCATTAGGAAAAAGTACAAAAACAGGAGAGAAATGGAGAAAAAAAAGATGAAGCGAGTGACGGATGAGGGACAGAGGAAGGGTGATGGTGGTGGTGTGTGTGTGGTGTGGGGCAAGAGGAGAGAGGAGGAGACAGATGAACTGATAGAGACGGAGACAGAGGGACAGCTATTAGAGTTTGAGACATATGCATGGCAACGAGAGAGGACAGGAAGAGCCGGTGATGGATGGGAGGGCCAACGCGGGGTTACAGGGGAGGAAGGGAAGATGACAACGGCTGGATGGGAGCATGAGATAGAAGAGGAAGAGGACGGCGAAGAGGGCAGGAGTGTGATCGCAGTGAGAGAGTAAGGGTGGATCAGGAAGAACTGAGAGTTGAGAGGAGCTGCCTCTTAGAGAGACAGAGAGGAAGAAGGGTCGGAGGAGGAGGAGCAGCAGAGGAGAGGAAGGTGTATTCATTTGGACAGGCTGTCATAACGGGAGCTGACTGCTCATCCTGACGCTCTGAACTTGCCTGACCCACAGTGCTGAGGACGCATGGGGGGCGGTGGAATGAAAGGCGGGCATGGTGGGAGGAAAGGGGAGATGAAGATGGAGAAGAAAGAAAGGTGGGGATGGAGGAGGGATGGCAAACTGCGAGAGAAAGTAGGAGGCTTCACTTTGAACTAGTCTGACCTGCCTGGCTTTGGATACCACAGAGATAGAGAGACGTATAGAGAGTTGGATGGATGAAGAAGCAGGGTGGGCTTGTCTGAACTCATCTACTTACTTTGTGGCGGCAATGTAGGGAAGAAAAGTGGGGCTGGAGAGATGTTAGAGAGAGCAGTGGGCGGTTTGTCTGGCCTGACTGTTGCCAGATTCACACTTCAGAGTAAGTTCCATCAAATCTAACACTTACTCACTTGCAGAAAAAACAGGTTTGCTTGGTGTTATTTCAGTATAATGGAGTACGTCACCACTGGAATTGTTGGTCAAAAAAGATAATCATTACCTATGCCTTTCTTGCCGGGGTCCGGACCTTTGAATGCACCCACTCCACCTAATTTGAGTTGACTTATTTGTCTGGCATCATGACATGAAACAGTGGTTTTTTGGTTTAAATAAAAAATGACCAATGATCACCACAAGTTGTCAAGTGGTGCACCGGGGCCAATGAGGAGTAGAAACAACAATGGTGAGCACTACAGACAAGATAGACGCTGCTATCGAGGCTGTGCTAAATCATGTCTTCTTAATATTGCCCAACATCGTAGTTTGTTTTACTTTGCTCTGCTCCACTCTACCCCGCCCCCAAAAAAACAAATATGTTGCTATAGCTACGCATCAGTGTTGACTTAAAATGGTGTTAGATTCAGGCGAATATGTTGGTCCCTGGTAATTTGTAACTGAAAATCGAATCCCCCTCCCCCACGGAAATTGTAAGTAAGTAAGTAAAATTAACAAACTCCTTACAAAACTTTGAGGTGCAGTTGATATCTCCTAAAAAAGCTAGTAAGTAATCCTTTGAGCTTGGATTGTTTTGTTACACAACATACAAATTAATATCAGGTTACAGGATGTGCTTTACTCTACAGACCTCAGTCACGTGGAAATGAGTAAATGCAAGTAAGGCTTGCCATTGTCAATGGACAAAAAGCTCAAAACTGCTTTTCTCACTCTCCACTGCCAATGAGACGCTGGCATAGCTTGGAGTGTTACCACTATTTGTGATCACACTCTTGACTCAAACTCTTGAGTGATAATTGTTTTTTAACTCTCCTAGTTCTAAAAATGAATGGTTACGTAAAGGTCTGAGACCATTTCAGTGTTTCAAAAATGATTTTAAATGACTCAATCTCAAAACCTATCAGCCTGATGATGATAAGCTTCTGAGGGCAGTAGCCAATATTTCGGAGGCTGTGGTGTAGCCAGTGAATATCCAGCGGGAAAGACTTTCTTTTCTGTGCACCAGTTATTTCAGCAGAAACAGATATATGAATGCAGATGAATTTTAAAAAAGCTAATTAAAAGCGAAATTTGAATGAGACAATAGCCCATGGGTTCCAAGATTGCATTTCAGCAAATGCGTTCCACTTCTCCACATGGATGCTGCTCAAACATGATTGGTCCATAGTACTTGGACTACAAACGGAAACCAGAATGCTTCTGTTACCAAGATCTTGTACTACAGATTCTGCATACATGCAGTGTTTCACATCTACTCTCCCAAATAGTCATACTCTATGCCCATTTCAGCGATAGCCTAAAATCAGCCAATAACATCAGCCATGTCAGTGGATCAGTTAAGCACTATTCAGTAACACTGCTAATTGCTCCTAATTATCACTCAGAGCTGCAATACACTATTTGTCATAACACAATGGCATTAAACGTTCAAATTTGCTGACAGTTTCCTCTTTTATCTTGAACTCCGCAGGCTCATCTATGCTGTAAAAACAGCTGCTTCAGGAGTTTTGACATTGTTATCCACCATTGAAATATATTTTGTTTTAAATGACTATGTTGCTGCCATTCATTCACTCAATAAAATATATATCTGGTGCTGCAAATCACCCCAGAATAACTTGACTTTTCTAACTTTTTTCTTTCTTCTTGGCACCTCAGTGCCTAATCAACTGAGAAAACGACAACTTATTATCATAAAGAAAAGGGAATTAGGGGATAGTGGAATATGCTTGTTGGATATTTCAACTTTAATCTGGTATTTATGGGGGCTGATAACAACAGTACCAGTAACTTTTTTCTTTAATCTTTTTTTTTTTTTCTTACATTATCTTATAACTAATGACTGAAGTAGAAATTTGATTTTCTCTTTCCACAGACAAACCATTTATCTGGAGAATGGACTTTATTTATTCAACATGGAAGGGGATAGTGGCTGTGGAGTTACTTAGCTACGGAATAACAAATATAGCAAGGATGGAAGCAGACAGTGGAAGAGCTGGTGAAAGATAGAAAGGTGTGAAGTCACACTGAGGAAAAAAAAGAACTGGAGGATAGAGAGCGGGAGGCTGGCTGCAGGATTAAAATGTGAGGTTGGGCTGACTGAAGCTCAGAATTGAAGGAATTCCTGGTGGAGCTCTCTGCACTTTTTCTCACAACAGAGGACAAGAAAGATAGAGCATTTCCTTCTCTATGCTTCCTCACATGAATGCCAATTCTGCCAGGAGATCTGGCACAAGGCAATATCGTGTAAGTGTGTGAATAGAGAGTGGTACATAATCATACTCTTAGCTAGCACCCCCTAAAGCTGTATCCATCTTCGCTGGGAGATGTAGAGCAAAGAGCTGAGGGGGACGATTGAACCCCCTGCTAGGAAATCAGTTTGGGAGTCAAGATGTTCTTAGAGCATGAATGTGAATGCACACACACACTGGGCCCACACAGTATATGAATAATGTTGGAGGTGTAGGGGTTCCTTGGAGTATTTCACATCAGCTATATTCATGTCATGCATTATCCATGGTATATCTAATGCATAATTGAACAGTGTGTAGTACGCGGCAAGTGTAAGGAAGCAAAATGTACGGCACATGACACCTAAATGGTTTGTGTCATGTTCAGTCTAAATGTGGTGTGTGTGTGTGTGTGTGTGTGTGTGTGTGTGTGTATGTGTTACAGCCTCCTGCATGAACGGACTTGCAGTTAAGCTATTTTGAAATTAAGGCAGGCCGTGAAATGTCTTGCCTCCAATTAGCTGCCAAAAATAAATTTCTCCAACTCCAAAGGTAGCAGTATTTTGAGGATCTGCTGACATCTACAAACCTGCAAGGGAGCCAAAAAGGAGAAGAAAAAAAAAAAAAGAAATAAATAAACAAATCTCCTCATCTTATTCCCATATTGGGCTGCACTCAATTTACCACACTCATATTGAGGACGGGAGGTAAGAACACTGCCAAGTTGTCAGATCAGGTGCCAATTCCAATTTGCTTTTTCCACCACTCACATCTGCTCAAAGCCCACTTGGAGCCAGCTAATTTCTGCAAAGTCACCCAGACATCTCGTGTTTACATGTGTAAGGCAACACCCGCTGTTTGATCCTATTCTATTTTCTAAAAAGTACAACAAACAGTCTCAGCACTTTGTTCATATACAAGGAGCTCTCCTTTTAGATCTTCGTGCATGTGCAGGAGACTAAATATTTCATTCATTCAATTTCCCTCATCAGTAGAACTGAATGGGTTTTTTTTTTTTTGCCCTCACTGTATTCTTTTGCTTTACAGTTGAACAATTAATGAGCAAATTTGTTTCTTTTTAATTTAAAAACAGCACAAGCAAGCGGGCAAACGTGCAAGGTGGCGAGGAAAATCAGATGGAGTGAAGTAGGTAAAAACTTTGAGCAGACAAAGACGAGCAAGAACAGGGATTAAGAGATTCTGGGGGCCAAATGTATTCTGCAAACATAATTATACTCTTACCCCAAACCACTAATGATAGCAATTGTCCTTCATTGTAATAACAGACTCCTGAGAAACAGTTCAAGAGAGCCAACCGACTGTTTGTAGCCAAAGATCAAAGACTGGACATGGTTACGAATGTATGTATCAAAATACTCATGCTAGTGATTCAGTTCCAGTATGGTGCTGTATTGTTGATCAAAACACACATGACATTATAAAGCACCACAGAGCAAATTTCCTCTCACTTTTGGGTGCTGCTCTGAGACCAAATACTTGATACCCTCGTCCTTTAATCAGTGAAATTCCGACAGAGAGGAGAGCCGGTGCCATTCCTTTGCTGGATGGCGTGGGAGTCACTGGATCATACATCACACAGACTTCCTGTGGGTTAGACCCCAGGGTACCGTAGCACTAATGCTTCAGACAGCAATGTATATGGATGGTCACATAGCTGCAGGCTAGAATACATTACAGACAACTTTCTGACATGTCTCTGTGGACAGCTGGGAATCACAAGACGAGGAGGGATATATACACATATTCACTCAAATATGGCTTGAATCTTTAAACACATACAGCACAGAGAATTCACAGCGTTCACAACCAAGCATTAGTCCAAATGAAGTCACAGAGACATATCTTTATCAGCCCACTGGTCCTGAGAGTCACTGTTTCCGTCACGCTTCAAGTCTGTATAGAGAGGCCAAGTCCATCTCTTTCCAGTGGATCACCATGGAACCTTATTTCGGAAAAACAATGTCACAGAAGTGGCAGTTTATTGTAAAACTGTTAAGACTGAAAATCCATAATTAGAACAACAACACAGGCTGCAAAAATGACACTGTTTCATGCTGAAGGTATGATGCCTTTGTGTTTCATACCCAAATGTACTTTGATGAGCAAAGGGTCTTCTTGGTCCTTTCGCTTCTCAACTGATAAAAGACCTGGAATTACTGGTTAAAAACATCAGGTAAGATAATGTTACATTTGTGTGTGGAACATTACACTAAGTTATGTAGCTAGCTAGCCTTGGTGTCTTAAATTGTGCGAGGCCAGAGATGTGGTTCACTAGGCGATTTTACACTAAACTAAATGGTACCATTTCAAACCTACGACAAACTGCAATGTTCTTAACTTGCAAAATGATCTTTAAAGAGACAAACATCAAATGTGTAAAATAAGCTCTGTGGCAAACAAACTATTATATGTACATATTTTGTTCAGCAAGATAATCTTCACAAACCCCACTTTTATGATTTTCGAAGCCCAGGTGTAATCGCCAGAAGTAAAAAGCTAATGTTAGGTTATAAACAAACTACATCGTCGTCGCATGACTTAACATCGCCCCCACAGCACAGCTTTAAGAGTGTGTGAGAGCATAATGACATTCTGTAGTCTCATTTAGCAACTTGTTAACAACCGCCTTTATTAAGACACATAAAAGATTCAATATTCACGAGTGAGGCACTGAGTGACTTTTTTGTTATAAAACAAAGTGTGAAAGTTTCTAAAGCTTGTGTTAACCACATATCTTATTTCAGGCACCTAACCAAAAAACCCACTGGCTTTGAGACGAGCGAATTGAAAATGGAAAAATGCTAACTAATTTCCAGGTTTTAGGATTCATTGGTGGGGCACTCTATAGTCACTAGGTGGTTACATAAATGATTTTGTGTTAAAAGACTGCAGCTATAGCTAAATGTGTCAGGCAAAAAGTTAAGATTCTCACTAGCTGATCAATATTATCTCTATGCAGAATACATGGAGCAGCAGCAAGTAAAGCTACTTAGTCCTAGTATTACAGTAATAAATAAAAAAGGGTAATAATTATCATAGTTCAATCCATTCCTTGCGCTTTTCCACCTTCTGTTTTGTTTCTGAAGATACAAAGTTTTGTTCTTATTGGGGCCACATGCACCGTTTGGTCATTTGATGAGCTTCAAATCTTTGAAGGTCCAGTGTGAAGGATTAAGTTGCATCTAGAGGTGAGGTTGCATACTGCAACCAAATGAAACTTTTTCCATCTGCCAAGCATGTTGGAGAACTAAGATGGTTAACATGAAAACACAAATGGCCCTATCAAGAGCCAGTGTATGTTTTGTCCATTCTGGGCTACTGTAGAAACAATATGGCGGCTCATTCTAAGGTAACAAAAAAAAGATTCATAGTTTCAGGTGATTATACACTAATTAAAACATAGTTATGAATTTTATATTCCATATCTGTCAGTATATTCCCCTAAATCCTACACACTGGACCTTTAACAGGCCGGCTGTGCCTTGTTAGGGTTTCTCAGCTGCAATTATACAATCACTGTTTGGGGGAGAGCTTTAGCAAGCGGCCAGTTGCTTGTTGCAGGGTTTTGTGTGGTGCTGTATCATACTGGGTATTGGGACTTCAAGTCAAATTTTGTACATAAATACACACTCAGAGGCAAAAACACACACTGAGGACAAAGTGGCTTCATAACTGTGTTCATTCCTAATTCAACAGTCAACTGTTGTGGGTGGACTGTTGTATGTCCAAACATTGACAAAAGGCTAGCAGAGGGCACAAGAGAGGCCATAAGGTGCTGTAGAGGGATATGTATGCAAACGTGCAAATGCATGGGCAAGAATCACAAACACACTCATCCCTCCTTTCTCTCTCAGAGTGAGTGCTGTATGTGTGGGCACTTTTAGGGTTATACTCAGGCATATTGCATCTATTTCATTAAAATGAAAGCTTGTAATGACTTTTGTTTTTCATTTATGTTCAGCAGATCGTGGTGATTGCACAATGCCACAAGGCTTTGTGCGACAATTTCAAGCAGTCATTCATTCGGTGCACTTTGAAATGTTGTTATGTTCCAGAAGTGTTCAGGAAATAGCCTCACCCAGAGAGAAAATAAGGCACGTTTTGACACAGGAGCTCACGCTTGTTGTGGCACCACTTTAGAGGTACCATCTGCCTCATTCAAAGCTCAACAGATTACAGGGCCTTCTGTATGAAAACATGAACTACTTTCAGCGTGTTTGTGTGTGCGCCCACGCGCATTCGTCCACGAGACAGCACTGTTTGTACAAATAAACTTTCATTATCATCAGCATGTCTTTGTTTCCACCCAGCCGAGTGTGAGCAGGCATGTCAGGGTTGCAGGGAGCAAACGCGATGAGCGGAAGAAAGATACACAGCCGGGCACAACCTTCCCTTTAGGTTAGTGAATGCTGCTCGTTTAGGCCCGCTGATTGGCAAAGGGTTGGGTTCCTGGGATAGGCTGGTTAATTAGTTAATTAGCTCTAGCAGCTTCCTAATGAGATGCCTACACTGCTTCAACCTTGATCAGAGGAGGAGAGCTGGAGCAGCACAGGTGGATAACACACACATACACACTACTCCCACCCCTCCATCTAAATACTAAATGCACTTTCACACACACATTAAGCACCTCAGAGAACCATGTAAGGTTTAAAATAATAGGCCAGGTGTTGTAACAGGTTGAAAGTGTGTGTAGGAGTTCAAGACAGTAGTTAACTAAAATTAACATGGAATTTTACAGTCCTAAATTCACAGCTTGGCTTGGAGTAAATTAACATTAACTTATTTGCATACACGCATAATTATGAGCATGTTAAGAGAGAAAGAAATGTAGGAACTGCAGCACTGCAGCAGACACTGTTTG
This sequence comes from Epinephelus fuscoguttatus, assembly GCF_011397635.1. NCBI lineage: Eukaryota > Metazoa > Chordata > Actinopteri > Perciformes > Serranidae > Epinephelus > Epinephelus fuscoguttatus. Next base: position 27,042,722 of record NC_064774.1, read on the forward strand.
ATGGTGTGTGAATCTGTGTGTGTTTGGGGCTAATAACAGTAGCTTGGTCTTAGCGTGGAGGAAACCAGGTGGACAAAAAGAAGGGGGGCATTGTTCGGAGAGTGGCCAAGCCGAGAGGTGTCCTGGCTGGGGAAGGGGAAAGGCAGGAACTGTGGCTCTCTGTGTATGGACGTGGGGCCGAGGACCAAAGAGGAGGTGGAGCAGCAGAGGAGAGCAGGTGTAGCCTGGCTCTCACACTGCTCACAGCATCTGTTACTGGGCCAGTGAGTTACTACGACCAGCCTGTGTTTGGCATGTGTGTGTTTGTGCATGTGTGTGTTTGTGCATGTGTATGTTTGTGCATGTGTGTTTGTGCGTGTGTGTGTGTGTGTGTGTGTGTGTGTGTGTGTGCGTGTGTGTGGAGAAGAGTGAACCGCACGGATGACTGGACTCTATTTCTCTCACTACCCTCCCTGCTCTTCCGTTGTCCAACTCCCTCTCCCTCGGCCCTCTGCTGTCTCATTTTATTATGCGTGTGTACATGCCACCGTGTGTGTGTGCTCATGTCAGGTGTCCTATCGCCTCTGACATCATCGTGCTTTTCCTCCTGTCAATCACAGGTGCCCTGGCCAACCATGTGGTCGACACCAGGCAGCCCTGCCCTTGACCTCACCCTCCCTCTAATGCAAATTACTTTTATTACCATTAGCATTGCCGGTGTGTGTTTCTATGTGTTTCTTAAAAGAGGTGAACATCTGACATGGGTAATGAAGGGCGCGCACACACACACACACACACACACACACACACTCTCTCTCTCTCTCTCTCTCTCTCTTTCCTGGCCCCAGGTGCTGTGTTAGCCAGGCTTGATGGGTTAATGCAGTGGTGGCAGCAGGGTGGAGATCCATGTGAATAGAGGGTAGATGGGTCATGCTGCCCTGCTGTGCCCCAGTCCAGTGCCTCCTCCAAGGGAGAGGGACCAAGGGTCCAACAGCTAGAGCTCCAGGATGATCCAGTGTTACAGAACCAAAGGGATGTGGCCACAGTGTAGCGTGGCATGGAGAGGCACAGGCTGGAGTAATGGACTGAGGAAGTAGCAGGCAGTGAGGGGAACAATGAGGAAATGATGCGGCTATAAGATGGGATGGTTTTCTTGGTTGTTGTTTTTTTTACATCATGGTGGAAGCACAGTGTAAAAAATGCCCATGCACAAAGCCATTAAATAATGGATAATGTCACCACTGCTATTTGGGGCTGCCCTGGGCATTCCCCAACATTTGCACCGGTGGGCAGAAATCCCACTGATTGCCAATAGATTGCTTTGACTGATTTGTGTAAATATCTGCCTTTACTGCTAAGCTCAATATCTATATATAAGCTCGCTATCTCAACTAGTTTGTTATGCCTTATCAATTATTCAGTTTTTGCCTTCCTAAAGGAGACGTATTATGCTTTTCCTTATTTTCTATCATGTATAAAATGTTACTATGATTGATGTTCACAATAAAAGATGGCCAAAGTTTCAAATAATGAGGTAAGAGTATGTAAGTATGCATGAGGAAAAACCTTAGGCTTTAGAGCATTCTGGATAGATTTCCAACTGTTTTTCCTACTTTATAGACAAGCTAACATCAGATCATGATGTATTTCTTTATATCGTCATCTGCTACATTACTCAGTCTACACTACTACATGTAGCTACATGCTAATGTCAGGGGAACCTGTGACCATGGTTCTCCCTAATTTTGCACACATTTTATGTCTGGTTGTGAAGATTTTTGTTTAGAAGCTTTAATTGGCAATTTTCAATGCCAGAAAGTGCTGCTACACTCTGTTAGTCATTTCCCAGTTGCCATTGCACTGCTACATGTAGCCAAATGCTAACATTGAGAAAAAACATGTAATCTTGGTTGCTGATGTTTTAAGTTTCTTCCTGATTTTGGATCATATTCCTGTTGCAACATGTCTGATTATGACGATTTGGTTTAGGTGATTTTATTGATTACTTTCTCCAGTATAAAATGCCGCTATACCCAATCAGAGTCATTTCCCATCTGTAAGTACAATGCTACATGTAGCAACATGCTAATGTCAGGGGAAACATGTAACCTTGATTTCCAATGTTGTAAATTTCTCCTTGATTTTGGATGCTGTTGCTGCTGGAACATGTCTGGTTGAAAAAAAAATGGTTTGGAAGCCGTTTTGGGGATTTTTAACACTAGAAATATACTCCGTTACAATCTCTCCTTGCCTACAATGACGTTGCACAGACTTTTTGATGTTGAAGACTCAAAATGCCGACCAATCAGAGCAGATTGGGCTTTGCCAGGAGGAGGGCTCAAAGAGACATGTGTTTAGCACAGAGCTAATCATACAGAGGGTGAATAATATGAGGACAGTATGAGGAAAATAAAGTGCTTTTAATACTTAAGCCTGTGAATATGTTCCAGTAGAAACCCAAAAATCAAGTATGACAAAGAGCATAATTGATCTCCTTTAACAGTTCCTTCACCTTCAGAGCTGCTTGCAGGACTAAAATATTTGATCGTCAGCTTTTACCTTTACTATAATTTAATCTCAAGAAGGAAATGTCATCACTGTTTGTATTTTCTTATAGTTTTACCACTCAGATCAGCTCTTGGACAGTCTAGTGAATATTTCCACAGGTTTTTGTGTTTGCCATACTTAGTTGATAATGTTATTCCACAACCACACAGGAGGAACTCCTCTGCAGCCGAAGCAAAGACACTGACAGCAGCCTCAGCAGACTACGATGTAATGATGCCAAACAATGAGGTCATTTTTTAGGGAGACACATGGAAAACCTCTCAATTTACTCAACTGGCAAACACCTTGCCTGTCGCTCCTTCCTCCCGAACGCATCACCAGCAGGTGACAGCATCAACTTCACACCTGCTCTCTCAGGTTTATTAAGAATCACTTGGGGAAATGCAGGAAATCACTCGAGAAACATGATGTTAAAAAGTAACCAGAAAGGTTGAGGAAAAGTGGGTACAGCAAAATTTCAAACTGAAATACTCTCCCATAAGAAAACTCCATATATAAATGACATCTAATTGTGTAAAAGTGTTCAGTGGTGGATTCATAAGCTGTGGGTGTTCGCATTATTGATACAAACAATGCACACACTTTCTGTCTGACTGAACATCCAGAGAAGCAAACACACTGGGAGAGCCTACAGTGCAGTGGAATATTAAACACGCAGCACTGTTGCATCCTGATGCCATATGTTGTTTATTATGCATGTGTGTTGGCTGCATGCAAAGAGAGCTCAAAGGCTGTGTTAGTTTTAGTCCACAGACAACAAACATCACCGTGTCACAGATGCTGACTGTTTTTCTTTGCAGAAAATTGTGTATACACTCACTAACAGCTCATTTTCACGAGCGTCAATCTGAATGTAAAGATGCATGGGATGCTATTTTGGCTCCCCAAACAACTCTGCCATCCCCCAAGGGAGAACTAAGTCTCCCATTTAGCCCCGTGGTGCTGCGCGATGATTCAAACGGCTGTCATCCCTCCGTAATGATGATCCATCCCTGGCTATTACCAGCCCATGGTTCCTCACTTACAAAGCTGATTGTTTGACATGTGAAACATACATCAGCATAATCTGCCCCATAACTCAGTTTTTAAAAAGTGCCCGCAGCAAATCATGGAGGAGGGTGAAGTGAAGATTAAATGAAAGAGAAGCAACAAACACAGGAGGGAAAGGAGATGAGGGAACAAAGAGAGAGGATGCGAGAGATTTTTGAGAAAGCGAAAGACAGATAGATAAACGTACAACCAAGAGAAAACAAGTGAGATCTTTTTGAATCTCCAATGAACCAAACTGACACACCTAGCCCTTCATCAATTCACCTGTCATTATGTTGGCCATGTTAACTTTAATATACTGGACATAACATTGCTATTCTATTACAAATACCACAAAAAGATGCTTTTCACTGTCTCATCAGGACATGACAAACTATTTGAAGATATATAAAGAGCACATTGTCAATCAAAATAGTTACTTTGCTCAACTTTGCCCAGACTGTCCAAAAAAAGTAGAAACACAAGGAAAAAAAGTAAAGATTTTTTTCTGTTGTCTGTTCCACCATATCCTGATGCATCACTTTGTGGCTTTTATAATACTTCAGTTGGATCACAGTCATGACCTAAAAATATTATTTTTTCCTCAACTGTTTAAGTAAAATTCTGGTATTTTTCAATCTGGGTCTCATTTTCATATTCGGGGCTATGCTTACTTTGCACTTACCACTTCTGCCATAGGACTTTGAGAAACTTAATTCAGGTAAAACAAGTATATTGAGGCAAAAAAGGTCAGTCCCTGACTAAAAATGAATATAGACTGTCTTGCCTTTCTCGACTGATAGTCGAATCATGTTGGGGGGGGTTTGCACACCAGACAAAAGAGGTGAAACACCAAATTAAACAATTTGTCTTTGACTTGGCAAAATAACTTATCATGTGCCTACCCCAATGATTTTGACAAAAAACCTCATAAGTTCAAAAACTAGTCTTCTGTGAATGCTCTAATTAAAAGGTTTATACCAAAGTAGGTTATACATTATGATTTATTGGGAAAACCAAGGAACTCTATGTAAAATTCAGACATTCTGCACCCCTGTATAGCCTGAACGGAATGATCCTTTGCTTCATAAACACATTTTCCTACCACTACAATTATTCAACAGAGAGACTGGCAGAGGAATCAGGCTGCTTAGATCGAATAGTCAAATAGACGACTACTGGGGGTCAGCCCTAAAGCAAACACTGTAGGGCTAGCCTCCTGCTACAAAAGCTAATTCAGCTGACTCAAAGACAAGCATCTGAAATGATTTAAACAACACTAAATTGTCTTTGAAAAGCGGGAAGCTGGCATGGCTTGTGCAACACACTTGTTACCATTTCCTAAGTCCTCATTCTAGGTTGAAAAATACCAGCATTTTACTTTCATATTGAATTGCTAAAGAGCTGGGGTGAAAACTAACCAATCCAATACATGTGTTAAACTACTAGTAAAATAACTATTTGATGGTTACACCCTGGACATAAAATTTCAGAAGATTTATTACATTACTGCCAGACTGCTTTGAAAGAAATGCCATATTTTTGATTAATATACTCTTTTGCACACTATGTGATGGGAGTCTCATCTATCAGTACATATATGACATGTCTCTATTCATCCGTAACTAGAAGGAATCATTTCCTAGTAGGAATGAGGCCAATACTGACAGACAGATCGCAGTGTTGCAGTGTACATAACTGTTATTCCACAAGGTCCCGAAGGTGTAAATCTATAAGAGGAGAGAGGAGACGAGAGGGTGGGAAAATAGATGAGGAAATAATAGAGGGAGGCAAGAAAGTAGTAGGCATGTCAGGTGAGAGTATCAAGGCCACGGACAAACAGAGGAGAAACAACGTCTGGGGAGTGATGACAGAGAAGCTGCGAGAGCTGTCTGAATACATGTCTGTGACTGCGTTAATGTGAGTGTCGGTGCAGGAGGGCGTCTGTGTGCATCACACCTGCCCATGGGAATGTGTGTCATACTGTGAGTGTGTGTGTGAGATGCAGGCCAGCTGAGGTGCTAATCCCCTCTCAGAATACAGTAGACCAGCCTGTCCTCTTTCTCAAAGTCACAATCTATACCTCCCAACACACACACACGCACACACTTAAGACACCGCGGTCCCCCTTTCTCTCCCCTCACGTAGAGTCAAGAGGACTTTGCTCATCAATTCTGCCGGAGGTTGCTATGGAGACTGAGAATAGTGTGTGTGCAAGTGTTAGGGAGAGGTGTTCACCCCGTGTGTGTCTTAATATCTTCTCTGGTCCTGTCAGGTCACGTTTCACACCACTGTCTGGCCGTGGGACCGCACACACCCACAAGAAACACAACACACACACACACGACCCCCTGCTGAAGCATTGAGCAGGCATTTTTCACTCCACACTTCCTGAATACCAAATCACAAGTTTGACAGAGCGTGTGTGTGTGTGAGGCAGAACCATTTTACGGAGGATTCATCCTGAGTGCAAAACATTCCAGCCTATGTGTGTGTGTATGCACTGATAATGCAGAAGATGCCATATCTGCTGCGTGCATGTGCGCAGACAGCAGGACAGAGCGTATATAATTGTGCTCTAAATGAATGTCTGCTCTATTGCACATTCAAAAGCGGCTCTGCAGGTTTTATTTTTAGCATCACAGGCAAATGCAGCCCCTCTTCCCCCTCCCTCTCTTTCCTCCTCCTCCTCCTGCTCTCTGCCCTCTCTCTCATCTCTCTCCCACTGTCACTTCTCTCATCTCTCAAAATCTCTCACCCTACTCTGTGTCGGTGTATCTTGGCCACAGCATGCGCGCACAAAGCCGCATACAGTATGTCAACATAAGTGTTGCAGCTCCGAAAAATGCTTTAAGCTTTGTACCGCGCTGTTCCACCTCTCTGCTCTCATCATCATTGTTAATGTCTGAATGAATGCATAGTCTCACTTTCACCTCCCTCGTTCCTGCTCTGGCTCTCCCTCCCCGACTCATGCATTGGCGGCGGGGGGATATAAAAAGCTCATTGGGGTGGAGGTGACGTATGTACTGTAAGCATGTCTGTCGCTAAGGCAGCTAAGGCAAGGTCAAGTGCTCAGTGGCCCGGCGAAGCTTTTCATTACATATTGAACTCCCTGCAGAGAAGCTGCTGGAGACTGCCTGCTGCTTTTCTTCCTCCCTCCCGCACTGCCACTTGAGCCGTGTCTGCTGCTGGAGAAGCTCGTCTGCCTGGGTGCCAGACAGGTAAATTTCCATATTAGCATACGGATGGAGTCAGGCGTGTTCCGCTGTGTGAAGGATTCCACGGTGGTTAGCATTTGCGTAGCGCTGGCAGGCCCGGAGAGGCGGCTGTTAAATAAGGGTGTCAGTGGAGACGGGGAGAGAGAAAAGATCACGTCTCTCAATCAGCCAGATGGGGGGGGGGGGGGGGGAGAGATTGGGAAGGTTGATTGCTCTTCTACGACCTCTATTACTAGCATTCCTGTCTTTCTGGGCATCATTTCTTTTTGTTTCTTAAAAGCTGTCATATAAGGACAATGTATGGATGTATATACAAATATACAGATACAGTCTAGAGGAGCAGGACGTTAAAAAAGACTGCAGAATATAACCCCAAACAAAAACCCCAACAAAATGTATTCAAGCCACCTCAAAAAAAAAAAAAAAAATCAATCTCAGTTTAAATGCACGCTATATTTAGAGTATTTTCACTGCTTCACCTTGCTGACAGACAGCCCTGAACTGAAATGAATCTGTAGTCTCTTCAAAGCCACCAAACTCCACTGACAAAAACAGTAATTTTACTTTGCAGAACATGAGAGCTGCTTGGTCTTCTGCTGGCTTGATCCGTTTGTTTGTGTTAATGTGTGACTTTGGTGAATTTGAACGAAATCTTTAAACACCAAAGTCACACAATAACACAAACAAGCTAACCAATCGAGGCAGCTGTAGACCTGCAACTCATTCTACACTAGCCCTTTTTAAATGAGAGATCCTCCCTTCTTTATGCCACCTTTGCATTTTTACACAAAACCAAACAATGGCGGCATCATGCTACTCATCAGTGTGATTGTAGACACCATGCCAGTATTGCAGAATGACAAAAGGCATGAAAAGTGTGACATATAACACAACAGCGTCACAATAGCGTTGCACCTTTGGTGCAACATATAACATAGATGTTGGCAGCACTTTATAAACAAGGACAATGGCATAACATGGCAATAACAATCATTTACTGTCTCTGCTATTTGACGGCTGATCTCCGATGGTGGGTCGCACGCATAACATGTTGAGAAACGTCAAACCTGTGCCAGCTGTCCCATTCATACAAACATCGTTTTCGGCACTGTGACTACCTTCATTTCCGACTTAGCTATTCCACGATCACAGCTTTTACACAGAACGGCAAGGTGTAATCACGACACGTCATTCCTGCCTTGAACAGGCAGTGTAAAAGGGGCTACCCTGGACATGTACCTCAAACAACCCCACATCAAAATATCCAAACTACCCCTTTAAAGCATGAAGAAACCAAGCAAAGACAGGATTTCTGGAGGTATTTTCACCATAGGATACAAAATACCTCTGCTGTTTGCTAAGCTTCAGGCCCTTTACCCATCACATTCATTTTCATTTTGCCACCTCAATTATCAAAGTGAGGAGCTGCTCCAACTGGAATTCCAACACCACTCACCCAGTCCTCGAGTGGTGGTCTTAACCCCAACTCAATCAAACTGCTGTGCAAGGCAATTTCCCTGTGATTCACTGGTTAGACCAACTTTGCCTGAAGCAAAAGGTCCGGGGTTCAAACCCCACTTCAACCAACATGCTTCACAATGATACTCCAACAACTGCCCTTCATAAATACACCGGTCTTGCATTTCAAGCTGGCTAATTTGAGACTCAAACTCAAAATTTTTCCCCAATATTGGTTCCCTCTCTAGTTTAACTAGTATTTCTGTACATATATATTCTCCCTTCTTAAAGTATGTGATTAAAGTTAGTGGTTACAACAACCAGATTTCAAGTTCAGCAGCAGATAACTTCAATGTTATTTTGTAATCTGTTGTTTTCCAGATACAGAATAAGCAAGAAATGTTTTAAAAGACCAGCTTAAGTTTTAATTAGCAGCAGTGCATTCAAATTAACTCCAGCTTTAATCATTTATAAGATCAGGGTTATTAAATACCCTCCTAAATTAAAAAAATACGGCTGTGCAAAACCTTCACAGTAACTTGTGGTAGGCTTTGAAAACCTTGTGCTTTTAAAGACCATAACAATAACTTACCAAACAGCTCGAACATCCGATACGTGCAGGAGGGTCCTGACCCTCGAGAGACTGAAGATAATCTCATGCAAAGATAACCGTTTCTGTCTGGCAGACACGCAGTATTGAGCCTGCATTCACATGATCACATCTCGCTCCTGTATCAATAATTCCTGCGCTGCCCTTCCAAATCAGCATGTCAGATTGCTGAAGCAAGAACACAAACAGTAGGAACCCCTTGCAGTGTATCCACAGAGCAGACATTGGTATGCATGGATGCACGCAGCCACACGTGCCTGACTCACACCACCTCTAAACACACAAAATGTCCATTTCTAAACCCGGCGCTGGCTTCTCTGTCTGTCTCTCTCTGTCAAAGTAAAATGCCATCCATCATATAGGATGCATGGTGCAAAAGTACTCACATTTCTCCACAATCACGGCCAAATTGCACTGGATGGCTCTCATATTTGGGAGATAGCTGCGGCGTTCTCTTTGCATGCAAATGACAAAGTCTTCCTCTCAATTTGCTTTCTCCTTGACTCAAAGAATGTGATGAGAGAGTCACAGATAGGGCGCTGAAGGAAGATAATGCAAAAGATGCCACCAGACTGGCAAAGAGACATGTAGAGATACTGGGGAGAAATTTATAGATTCACAGGAGGGGATAAATAAGATCCAGCCCTACTTAATGCACATCCAGAGACACAGTAATAATCTGAGAGATTTTAATACTTCACCATTATCTCTTTTCTCAGCTGAATCAAATTCAGTAAAAAACTTGGAGTAGCTGCTGAGACTTCTGACTCATTTTATCATCTCTGAAAACTAAACTTCTGTCGGTAATCACTCACTTGGAGTCCCTCTGATCTGGGATATTTTCGTCCATCTAGGCTCAAGCAGGGATTAAATGACTCCCCTAAAAAGGTAAACAATATGACTGTACGTACCGACTGTCAAACATGGCCGGATTATGAGACAATGGGCCTCTGGACACAGACATGCAGAAGGTCCCATCACCTTTTCTTCAAAGAAGCCACACTTACAGACTTTACAGTTGATAAGTCTCTTTTTGTTGTCGTTTTGTATGTCTTTAAAGCCATGACACATCTCTCTATGGGTTTGTGTCCCTTTGTGGTAATTTTGTGTCTCTTTGTAGTTGTTAAGTGTCTCTTTGTGGTCATTGTGATTCTCTTTACAGTTGTCTGGTGTCTCTTGTTAGTCATTTTAAGTCTTATGGTCATTTTAAGTCTCTTTGTGGCTGTCTGCCCCTTTCATAGTCCTTGTGGGTCCCTTTGCAGTTGCTTTGCATGTCTCTGAAGTCCTTTTGGGTCTCTTTTTTGTCTTATTTCATGTCTTTGTATTTCCTTTATATTTCTCTATGGTTATTTTCCGTCTCTTTGTGGTCATTTTATGTCTCTGTGGTTATTTTCTGTCTCTTTGTAGTTGTTTTATGTCTCTTTTTTGTCCTTTTGCAGTCTCTTAGTGGTTGTTTTGTCCTTTTTTGGTAGGCCTTGTGAGCCTGTGGCTATTTTGCATCTCTGTGGTTGTTTTGTGTCTCCTTGCAGTCTTTCTTAGCCAGTCTTTGTTACTTTGTGGTTATTTTGAGTGTCTTTGTAGTGATTTTGTCTCTCTTTTTGGTCTTTTTTGTCTCTTTGTACTCATTTTACATTTCTCTGAGGCCATTTTTAAACTCCTCTTGGTTGGCACACGTTTATTAATTGTTGATTAACATTTTGCAGATGAAGGCCAGAGGGGGCCCCTGACACTTTGGGTCCCTGGGCCTGTGCCCAGTAGGCCCATTCATTAATCAATCCATGGACGCAAATGGATTTGATTAACAGATCAGCCAGTTTGACTGCACTGAAGGAAATTTCCAGTTTATTGCAACTTCTGTCTTATTTTTCTTATGGAGACACTCCACTCAGTAATTTCTTCATATGGGAGCTCAGAATCATTGCTACAGGCAAGAAACACAGGCGGTCTGACAGGTTGTAAACAAGCCAACAGTTTATCCAGAACATCACAACCACTTCATTTGAGGGCAGAAAAACAGAGATAGTAATTTCATCATTTTACAAGAAATCTGTGTGCATCTTTTCTATTCCAAATAAGTCTAACTTGGGACTTTTGTTTAGCACGGTTTTCTTTTCAGAGTTGTCCCTGTGTGCCCAGATCTTTGCAATTAACATGGTGAGAACAATGTTATTTTTACAGACAGGAACCATTATCCTTTAACTCCTTACCACTGCTCAGTGAGGAAACCGCCTGGAAATTAAAACACTGGAAAATTAAAGCAAAGGAACACACTCCTGTCACACACTGGCTTCCTGGCAGCTTCATGGATCCCTGATAATAGTCACATTTTAGATTGCCTTTCTGAAATGAAACACTTCAGGTAATTGCAGGCAAATGAAAATCTGTCAACGCTGTAAAGGCTGTGTAAGTGCTCCGAAAAACACCACAGAAACCTCCTTTAAAAAAAAAAAGAGAAACAAAACAAATCAAACGCGAGGCAGCCGATTTTGAAACAGCTTCCAGCAGCCCACTCTCTCTGCGGCTAATGAAATATCTAATGCACTTAGTTTCCTTTAGTTAGCACCTGCCTCCTTAGAGGCATGTTCCTCCTCTCCGAGTTAAATTACTTGGTCTCAATGGAGCGAGACAGAGCGCAGTGAGTAACAAAGAGAAGAAGTCAAGTGTATTTTCAGGAAAAGGATGACGAGCTCATGCTGGAGAGCCGAGGTGACGGATGATACTCTTTTTTTCCCCTCAAACTTGGCTATGGCTGTATCTCACAGCAACCTGAGCAGACAGTAACAGTATACTTACAGCACTCGGCCTGTAAAGCCACCGTAACTACTTTCCAAATCCCTCACTTTCACTGTGCTGTGTCTGGTAGCAACAGCTCAAAAGTGCATCACAGCCATGCCTTCTACCAAAACACTCTGTGGAGGCATTTTCCTTTTTACAATCCTCGCTCTTTGTGGAGTGAATTATACAGCTGCGAAATAGACGTCTAGAGGTTGGAGGCGCCGGGCGAGGGCGTGCAGTTAAAATGAGGAATTGTGAGGTGCATTTCTGTGTCGGTAAAAATGCCAGATCTGTATCTGATTTGCATGCTTGTTCCCGTCTCTGGATTCTCTCTCATAAAGACCTTTCTATGAGTTACTGGAAAAGTATACGGTAACTTGAGACTGTGGAGCCAAATAAATAATCGAGAGAGTGGTCACATGGTGAGAGTCAAAGGTGGTGCAAGATCATAAATCTATTCCGAGTAAAAAGTTGGGAATAATTGCCTTGTTGACCTGACGGCTAAAACAGGGAGAAATACAGAACTCTCACTGCTTGTAATAAATCAACTCTGTTTTCATTTTCTTAACACTGCAAACTTGTACAACTAATAACTAGAACAGTGAAAAAAAATCATTTTTTGTTTTTATTCATACTAATGTGTCTGGAATTTATCCTCCTATCTGAGAGCATTTCGGACCAAATTTTAATTATAATCCGGATGAAAAGACGACAGGAGTTTATCCACAAACACAAAAAACCTAATCAGATCCTCTAAAAATGCAGTGACAATACATGCCATACAATGCAAATGCTTCTTTTAAATGAAATTGTTTTGGGGTTTTTTTTTGGTGTAAAGATATTTATGACACCAAGGGAGTTTTGAAATGGTTCGCAATCCTTTCATGAAACCTTGTCGTTCGAAGAAAGCAAAACAATTACATAATCAAAGAGTTAGACTGGAATAATCAAAGGAAATCCATAAGAGAGTGAGCGCTTATGATCGACGCCTGCTGTCATTAGATTGATGAATTCTATTGATGTCATCCATCCACGACTTAATCAAGAAGAGTCTGCTGGGAGGAATCGATCTGCGCATGTGTGCAGATGACTGTTTCGTGTTTGGTAGGATGGCAGAAAGCAGAGAGGAAAATGAGTAGACAGAAATATCATAACGCCTCATGTCTTCAGATTAACCCTTCAACACTTGGATCGGCATCGGTTTTCTTGTGCTGTGTTCAGGCGCCTTTCATGTGCATTTAAACCTCTGAAACCTGAGAAAATTGTTTTGGATTTCTAATGGGAAGATGGAAAAAAAGGCAACTTGGTAAGAAACTTCGAGCAAATTACAAAAAAATTAGTAAAAGGTCACAAGAAAAAGACCTGGAAATTAGCGGTGTATGTGTGTATATATTTTTTTAAAGTTATTTTCTTCTTTGCCTTTGTTTTTTACTTCTTTTCATTTTATTTTCAGACCATTTTCAAGTACCATCTTACTCTTTTCTTGCTAATTTTTGGGACATTTGTGAAGTTGCTTATTGCCTTCTTCCCAAGTTTAAAAAAAAGAAAAATCAAGCCAGTTTGCTCAGGTTTTAGAGGGTCAGCATGGAATTCTCACTGCTGTGGCAGCATGTGCAAACTATGTGTCTGAGCGGTTTTGTTAACAAAGTAAAGATACCCAAGTCACTTACCGAGTACACCAAGCCGGTAGTTCATGGTCACCACAATCACGTTGCCATAGGCGGCCAGGACGCTAGCGTCAAACATGTTTCCAGTGCCTTCCATGTAGGAGCCTCCATGGATAAACAGCATCACAGGCTTCTTCCTGCGGTCACGAATATCTACGCACACAAAGGGAAGAAAGCAGCAAAAAAGAAGAAAGTCAATAACTGTATTTATGCCTCTCATATTCTCTTTGATCACATATTGTGTTAGACGATAATATACTGAGCAAACAGCAAATTGCTCGGCTGGATGAAAACACAGTCCTATATCAGAGCCTAAGAAGTGCACTGTTGCCTGCAGCTGGATGCCAGCTCTTAAAAAATGAGCTTGAGGTAATTTAGATTGCAGGCAGTGATTTTAGCAACGGGCAATAACAAGAGACGCCACTACAGGAATCTAATCGTATGTTTCCCGGTGATTAAAGCAATAATGCTCGGAGAAAATCACTGGGTAGTGTGGCATATTAGAGCTAACCTGTATATTGCTGCCTCTGACAGTCTTTATTTCTCACTGAGGCCCAAAGTGACCAACACTGATGCAATCCCAAGCACAGCGCACGAGGAACTGCATGTGAAATTGATTCCACCCGTGTGAGGTTATTTACTAAATTGAAGCACAAAAACCAGGGCAGACATGGGTAATTAGTTAAAACTGAGAATGTACAAGGACAAAACACAAACAGCTCTTTTGCTGTGGGAGCCCAAAGTGTTGGTGTCAAAGCTCACCCCAAAGAGCTCTCCGCCGCAAAGAAAAGATGTTTCAACACTGTGTAAAAAGGCACTCTGGGACGACAGAGCAAACACACTGAAAGCAACTCTGCACCACAAGTGCAATTTACAGGTAAAAGTATGACAGGGGGAGCTGTATTAAAGCCAAGGCTACAAGGGAAAAAGCCAATGTCTGAAGAACATTCTGTGTGCAACCAACAGATAATAAAAGGCCACTGGCTCTTAATATATCATGTCTGCTATGAATTTCCATAATTTTCTCATTTTATTTTGCACATTGGAACTTGGAACTCCCATAAATGCAAATCGCAACTCGCCCTGAGCTGCGGGGACAGCTATATCAACCTATTTCTAGGTCAATTACCCTGTGGGGAATCTCTAGAAAAACACAGTTTTCTTGGATGCTATCATTTTTGCACTGGCACAAATTGTTAGTGGATCCTGCCTTCAGGTCAAAATGAAAAGATAAGTGAAAAGTTCCATGTGAAAATGTTATTTCTACTACTGGAAATATGACAAAGTTTAGGTTATGGGTCGGTTCTTACAAAATATAAAGTCTCTCTGGTAAGCACTTTAATCCAAAGAGTAAGTCTTAGATTGTTAGCTGTCTTCAAATAAGCACAAGTGATTTCACTTAAAAGGACAGTTCATCTCATAATCAGAAATTCATACATTTCCTCTCTTACCTTCATCATCAATCTAGATAGCTTTGGTGTGAGTTGCAAAGTGTTGGAGATATCAGCCATAGAAATGTCTGCCTCCTCTCCAATATAATAAAGCTAGATCGGAAAGCTAGATCAGCTTTTGGTGCTCAATGAGTCACGAAATAAGTTTGAAAAAATCAACAGTAATGTCTCTCTTCAGAAATCATGACCTGGGGTCTCATTTATAAAACAGTGTGTAGGATACATACTAAAATGTACGTACAGACAAAAGCCAAAAACGGTGGCGTCAACAAATACTTGACAATTTCTACAATCAGGCTTCCACCCCAACTGCGTCGCCAATTTCCCATTTCCAAAATGTTGGTAAGCATAGGTCAAAGTTTCTTCCATCAAGTCTGTTTTTACAGATCACAACTTTTGCGTGGAGAGTGGCATACGCCTCTTTCAGCATTTATAAATGAGACTCCTGGTCACTCAAGACAATCCACAGATGGGATGTGGGAACTATTTTCTTTCCACTAAACTACACCTGCCAACTGTGTCACCACGCAGAAGGAAGCGTGCATCTACAGCTAGCTCACCTAGCACCACTGAGCTAGTAAATGTTACAGCTCAGCCAAGGAGGACGCCATTAATGTTTACATCACTAGCATGAGCCTCTCGTCCATGAGTAGATGCACTCTTCCATTTGCGCTGTGATTCAATTGGCCCTTGTAGTTAGGTAGAAAGAAAGTACTTCTTAAGTGTAACTGCTCACAACAAGGTCTATGGATTATTTTGGGTAAAAAGGTCTTGATTTCTGGAAAGAGACATTGCTGCTGAGTTTTTCAAATGTTTTTTTTTTGGCGCTTTGAGCACCACAAGCCGAGTGCCATCTAGTTCCATTATATTGGAGAGATGACAAACGTCTCTACAGCCGATATCTCTAACACTTATCAACTCACCCTAAAACAATCTAGACTGATAAATAGCACTACAGGCAAGAAGAAAAATATGGATTTTTGATTTTGGGCTGAACTGTCCCTTTAAACTTAATCTGAGACTTGTCTGTTATCACTTATTTTCTTTGTATAATGGAGTTAAATCTATTTTTAATGCTTTTTTCTTGAACATCATTAAAAAGAGTCAAATCACTGTGGGATCATGTTTCTGCTTCATCAAGTGTTTACTTAAAAAAAAGAATATCCTCTAAAATATTCCGTACATATGAATATTTTGGGGGAAGCTGAAGGCAGTTAGTTAAACTGAATCATGACAACAAATTCTAGCTTCACTCTTTCAAAATTCATGGGAGACATTTCAGAGTCAATGTCAGATGCTTCAATATACGCCTGCTACTACAGTGCAGTGTGCATGCAGCCTGGTCCCTGGCGGGCCCTCGTTGGCCTTTGAACCAGTCTCCCAGCTGACTGAGAGCAGCGATACTCCTGCCTGCCAGGAGCCTACGGTAGCATATGGCACACAAGACTTAGAACTGTGGCACAGTGACAGCCCCTGTTGGCTTCTGTGTGTTTGTGTGTTTATGTGTGTGTGTGTGTGTGTGTGTGTGTGTGTGTGTGTGTGTGTGTGTGTGTGTGTGTAGGCCTGGGGATATGAAAGAGCAGTAGTGCAGAACAACCACATAAATAACCACTACAGCATCTGTTGGAAGGGAAGGGAAGAGAGATGGAGGGTGTTTGGCTCCCTGTGAAACCTGCTTACACACACACACACACACACACACACACACATATATATATATATATATATATATATATATATATATATATATATAGACATAAATAAATATGTGAGGTATGTGAAATACCTGCTGAAACATGCATCAGATGTTTCATGGAACACACACCCTAAAACACCAGCGATACACTGGGGTATCACACATACACAGTCATACTTAATACAGAGCCAAAGCTAAACCCGGTGCATCATTCAGGCAGACACACTCACACTGGGGAGAGAGAAATTTACAGGCAGCTGCAATGGAGAGTCGCTATGGCAACTGCTTCACTTCCACTTGTTTCCGCCCCTCTCTCTCTCTCTCTCTCTCTGAATCTCTCACTCTCCCTACATGAGCCACTCTCACGTGGACAAAGTCTCATTGACTGTTGCCGTGGCAACATATTGCTCTCATGCATCTCTAACCCCGTGACGCCCTTCGCCACGTCTCTACCTGCATCTCATTTCATTAGTGACCACATACACACTTCCTACACACACACATAAACACACACACTTTTGTATTCTGCATCAGGAGATGAAGACTGACAGCCACTGGCATCATGGGAGACAGAATGCAGATGCACTGATGTACCCGCCCGCACCTACATAAGACACAAACACACACACACACCAAGCAGGCTGTCACAGTTGACCTGTAGACTTGGTGTCCATGGATCAGTAACAGGGCGAATCGTTCTGGCACAGTGACAGATAGGACTGAGGCCCTCAGGGGCTACAAGCTCTCTCTCTCTCTCTCTCTCTCTCTCTCTCTCTCTCTCTCTCTCTCTCTTCTCTCTCTCTCTTCCTGTCTCAGGCGCTCTCCGTCTCTCCCTCTCTGCCTCTGGCTTTGGTGTGTTTCTACCACAACAAAAGTTTAACATGCGATGCCCACAGATGGGCGGGTGGTTAGGTTCCCAGCCCCGGGCGTCACATATGATCCCCATGTGGGATGAAGTCCCACAAAGCTTACAAAAAATTAAAAAAAAAGAAGGAAGCCACCTTCATCATTTATTGTTTTAAATATATGCAAATGTTATGCAGCAAGGTGCTTCAAAAACTAATCACATCATCAGCTCCTCTGGGAAAACCTTTAGCACATGTACAATGTTTCTATCATCTGCTTTTCATGAGGTACAACATGTCTACAGACAAACACAACAGGCTCTAAATGACAACATACTGGCTTGTATACCCTGTACTGTACCATGGAGGCAGTTTGGGACAGTGTCCAGAATATACATGCAAAGCCTCGACAAATCCTTGACATCCTATGCTAGATTATCGGCAGATGGTAAATACTTCCACGCAGACACAAGCTGACGCTGCAAAGGGGGAGGCTTACTCATAGTGACATGGCGGGGCAAGCGCTGATTTGTGTTGTACCACTGTTTACATGTAGAACTAAAGGAGCAGCAGAAGCGCAGCAACAGGCCAACATCACCGAGAGACTGACTCAGAGGAATACTCTCACTTTACTCAACACAGTGAACGGCTGCCTTCGGGGAATATTGTATATCAAAACCTATCTTTAAATTTCTGATCTCTAAAGGGACAGTTCACCTCAAATACAAAAATACATATTGTTCCCCTTACCTGCAGGGCTATTTATCAATAGAGACATTTTTGGTATGAGCTGCAGAGTGTTGGAGATATCAGCCATAGAGATGTCTGCCATCACTCCAATACAATGGAACTAGATGACACTCGGCTTGTAGTGCTCAAAATGGCAATTGTTTTTGTTTGTTTGTTTGTTTTGGGTTTTTTTAATTTTAACTCAACAATGTCTCTTTCCGGAAATCATGACCCGCTAACTCAAGATAACCCACAGACCTTGTTGTGAGCAGTTTCATGTAGGAACTATTTTCTTTCTATGCTGCCCTCTTGGCCAGGTCACTCTTGAAAAAGAGATTTCTAATCTCAATGAGCCTTTTACCTGGTTAAATAAAAGATATTCCATCAAATTACACCCGCCAACCATATCACCATGCAGAAGGAAATGTGCATCTACTCATGGACAACATGCCCATGCTTATGACAGCACAAGATGTAAACATTAATGGCGTCCTCCTCAGCTGAGCTGTAACATTAGCTAGCTCAGTGGTGCTGGGTGAGCTAGGTGTAGATGCATGCTTCCTTCTGTGTGGTGATACAGTTTGCAGGTGTAGTTCAGTGGAAAGAAAATAGTTCCCACATTAAAATGCTCACAACAAGGTCTGCGGATCGTCTTGAGCGACCACGGGTCTCATTTATAAGCATTGCGTATGCACAAAACAAGGCCCGGAAGAGGCGTACGCCACTTCCCATGCAAAAGTTGTGATGTGTTGGAGATATCAGCCGTACAGATGTCAACCTTCTCTCCAGTATAATGGAAATAGATGTCACTCAGCTTGGGGTGCTCAAAGCACCAATAAATACATTTGAAAAACTCAACAGCAATGTCTCTTTCCAGAAATTAATCAACTCAAGATAATCCACAGACCTTGTTGTGAGCATCATCTTTCTACTAAACTACTTCGGCCAACTGTATCACCACTCAGAAGGAAGTGTCCATCTACTCATGGGCGAGAGGATCATGGTGGTAACAGCACAAGATATAACCATCAATGGCCCTTCTCCTCTGCTGAGCTGTAACGTTAGCTAGCTCGCTGGTGCTAGGTGAGCTCGCAGTAGATGCACACTTTCTTCTAGAGTGGTAATACAGTTGGTGGGCTTACTTTGGTAGACAGAAAATAGTTCCTACATGAAACTGCTCACAGCAATGTCTGTGAACTATCTTGAGTAGCTGGGTCATGATTTCTGGAAAGAGACATTGCTGTTGAGTTTTCCAAATGTATTTTTTTGGCACTTTGAGCACCACAAATTGAGTGCCATCTAGTTCCATTATATTGGAGAGAAGGCAGACATCTCTATGGCTGATATCTCCAACACTCAGCAACTCAAATCAAAACAGTCTAGACTGATAAATAGCACTACAGGTAAGAGGAAAAATATGTTTCTTTGATTTGGGGGTTAACTGTCCCTTTAATTTTTCTGTTGGATCAAAATTGTTTTCCTGGTCTTAACTACATTTAAATCACTGCCACTGGACACTACTGCTGCTCCTTCACATTAATAGTCTTTTGCATGTATCAGAGTATTTTTCCATTGCAAACTTACGCTTAGGGATCAAAATACTTCTCCCACCTTTGCTTTAATGAACTCTGCACAAATAAAGATGTAAATTAGTACTGACAAGACATCCTGACAGGCTGGCAGTCAAGCTGTGCTCCTTTCTCTATCACAGCACCTCAACAACAACAGAAAACACTTTAGACAAAAAAGAGAAAATGATTAACTCGAAACAAAATTGAAAAGGTGAACAAAATAAAACAACCGAACAATGCCACTGAAAAACTTGGCTGTGCTCAGCAACCACAAACAAACAACAACAACAAAGACAAAGCAAGATGGCAGAGAGCAGCTGAGGGCTGGTACCCCAAGGAGCTTAGCATGGCTGCTGATCCTTTCAAGCAGAACGGAGACAATGAGACGATTAGGCCTAAACTTGTGTTGAGTGTTCCAGTTTATCACACCGCCCACCGTCGCCCCTCAGAGACGCCACCCTCTGGTCTCCTGATGAGTCGCGCATCCACTGCATTATCAACTGACTGATTAGTCACGGGGATGGAGCGTGGTCTGCTGCGCCGCGTGCGTCACTGTCTGCTGTTGATTTATGGGAAATGATGTATGCTGTCAGTAAACACTGACAGAGCCAGCAGCAGAGAGGGAAAGATTGATATGCACTTAAGTGAACTTCAGGGTCTAACAGGAAGGATAACAGATAAAAAGCCTTAGATTGCAAAGTCTACATTTATATTTTCCTTGTTGATTTTTTTGTACAGCTAAGGGTAAACCAAGATTAACCTCGACCACATCCTGTCTAATGTGGCTTTCCTGGGAGCTGCAGAAGCAGAGAGAAAGCTGGCTGTAGAGGACAAGTAGTTTAAAAAGCATATATTACTTCTTAACAGCACCGTGAGTGCAGGAGCCTGCTGAGATATCATCTTCCCATACGTTAAACTGAGCATGGAGCGATGGAAGCGGAGGGCCCTCTCCATAATTAAAAAGATATTGAATCACGTTGGGGTGAAACAACAACTCAAGGAGGAATAACGCAGCATGCAGAATTTTATACCTTCTCCAAATTAGCATTTCCATTTCTCACCTATAGGCTTCCACTTTGTGTGTTTTTCTGCCGTTTCTATTTTCACTTTCATTAGTATGGATAGGCCGGGGAAGTGTGTGTGCACAGGCACGTGTGGGTGTGAGGTGCAGATAAATATTGACCTTTTACGCTGAGGTTCCAAGCTGTAATAATAGGGAAATTGCTCACAGCAAATGATGAACTGTCATCTGTGTGCAAACACACAGGAGCTCTTTGTACTAGTGGTCCAATTAACAGAAAGGTTACAGAGTGGTGAAACTATTGTAACAGTGTAATGGGAGAAATGTATTTCTGCATATTTTTGTATTTCTTAGACCTGTAAGAAATAGTCATGATGGATTGGAATTATTACAAACAACTAATCTTCTGCGAGCAAGTCAAGCTGTTTAAGAAAAACATGGATATGTATCCCCAATTTATATGGCAAAATGTACTCTGGAATGAGGCTTTACTCTAATATACAGCACATTTATTGAATAACTGATGAGAACTGAAATATCTCTCTTGCTTGAGACCCAAACCACGCCACAACCATCCATGTGAATCTTATCAGCTGCATATTCAGAGGAAAAGTCTCAAAGAGTTTCATTTGAGCAAAGAAAACAAGATTTCTTTCTTACATTTTTGATGCACCAGAACCACAGATCTTGTTTGTGTTTAAGTTTGCAAAAACATAAAACACACAACTGCATTTCTTCACATTTAGATTCTCTATCAAATGTTACTGATGGATCTGTAGGAGTGCCAGTTTGAATAGACTGTGGTTTTAATCATGAGAAAAGCCTGAGGTAAGTCCCGACCAACATGAACCGCATTCAGGGAAAATAAAACGCAAACTGGGTGTCTGTCTGTCTCAAACGAGTGTGTCATTGTGTGTGTATGTGGGTCAATAGTAGGTCAATGGCAGGCTGATGTGATAGAGGGCTGGAGGTGGAGACAGACACAGGGTGATGAATGGGATGTGATGAGATGCACAGCAGCAGAGCTGGCCTATAGGCCACCGAGCAGGGCTAAGGCTTAATCGTTAAAGCACAATGGATCAAGGCAAAGGCCACACTGATTGCATCTGGGACATGTGTGTGTGTACATGCACTGGTATTATAATACTTGTGGGAATCAGCTGGACTGCTGGAGACGGAGACTGAGCTTTTCCAAAGAAAGTAGAGAAAGAAAAGGAACATATCACTATTTTATTTCGCTTTCTGTTTCCTTACAATCCTTTAACATACCTGGGAAGACTTTAAGGGACACTTAGCTGATTTTCAACCAGCTTTGTATCATAACAGTGTGGGTGGTAAGTGTAAATGAACTTCTCTCCATCTCACCGGTGCCAAGATCTCCCTTCTTTTCGCTCACTCTTGAGCTGTTGCTCAAACTGCAGATTGTACTTCCACATTTACCGTATGTCCTCGGCAATGCTGATCAAATAAACCAAGATTCTGTTACTGTATCGCCAATTTCTCACCTAAAATGTCTCAAGAAACATATTTTAGTGGATTGTTTACGTCACCCACCCACCAGCAGGAGCATTTACTGGGCCTGTGCGGCACGATGCATTCTGGTGGTGCTAAGTTTTCCATCACTTGAGCAAAGTGCCACAGCTCTCTTCCTCTGTTTTCTCTGGTTTTGCAGCATTAATTCCAAAAGTATTTGCATCTTTCTACTGCAAAGACAGTCTAGTTTTATGAAAAGAGCATCTTTCCAGCAGTGAAATACTTCTTTAAATTACAATATCTGTGTTTTTACTCATTAACACACAGACTGATGAGTGTCTCTTTCTTGTCGTAACTCCAATGCAGTAAGGTTCCATCTAACATCAATACAAAATGAGGATCAACTGGCTGAGATATGAAACTCGCTTTAGAAAGCCCATTCATTACAGCAGACGTCGTGTCACTTCTTTTTATTTGTCCTATTGATTTATTTTTTTGCCAAACTTACAATACTGTAGCATAGAAATGCTGTTAACACCAGGTACTGCTTTAAAGTTTCTTCCCTGATGGTGCATTCAAGTGCTCACAGAGAGCTGTCATCTGCTAAATAGTTTTTCATTTACAAAATATGTTTTCAGAAGATCAAACATACAAAACAAAAAAAGCAAATAAGAACCTTTCCTGTAAGATTTTGAGAGTTTCTTAGATTCAAAGCTGGCAGCTAACGCTCAAGTACCAGGTCCCAATGTATCATGAGCTTCTTAACAACCTGATTAAAGTATGCATAATTATATGAAGATAATGAATTATATTGCTTTGTAAAAGATTATTATATTCCTAAGCCTTTTTGCATCACACAGGTCTATTGTAGCACTAGTGAAACCCTAGAAAACATCTGTTTTGACACATTATTTGACACGATTAGAGCCGGATGCACCCCTGGCTGCATTTGTCCATTGATTTCTATTTTGCATATGAACCTTGCTTGTTGAGGGTCAATGGTATAATCATATCAAGTGGAATATTTCCTAACAGAAAATCTTTGCCCAGTGCGTAAGCTAATAGATATGCTATAGATTTTTACCTACAACCTACAAAACACAAAGTTATACATTGACTTTAACTCAGTTTTACTGACCGTAACCTACTATGGGTGACCAAAGGGGCTAATGCTATGTTAAAAGCCTGACGATTTAATTCCCTATGCATTGTGTGGGAAACTTTTTCTAATTCTGCAAAAGTGACCAAAAAAAAAAAAAAAAGATTCCAAGTTTAATTCCATGTCCACCCATTAAAAGAAATACATAAAAAACTCACAGAGAGGCTAAAAGCTCCAGCGCTTTCCCACTGGTCGATGCACAGACTGAAGGAAAACACATGTAGTGAATACACACCAAGTGCTGCTCCTGTTGCCTCTGTTCTCGCTGTCTGCCTGAGCTTATAACACTGGGGCAGTGGGGACCAGCATGGAGTTCGGATGATCCTAGCTGCTGTACTGTTTGTACTCTGTCTACACCAACTTCACTGCCTGCGACAGCGAGCAAACACCCACCTCACAGCTCAATATGCTTCCAAAGATCAGACCAGCAACCCCTCCAGCAAAAAATAAGCAAACAGCTACTGCTCAAAGGTATCAGATGTGTCTACAGTATCTATCTAGCACCGCATACACAAATGTTACACATATTATATGTGTAATTATTTCTTAAACTTATTATTGGCAGATTGTAACATCAAGAAAAGCACATTTCTAAACCCAGAAAAGCAGTCAACAGCAATAATAGAGACAGAAATGCATAAGCAATTAGAAGTAGCAGGTTAGTTATTATTGTGGTTGTTGCACCCTTGACTCCTTTGTATTTTGAGCTGAACACCTCCTGCGTCAACTTTCCCTTCCCCAAATCGACAGCAATGCTCCTTCTTTCCTTCAACAGATTAAGCGTGGGCGAGGTAGAAAGGAGCAGAGTGGAGGGTAGAAAAAAAAGACGAATGATACCACTGAGAATGAGAATGGCTGCCCTGGCCTGCCTTACAACAACATGCTCTTATTAGACTCAATAACATCTCCAGAAACAGAAGTACTTCTCTCTAATTTTCTCTAGCTGTCCATCCATCGCTCTCGCTCTCTCCAACACCTCTTCGCCCCTCGCTGCTGCCACCAGCAAGTGCTCTCTCCTCTCCCTATCTCGCTTCCTGTTGCTCTCAATCTATCTCACATTCTTTATCTTTTCACTCTTCACTCTCGTCCTCCAGCAGCCACCACCGTGGCCTCGCTCATCTTCCCCACTTGTTTGTTTTCTGATCTCCATTTTCTCTGTGATAACCCCTTTCTTTTCATCTCTGCCTCGTTCTCCCTCTGTCTTAATCTACCGCTGGCTAGCCTCTTGCTGGGAGAGTCTATTTGTAACCTCTCTCAAACCTCCGCTAGAAGCCCAAGCAGTCTTCCTTTTTTCTGTCTCTGTTTCTCTCTCTCTCTATTTGTCTTTGTCTATCTTTTTCTCATCTCACTGTCACAGGATTTTGTAGCACTTCTACTGTTAAATTATATCTCTCACCCCCTCCCCTCTCCCATCTGTGTTATAAATAGAGGTTGGATTAGGCTGACTTTTTGTTTTGCTCACTATTAGGGAGCGGATCAATTCCACAAATTGAGTGGATGGGGAAGCGAATACACACACACACACACACACTCACACACACACACACACACACACACACTCACCCGGGCACACAGCCCCTCTGTCCTCCAAAATGCCATAGTGACAAAGACGACACAAACACAGGCATTGTCCTTGTTTTCCCACTGATGCCTCTCTCTTTCCAGCTCATAACAGTCTTCCTCTCTTCCATTTTCCACGTCCCTTTCTCTTAGCCTTAAGCCTTTTGGACTTCAGCTGACCTCTCTCCTCTTGCTTCCTGCCTCCCATTCCTTTCGTTTTGCTTTTCTTTATCTCCACATTCTTTATGCTTGACTGATAACAGAAAACCCTAATTTTTATGAGTGTCTGTGTTTATTTGACTGTGCGAGTCTAAACAATTACCGAGTCTTGTTTGAAGTACCATGTAAACACAAAAACACACTTAACCACACAATTGCTCATAAAAATATCAATACAGTAATCTGTAATATGTAGCTACTCGTTATGACACCATGGTCCACTTAACACCACATACAAAACTATTACATTGCCTGTTTTGTGTTCCATATGATAAAATCTGCTTTTGCCCTAAAATAGTGTCTTAACTTGCTAAAAACAATCTCAACTATTGCTAGAAGACTGTTCTAACTCCTTGGTGCTCAAAGATTCATGTGACTTCTTAGTGACTGAAGACCATCCTAACTCCTTATGGCTTAAAGACTATCCTAACTCCTAATGCCTAAAGACTAGGCTCATTCGAGATGATCGGCACCTTGTCTGGAAAGTGGATGAGATCAAGCAGCCACAGCACGGGGAGGTGACAGAAAGCGGCAGACAAGCCAAGACAAGATAGTTTCCAGGCTGTGTCCTGCAGTCTTTAGTCTGGACAGCAAGTCACAGAAATACTCACGTCCTGTAAGATCTGATTACAGTTTTTTTTAAAAATGTTATCAGTCCCATATATCTGTGTGATGCAGCCTCCGATCGTTTTAATTATGACAGAGTAGCCTATTAAAATGCTTTACAGGCGATCTGTAATTTCTATTCATGGTCCAACCTTCATTTTACATGAATTATCATGTAAATCAGCAGCATATACATTTACTGCTGTACATAAATCAGCTGAGCAGACCTGTCACCCTCAAACTACATAAATAAATCGGAAACACTCACCTAAGATTTAAACACAGAGGAAAGAAATACAAGACAACAGCTTTCATGTCAGTCAGATACAGTCAGGGCTTCACATTTGTACAAATGTAATTCTAATCAATTATTGTAATTATAATTATTAATATTAATATCCTACCTACTGCAAGTTGCTAAATACTTCAATAATTGAAAGGGTCTGATGTTAATATACAATAGACTATGTGTAGTTTATGATCTGTGATATAAGCATATTTAGTCTGACCACTACATGTCACCATCAGTCACACAACATGTATTCTGTTAACAGAATGAACGTTCGAATCAGACAAAAAGAATCAAAATCTCTCCAATACAACCAAAATCAATCATGTCATATTGTTGAGTCACCATCAAAACCAATCAGCTCTTAGATCAGGTGAGAGCCAGGCGTCTCCCATTATGCCCTGCCGCCTCAATCTCCCGAGATTATCGTTGCCCACTTTTACATGACCCCTTAGTGATTAAAGACTATCCTAACTCCTTAATGCTTAAAGACTATCCTAACTCCTTAGTGCTTGAGGACTATCCAAACTCCATAGTGCTTAAAGACTATCCAAACTCTTTAATGCTTAAAGACTATCCTAACCCCTTAGTGCTTAAAGACTATCTTAACTCCTTAGTGCTTAAAGACTATCCAAACTGCTTAGTGCTTAAAGACTATCCTAACCCCTTAATGCTTAAAGACTATCCTAACTCCTTAGTGCTTGAGGACTATCCAAACTCCATAGTGCTTAAAGACTATCCAAACTCTTTAATGCTTAAAGACTATACTAACCCCTTAGTGCTTAAAGACTACCCTAACTCCTTAGTGCTTAAAGACTATCCAAACTCTTTAATGCTTAAAGACTATCCTAACTCCTTAGTGCTTAAAGACTATCCTAACTCCTTAGTGCTTGAGGACTATCCAAACTCCATAGTGCTTAAAGACTATCCAAACTCTTTAATGCTTAAAGACTATCCTAACTCCTTAGTGCTTAAAGACTACCCTAACTCCTTAGTGCTTAAAGACTATCCAAACTCTTTAATGCTTAAAGACTATCCTAACTCCTTAGTGCTTAAAGACTATCCTAACTCCTTAGTGCTTGAGGACTATCCAAACTCCATAGTGCTTAAAGACTATCCAAACTCTTTAATGCTTAAAGACTATCCTAACTCCTTAGTGCTTAAAGACTACCCTAACTCCTTAGTGCTTAAAGACTATCCAAACTCTTTAATGCTTAAAGACTATCCTAACTCCTTAGTGCTTAAAGACTACCCTAACTCCTTAGTGCTTAAAGACTATCCTAACTCCTTAGTGCTTAAAGACTACCCTAACTCCTTAGTGCTTAAAGACTATCCAAACTCTTTAATGCTTAAAGACTATCCTAACTCCTTAGTGCTTAAAGACTATCCTAACTCCTTAATGCTTAAAGACTATCCTAACCCCTTAGTGCTTAAAGACTATCCTAACTCCTTACTGCTCTAAGACTATTCTAACTCCTTAATGCTTAAAGACTATCCTAACCTCTT
Organism: Epinephelus fuscoguttatus; assembly: GCF_011397635.1. Taxonomy (NCBI): domain Eukaryota; kingdom Metazoa; phylum Chordata; class Actinopteri; order Perciformes; family Serranidae; genus Epinephelus; species Epinephelus fuscoguttatus. The sequence continues at coordinate 27,070,151 of NC_064774.1, forward strand.
AGTGCTTAAAGACTATCCTAACCCCTTAGTGCTTAAAGACTATCTTAACCCCTTAGTGCTTAAAGACTATCCTAACTCCTTACTGCTCTAAGACTATTCTAACTCCTTAATGCTTAAAGACTATCCTAACCTCTTAGTGCTTAAAGACTATCCTAACCCCTTAGTGCTTAAAGACTATCCTAACTCTTTAATGCTTGAAGACTATCCTAACTCCTTGGTGCTCAAAGACTATTCCAACTTCTTAGTGCTTAAAGACTATCCTAACCCCTTGGTGCTGAAAGACTATCCCAACTCCTTAGTGCTTAAAGACTATCCTAACCCCTTAATGCTTGAAGACTATCCAGACTCCTTGGTGCTTAAAGACTATCCAGACTCCTTGGTGCTTGAAGACTATTCAGACTCCTTGGTGCTTGAAGACTATCCAGATTCCTTGGTGCTCAAAGACTATCCCAACTCCTTAGTGCTTAAAGACTTTCCTTCCCCTCTAGAGCTTAAAGACTATACTAACTCCTTCTTGCTTAAAATATCATATTAACTCCTTATGGCTTTAAGACTATCCTAACTCCTTCATTCTAAAAGACTACCCTAGCTCCTTGATGCTTTAAGACTATCCTAACTCCTATTGCTTAAAAAGGTTATATTAACTCCTTATACTCCATATTACTTAAAGATTATCCTACCTCTTTCGGCATTAAAGACTATCCTAACTCCTTAATGTTTAAAGACTCTACTGACTCCTCTTTGCTTAAAGACTATCCTAATTCCTTATTGCTTCAAAAATCTTTTATATCTAGCTTATCTGCATTTTTCCTTTTTCCTCACAAGTATATAAAGACAAAATAATCTAATGAGCACACTTCAGTTCCAACATTCACAGTAACTTAATTAAGGCAGTGCCTGGTGTCATGATGCTGTGGATACAGGTAATATGGACAGAACCCCAATGCAGACAAAGGCAGAATCAGTTCAGTGACTCTGAATATAGGCTTACTGGCAAGTAGACAGGCAGGCAGGTCCAGGTAACAGGGCAGAGTAACAGAAGCTCCAAACCATAAAGAATCACTGCAAGGAAGCAGCATAGCACTTTGTTGGCCTGGCAGGGAATGAATGGAACTGGGCCGGCAGTGTGTACTGAGAGGCTGATGAGGGAATGAGATGCAGGTGAGGAGGTAATTGCAGAGCTGATGAGGAAAGTGGGAACAGGTGTGTAGATAGTTGGGGCAGTCAGGTGATGGGGAAAGCAGGCAAAGTCTGTGGGCATGGATGGAAAATGGCAATGAAGGGGCCTGGGGAATAGAGAATGTGGCTAGAGAGGAGGGAGTGAGAGACAGACTGTGACAAAGGCTTACATTTAAAATGTGAATTAGGATCTGTTTTACTAAGAAGTGTAGCAGTTAGGGTGTGGAGTTAAAATGTTAATTTTCCTTTCTTTATATATTTGGTACAGTAGGTGGTAAAAATCGTGAATTGCTTCTATTTGTCGAAATACTTGTACCATATCACCAACAGAAAGTAGCAATATGTACTGCAGGTTATTACTTTAAGGCAGTACAAGGAATGAATGGCAATGGAGGGCTCTCAAGCGATCATTTTTGTTCTGTATAAAAATGCACATGCACTTCTTTCCTTTGTATTTGCACGTTTGTGTATGTCTATGAATATAATCAACCCCTCTCCAACACTCCTCCTCATCTCCCTCTTTGTCTGTCCTCATGCAACCTCTCATTATCCCCAATCCACCTCCCTCCTTTCCTCTCTCTCAGGCCTCTCTACCCTCGCTACTTCCCTCCCTCCTATAACGATCTAGCCATTACTGGGGCTGCCGTTCCAGCCCTGGTTTCACAGGGTGTCTGGGGTCTAATTGGGACTGAATGAGTGTGTGTTGCTGTGAGGCCTCATTGACACAGGCTGGGATCCAGGGACCTGCTTGTCCATTCCCCTATAGAGATGTTTCTGAGTCTTTACATATAAAACACACACTCAGGCCGATTAAACCCACACTTAAACACATTTCAATATGCACACAGTACTTGCATCAATGTGTTATGCACATGCAAATACATTCATGTAAACATAGTGATGGCTGATGTAGTTTTGATATAGATTTTCTAATGATTTTACAGTTTAGCTCTATTTTTCTACTGTTAACCTGGCACTTTTGGTATGGGTAGTTTTATTGTAGGTTTTCTGGCTTTGATATCTGTTTTAATATGTCAATTTCTCTCACATTTACACTCAAAATGTAATTGAAAAATTCTCTACCTCTGATAAACAGATCATTACAACCAACCCAGTTGGCCGAAGAAAATATGGCAATCGAGGTTGCTGCAAACCACAAATATGCACATTTCATATGAATCATATCAACATTTCTAAAGTGACATAGTATAGGAGCTGACTTTGTTACTGAAAGGTGGAGGAAACCATGGATGGCGTGTCACTTAAGCAAGACGCCTGCCAAGCTGCAGTCTATTGACTACTGTTGGAGACCAACGAACAAAAGACAAATGATTGCATTTTAGCAAATCATTGCCGTGTCCATCATCTTTCAGGCTCCAAACATGAGTGTTGTGTTACGACCCACTGGTGTGTTTCCATTGGCTTTTAAGCTGCACACGTAGGTTTTGTAGCAACCTGTCAGTGTTTTTCCATTAACGTTTAGGCTCCAAGTGTGGTGTTTTGTAGCAATCTGTTGGCATCTCCATCCCCTTTTAGGTTCCATACGTGAATGTTTGGTAGAGCCTCATCAAAGTGTTTCCAAAGGCTTTTAGTCTCCAAACGTGGGTGTTTTGTAGCAACCCGTCTGTGTGTTTCAATTGGCTTCTGGTTCCCAAAAGTAGGTGGTTTTTAGCAATCCGTCAGTGTGTATCCATCAGCTTTTAGGCTTTGAACGTGGCTGTTTTATGGCGACCCATCAGTGATGTTCCTTTGGCTTTTAGGCTCCATATGTTGATATTTGTAGCAACCCGTCAAAGTGTTTCCACATGCTTTTAGGCTCCTAATGTGGGTGGGGTTTTTTGCCTTCGAATATGTGACACTTGCTCTACCCAGTAAGCCACCAGACGCCCCCCCAAACGTGAGTGTTTTGTAGCAACCTGTGTGTTTCTAGAGGCTTTAAAGCTCCGTACATGGGTGTTTTATAGGTGGGTGTTTTGTAGTGACCTATCTGTGTTTTTTTGGTTGGCTTTTAGGTTCCAAAGGTGGGGGTTTTGTAGCGACCCATCGGCAGGGATAGTGCTTTTTTTTTTCCCCCAAGTCATCACTGCTTAAACCTAACCATGTGTTAACCGCATCATTGTTGAAACATGTAATTTCAATGTATCCCCTATATATTAACATGCAAATTTAACATAGTTATTGCTTGTAAACACATTCAATGCCAACATTTTTTCTGACGATGGGGTTGATACAAAGTATATGAAGTATTCTGCATATTTGCATGACTATAGATTAATTTGTTCTGAATTAACTGTTCATGCAAAAGTACTACTTTGGAAGTTTGAGAAACAGTTTGTTTATATTTTAATAAAAAGATGATGTGAGAGACAGGTGAGACACTTTTTATGTGTTTGGGTATATATATATATATATATATAGAACTGTGGAGTATATTACCTTGGGGATGTAATGTATTCTTTTTCTATTTGTGAGTGTATGAGTTGAAGCAGGAGGAGCAGAGGAACAATAAATTGGGTGTAGAGAGTCTCCGCTGTCTTATCCATTCAGACACCAGTGTTCCCATTAGGTAATGCTGTCAGCTCTGCCACTACCCACCGCTCTCCATCTCATACATAACAATACCTCCTTAATTGGAATGCTACTCTGACAGTTACAATACAATCCAGGTGAAAACACACAGCGAGTACAAAGTGAGACACAACACACCCTGGGAAAAGCAGTGGCTAGTCAAAGCTGGTGGAACTTTTGTAACTTAACAAAGCAACTTTGCTAAACATGTAACGGCAAAACTGCATGTGTGTGGAGAGAAATGATTCATCTCTCCTGCTGTGTGTGTCTGTGCAGTTTGTGAGGAGTATGCGTGTCCTCAGCAGGCATGCAGTCTGAGCTGTGATCTCCAGGATCTGCCATACAGCGGCGTTGCCAGGAGCCTGGCTTTGTTTCACCACGGGGTGTGTGTGTGTGTGTGTGTGTGTGTGTGCAGTCGTTCATCTGTAATCAAACATTTTCACATGCATGGAGATCTTTCCTGTTTGTGCTCCACGTCACCCTAGGGGGGATATGGATTATCAGCAGCCACTTATCTCGTCTTGTCTGTCCTGACAGTTAAATCTGATGGTGGAGTAGCAAATTCTGCTTCTGCTGCAGAGCTGTCAGACCTCCAGCTCTCATTGGATTGTGCAACTTAGATTCATCACACCCACATTTTCCCTGTATCCATGCAACTACACCAAAGTGACCGCTGACAAACATCCACATCTTGGTGTTTAAAATAATCTTGGAATATGACTGATGGAAGTTTTTTCTTCTGCAGTCCCACTTGATGATATCGATCCTCTGTAATGATCCAGAGACCAAAATTACATTTTTGGCTCCTCTTCCACAAACTAGTGAATTTGAGTACCTGCCAAAAACATTTTCAATGTTCAACTATGTATGTACATCACAAAATCCTTTCCTACATCAATACCCGTTTGAAATGTATTTTAATTGGGTTGCAGAAAAGAAAAATGTGTTTTTCTTATATAAATGTCCCCTACAATGACTATATTGACTTGTATGTGCGCAAACTATAGACGTGTTTTCATATTCCTCTGCTGAAGGGGGTGACGTCTGTCTGTGTACGTCCCTAAAATCTGAGATACAAAAGCTGGGCGAGCTAGATTTGGTGTGCCACAAATTTAAAAGCCAGTTTCCATCTAATATGCAAATGTCGGAAAATAAACCTGAAACCACCAGTGCAGAGCAAACTCGTCTCACATAGTATAAAAATCTTCTTTTATTGTTTGTTTCACAACCGCTAATGCTGTGTCAGCCACTGCCGGTTACAAGCTAACAAGCTAACAAACAATGTAAACAAATCAAAAATGATAACCAGACTTACCATTCTAACACATCTACTAGTTGCCATTACCACAACAGACTCCTCATCTGAGTCTGGGTCTGAGGCTGAGACATGTATGGCTGAATCTATGTCCCTCTAAACATGCTAATGCCAGCCATCTTGATGTTCACTGCTCTTTCACTGGTCAAAACTAGCAAAGCTAGTGGTGGTGGGCAGCAGGTGAGGCCAGATCCAGAAACTCTCAATGAGGGGGAAAGAGCTGTTGTGTTTCCTGCCAGCCTTCCAGTTTTTTTTTATTTTGTTTTTTACATGTGGGAAAACCATGTTCAATAAAATATTATTAGCAGAGTGTTTTTTCTTACTTTAAAACATGTCTGGAGGGCAACTTTAATCATCGATTAATGTTGACTTAGTTATTAAAATAAGCATCATTTTAGATGCTACTGCTGTTTTTGTAGGTGCAGCACCTTCATGGAATTGCTTTGGCATCGTTTACTTTGAAACTGGGCGTTTGATCATAGGCAAATGAATTTACATAATCAAGGAATTCAGACATCAGTATCAACACTGTGTTCTAGAAGTTACGGTATAATAAGTTTTAAAGTAAATTCGATTGCAGCGTGGATCATGTTCACTGTCATTGCTTTTTTAATTAAGGAAATGCTACTTGTTTCATAGGACTTTTACTGAAAAATAAACACATCTTGTCTTCCACTGCCACAGTGTTTATTTGTGAACATTAAACCAAGACCACAAACTTTCCCTATCACTTGCTGTGAGCACCTAAACATAACCATAAAAAGATGCTTTCGTTGCTATGAACGGATATTGGATTTTAGGAGCAGATGTTAAATGAAAACAAATGAAATATGTTGTTGTGGAAATGTTACTGATTCGCTCAGTATGATAAATGTAATTTCTAGTAGAAAGAGTTAGGAAATATCAGTGTATAAAGCAAGCAGCCACTGTTGCAGCTTACTTTTTTTATTTCATAAAACCGCAGAACACAATCAGACCTTGTGTGGAGCTACAAACAAACTGAAACAATAAGTACAATTTGAAACAATATATCAAAATGTTTTCATTCGCACTGAAATAAACGAAAGAATTACAGTAGTGCTTTCTTTTAGAATAAAACCCTTTAAGTAAATGACACATACTGTGGCAAACCTCTCTTCCAAACCATTATTTGCAGCCCTCCACTGCAGTTAGTAAATTGTGAAGAAGCTCTTCACCACCTCTAAGATGGCAGCATGGGGCGGAAGAGGGTGATTATTAAGGAGAAAGTAAATGTCTGTAGCTGCATCCTGCTCTAAAGCCTCCTCCATCACTGCACCACCACCTCTTCATCCATTAACCGTAATAGGGCAAATATTCTCTCCACAGTGTTTGCAACCATATTTCCAATACAGCATTATGGGAATGGGTAGTCACAGATACAGAACTAGAAATACTGCCTCACATTTGTGTGCCTCCACGAACCAGTCAAGTTGCAGTTACAGTTTACATCCATGTCTGTCCAGACTCATAAATATGAGAGCAGACAATTCTGTAAATTGGATTTTGCTGCAAAGAAGCTACAAATTTTAAAACATGGATGCTTCACACACATCTTCAACCCAGCAGGAGAAGATCTTTACAATGAGCACAGTTTCAAGATGGACACCCAAGATTAGTGTCACCGATTCAGTATCTGACCAAATTATCTTATCCTATTAGACACTTGTGTGAGATTTTGTCATAATTTACTTGTGAGTTCTTGAGATATGGCCAAAATAATATTTTGTGAGGTCACAGTGACCTTGACCACCAAATTCTGAGCAGTTGAGCATCACTGAGTCCAAGTGGACGTTTGTGCCAAATTTGGGGAAAGTCCTCCAAGGCCTTCTTAAGAAATTGTGATCACAAGAGTGAGACTGACGCAAGGTCACAGTGACCTTGACCTTAGACCACTAATCAAATAAGTTCATCTTTGAGTCTGTAATTTTGTGCTAAATATGAAGAAATTCCCTTGGGTGTTCTTGAGATATTGCATTCATGGGAATGGGATGGACGGTCATATAGTCAGATGGATGGACGAATGGATGGACACCCATGGAGGCATAAGAACAACTCCTGTTGCCACTGAGGTGATCAGCTGTCATGGATTATCACCTATCCACCACTTTTAGTGCTCCCATTCTTGTATCGCAGTGTGCTTGAATGCACATTTTAGTTTTCAAACCATGCAACTCCCAAACATTAACCTAGAGAATATTCTGCAATACTTCACTAATATTACTGATCTTACTAGTGCCTGCTGGGAAGTCTTCTCTGCAATACAATTTAACAATTCCAAACTTCATTTGTTTCAGTGAGCACTTTAAAGTTTATTGATTTGGATTAAATAGACCCATAATAGCTCTTGGCTAGCTCAAAGCCAGCACTGGGGTATTCACTAAGTTCCAGGAGTGGAAGAGGAGCTGAGCCAGCCTTCACTGTTGCTTCCCTCCGTCCCTTATAGCCATTACACATAGCAATAAACCCAGACAAGTGCAAAACAAAAAAGAAAAAAAACTGTGTTGAGCTTTTTCCCAAGCGCTATGCTAGCTGACAAGCGACACAGCGCCAACTCGCTCTCTCGTTCCCCATCTCTTTCTTCGTTGCGGTACCATCCGATCCTTTTCACCTCCATCTTTCCCTCAGACTCCCTCATTCCCCTCCTCTTTGCTTTCTTTGTTTTGTCAAAGGGTTTCAAGCTCAATAAAATACTATCTGTCAGCCAGCAATGGAGTAGGTGTATTCGACACGATATTGACACAACCTTGACACAACGTGGGCCGAGCATTGAGGTAATGGGGAGGCTGGGAGCTTCAGCAGCAAATAACCGACAGGCCCACCGAGAGACAGAGTGATAGAAAGAGACAAGAGATTGAGTCTCTGTTGTAATGTTAAAATAAAGTTGGTTTGACAGTACTGTTGATCCTTTCCTGCAGAAGATTCTACCCTGCTCTGTGCTGGGCTCTTTTGTACTATGCCGAGCTGAACTGTGCTATCCTCTGTCACGCTAAGCTTCTGTGGTTTTGCACACCAGGCTGTCCTGTTTTGGTGTTTTATTTTGCATTTTCACATAGTGAGCTGCTCAATTCTGCTCTCTTCCTCTTTCTGCTCCTTACTGTTTTTTCTTTCCGTCCTCCTTTCATCCGTTTTCTATATACTACTCAATCTTGTCCCTGTGCCACCTCATTCCATTCAAAATCCTCTTATAAAGTAATTTGTACTCAGCAAATACGGATGTAAAAATGGTGAAATATAATAATAGAATGGATGCCGGCCTGCACATTTCTTACTGCTGATTGCTCACGGCCTCCTTGTCCTTTTGTATTTCACAATTTAGAGATTTGGCTGTTAGAATGTGTATTGTACAGTACATTGAATATTACACTGTGTCCATGCTGAAAAGCCTACAGGAAATGGAGAGATTTAGCAGGAGAGCATCTCCCTGGATGCTCCTAATTATATGAAAAAGATGAAACGTGCCAAGTCTCCATCCTCGCATGGCGCTGTTTTCCAAAATGAGGGATTGTGAGTGAGTGCTGTAAAAGGGGGAAGTGTTTTAAAGCTAATGTGTATGTCTGAGAGCACGAACGGAGAAGCCGATATGGAGAGATGCTGCATTGCCCACAGGCCAGCGTCTGTTAACAGAGTTATAACCACAGTGGAAGCAGCACATGATACAGAGAGACAGAGAGAGCAGGAGGGAGAGGAAGAGGCAAAAAGAGGAGGAAATTGAGAAAAATACGTTGTCGCGGACAAAAACAGAGTGGAGACAAAAGCTCGTATCTGTCTCCCATAGACAAACTCTTATTATTCCTCCATACCATCTACCATCTTGCCATCCAGGAGAGAGCATTGTGAACATCTTATATTGTTTCTGCTGAAGTGCCTCTGTGATAAAGCCACTCAAGCTCTCTGACGTCTCTCATCTGGCTCGCCATCAACAAAACACAAAGCATCAGGACGCGACTTCCTCTGGTGCTTCCATCGCTCTAACTAATGCCCTTTTATGTCTTTTTTGTCCATTTTTCCTGCCCTTCACTCCTCAGACTTCAACCACTCAAAAAAAAATCTCTGGCAGCCAAAAACATATTTTTTTTCACTGGGAATTCTGTATGACATCCAAGCCGTTCTGCGACACATTCAATTAAAAGACATTAATTAAAAGCTGATTCAGTAAATGGTGCTCACTCACCCAGCCGGGGCAGAACCACTTTTTGCAGAGCCAGTGTTACAGGCGGTTAATCAACAGCCTGTTTGATACAGAGCCATTGTTTTGCTTTGAGCATACAGTGGTCAGCAGGGACAGTAACTTTTATGGATAAAGCTTAACAAGCCTTTGGTGCTCGGTCAGTATTAATTTCAGACCCTACATGCTGTTTAGTTACGCATTCTGTTTCAGCTGTTTATAATATCCTGGATGAGATAAATAATTATGAGAAACACAAGGATGCATGCTGAAATCGCTCTACTGAGCTGTAAACACTGAACACTTGTTATTGCCGTTTTATTTATCTATAATCACTTGAGCCGTCACTGTTTGTGCACAGTGATATTTAGAAGCAGGATACAAGATACAAGCATCTAGAATATAACTACAAGCAGGAAATGTGTTACTGCTCAGATCAGTACGTATAATATGACACATCTCTTGTTCTTTTTATGACTGTATATCATATCAAATATCACATGATACATTATATTAGACTCCTAGTGAGTAGTGACAATTATTTCATGTTTCATTTTTCTTGTGTCACATAAATGCTCTTGGCTTTAACTGCCAATGCCTCACACATTTTCTCTTTTGGACTAACACTGCATTGTGTCTCCGATTAAACTGTATATTGTCCTGTGTGACTATTAATGATCATTTACTGATGCAGTTTAAAAGGTGCAACCAATTCCTAGCCATTTATTTGTGAAGCAAAGTATATATTTAAGACCAAACCTACATAATTTCACCATAAACAGAGGTTACAGAAATATACAGTATTAAAACTACTGACCAATTAACACATAAAATTTGCTGTAGATAGGTCTCAGATAATGATCTGGTTTGAGGTAGGTAAACAATGTTAAACCGTAGCAGTAAGCAGTATATACTCTTATTCATGATCAAATAATTTTAATCAGTTATACAATCTTTATGAAAGAATACTCACTAGACTTTCCTTTTTTTTTTTTCCAGATCAAAAAAGCAGTTTAGCGTCTTTTTGGGTGTTTTGGTTTTCCTGCTCACAACTCCACTCTCATCAGCTTTAATTCCTGCCTAGGCAGGCAGCTATTTCCAAAGAAAAAGCTCTGATAAACCCACTGTACTCTACGATCCCAGCCCAAACCAGCAGGCAGACAAGGTTAGAGACTAGCTGGTGGTTGTAATTGGTGTGTTTAGCAGCTACAGAGTGAGATATTTCCATCAGGAGCTGGTGGAGCCCAAAAATAGAGCAAAAAAAGAGGTTGAATATTGAAATTGGGTATGACTCAGAATACATTTTTGTGGTGCAATGGTTTTCTAACATGTCTGCCACAACTTCTTGATGGTATGTATGTGTTCGGCGTGTTTACAGCTTGATCTGCTGCCCCCTGGTATCCAAAAATCAATTAATGCAGCTTTAGCAGCATCAGAAAACGTTTATGCTTGTATTTTGTTGTTGTCTAGTGTAAGCTAATACATTAAAAGAACATGTCAATAATTTGAGACTGATATCAGGTTTCAATCTTATGTTTTAACCATTTTTTATTTTTTACATTTGGATAAGGTGTCTTTAACTCATCAAAAGTGAGGAGGTAATATGCAACAGTAATTAGCTGATGTTGGTTATCTGTGTGCAAAATATAGGCTGTAACTTACTTGATACTTATCAACAAAACAGACTCATATAAAAAAGTGCATCCTCCTGGAAATCCCCATAATTCCCTGTAAAGATGGGGCAATAAATGGGTGAGAAAAGGTTTCTCCTACGAGTTCAATTTATGTTATTGAAAATCGAATTTAATTTCTTTGCGCATAGGAAATTACAAGCAAGTCTGAAATTCATTTCAGCTTATCATATTTCATTTGTGCAAGGAACTGCATGCAATAATCTATCTGAGCCACATAAAAAGTCACTACTCTGTAGCCTTGACAGTCTATTCCCCTGTAATTGAATTACATATAGAAACAAAAAGGGGATCCATTTGATCATAAATGTATACCCCACTAGTTCAGCTCATCTGTTACTTATTAGAATAGAAAATCTGCAGTCTTCCTTACAAATGCAGTATTAGCTAACAGATTCATAGAGGGCAAATCAAGACCTTTAACTGCTTTGTTTGATTAATGATGCCCAATATTATACTGTAATTAAATGCCCAGCTGGACAGTTCATATTCTTATCATCACTAGTCATGAAGAAAATTGACTGTGTTATTGGAAAAAGCCAAAGCCTCCTTCGATCCATCATGTAATTTATATGCATAATGTTTAAAAAAAAAAAAAGGAGGACATTTTCCTTTGAAAGGACGATAAAAATTTCAATCAGTGTCATAAAAGAAACAGGCTTTACAATATTAAAAGTTACTGTAAGTATAATAACATCATCTTTCATTGTTTCTTCTGTCTTTTGACCCTATCCATTTTTCTTTTTTTTTTTGTTTTTTAAGACCAAAAGATTTCATCTTGGAGGTTCTACTTTGGATGTAATTTGCTGGTGGCTGATATCAATGGTTTTTTAGCATTTCAGGGACCTGGCACATGAGGACACTGAAGTTTCTGGCTGCAGATTGCAGATCATAAGAATCTAATGAAGTACCGCATCATGCTTGCCTCTAACATAACCTAATATAACCTCTTGGAGCTCTCTTCAGTCTCCTTTTTTCCTCTTTTCAGAATAAAAATAATGAAGCATGTGGAGAGTGGAAGAGATGGTAGTTGATTGAATCTCCTTATTGCACTGCCTGTGTGAGTGTGTACTTTGTTGTTTTGATATTATTTGATGGTTTTCTGACAAATGTTGCATTGTTTTTTCCTTATATTTTCAGTCTGATTTTTATTCTTGATGTGTATAACACATGTATGTTGCTCTCATGGATGGTAAAAGTGTTGGTTTATCTGTGCACTTCATGGCTTTATGCACTGTGATGTAAATTGTTATGCTATAAACTGCACCTCATCTGCGTCTGTCAATTTTGTTTTGATGGAGCATTTTCATTTTACGAGCATGTCACTGTTTGGATTTGTGTGGCCCTGTTTATATTAGTGTGTGTGTGTGTGTATGTGAGTCTGAGGTGACATTGTTCCTGGCAGAAATATGTTCCAGGTTCGGGGCTCAGGTGGCTCTGGTTTGTCTCTGATCAGAGCTGACACACAGGATGGCATAGTAACACACTCTCTGTCTCTTTCTTGATTTAGCTCAATCTCACTCTGGTTTGTAATCCTCTCCTCTATACACATACACACACACGCACACACCTATACACAGAGCTGTGCTTTAAGCCCTATCAATCTTTTTGAACATCAACACTGAGCAGCACTGCGGCCCAATAGCCTTTGCTCTCTCACACCTGATGCAGAGCAGAGAGAGCCGCTGCTGCCTCTGAATGAAGTCATCTCTCTGGGTGGAGGATGCTGCTTTAATTCCTCGCTGCTCTTCTTGGGTGTACAGTATGTACTATTTACTTGAATAGAATAGCTCATGAATAGGTTTCTGCATGGCCTAGAATATACGGCTTCAAAGCATGCCACATTTGAAAAGGCTGTTGATGCACGGCTGAAAGAATGAGGACAAAATGGTGGACAAAATGGATGAAGCGATTGTGCCGGCCTGCTGCTGTTATCAGATAAAAGCTGGCCATGTATTTTCTCGCTTCTTGTACTGAAAATTGTCTGGCATGTTAAGGATGTTATTTTGTTGTTTGGAAAAAATACTAAGGGAACCAACTGGGGAGGGATGCTTCCACTTTAATGTGAGATTATAACTGTGTCTGCACTCTGAATCTGGATTCTTGCACTGGAATTTAATTTGTGCAACAATTCAAACCATTGCAGGTCTTTGGCTGTTAACAGTGAATTGCCTCAGGGTGGAAGATTGCACAGGTCAGGCTTAGGAGCGGCTCAGAATCAAAGTGAATGAATCACAGCCTTGAGTATGCGTATGAATCATTTCAACTCAGCAGTGGGGTCACCAAGGGGGGCTGGGGGGGCAAAGCTATACAATTGCTGCCCCCTCACCGCCCCCCCCTGCCCCCCCTGCAAAAGATATTATTGTCTTTAAAAGGCTGCATAGCTATTATCTTTTATGCTCATTTTTGTCAGCATGGCTTGTAGGGAAGCGGGCTTTTGGTTTTGGTGTGCCACTCCAAGATTTTCAGTGGCCCCTTCTGACCACCCCTGTAAAAGATTTCTGGGAGCACCACTGCAACAAGGCAAGTTGGAACCAAAAGGTCATACTGCAAATAACGGCCTGTTGTGCTGTCTTACTGTATTTTTACACAATGCAGACATTGTACAAAGGCACTCCAACTTTTTTTTTGGTTCCAGCCTAATAACGCACTTTTTCTGCATCCAAATGAGCAACTGTTTGGAAAAGAAGTCTGTTAAATATCCTGTTTCAGGTGTTGTTACAAGCTGATTACTTCAATGAAACACACTGCTGTTATGTTTCAATATACCTGCTATCTGTTTTACCAACTTGACTCTTACTTTAGCTAGCCATAGGCCAGTTCATGTCCTTGGTATATTTTCTGGAAATTCTGGAGCAAATGAGGAGCAATTTATATTCTGCAGTTACACGCAGCGTTGAGGGCTTCTGCTATTTATAGATCGTCTGCAGACATGTTTTGAGACATATAAAAATACTCTGCTTGGAATACCAATTTGTGTCTGATATGGATTTTCCACAAAAAACAGGCTGGTTACCTCGTTTAATATTCCTACGATCACATCTGCTTATTCTCCCGTGCTGAAAAATCCTGAATCTATGAATATGCTAATGCTGTTTCTTTCAAACTGCTGGACACAAATTGTTCTCAGCGTATGTGCGCTGGAGGCCTCAACTTTCCATATCAAACTCATGTAAGTTACATATTGGACCATGACTGGCTTCCAGACCAGTTGTGATGTCATAAAATTATTTTTTTCTTGTCTTAATCTCAGACTGAATGTAAGCACAGAGAAACTTTCCCCCTTTCAGCAGATAGATGTGAAAACAGCCTTCTAGTGTCAAGATCTGCTCATACATCATTGTGCACATGAAGCTCAAACATCTAAGTAAAGTACCAATAAGCAAAGGACAGGTTTAAGTGGACTCTTGTCTTAGTATGTCCCCAGCAGAAGTGTGAGGAGGACTTTCAAACTGCATTTAGACCATCATGTGGGGACATACATTAAACATTTTAAATGCACCGATGATTGAAGACACTGACCTTTTTGGCTAGTTGTCACACTTTTTTTGGGTGAATGGGATTGTATTTATAATTATAATCAGTATTTCCAAAATCCTTGCTATGGCTCTGATCCCAGTGCATTTAAATAATATGCAGTCCCTGCCCTGTGGGAGCAGGCTACCCGTTTTCCCCCAACCTATGTGTATCTGTAGTCTTAGCAAAGAAGATTATGTGCATTTTTCTTTACATCTGTGACTGACTCCAGTTTTTCACATGAGCTGAATACCAGTTTGGGATGTTGCTGAGTTAGTGTATTGGGATCAGCACCTCCCAATCACGTGATGTCAATCGTACATTGTGATTAGGGATGAAAGACATATTCAGAGGACAGTGGAGAGTGTCTTGACTGGGCTCGACTCTTTCTGCTCGACTGTGGCTGAAAAAGCTGTGTCTGTGCCAGTGCGTTTGATCACCAAGAAAATCCTCTTGTGTCAAACTTCCTCCGACTCCCCAACTTAAAAAAAAAATACACCAAATCAAAGAGCATCATGGAGCAAGAAAAAAGATTCACCCGCACAACCCTTAAAAATAGCATAAAGAGAAATATGTATCAAAATATCATCAGTCATCTTTTTCCTCCAAGAAACAAGTCCAAAAGAACAAGGGTGGGGTGGGGGTGGGGGGTTGTGTGGGGGTGGGGGTGGGGGGGGGGGGATGAAAGTGCAGATAAAATCACCTCCACAGTGTATGTGCTGCAGGTGGGAGATAAATTAACAGCAGGCTGTGAATTCTGTGTCCTTATTGTAGCGGCCGATTAAAACCAAATCTTCCAAAGCAGGGCACAAGTGTCCTTGGGTGTCCCCATTCTTTTTTCCTTCCTTGATTTGATGTTATCATCACTGACTTGGAATGAGGCTAGCTTAATATTTGTGTAGGTCCTTACTCAATAGCAATTTCATCGGGGATTAAGGTGCAATAATAATGCACCTCATTGTGTAAGCAGGTCTCAATAGGTGCTTTGTTGCGCTGGGACAATGCTGTTAGTTGGCCAATATATTTTCAAGGGCACAGTGGTGATGATGATGTCCGAGGCTCTCTCCTGTTTGAGAGCCGGTTGAGGACCTCTGGAAAACACACACAACTGCCCGCAGATGACTTTATAATGAAGGGGGATCTGGGTTCCATTAGCCAGGTGTTATGATCATCCGAGGTTACATAAGGCTAATGATTTGCATAAGGAAAAGACAGCTTTTTAATTGCAATGGTCAGCACATACACTTACACCAACACATCGGTATGCACCTCATACCCAAAGTCCCACCTAAGAGATGTTTGACTTGTGTGTGTGTTTTCCACTCTATGTGTACACATCCCCCAAAAAGACTTCAAAACAAGAAAAAAGGAAAAACATGCAACAAAAATACCTTCGTCTCGAGGCTTGTTCATTGAAGATTCATCATGTTTTTTTGTGAGCGGACCTAGGGTTAAGAAAAAAAGGGGGGAAAAAGAGAAAAGAGAAAATTCAAAAAAGATTACTGGCAAAAACGGAAAAAAAGAATATCAAAAAAAGAAAAGAAGAAAGAGCAAAAAGGACAAATCAGCAAGAGTTCATGGTTTGCTTATTGTTTTGGTTTTTTTTCTTTTTTTTTTCCTTTAAAAAGAGTACAAAAGCAAAAACAAAAGGCATCACAGACACAGATTTATCACAAGAAAAGACACAAGATCAAAGAAAACTGTTTTTGGATGTGGTTTCCTTCTCTCCCCCTGCAGAAGAAAACGGCTGCCATTGTTTATGGTCCCTCTTCCTCTCTCTCCTTTAAACCCTGTTTGTTCCCTGAGCCTAACTTCTTTTTTTGGGAGCTGGGTGGGTGGTGGGTGGGGTTGGTGAAGGGGGGGAAAAAGGGAGTGTGGAGTAATAAGGCCTCTGTGGTTTGAAGAACAGGACCCAGCCCTTTTCCTTCCCACCATATGACCAGAAAAACGACATTTTAAAAAAAGAACAGGCAAAGAAGTGGACACCTATAGGAAGAAATGATGGGTTCAGGTCCTGATGCTCAAACCCCCCAAAATCTTAACGCCAACCTTTCAGCAGTGAAAGCACATAGAAAATTTGAAAGGGAAGTTGCACAACATTTGTCAATTAGACCGTTTTCGATTGACACACTGAACACAAAGACTCCTTTAATTAGACAACCATATACACAATGACCCTGTAATGGTAAAAAGCATGTTAAACATGTTCCTGATAAAACAGGGCACAGGTGCTTTTGTGATTTGGAGTGTGTGTGTGTTTGTCATTATTTAGTGGTTAAACCAGAGAGCTATTCCCCAGGCGGGTAAATAATTACATAGCACAACAGCAGTGTGTCAATTTGAAATGACAAGTAAGCGTGACGCTAATTGCGCAGAGGAGTGCAGGTAAAAGGTGAATGTAATTTGATCCCCATCTGCCCACTGGCTGTTTTTGGTAAATTAAAAGAGTGGTGAAGAGAAAGAGAAGAAAATAGAGAGAGAAAGCAGGAGAGATGCCCACGGAGAGGGAATCAAAGAGAAAATAACCTCCTCTCCTCCCTCCATCATCATCTCAAGGTTTTTTGTTTTTTTTGTGTCACATTCAAGGAACCTGACTGTTACAAAGTGGTTTCTGTGCCATCAACCCTCCCACTCGTTCTTCTCATAGAGTCATTATCCAGAAGAAAAATACCACAAAATCAGATCTGATCTTGTTTTATCATCCTCGCACCTGTTGTTTTTCTTGTTCGCTTCATTCATGTACAGATGTCACAGAAAAGAGACAAACAAAAACCAGATACGTATTCCGTTCACCTCATCTTTCAGCGGGTGACTGCTTGGAGAAAATACTCTTCACCTCAGCATTCACAAAGTAAGAACTACTACAAAAATACTCTTCACCTTTCATCGCTTTTTGCTTTCATGTCATAAACCCACTTTGGGAACTTGAGGTTTGGCAAAGAAACTGGATTTTATTCAGTGGTGAAAAAAATAACTTACATAACACAACACTAAGTGACTTACTGGAAGAGTCTGCTCCTCATCAGGGTTTTGGAAAGAAAGGTTAAGAGCACAGCCGACAAGGTTGCTGAGTATTTGTCAAAAATCCAATGAGAACTTCAAAATTCCAAAATTAGAGTATGCACCAAAATGTTACATCAAGCCAGACACACAAAATACAATCAGGATAGAATTTGAAGTGAAGAACACAACCTATGCTGAAAGCTCAAGATAAAAGCTAATAAGTGGGCTTTGAGTTAAGATGTGGTGTTTCCAAGTAGAGCAGGCTCTTCCTTTAAGTCCATTAGAGTTGCTAAATTATTACACTTATGCGTTTGGGTGTATCTTAGTGAGTGAGTGTGTGGTTCTGCCTGTCCTCAGGTAATCCCGCACACTACTGGACCAATCAGCCTCATTTGTGCACATGTAAGACTCTATGCTCAAGGATCTCCCATGGTTGATTCTAACTTGTTGAAAAATCTGTTTTATTGACTATTTTCTAACCAGTTGGTCGGGTCTGCAAGTTGTAGCCTGTTGCAGGCCACATTTTGGCCTTTGTCGTGGCTGAAAAATGTACATATATAGAAACGTTTTGTCTTATTTTTAACCTGAGCAAGTGCAGATTAATCCCATACCCAACATGTTATGAACCACTAAAGTTAGGCATGTTACGAAACAAATTTGACCCTTGTTAGCCTCTCCACCATCTTGACTGTAAGGCAGCCAGGAGAGACAATTCCACCAGGTACAGTTTCCGCAGTAAGCAGGCAGTTAAATGGTTCCTTTTCTTTCTTGTTTCCTACTTTGCTGTGCTGTAGCCTACAGACAAAGTTAAAACTGTTCAATAAATAAAGGATTTCTGGCTGTGTTTAGGTCATTAAAGATACATTCAATCTTCATAATTATATTCTATATACATTTTACATACATTGCCTGTAAGCAGGAAAACTATCTGCTCTGTGCAACTTGCTGTGGCTCTATCAAAAATAGCTTCTGTAATGCACTGTAGCATGTCAGCTGAAATGAAAAGAACTGTCAAGAGTGGCTGCGACTTGCACAAGTGCACTTTTTCTTTTTACATTTGGTCCTTTGTTACTTGAGCCCCTGGTTGACTGGTGCCTCTCTCCCCTTAATATCAGATGTATAAACCAGGTTTTGTGTTTTGTAGAAAATGTAATACCTACATATATATACGCTGGCAAAATGTTCCAGTCCAGGATGTGTTACATATGTTCACATGCTAAAATTTGCTAATTAAAACACACAGAGTATTGCTGTGGCTGATGGGAATGTTATCAGTTTTGTAAACCCTGCTGGTGGCCCTATTGGAAAAGTCAGGCCATCACCATTAAGGTTCACTGTCTGGGAAACATGAATGTTATACTATATTATGTGACAATCGATCAAGCACATGTGGATATTGCACTGGATAAGTGATATATTTGACCTGTTGGTGACACTGGGTTAAAAGTAAGGGGGTCATCAATGCCATTAAGATTCATCCTCTGGGACCATCACTGTCAATCAGTCCAATAGTTCCAATAGTTAAGATATTTCAGTCTGGACCACAGCGGTAGACTGCATTCATGTATTGGAATAAATAGTAAATTACTTGACTGCTTGCTTAATGTAACACTTAACAAGAAAAAGGCTTATGACTGCTAATGGAATAAAAACATTTACTCTGAAATTAAATATTTATGACCTAAAAGCTGAGTCTTACAAATATTTTCCTAGTAGTACCAACCTCAAGCTTTCTTTTCTTTTTTGTTATTATTTTACCTGACAGGGTATCAAATCATCTGTTATTTAAAACTCCTGAAAGGTAAAGTTTATAATAATATAAATACATGCAAAGCAGAGTATGTGAGTTCACTGTTGACCTTGGAAACAGTTGTTTTCGTAGCTCAAGGCCCGTTTACTAGCTTTTCCTGGAGTGTCTTCCTGATGAAGACCTGAGCAAGCTCATTGTGCTGAGGATGGTGAGATGTAGTTGAAGCCATGACAAAGCTAGCAAGTGGACCTTGAGTTCAGATTTTTCTCCATGTACTGCTTTTTCTCTGTTAAGATAATGCAGCATAATTGTCTTTAAAGCTGAATCTAATGGGAGTAAAAGCAGCATAATCTGCAGCTAATTGATTATCATATAAGGTTTGTTTTAATATAAAACTATAGGGACATGCTATTGACGGATGCCCGTCAGAACTATTTTTGAAAAAGTTATTCAAGTGACAAAAAGCTTTAAATAGTAACCTGCCTATCAAAGAAACCAGACATCACAACACGTCTTTGGGGGAGGAAAATGACAAAATGGGAAAAGCAGAAATCAAGCAAGCATTACCAGGCTGGCAACACGCTGAGAAAAAGAGTAAAAACTGAGCCTGATTTGACATCTTTTTGCAACGAGTGGGCGAGGAGCCTAGCAGTGTGAATCAAGCAGAGGGAGGAAAAATAGCTGGTTTTCTGGACATTTCACTTTTCCCAATCAAAGGTGCTGAGGCGACAAGAGCGTGTGCAACTGACCCCCCTTCACACCCTCCACACCCACACACACCTGTCTGTAGATGATAAAAAGAAGAACAGCAAATGCAGTTATAACACACCCAGAATAGACAGTGATAGATTTAGCACGGGGCTAAAAAAGGACATCCAGCAAAACATTATTATAGTTTTTTTAGACCTAAAATAAACTTGTTCTTTTTCAGGTGTTTTAACCCATCACCTTTACTGCACCTACTGTGCATAAAGTAACTGCCACCTAAAGTTGTTTACACCCCCTCTCCTCCACGCACTCTCTTTCTTTTATCCTCCTCTCTGTGAAACTGTTTTCTCCCCTCTCTCTCCTCGCGCTTTGCCGTGTCTGTATCGCCGGCCGACTGCAGCTCACTTTGAAGCTGGTTATATAAGGCTTCATTTTGGCTCCACTTCTCCCGACGGCCACTAACACACACACACACACACACACACATCGTCACACTTACACATCCTTACACAGCGCACATGCATGCAAAACAGACATACAACGCAGACTGGAATACAAGGAGTGTGGAAGACGCACATTCATGCATGAGGTTCAGCAAAAATAACAGACAACAGGGAGACAAAAGAGAATCTATACTTGTGGTTTTCTTTTAATGCACCTATAGAACTGTATTTGTGCAGCAGTGTGTGACATCAAGGAACAGACAGACAATATTTTTCCTTTATTGCTGTGCACTCCCATATACTGTTCAATCAGAACAAGGAGCTTTCCAGTTCAAATACAAGGAGGAGAAAGAGTTTCTCTTTCACTGTGTTTTCTTTTAGGAATGACACTATGGAGACAACATCACATGAAGTATCTTAATAAGGTGTTTGGCCACCAGGAGGCTTTCATTTAAGTCATCACCTGTTTTTAAACTACATTATATTTCACAGTAATAGATCTAAAGCTGAGCATCAAATCATTATTGTACATTATGAGATGTAAAGCGGAGTAATATTATGATGAAATGACGTTATCATCTTACTGTTGGACAAACACATTTTATCATTTATATCAAGCTGTAATTGTGAGGAAAACAATGAAACCATAATGCTGTGAATCACCGGACTCACTTTGTTAACATAGCGGTCCTCAGAACTTCATCATGTAGATTTCATATGGTCAATCAGCACCAGTACCATAAATATACGCATAAATCAGACCTGGGAAAAATTGTGTTGAGGCTCCTTTAACTTTTACACTAGAAATATTGCTACTTTTTGATGCTTGGGATGAGTTCTGAAGCTTTTTCCTACTGTCAGATGTCACAATTTTCACAGATTTTTAACCCATACTACAATGTTGTGTCTGAAAGGGCTCATGTTTTTGCTGAACAGTGAACTGAATGTATCCGTTCGCAAATAATGAATGTGAACGTGAGTGTCGTGAATATGAGCGTCGTTAACACATTTTTTAAGGTACCTGATATGTCAGGGTTGTGCCAACATTTGTTCCTCTGTCACATATTGCTTCCCACCTGTTAAAATGATGTTTCCCGTAGCACCTCCCTCCATGGTTAGGTTTGAGTTAGAACACAGCACCAGAATTGGGCGCGAGCACAATTTTTTAAAAAAACAAGTCGGTTAATTCAAGGTCCCCTATAAAAAGTACTAAACACTTTACTTGAAGGTATCTACATAAGGGTGACATGACACTGTCATAACTATGACATGAAACTGTCATGAACTTGTCATAAACATTATGTACATGTCATAAATGTTTATGACTGCTGTCATTAAGTGTCATTTGGTTTTTGTAATGACAAGTTGACATTGTTTGGGTTGTCTTGATTATGACAACTTGACCTTAGTCAAAGTGACATTACCAGAAGTTGTCTTTGTCATGACAAGTTGACATTAAATTTGTTGGGAATGTCCTTATAATGACTACTTGACATTAACCAGGATGACATTACCAGAAGATGGCTTTGTATCACTCATTATGTCAACTTGTCATAAACACAAAAAGAGGTGCATTTCTTGTTAATGTCAACTTGTCATGACAAAGACATCTTCTGGTAATGTCATCCTGGTTAATGTCATCCCCAACAAATTTAATGTCAACTTGTCATGACAAAGACAACTTCTGGTGATGTCACTATGATTAATGTCAAGTTGTCAAAATCAAAACAACCCAAACAATGTCAACTTGTCATTACAAAAACCGAATGACACTTAATGACAGCAGTCATAAACTTTTATGACATGTACATAATGTTCATGACAGGTTCATGACCGTGTAATGTCACGACCCATCTTCATTTTTAAACTTTGTTCACAATTCAAAATTGTTACCTATGAACGTGAGCGAGTTCATTTAATCAGTGTGATCTTAACTTTGAGGTAGCTCTTGTGAAATGTGAACTCGCAAAAACATTGCTATACCAAAAAACCTCTTTTCACAACAGAATTTTACAATCTTTGCTGTTGTGTACAAGCCTAACATTTAAGATAACGTTTTTAAATTCAATGAATGTTTTTATAAATCTTAGATATTGACATTTCTGATTGGATGATATGACACCAAGTTGTTTATTCGAAACAAACTCATTTCCTGTACTTTGTATGAATGATGAGATGTGCTGATAGTGTCTTGATGTAATTAAGTGTAATTTCTATGTAATTTTAAGCAAATCAGTTTTGGTTTACATTTTAGATTTGGTTACAAAAAAGTTGAAGTCTTTGAAATGTCTTTGCTGAATTTTCAGAAGTGTATAGCTTTTTTGCCCCTGGCAATTTAGTCATTTTCTCACCCTTAGAAAAAGAAACATCTTAGGCGAGAAGCCATTTTAGGGTTCAATATCTTCAGAAATATAACTCCTAGAGCCATGAAATTTGGTAGGAGCACGGATTTAGTGGTGTACAACAGACATAAATGACTGACAGGCACAAACAGATGTCTTATTTTCACACTACTGGCATCTGAAAATGGAAAAAAAAAAGGTGCAAAATGGGTGATTTGGGGGCCCCAACTACTCCCCCCAAAATATATACATATGGATGTTCCCATATTTCCTGCTAAAAATACAGCATATGATTGATGGTGCGCCAAATTTCAAGGGCTCTAACATCATCAGAATCCAACATATGGCAAGCATGGCGAGCCAAGGTTTCAATTTATTGCCATTTTGAGATGCCAAAATGGCGATGTGGATTAATTCCGAGGACCATGAAAATTTGTGTGCAGAGGGGAGTATTTACGGGCATTTCAAGTGTAAAGTTTCAGTTCCTTTCATGTTGCCTTAGCTTACAGAAAAATACACAAAATGTATGAACAAAATGTAAGATGTAAACAAGAAACACTATCTGATTTGACATGGAATGACTCAAGTATAATGCCCTTAATATTACTGAGATAAAGACAATAGCAGTGCACACTGTGTTTATCCTTTTTTAAACATCTACATCTGTATTTAAATTCATATCATTTGACACCATTATGTAATTTGAGGCAGGCAGACAGTAGCCTGTACACAGAAAGAGGCTTATTCCTCTGTGTTTATGGATATGAGCAAGTGTGTGTTTGTGTGCCGGCACAGAGTAAGTAGGTGTTGAGCAGCTCATTTAGGCAATGTGTGCCAGTCCGGCGTGATCTACGAGGAAATGGAACTGTGTCTGACAGCTTGTGAGTGAGCGTTGACCATAAATGATGGACGCTTGTACAAAGGACTGTGTGTGTGTGTGTGTGTGTGTGTGTGTGTGTGTGTAAGTGAGAGAGAAGAAATGGGGACATTGTCATTGTCCTAGAGCTAAAATATTGCAGCCGAAATGCAGCGAATAACTCAATAAGATTTGTGCACGTGTGTGTGTGTGTGTGTGTGTGTGTGTGTGTGTGTGAGTAGGCTGTAGATGAGTAACTGGGATAAGTGAGATGTGACTGAGAGTCGCTCACCCACACATGCATTCTCTATTTCACGCATTGTAAGTAGATGTTCTGGTGTGTGTGTCTGAGATACAGTAGTTAGATGTACAGACAATCAGGCAGGAAGGCGAGCAGACTGTACTGCCAATCTTCTGCTTCATTATCACACACCGCTGCTCTCTCATTCGCTCTGCTGTGCGTGTGTGCGCGCGTGCATACGTGTGTGGGCAGGTCACAGACGAGTAGCGAAGATGAGTAAGCTGTGACTACACTACAAACAAACTGTGAAGTCCGTTTTTCAGATGAATGGCAGTTAAAATAGGATCCCGTGTGAGCCGGCGGAGCTGCTGTCCTTTCAGGTGATGTTCGTCATTCACCCTTCAGAAATACTCTAAATGGATTTATATAGTCGTCATTAGTCACCCTGTCACAATTAGTTTTCTGCTGCTCTTGTATCATTAAGTCTCATTCCAGTTCTCTCAATTACATGATTTGCACGACTGTTTATCAGACAATTTACAGAATGCAGAATGTGAAAACCTAGCATGCAAGAGGCTCTTTAAAACGCTTTAATCTTTAATGCTGAGGAGCTGAAGCACAGGAAATACACTTGTCCTTGCAACATATATTGTATAAGTAGCCTTTGAATTATTTTTAATCAAATACCACAATGTTCTGTCTTACTTTATGTTCCTGTTGAGTCACAAGACTTTGTATGAGGACCACAGGGGCTCTTCTCCTTCTATCCTGTCCATCTCACTCCACACACAGTAACCTTGCCTGCAGCAGTGATAGCTGAATAATAGGCTTTTGGGGGATTTCAAAGTTATAGGACAAAGACAGATGGGACTGTCACGATGCTGTCCCAGCTTGTTCAAGCAGCCTACCAGAGGGTACCAAAGACACGATCGGGGGCTAAATAGCTGCTTCTGATTTTGATTTAGATTCAAGTTTTGGCTTTCATCCATCACACTGTTTGCCACACCATCTATCTATCTATCTATCTATCTATCTATCTATCTATCTATCTATCTATCTATCTATCTATCTATCTATCCACACATACACATACAAAAGAACTGCAATAGAGGTGAAGCTGCAAAATTGAATCCCCCATTTCTGTACCCCCCAAAAAAAGACATTTTCAGCTCAGATATTTTCAGATATATAACTACAGCCATGGAATTGGGCAGGAGCACAGATTTAATGGTGGACATCAGACACAAATGATTGACAGGTACAAGCAGATGTCATATTTCCATTACTGGCGTTTGAAAATGGGGAAAAAAAATTGTGCAAAATGGGTGCTAGTCCCAAAAGGTATACACACATGGACATTTCCACATTTGCTGCTAAAAATACAGTATTTGATTGATGCTGTGCCAAAGTCCAAGGGCTCTGACGTCACAAGTATGGCAGGCCAAGGTTGAAATCTGTTGCCATTTTGAGGTGCCGAAAAGGCGGTGTGGATTCGAGGACCATGAGAATTAGTGTGAAGAGGGGTCTATGTGACACAAGACTGTGTATGAGGACCACAGGGGCTCTTCTCCCTCCTGCCTGTCCATCTCACTCCACACACAGTAACCTTGCCTCCAGCAGTAATAGTTGAATAATAGGCTTTTTGGGGATTTTAACGTTATAGGACAAAGACAGATGAGACTGTCATGATGCTGTCCCAGCTTGTTCAAGCAGCCTACCAGAGGGTACCAAAGACACGATCGGGGGCTAAATAGCTGACAGTTGTATGAACTTATACAATTTGGCTCTAATCTGTCAAACTGTTTGCTATAACATTTCATTTTTTTGATTTACATGGATAAAAATGGAAAAACAACTGAGCCACATACATTAAAAAGTTGGTCACATCTATAATGTAAAAGTGCTTGATAACTTTGGGATTATGCCGCCCATCTCCTTCTTTTAAAAGTTTCAAACTCAGTTCTGCTCCCTCTCCATCCTTGTTTTTGGGCTTTAGGATCTGTTGTGGCAGAGCTGGCTTTGGCATGCTTTAATCTCATTTTACATTCTTCTCTGGAGAGTATACACACATAAAAAAAACCCTGGATAAATTAAATATGCGTGGAGGGTTCTGCAAATGTATGAGTTGTATTTATATCTGTATACCACAAGAGCTCTTTTTGAGGCATATACTGCTGGAATAAATAATGGCTGAAGAAACTCTGCGCCATCCCTGTTGCCAGCTGCACTAGCTTTAATTTAAAAGCTATTCGGAGAGGTAAAAATAAAACATTTCTGTGGATAGCCAAAGATGTGGTGTTGATGCATGTGTTTGTAAGGTGTTAACATGTCATGCTTTGGTCCTGCAAATGAATATCAATCCCTAAAGTCCAGCAGGCACGGCAATATTGCATTACAGCTTCATCATGCTGCCATTCCCTCACTAAAAACATATATTTATTGACAACTGACCTTAAATGAATATTCAATATGTACTGCAAAACTACTTTTCCTGATTTATTTATTTCCCCTCTGATGTCTGTGGCAAAAGGAATGAGATAGTTTCCTTCTGCTAATGTGCTCGAGAAGATAAAATTAAGATGGCGTGCTATGGTACAGGAATTAAAATGAATATCTTATCGGTTATATAATTAAACATAAATGAGCTGCAAATGTGTACTCAATATGAATGTAAAAGTGTATATATTGGACATCCGATGTCTGCAGATAAGACAGCTTGGTGCAAAGTGGACATTGGAACAGTGACAAAGTTGTAACGGAGCAGTGGAGCTAAAGGGACGAAGCACATCCTCACCTAGGGGACAGTATATCAAAATATTTTGCAATGTATTTACAGTAAAGGTACTGTGCTAATCAATCATTCAGTATAACAGGACCTCAAGGATCTTGTTGCCAATTGACATTTATCATAAGCTGTTAAAATATCTGGAACATCAGGTTCTAACATAAATACTTTATAAACAGAGGAATATTTCATCAAAGGTTCCCTGTGGAGTTTTCTTGTAAACAAGCAAAAGTTCTGTTTACATTCAGTCTTTCTTGCCAACTGTGTGAAATCCTTGAAATCTAACAAATATATTGACGGTGTTTCTTCTCCTCAGCCCACAGCAAATCATAAAATACAATATGTTTCTGATCTGCTTCCACTTACACCTTTGTTTATTCGAGGTTTTTTGCCTCCAATAGGGCGTCAGGACTCTGCAGTGATAACAGCTGACTGTGAGCTGTAGCTGATGTATGTACATACTGATTGTGCTGACTTTTATCCAGATGCAACATACAGTATTTGACAGCTGGCCGACTCTGACTATCTGGCACTGCCTCATATCAAGTTTATGAATTGTCTCTTTCATGGAAACAATATCTACGGCTGACGTGAGACTCAGATCTGACTAAAGGCTTTTGCACACTGAGGATCAAACAAAAATATGTAATATTGTTTTTTTCGCATACGGACCTTTCACGCCCAGGCCGAGACGAATATTCACTGAAAATGAAATGTTTGCACTGCCACACAATCCTCAATTCATCACTGTTTTTACTTTGACAAACACACACTCAACTCTACACACTGGAGATGGGCTTGTTATTCCAAGTGTACAGTACTGTGTAGAAAGTTTGGTTAGAATGGAGGCACGTTTCTTGTGGGTGGTGCCATATTATTATGACGAGTATAAATGCTAAGCTTCAGTGCACTGGTTTTCATAATGCATACCTGGAGTGGATAAAGTATAACAGAATCTAATTACTGATATGACTCTATTGCTTATTCTTTTGGTCAGGTTTTATAAAATACCTTTCACAACAACTACATATCATTTCTGACACGTATAATGTAAGATGATGCTCTTGGAAATGCCTGATTTTATGTTACCTCGATAACTAAGTATGTTAAACCCTCTTTGACAGCAACTCACCATCACAAGCAAGCTCAGCTCCCCAGATGTTTCCCTTATATTTGTTGTTTTTATAAACTTTATTTTATTTTTCAGAGGAAACTACTTTGCAAGATTAATATCCATATTGTGGCATGATGGTACTAGGACCCTACAATACCAGAGTAGCGACCCACATTGGTCAAGTGGAAAGTTGGTCACGTGCCCTCTAGTGGCGGGATGGCGCGTTGCATATCCGACCAAGAACTGACTCAACTTCAGTAATGCTGCATTGCTGTCGACCAGGAATTCTTGTGCGTTTCCAAAGTCAAGCAAACCTAAAAGCATAATCTACCATAATCTACCGTAATAGGATTGTCGGTGACCCGTTTACAGGTAAAGAAAACAACAACAGTTGTCTACCATAATGTTACTCTCTACATTTTGAAATAAACAAATTATAAGCATGACTTAATATGACCAAGACACCTAAAAGGAAAAACAAGGCCGTTTTCATCAATTTACAAGCAAGTGCGCGTCAGACATACTGTAAGTGAATGGGTTTTCTGGCCGGAAATGTAATGCCCTCATGCCCCACTAGAGGGCGCATGAGGTGTAACTTCAGCATACCACAGGAGTCAATGGAAGTGTCGTCACTCTGGTATTGTAGGGTCCTAGATAGTACTAAGACAAGTACATCATTGACATCTATGAGAATCTATTGATCGTATGAGCAAAAGTCATTACTTCATTGGTTAGCTTGTTTTTAGTGGCTTCTGAAATTTGCAGAAATGGGACAAAAAAAAAAAAAAAAAAAAATTCGGACCTAGGTGGACTTACAGTTTTAATTGATGTGCAACTTATTTGCTTAAATTATTTGCATTTTGTCTGATAACACCTAAGGCAACATTTTTGGGTACAACTGTTACTGCCCAACATGCTGTCATACAACAGTTTGTATATCTTATGAAAATGCACATGCAGTGGTTTGTGAGCCCGGTCTCACTCTGAAGTCATTGAAATCTGGTGCTTGGGCAGCGACTTGCGGTGTCAGAAACCTTTAACGTCAGCATGATACACGGTCGGTTTCCATTATAGTGTGATGGCCCCAGGCAGCGTCAGGGGGAAACACGGCAGAACAAGGACGAAAGTTAAGGTGGTGAAAGTCCAACTGGGGCGGGCAGGAGGAGTGGCGGATGGGTCCAACAAACACCGATTTTCACCTGAGAGTGGGTTTTTGTGTCCCGTAAGATTCTAAAGCTAAGGCTTTTTTCCTAAACCCAACCACGTGTGTTTGTTGTTGAAGAAAAAAAAAACATCTATTCGCTGTGTTGTACCGGCATAGTGCTTTTATTTTGAAAGATATTGTATGAAAACGTTAAATGTCCCGTGAAAATGGAAGTGTATTTTGAAACAATACGATGAGTGTGACAGGTAGAACTTGACATGGTGTCCCAGAATGTCAACAACCAACGCACCCAGGATACATTGCACGTCGTATGTGGACATGGAAAGTCCATGAGCAAACATCAATATGTGCCGAGGTCGGAGTGACAATGTGTTGGTTTTGTATGATATCAGATGACATACTTAACATAATGTTATGTAGGTTAGGTTTACTCAAGTAAAGTTACGTAATTTAGGTTTAGGAAAAGAGACATGGTAATGACCTACTTTAAAACAACTCAAAGTTCACTTGGTTTCACACAGTACGCAAATACAAGTCTTCCCGGGGAAGACAAAATGTGTTTGTTTAATCGTTGCTCCACCCCGACCTGCCTCCATACATGGACTTTTGCCTTTTATTTTAATTCCTTCTTTACCAACCCAATATCCTGGGTTATATAAGAATCACTGACTCAGCATTACGTGGGTTATGTAGAAATTCTGGTGGATTACTTTTTTGTAGGTGTACCATACGCATGAACAGTGAATGAGCCTCTACTGCCACATTGTTTGGCTCAGCTGTGATTCTCTAACCCTCTCTTTTTTGTCTCACTTCGTTCAATTTATCTTTTTACTTTCCATCTCTCATTTCCCTCTTCCAACTCTTGTTCCCCCACTCCCTTTATACCCCCCCATTTTTTTCTCTGTCTCTCTCTCTTTTTTCTGTCCGCTCTCTCTTTCCCTTTTCATTCTCCTGGTGCCTCATTCTGAAGCCTCAGACTGAGAGCCCGAGAAATATTGTTCCAACCTGGCTGAAGGGGGGGAATTAAGTAGAAAGAAAGAAAGGAGAAAGACAAAGAAGGATGGAGAGAAAAGGGGACCATAGGGTATGCTGACGTAGGGTTTTCAAAATAATGTGTATGAGAGAGACAAAGAAAGAGAAGATGATTATATGAAGGTAAAAAAAGAAAAGGAGACTGTCATTTGTGAAAGTATCAAGGTTGGCAGAGGAGAAATATGAGAGGACAGTCTGTGGGGTAAAGAGATTGTTGTGAGGGGAGAGGGGAGAAGGAAAGTGTTTTAATGGCAGAGGAATGAGCAGTGAAAACAAGGTGGGAGAAAGAGTGTAAGTGAGAGAAACGACGAGAAGGAAAAGGGAAAAAGTGAAGCTGAGGGTAAAAGGGAAAGAAAATATTGAGTGGTAGAGAGGGAGGTTAGGAAACAGAGATAGGAAATAAGAGGGTTAAAGTGTTGCAGTAGCAGGGGTATGTGGTGGAGGGGGGAAATAAGAGAGGTATAGATAAAAAAAAAACTAAAGATAAAGAGATGGCAGTGAGAAAGAGATAGAGAGATTATGTGAAGCAGACAGAAGGAGGTAAACAGAGACGTAGAGAATGGCGGGGAGGCAGATGTAGTGACATTTACGGAGTGGTGATGATCGAGTAGGCATGAAGGTTAGAGCCATTTTCTCCCCATGTAGCCACACACACACACACACACGCATACACACACACACACACACACACACACACACACACACACACACACACACACACACACACACACACACACACACGTAGGCTTATCTGCTCATGCATTCATGCATACAATACATCTACAAACGTGTGCTTTAGAGTTTAGATTCCAGTCTGAGTCTGGATTACAGTGCACTTACTATAGAATTAATACAGTATTTTATTACTATACAGTCATTATCAAATTATTATGGGATTACCAGCAACCTCTCACACTGTCAACCATAAATCCTGCTCTTCTCAACCAAGAGTATTGAACCTAACTGGAGATTGTGAGCTCCCACATTAACTTTTCAAAAGGTGACCAAATGAAGAAAGGAAATCCAATAGTTACACCACTTCATATGTCACGTTGAATCCCCAGTGTAAGCACTGCACAACTTTTAATGAGAAACACCCCCTCTTCAACACATTGATTTTACATGGGCTGGTATAAATCTATGGTTTAACAGTGATGGTTGGTCTCCAAGGGCGATAACCCTTCACAATGTCGGGTAAATGCATGTCTACTAAAACTTCCACTAAATTTAGTCAGTGGTATGAGCTTTTTTTTCTAGTTTGCACTGTGAGATCTCACCAACAAGCTATTACATGATTTCATTTTTACAAATTCTAAGCATCCTTGGTACAAACTTAAATACTGTATAGACCACAGATAGTTTCTTTGATAAAAAGTAACAACAGGGTCCCCATGCAGAGCTCCAGGTTTAGGCCCACCTGCATCGCTGGGACCCATGTGTTAAGGTGGAAAATCACGTGTTATCGCATTTCAAGGTGGAAAATCACATTATTCTGTGTTTAGCTGGAAAACCACGCGTTAATTTGTGTGTGTTAAGGTGGAAAATTGTGTTCATTATCCTGTGTGTTAAGGTGGGAAGACATGAGTGTTATAAACGGATACAGTAAGGTGGAAAATTCTGTGTTTACCGCGTGTGTTAGAGTGAAAAATCACATTATCGTGTGTGTTAAGTGGAAAATGATGTGTGTTTATTGCATGTATTAAAATGGAAAATCACGTTATCTCTCTCTCTCTTGTGTTATCATGTGTTAAGCTTGAAAACCACGTGTTGATGTTAAGATTGAAAATAATGTGTGTTTGTCATGCTTCCTTACCAATGACTAAAGTTTACATGCTACTGTATTATATTGCACAGTGTATTGTTTTATATGGCTCAGTGTTAATAAATAAAATAGCCTTCTGTGCATGTATTTACTCATTGTATGACATTAGTGCCACTGTAAACATAGGCCTAGGCCTAATATAAGATGACAGATTACATTTGGTTCCAAGTTTAGGCAACATATGCATTGTTTGCATTGTACCAATTGTGATTGGTAATAAATAAGTGTATCTATGTTTATAAGACAATCATAGATAAATAGCATGTGTTCATTAATCTGAACAAGCCACACACCAAGGGTAAACATTACAAGCTAATATTTTGATATAACTGTAATGAGGTACTTATAACAGGATAACATTAACGTTAGCTGAAATTACATTGGTTCGCTAACGACATTAGCTAGCTAGTTAGTGTTAGCAAACGCATAAAGTGAGTTAAAGGTATTTGCTGCTTATTGTTACGTTATATGGTACATTTATATCAAAATATCAGACTGTATTGTTTACCTTGGTGTTAGTGTTGGCTGTGTGGTTCCTTCAAACAAATGAAGACATGCCATCGTATCCTGATGTTTGTCTCTGGTGGGCATACTCAATCTGAGACTTTTTTTCCAAGCTCAGAACACAAAAGAGTCCAACAGAGGAGGTAGGCCCGAGCCTAGAGCCCTGCAGCTAGACCCTCCTCAAAAATGATCATAATTTGCAAAACAAGTGTCAAATTTTCTGTGTTAGTCAAATTTTTCAGCCCTAGTGCTAAGATGTGTGTGTGTGTGTGTGTGTGTGTGTGTGTTTACTGAGCCAGTCAATTCCAAGACTCGATGGCGTGATTCCCTCCGCTACAGAGGTGATAGATTACTGGAGAAACTCTCGCTCCATCTCCCATGATACCCCGGGTCTGTCAGAACAGTGCCTGCTGTTTGTCTCCCCATGTAAAAGATAACGGGTAAGTTCAGAAAAGCCTACTTTTTAACCATTTTGACATTTGCGGTTTTGTCAGCAGAGCCGTGTGTGCTCTTTATTGGGCTAACCTTTGAAGAGTCTTTATGTTGTCTGACATATGGAGAAGGTGGAGAAGGCAAAGGGAAACAAGAAAAATATGGTGGGAGGTTGTTATGTTGAGCTATCAGAATGCCGACAGGCTCAGGTGCCCTGTTGCCATTTCATGTAGTATTTCATCTCTGAGGTAATCTCTGCGGTATGTTGGCTTTCCTTGCCTTTGTCCATGAAAAAAACACAAAGGAGCCAATCTGTGTTTGTGTGTTTGAACAGTCATTCAACCCCTGGGCTATTTCTGCCCCAAACAAAGGATTGTTGATCTGTGCAATAACCTTCCAATATGATCCAAGATCACTGTCGCTGTTTATCCGTCCATGCGGGCTTTGAACTCTTCTTGCTGCTTTAACACCAAAGCAGTTTCCATTACATGTAACAGACAGAGGTCTTCTCCACTCTTCTACCCTCTCCCCTTCTTCCTCCTCTCCGTTTCTCAATTAGATGTTTGAACATACAGTTATAAAGTGCAACGTTCTCTCTACATCACTCAGAACTCAGCACCGGACCTGGGGCGACGGAGCGTTCTCCCTCTGCGACTCTCTGCAAACACATCCGAGACCGCACCAATCTGTACCAGTTTAAATAAATAATCAAAATACATCTCAATACATCTTAATATGTGATGGATGTTGTGTTCATGTCGGTGTTTTCTATGATCATTTTAACTTGTGTAAATTGTCTTTGAGTGTCTTTGAGTACCTTAAAATTGTTCAATAAAGTAGTATTACTACTAGAAAGTTAGCAGGCTAAAACTGCTATAAAAAGCAAGAACCAAAAATACATGTTTTGTTTATTTGTTTGTTTTCCTTTCATTATGTTTTTTTCACACCTAGCTGGATCATATTAACGCTGAAACATTTTTCAATTAGCTAATCAACAGAAAATTAACCGACAACCATTTTAATAATCTGTTGATGATTTACTTCATTTATTTAGCAAACTGCCAAGCATGAGCTGGTGCAACCCATTCAAATATGAGGATTTTCTAAATTTTCTGATTTCTTTGTCTGTCGCACTACAAATTGAAAATCTTTGGATCTTTGAAAAAAATTGGACTGTTTGCGGTGTAACCCATCTCAGGCACTGGAAAGGTGTGTATTTTAGCTATTTTGTGAGATTTTATATTTCAGTAACTGAAAAAAAGCAAATCACAGCAAGGCTATGTAACTTTTGGTGAACAGGACCCCATTAGTGGCAACTGCAGGATAATGGCACCTAAAATGTCTCTTTATTTGCCTATATTGTCTTGAGTCAATGACTTTAAACTGATATGTAAAAGACTACTGGGTGAACCAGTGAGACAGAACTACACACAGTAAATAACACGATATTCCTGTGACATATAGTGTTAGATTCTTGTTCTACTTTTGTAATCAAACCATTAAAATGTCTATATACAACAGTAGGAAATGAGTCTAAAAGTGACACTGTTGTACTTGAAAAAGTGTAATAAAGTTTTCTTGTTGCACATTGTAAGCCGTACACTTCTACCTGACACTGTCAACTAAATGCCTGCACTGTAAATGTAAATGTTGAGACATACTAGATGTCATCCTCTACACAATGAGCATGGTCAGTGGAAACAGCAGTATCAGCATGTCTATGAAAGAGCTGAATATGTTTGGAGGAGCGGACTGGGAGCGTGGATACAAAGAGGTGAAGCACACAGCTTGTTTGAGACTGACCCTTTGCCATCCTTCCTCCCTGCCTCCATCTAAATCCATCTCCTCCTCTCAGGCCAGCCTTGTAAGAGCTTATTCCACCGCGGGCCGCAGTGCTGGGACATTACTAACCAGTGAGCGGATGAGGCAGAGCTCCTAATGCTGACAGAGTGGCACGCTGAGGAAGTGCCAAGATGGAGCACGGGGAATAATTTAGGTCAAAGGCCCGGCAGGGACACCAAGATGCAGACACATGCCTATATATATTTTTGTACTACTTTCTTTATGTCTTCCTTTGGCTCTTCATCTGTCCCTATCCTTATGTGTACCAGCTGTACATACTCCATTAAAGGAAAAGTCTGCTCTGAAATAACCCTACTAACACTGAGTTATGAAGTCATGACAGATTTTCCATTTATATTAATTTGTCCCAATAAGGTCTTCTAAAGTGGGATCGAAATCCTGTTAAACTTGAACGCTAAAATAAAGGAGACTCCTGGGAAATAAGGCCGAGCTGACAACAGTGATAGAACAGAAAACATGTTATTTTAATGCTTTTGGACAGCTCAATCGCCATCTCTCTTTCAAGCCACCCCCCCCTCCCTCAAGGTCCATCTTACCAAAAGACCAACAGTTTAATCCGTTGTGTCACCTAGAAACCAAACCTGGAGCTCTTGAATTTACTGTAAGATCAAGTGGGGGCTGGCTCTGTGGACTTTTGATTGGAAATGAAGTGCCTTGAAAATATTGCTAATTTTTTTTAATCCGTTGAACTGGAGTAGATTAGGGAATTCTTTTAATTTTTTAAAACTTTACTGGGCACTTTTTAAGCTCGACTGAGTAAAGAGAACTCCCTTATTGCAGGTAAAATACTGCATTTATGCCATGAAATGATGCAAAGAGAGACAGAGAGAGCAGAGCTGACTCAAAGACGGAGCAGAAGAGGCAGGGTCTGATAATAAGGGATGAGACAGTGAGGTGGCTGTGTCCGAAACCTTTTACTATTCATTATATAAATCGCCATTTCACTGTGTTGACTGGATGTCTAGTGAGAATGATTAACCTTAAATACCACAGCAGTAGTTCCTAACCTTTTAGTCTTTTGTGCCCTTCAAAACAATATCCACTTGCAACCCCTTGTCACTGGATGTATATGTCTACCAGTTGTGACAGGGTAAACCAAATCTCAGAACCTATGGGCTATTGGCCTGACAATGATAATATTTCAGGGACCCGGGGTAGCAAGCACACATCTGTGCCAGGACTTACTCTTCCATGTGCCAGTCATTTCAGCTACTCTCGAAAAAACAGATATCTGCACAGAAATAAATAAATAAAGCTAATATAAAGCTAAATTGTTGTCAGAAGATAGCTGATGGTTTCCGAGATTGCATTTCGGCCAATGCGTTTTGCCTCCTCTGCTTATCACATGGACTGTTTCCCTGCGCTTAAATGTGATATCCCCACTTGAACCACAAACAGATTCTGCATAAATATGCAGGTACCTTTTTATACAGATCAGATTAAACCAAAAAAGTGCTGTCTCCCCTCGGGCTGACATCTTGTGGTTGGTTGGTGGGCTGATTGGTCGATATGCTCTCGCCCGACCAAATTCTCAATAGTTGCTGGTGTTACTTTCATTAGGTCGCGTGTCCACACTCTTCTGCCCTTTTGCTTCTTAGTTGGAAGCGCTAGAGCACTCTGGAGGTGCAGCCATTTTTAGCTGATAGGAACCTGATATTTTGATTTTATCTGGTTGCTATGAAAGGATATTCGTGGAGGGGAAAATGTCAACAGAAGGTAAAGTACTTGCTCTAGCCCTGGCCCTGGATGAAGGGAAGGAGGACGCACATAGTGAAAGAGGATGGACCTGTTATTGTTCAGCACTTGAACATGTAAGATGTGACTGTTGGTCCTTGTGGTATTTGTCCCTCCTCCATTGCGACTGGATGGCTGGGTAGAAAGTGACAGTGACAAGTGCAGTGTTGTACCCAAAGCTGGACATTTTTTCAACTCTTTATGACTGGAAAAAAATATCAAACATGCAGCGCTCAGCAGAGAATAGACACTTGGCACCTCACCCCGCTGCTGGTGCTTATAGCATAGTGTAAATATATGCATTGGCTTCAGGAAAAGAAACTTTTGGTGGACACAGAATGCTACCAGGTAGAGTGCACTCAGGGTACTGCAACTGATGTAGTTAATCTAGAGATAATGGCAATTTTTTCCCCACTGACCAATAAATGGGTTAAAGAGTAGGTAGAAAATCAGTCAACCAAGATTTTCTTTGGTTGACAACAGCCCTAGTATCTCAAAAAAGGTAAAATTATTCAGCAATTCACAAGAAGGAAATCAAAACTCAGAGGAAAATATATTTCAAAATAAGTTATAAGTTATTATCTTGTGAAGCCTGTTAAAAGTAGTTAACAATTGATAAGCGCTAACTAGTGACTTTCCTGGAAGGTAAATTTAAGCCTCTGCCGGATTAAAAGAACAACCGGTTTCCAAAATGATATATTTTCATCCATAAAATCTCCCATAAAGTGGGCAGTGAATTGTGAATAAGTAAATAGTTTCAGACACAGCTATGAGTGGGAGAAACAGAGAACATGGCATTAAATGTAATTCGGTTGTCCTCTGATGCTGTCCATGGTGCTGAAATGTGCGCTGACATCAGTGTGAGCTGACTGCTGCTGTTCTTTCTGGCTCAATGCAGCACGGGCCAGATGAACTCTAGATCGCTTGACAGCACAACGCATGATTGTAATATGTTCTTGAATCATGACCATTGACTGCATGCTACTTTTAACCTTGTACTGTAGAATAAAAAAAAAGTGTGTGTACTTCTATGTTGCAGTAGCCCAGGTGTTGGAGCTGTGCAGCCCATGGATTAAAGAACTTCAAGTCATTAATACTGGGCGTCAGCTTGAACCCAGCAGCTACTCTTGCTAACTAGTGATGAATTACGCTGCACTGATGCATAGTGAACACATCAGCAGGCTCGTTCCACCAGAGGAGGAAGCCTTACCTCTGGATAACCTCCTGCTCTATCTGTCTATCCCTTCCTCCCTCCTTTCTTTTAATCTCTCCTTTTTCTCTCTGCCCTTACCATTCAGTGCTGTGGGAGGCATCGTGAGCAGCAGGGACCTGGCAGAGAGGGAGCTGTGGGTGTTTCTGTGTGCGAGAGGGGTGATTTGCATTCACTGCCACCGGCCACCTCGGCTTCAGAGGCCCTGAAGAGATGGCCCTTTGAGCTGTATTGAAAGAGATGGAGTGTGTGTGTGTGTGTGTGTATGTGTGTGTGTGTGTGTGTGTGAGGGAGAGAGGGCGGATGGGAGGTAGGTAAAGGCGAGAAAAGGCAACATACCTCAATTCATGTGGATGTTCATGCGTTCCAACAAGTGTGTGTCTGTTTTTGTGTGTGACTAAGTGTGTACATGTACCAACAAGAGTTTGCCTGTGTGTGCGTGTTTGCATACATGTGCTTCTTCAGTTAGCCTTGGGGCAAACCACAGCCATTATTAATCCCCAGACAGCTGAATTCGGCTTTTTCCTGTTCGCCTCACAGGTTGCTGGGCTCTTTGATCTTCCTATATCGTCTTTTCTCAAGGTTACTTTAATAACAGGTACACTTCCAGTCTGTGAACACGATCTGTTCCCAATTTCCATGGACAGAGGAAACCGAGGTAGATACGATCCCGTTAAAAGGTCCAGTCTGTGCTGTAATCCTTATAAACTAGCAGTATTACTTGAGCTTCTTCCTTCTCAAGTGCT
This sequence comes from Epinephelus fuscoguttatus, assembly GCF_011397635.1. NCBI lineage: Eukaryota > Metazoa > Chordata > Actinopteri > Perciformes > Serranidae > Epinephelus > Epinephelus fuscoguttatus. The sequence continues at coordinate 27,108,356 of NC_064774.1, forward strand.
TCTTCTATTTAAGTGAAAAGACTTTCTATTCAGTGCGAAGGAGAAAAAAAAGACTCCTATATGAAAATCAAATAATAATATCAATTTCACTCAGTTCAATGATACAATTCAATCCACTCTTGCAACACTGCACTACTCTCTTTCTATACTCGAGCTTATCTCCATTGCACAGCATTGCTCAGTAATTTTCAAATGCTGTTGGTCTCATCAACAACGTGGTAACAGGATAGCTGACCGCGCTGGCTTGAATGGGCTGACTCAGCAGTTCAGAATGTGAACTGTATCAATAAACCAGAGGATTAATTATAAAAGGCAAACACACTGAGAGCTGAGGACAATTCATGACTGTCCGTTCCCGCTGTACATTATATGACGAACCCGAACCCTGTTTATCCTGATTGTTGAAGTTACAGTCTTAAAATTAGCTGAGGTTGTGCTGAAAAAGTTACCACAAATATGCCTGTAGACGTGTTAGGAAGAACGCTTTTGCATTTAACAACCCCCCCCCCCCCCCCCAAAATGTGTAGCCACTTCACATGGTCATAAACCAACTTGTAAATATAAGTTTAAGCACACATAATGTACAAATAAGCATGTAAACATTCAAGTGGGACCTATTAGCAGCAACACTATCTTTAAAGAGGCTGCAGTTAATACATTTCTCTATTTATCTATTATCCCCTAACCTTAGGAATGGTCCTCTTTCATCAACATCCAAATGTAATTTATCAAACTTAAATCATGGGCTGCAGTGCTGGCAAACTATCAAAGAACAGCTTGTGAAGATATTTAGCCCAGTTTGTGTTGAAATTCATTGTTGTCTTGTTCATTCATTTTGTTTAACGTATCATTTTTAATAGTTATTTTGTTTTTGTTTTACCACTGTTACCAATTTTTGTTCAGCTTTTATTTTTTATTTTTGTTGCCTAGGTAACTGAAAAAATTCTGCTCTACGGGCCCCCCAGATACCAGGGGCTCCAGGCAACTGCTTACATCACGTAATGGGTAAGGCCCGCTATGGCTGTGAGGTAAATATTCTATCAATTTAACACCTCAGTGATACGAAGCTTCCTTTCTGATGTTCATATTACAGCAAAGAATGTGGAGAGGTTAGCTAATGTCACATTTGTTAAGTATTTTAAGCTTTTGAAAAGTCATTTTTTTACTGTATTAATGAAAACATACTGATTTGAGCAGCTTTAAAATAAAACGTTGCAGATTTTAGCTTTAAAAGTCTGAGAAATACTTCAGTAAAAAGTGAATATATATATCAGTTACTTAACGTGCATTACATTGAATTTGTAAAGAAAACTTTCTCACATGCCTCAACAGTAAATTAAAAATCTCAAAACAGAGAAAATTATTGATGAATTTGAGTGCATGGGGTCCATGTCTAGTTTAAAACATCTGTTTATAAACTCTCACTATATATAGTGAAAATGCACGTGTTTGGGAGTTACTGAGCATCCCACTGGATAAATGACACTTGGATTATACTGCAAGACTCATGTGAGAGTTTGTAAAACTATGTTTTCATATAGTTTTGCTGTTATTAAACGTGGCCCCCATTTACTTCAATTCATCAAGAATTTCCCCCATTTTTAGATTCTTTGCTCACCATAAAGGCATACAAGAAATACAAAGTTTTCTTGATGAATTCAGCGTAACATGGATTGAGTAACTGATATGCAAATGGTCATTTTGTGGGTGAAGTGTTCCTTTAAGTCTTTTTAACAAGTCGGAACAGATCTTCTTGAGACATTTACAGAAAGACTGGAAGGCAGAGTTTGTGTCAGAGAGCGCCTTTGTCCCTCAGCTTGACTCTGAACCGCTGGCCCACCTGGGCTTATTTTTAATGGAATGTTTAATTGTTGGAGAGGGTACATCAGACTTCATCATATCCCATTAGATGTACTTCATCAATCCCCGAGTTAAATGAGATGATATCCCAGATTGTGCTGGAGCGCTGCTACAGAAGCAAAGCCAAAAGAACATGGATAGTCAAAGCCTGAGAGCTTATTATTTAAGTACTGTTGTAAAGTCAATTCACTCTCCTGAGGCTAAAACGATCATTTAAATGGACTGTCTACAGCTAAATCCTATTTCTGCCTTCACTGCTCATCCAAAGCATATGGTGATGACGGGGAAGCTGTGAGAATTTTAGGTGGGAGGAGGGAGGGGGATATGCTTTAGAGTAAAATGGTATGTATGGTATGGAATGTAAAGGGAAGAGAGACTGGATAAGAAGGGTGGCAATGCATGAAGAAGAGAGATAATACAAGCTGAATGAGAGGAATAGAGAGAAAGATGTGGGAGGACAGGAGAGTCGATCAAACTGATGACCCACATGAATGCGACAAAACGGGCAAAAACACACCGCTGAGATTATTAGGATCATGTGATGTGCATGCACATGCATACATACACACACCCACTGAATTCTAAAACCCACCCACGCATGCATCTAAACACACACACACCCTCTTTCTCTCCATCTCTCTGGCTTACAGGCTATAAATAGCTGGAACTGAGCCCTTGCTAATTCCTTCATTCAGAGTCTAGTGGAAAGGCAAAATGCACGCAGCCTTTGATGCGCGCCCTGACAGGAAGATACAGGAAGTGGTGGATGGTTGCCAAGACAACCCCTCCGCCCCACTTCCCCCTTTTTCTTGTGTCTTCGATCTAAATTCTGCACTCCTTCAAACTCCCTCCCTCCCTCCCTCCCTGGCTTCCATCCTCTCTTCATTTCAGCATCTCTCACTAACTATACTGTTGCTCCTCAGCCTCCTTCAGAGGCTAACTGAAAGCTTCAAAATGTGATCAATATCATAATCTGGCAGTGTACTCCGTCTCAGTTGTGTAATCGCAAACTGCCGCATTCGCTTGCATCCACAATATGTAAAGATACTGAGTAAATTATGCAAATCGTTTCTCCAATTACAGCCATTATCGATATCTGCAGGGATTATTTTAACGCAGTTGCACTTCAAATGTTCCAAACCCATTCAGTGTTTTTCATTGAGAGTTATAACCTCAAGAATTAATGGAAGTGCATAATGGAAGTGCACTGAGATGCATTGGCAGCATCCAATCTTGTTTAGCAAGCGTTACTAGGCACGGCAGGCCTGTCAAGCTTTGGAGTTCTCCAGAGGTGAGCATGTGGCTGTTGGAAGATCAACACTCTGCATTTCAAGTTTTATAGTCTGAAGAGTGGTGGATTTTTTTCAGCCTTTTAAAAACAAGATTAAACAGTCTGTTTATCAGTTCTAAAAAATATATATAACGTAGAGGGAAGGAGTAATAAAAAACTGCCTCTTCACATCAAGCACTTCCTGTAAACCTCTCCTCTTGGAAGCTTTTTCAATTAACCTCTCCTTATACAACAGTTTGTATGTATGTGGTTAGGGTTAGGAAAAAACCCCGTTGACAACAGGCCTTACTGTACGTTCAACCCAGAAGCTTCCAAAGAAGCAAAGTCTGTAGCGGGCGCCAAAGAAGCATGACTGTCAAAAATGTTTGTGGCAGCTTTGGGCACTCTAGTCGCTCATCATGTGAATCATTGAACATTTGATCGTGCTTTTCAATTTAAAGGAGCTGCAAAGCAGACTACTGGCTTGAAAGCAGCGTAGTTGCCGTCTGCTGTTGTCCAGTCAAAAAGCTCAAGCTCAAGACTTGCATACTACGTCGTAACATTAGCCTGCAATTCTCTCCTCTATTTCTAACATAACACACTTTAAAACTCATCAGACCAACCATCTACATCTGCGACGCCGCCCCAAGCCTCATTCTTTTTATTTTGGTCTCTGTAACCGAACAGCGACACATTATGAAGGACTGAGTGGGCACGAACGCAAGTAATAAACTTCTCGATATCCATTGTTGGAACAAGTGTGCTGTAGGAACCAAAGTTACATGGCTTGTTCTCTGGGACCCGCTTCATCGAAGCACGTCAACATTCCGATTGGTTGCCTCCAAATCACGTCAGAGCTCATTACCATAAAGTTTAACTCCCCTCCAGACTGCTCAACTTCTACTGACACTTTTTTGCACAGATTGACTTGTAAGCTCTTTTTTGGTATGTCTGTCTCTACATTATTGTGACCATACCTCTCCTAGCAAACAAGCTTCTACCTGCCCCCAGCCTTAGAGCTTTCAAACAAATCTTTATTAACAACTGTCAACAGCCAGAACAGTCCCCAGGGGCTGACCAGCCGTTTTATTGTCTATTTTACATGTATAGTGGAAAACAGACTCAGGTCTTGGCTTTATCAGACCGCAGACTGTTAAATAATGCGCACATAAATCGTGAGCTTTGGCTTTACATTGCAGTACATTACTTGTACAGTGGGAGCTGGAATTGAACAATATTTCTAAAACAGGCTCATACTGTACAGTGTATGCCCCGCTTTACTAAGTGTTTATCTGTTTGTGCTGTTATTGTTGTGGTGGATGTAATAAAATGTGTAACTCAATGCTGTATATACCTTGCCTTTTTTCATGTTTGAGTCACATAAAGTTTGACAACTACAGTCCAGATATGCTCTACACTTTTCCCTGACTAAAATCAAGAAATCATAAGTGGTGCAGTTAAATTTCAAGTAGTGGGCAGAAAAGTGGCAATGGTGCACTATGCTTGCAAACAAATTTGCTTCTGTAGAACTGCTGACCGCGTCAAATGACGTAAGTACACTTTAATGAAGTAAAATGTTAGCCCAGACTCCGATTTCAAAACTTTTACAACCACAACCAATTATAAAATTGGACTGCATCCCACGAGGAGGAATTTCACAGATAATCTGCCCTCAAATCCAAACACACTCTGCAAGATTTGAAAGTAACTCCTTTCCACATTCACAATATTCGGAGCTTTCTCTCTCCCTCGTTCTCACACAGAGACACACACTCATTCCCTCTCTCACACCTGATCCGGGTTCTCCCTAAATCTTCCCTTTGTCTGCACAGTTATGATTTGTCTTGTAAGACACGTCAGCCTCAGTAGTTCTGGACACATTTCTAATAACCTTTCCTCCATTTCAACAGTCCATCAAACCCGCGGGCTACACCAGCTTAGCAGTCAGCAATTTAAAAATCTGCTGCTCTCTCCTCCCCTCAGCTCATGTTTCATATTGGATATTGTAGGTCTGTGCTCAAAGGAGCGATGTTACTGTCCAGAGTTTTGCTAATATCAAACAGAGATAGAATTTTGTCTTCCCCGGGGAACTGTCGTGCCATTTTTACCGACATGTTGATTGCTTTCTGTCTTTAAGTAGATCTCCAGAATATTTTCTTTTTTGTGTATCTAAAATATCAAAAAGAAATTATGTCTACATCCTGATTTATAGGTTGATTTTGTTTTTTGCAAATTTTTTGTCATTCTGTAATTTGATTTAAGGCCAATTTAGACCAATTACAGAAGCTAAATGTGAACACAGTTATGAATGAAAGCTCTGGAGGTCCAACCAGGTTGATAAAAGTTTGGCACAGAGTAGTCATATTACCCTGTATTTTTAATCTTTATGTTATATCTTGCTGTAATAATGCAACCTTAGGGTTGCCTAACAATCAGGCTGAAGATGTTTTACTTCATTCACTAAGGCTCAAATCATGCTCATGTTAGCCAATTTATTTGGGGTGAGGGACTAATTTTACTTTAGCCAGTGATGTATCTGACTCGTTCATGTCATTTTCAGTCAGCATAAAAGCTGCAGTAGCTTTGCTAGGCAGTTTGTGTTTTTCAGACCAATTCAAAAAATGTGGATTGGAGAGATTAATGGGCTTTTCCTCTCTCTATTTTTCATGACTGTCTCTGGCTAGCTATCCAGGAGAATGTCATCCTATTATTAACCCCACCAACAAAGCTCTGATTGGTGGACTGTTTTTCCATTCAGCATAATAAAGGGCTTTCCACACCGAGGATGTGACTAATAAAAACACAAAACACGAAACTGTGAATTACCTTCCTCATAGAACTAACTGACCCTTGGGAGGATGCCATGGAGGAGGTGTTTGAACACAAGAGATTGTGCTACACTGACTTCGTAACTGAACTGGTGACTAGAGGCTGGAAAGCTGAGGTGCGACCGATTGAGGCAGGCTGCAGAGGTCTCATCCCTAGATCCACCACAGGGCTCCTCAAAGAAATCGGGATTCACGGGCAGGCCCAGAGGAAAAAGGTCAGGGATCTGGCCAATACAGCAGTCATTGGCTATGGCTGAAGAGAAAGGATCCTGTCTGGGCCCCTAGGTGACCAAGGAGGAGCCAATCTTCAGACATACACCCAGGGCTGATCAGCCTGTGGTGGGCCTCCCTCAGCGGTGTCTTGTGATAAAAGTTGAAACACCCAGTGATGTTGAGGTGCACAATTGATGATGTGTCGGGGGGTGGCTCTGCCGGTGGGTCAAGGCCAAAACACCCATGCTCTTGCATGAAGCATGCTAAAACTCCAGGGATTGTAACACCAAGTTCTAACTGATGAAACGAATTAATCTGCAAATTTTTCACATCAAAACCATTTATGCCAGCAGTGATGTGAATTAGCATTAGTCGCAACAACCTGTAGATTCACCGGAAGCTACTGCAAAACCTATTTGTTATTTAGAGCTGCATCTGCAGCTCTGTCTGAGGTAAGTCGTCGTATGGCCTACTCTACTGTAAGCTATTTTATCCCTTTTCTTTCAGCAAAATGCTCTCAGTGAATTTGAGTTCCCTATGATAAAGAGTATAGCAGTGTATATGTTCAGGGCTCTTATTGTGAAAGGTAAGAACAGACGGAGTGGATCATGTATGAGCTGCAACCCTTAAGGTGGAAAGTTTGGCGTCTTGATTAGGACTACAGAGCCTCCGTGTTGTTGTTTTATAATCAGGGCACAACATGATTGGTTGATGACTTTATTTGCAGTGTGAATGCTCTGAAAAAATTACCACATAATATTAGAATTCTGTGTGAAAGCACTCATGATAAAAACAACTTTTCAAAAGACATACTGACAAAACAACTCTACATCTACTTCAGGATCATTCATCTTTAAAGGTAAAAAACTTCTACATTTTAGTCCTTGGCAGAGTTTTCAGCAACCCTGTACGCCCTGTGTACTGTGTCTTCCAGTGGCCTTTTCTAGTTATGTGTAGGACTATCCCAGATGAATGGAAAAGTACAAAGCGAGTGACCGACCCTGGCTGATTTGATTCTCTCTTCACCCTCACAACCTCCCGCAGTAAGACAAAGCCTTTGACCGAGCAGGCCAGTTTCTGTCTGCTCTACCGTGCCTCAGGATAGAGCAGAGAAACAGAGGAGAGGGAGAGGTGAAACATGAGAGGAGGCGCAAAAACAAAGATGGACCCTGTCAGATTTGGTTTGTAAGGGTTGGACCAGAGGCTGGATGAGGCCCTCTGCTCTGACCTCCATCTTCTATAAAATGACAACTACCTAGAGATGCCTGCCTTCAAATCTGACTCTCAGCTTCTCACTCTGTCCTTGTCTTTTTATTAAGGGCTCTGTTTTTGTCTCCTTCGGTTCTGGCGAGCGTGCTCACATCAAAGAAAACTTTTGGGCGAGTGATAAAGGGTGTGAGGGAGAGAAAGACAGATATTTCAAGAGTCCCTTGGGAGCTACAGGCACCCATACTGTTTGTAACAGCACTTGTTCATTCTAAGGGAAGTGTAGTCTGCCTGAAGAAAGATGGTGATCTATTTTTCCCATATTATCCCTTTTTTTCTTCCATTTTTGTTCTTCAGAGGGTATCAACTTGGGCTGGCAGGAGAAAGAGGCGATATAAAGAAAGAGATGGAGCAGAATAATCAAGGTTTTTTTCTGGCATCAGAGGCAATATATATCATATTTCCACTGCTGCATGCTGGCACCTCTCTCTCTCTTTCCATTATTTATCTGTTTGTTTTATCCCTTTTATTTATTTATTCATCTCTAGCCCTTTGGCGATGCCGATGTCGCAGCGCAGCCCTCGGCTGCCGTGCGCATTATTGTGTTAGTATCGAACCCTTCTTGATGAATCTCCTCAGAAAATTGAAATATTGCAGAATGAGGAGATGTGGGAGTTTGAGTTTGATGCATGGAGATAGATGAAGTATCGGATGGAATAATTTATAAGGCCCCCGGCTCGCACCCTGCAGCTCAGCCAAAGAAGCACGCAGCTGACAACGCTGAGGTTAGCGGTTCAAATCCCGGAGGATTCTCTGGCAAAACTGATGTATATCCTCCTCCAACAGGAGTAATTGAATACAACTAGCAGCTTAAAAAGGCACTTTGTAACAGCTTATCAGGGTTAAACATCAGCCTACCACGAATACAGTTCTCCTAAGTGTGGTGGAGTCCATCTCAGTTTGTTCTAGATCAATGCTTGTCTGTTTTATTCGAGAAGTAAATCCTTAATTTAGGGATTACTGATCTCAAATGGCTGTTTACACCAGTCACCAGCAGGATGTCACTAGCTCAGATGCTTCAGAAAAGTCTAATAGTTCTGTAGGCGACATCGGCAGCTGCCCAGGGCGTCCAGCGGGGGTGGTGCTAACCCCAAAAAAGAAAATTTAAAAAAAAAAAAAAAAAGGAAAAAGGTAGAGGGGAGTGTATGTGGAAGGCATTGAAATAAGAAAGGCCAAAGGCATCCGGGGCGCAGTACAACACCAAGAAGAGGACAAAATTGACAAATTAGCACATACCATATTCTCCTATTGTTTGTTATGAGGGGGCTGACATTGGTTGAGACGTGGGTACACCCTGGACAGGTCGCCAGACTATCACAGGGCTGACACATAGAGACAGACAACCATTCACACTCACATTCACACCTACGGTCAATTTAGAGTCACCATATACTGTAACCTGCATATGGTCTGAGACAGGTAACACTGTAATAAATACATTTTTAATACATTTTTTTTCTTGTGACCTCTGGAAAGATGTCATCTGAAAGCTTGTCGTGGGTTGTGGGACATGCATATTGATACTGTCCATAGGTTGGTTAGTGGGTACAGGTCAACAGAACTCAGAACTTGTCACACCAATGGGTGGGCCGTGGTTTTAAGGAAACAAGAAGGAGGGAACAGACCAATACAGACATGGCCCTTCCCTTCAGAAAATGGTGCATCTCTGTTTTGCTTCCCTGTGTCAGAAAAACAATCAAGGCAAAAAAAATATACCACTTGTAAGAATAATCCAACGAAGACAGGGGTGAGCTGTTTATAATTTGGTTGGGAAAATATATGAGACAATAGTACACTGCCTAGCGGAGGGGTTTTGAATGGAGCATTGTTGAGCAGGTAGGAAAAGGTCACAGTTATGAATGCTAAGAGCTGAAGCACAAGTGGACTCTGCGCAGCCAGTAAAGATACTACACAGCTGGTGTGGAGGCAGCGCAGCTGGTGTAGAGGCTTCAGCAGGTGTTGTGGGTCCACTGACGAGATTAGCCTTCTTCACAAACCCAAAAGCTGTTAACATCAAAGCGACCGCTTCTCCATCACTTCTATGCCCTCTGCCTAAGAGCATAAAGCGCAGCTATATGAGATCCCGTATGTTGGTTAACACTTACAGCGAGTTCCCATTTGAGGGCTGCTGAGTCTAGCTACTCCGACTTATTCACCATGAAGTCTTGTTCTGTGTTAATGGCTGCTGACTGCTGAGAAAAGCATGCGGTTTGTCTGTGGGCCTGCAGCAGCAGCAGCAGCCGCAGTAGCAGCAGCAGCCGGTCTTTCCCTCCCTTCCCTTCATCTATCGATCCACCGTGACTCTGCAGGAGCCAGATGAAAACCTCTCGCTATGATTTATGGGATGTCATCTCCAGGGGAACCGGTGGAGCCCCTCCCACCCTGCACTTGGTGAGGGAGCAGCTTGCTGGAGGGCAAAACCAGTTCCCCTGGGTCCTAACACCTGATATTCCTTCCACAGGGACAACAAGGAAACAAGCTGGGTTTATTAACCCTTTACATTATAGTGATGTTCCAATGACCATCTCATAGATACTGGCAAAGGAAAGCCAGGACCATCCACCAAAGAAAACTACTTACTATAATAATTCAAAAACATGTTGGGTAAAAGGTAGTGATTTAAATCAAAAGTTTCATCACTTAACGAAATTAAATCGATCAATACGATAATTGCTGGTATCAGAAAGCCTGCCATGATACAATTTAAATTCTGTTCAATTCAGGGACCTGTGATCAATATAAGATGATATCAGCAAATATCCTCATTGTTTTTGTCTTGGCTGCTTACCACTGTTTGCCTGGCCCTAGGCCGCTAGCACTGTTTAAATGTTTAGGAAGGAGATGGGCTTTGATGGATGTGCCATGGGAATCTCAAAATATGGGCCTATCTAAAAGATGATAATATGTATTGATGTTTTCATTTTGTAACCTTGATACTGGATCGTTGCTTATTTAATTGATGACTACATTAGTCCAGAATTATGTATTGTAAACCCCTCATAAGGGTCACATATTGTATGATGTATTTGTAATCAAGGGGGGCAAAGGGTACTGCGGAGTACGGTTCAAGACCCAGGAGCAGCCCATGCAAAGGTCTATAGCTGACCCCTAGACGGGATCTCATCAGTGACAATACATTTACATGTGTTTCCATGATGAATAAATTTACTGTTATCTTCAAAACATGTTTCCACCCCATCATCTGATATCCCACCCCCTAAGTTCCTGTGAAAATGGTGTAGTCCAGTTTGGACCACACCAGGTATGAAAAGGCAATAGTAAAGCACAAGGCAGACAAGCAAATAAATCCCCATTGTGTGTTCAGTTTCAAAGCTAGAGTTAAGATGTTGGTATTATGAACCATGTCATACTGTCTTGTTGGGAAGGTGTAAAGTTAGGCTAAATTTTGGCTAGGCAAAATGTGGCCACTTTTTAAAATGGTGTATTTGAATATTTCTGCATACTGGCATCTCTAAAAATTCTGAAATTAACATATATTAAACACTGAAATTAATTATGGTGATGGATGAAGAGTACTTTTTTTTTTTTTTTTACTCATGATTTGATCTTATAAATCAATGCTTGGCAGTAACCTTTTAATCAATGTTTGATTCTGCTTTCCTCTAATCAGTTATTGGAGGGCATTTATTTTTCTTTCCTTGTTTTATTTTAAGGTGAAAGTGGGGATATAGTATGTCACAGTCACGTTTGAAATTATTATTTGATATTATTATTTGATATTATTATTTTCCCTTGTTATTGTGTCTATGTATGAAAAACAGAGCATTGCCTGGATGGGTCTCTAACACTGGATCTGGAAATGGTTGTTAGAGACTCCAACTCCGTCACTATACCGCTAATGGCAAAGAGCTTATTTGAAATTGCCCATGTTGGTATTAGAGCTAAGGGTGGTGGTGGTGATGATGGTGCTGGAGTGGGTGCGGATGAAATTTTGTCCTTTTGTCCATAACTCCTAATGGCAGGTGTGACCATAATTTGTATTTTTTATTAGAATGTATAATAATGATTTATTAAGTGTGTTGAGAACAATGTTAAGATTCAAGATTGATGAGTTAAGAACCGAGAAATATCGTTCCAGGCTCTAAAATTTTCATGTACTGGAAGTAATAAAATCTAAAAGCACTAAAATCCTCATTTGCATATTAGATTAAGTTTCTGTTAATCAGATAGTAACATGTGTCATTTTGTATTATTACTGTACGAGATTAGTCATGTTCTCTTTTCCCCCCCAACAGTATGACACATTCAGAAACATATTTATTCATGAGTGCCATGGAATTAATGAAAAAATGACAACACATGGCTAGCTTAGCAACTTACTAAGTACTTAAGTATTAATTAAGGAGCCATGAGTAACCACCAAATGTTAGCGTATTTGTTTATCTATGAACAAACACACACATTCATGTCAAGAGTGTCCCACTTTCCTCCATTTGCACTGATGGCAGCATTAAGAAGTAATTCTGCAGGCTTAATCCACTTAAAATTAGAGGAGGTTTTTAAGGATTCTGTCTTAAGGGTGCCCTATAAAAAGGATACAAGTAAAAGGCCTCAGGAGACTCTGAGATGCTGCATTCATTATTTAAAAGTAAGAAGAATAGAAGTGGGATCAACGGCAAGAAAAGATGGGAGAGCATGAGTGTGTATGTGTGTGTGAGTGTATTCAACTCTGTGTGGTGGTGTTTGTGTCCCGGTGGATGGCGAGTTGTGGATGATTTTTGATCTGCTGCCCAAAAGCTTTCTCCTCTTCTCTCTCCTCTCTTCTGCTTTTCCTGCTTCCTCTTCGCCTCCCCTCCCTCCCCAGCAGCACGTGTAAAAAATGACTTAAAATCAATGCGGGAGGAGAAGCAGAGGAAACGAGGAGCAAAGAGAAAGACAGCCCTGGAGCTGTCGGAGAAATGCTGAGGCAAGCAATGTCATGCCTCACTTGACCACCATAAATCTACCAGCAATGTTGATGAGGGATGAAAAGAGTGCATATATTGCAACTACATGTTTTAGGGATGTCAACAGTTAATGGTTACCACGGAGAATATTTCTGACCAGGACTGACCAGTGGTGCAGGAATAAGTCCCTGCAACTTCTTTTTGGTTCGATGCCTGAAATAAGGTCTGTGCTTAACCAAGCTTAAGAGACTTTTACTTTTTGTTCCACAACATAAAGTAAGTCTGTAAATATCCCACTTATAAACTTTGAAACTTTAATGTGTCTTGATAAAAGCTGTTGCTAACAAGTGACATGAGACGACAGGACATCATCACAACGAACACAGCTTTACAGCTTCATTGTGGTGGCGCCGTTAGTCATGTGACCGTGTAGTTTGTTTATAGCCTAACGTTAGCTTTTTACTTCTGGTGATTACATTTAGGTTTCAAAAACCATAAAAGTTGTGTTAATTTGTGATGATTATCTTGCCTAACAAAACATGTAAGTATCATTCATTTAAAGCTAATTTGTACAATAATCCAAAATCTAATGAGAAAATCCCATTGACAAGGGAGCCAGGATGAGATTAACAAAAAACCCTGTCACACCTGCAGCACTCTTTGCTGTACCACAACACAGCTAATAAGGTATTTATGCTATACTAACTAGCTAGCTGCCGCCACTCTGTATTGCACACCACCTAGGTCTGGTTGGAGCTAGCTAGCGTCACCACTTATTCATTACCACTGTAAGATCTGTTAGCTTAGTTAGCACTGTTAATGTAGGCACGACTAGTGGTGCTAACATAGCTAACAATGCAAAAGGGGTTTCACGACTCAAAATTAGGTCACTTACTCACTTGGGGGAGACTGACAGGTTGCCACCATGTTTCCACAGCAAAGCCGTTGCAGCCGATGGTGGCAAAACAGGCTCTTGCCTATCGGGTGTGCTGTGCAGAGCAGCTAGCTAACCAGTGGAGACCGGAGGTTGGGCAATGGGCACTATGTTTGTGTAAGTTAACAAAACTAGCATGCTGTCTGTCAAAAAAGAGAAATCAACAGGAAATATAATAAACGGCAAGGCATTTACATCACGAAACATTAAAACTTCTATCTCTAAACGGATAGCACTGCCGCTAATTCGTTGCTAAAGCTAGCTGAGTCAATGGAGCACCACACTAAAATGAAAGTCTTTCTTGTTTTTCATGCCATTTTGCTTTTTTTTTTTTTTTTTTCCAAAAATACCTCAGTTAGTTAACTTTAAATGAGTGTCAGGCAAACATTTACCAAAAGTAACATCCCTAATAAAGACATATTTATACTAGGGATGGGCAACACAAGTAAAAACATACACAGAGATCCATTCATCTTTAAAGGCCCGAACATACTCAGGCGGAATGGACTCCACGGAGGTCCGCACGGACTCAAAGCGGACGTCCACAAGCCCTGTGCGCGCACACCAGTGACTGCTCGGCATGTATTTTTCACATCGCGGGGATTTTTCACGGACATTTTTACAGGAAACTACAACGCGGAAGTGCGCTCGACTATGAAAGCCCGAATGACTGCGGACATACCTCACGTAGTAGTAGTCTCTGCATGTTTCTCCTGTTTGTAGAAGAGCATCTCACACCGCTGTAGCAATCCTAGGCTGCCCTCGTGCGGTTAGGAGCTGAATTGCATGTCAAATAAAGGGGGGGAAATAAGACGGCGAATAGTAATAGTCGCATTAAAAAATCGATTTTTCAAAAATAAAATGACTATTCGAAAATCGTGACCCATCCCTAATTTATACTGATTGTATTTAGGCTATTTGCCATGTGGATATTATATTTTTTTGTACCTCATCGATACAGTGAAGTAGTATGCTGACAATATTCGGTGTAATGTTGATTTTACATGAATGAAGGTCACTATTTTACACCTGTGTGACATTTCCAGATAGTGCACTGTACACCAATGGAACAGTGCGTAAGCCAGCAGCTGGGAGTGTGTGTATATCTCTCTGTATTATGGCACTTTCCACCAAGTCGTACATCTCACAAAACAGCAGAAAAAAAAACAAGCTGTGCGGCAGTGTGAAATGACTCAAGACCTGATGTATAGTGTTCTATATGTGCCCCGAGGAGCTATAAGTGGCAATGACAGGGTGTCGAGGGCTGAGGCTGCAGTGTTGGGAGTGGAGAGGCGGAAGGAAGGAAGGCAGAAAGGGTGTTGAGCTGTGAGGGGCTAAAAAAAAAAAAAAAAAAAAAGTCCAGTCAAGTGATGGAAGTGCTGACAGGGAAACCAGAATGTGTTAGAGGGAAGAAAGTGTAAATCAGTGCTTCATCACTATGCTGACATACACACTGATGTGCACATATAGACAGCAAGAGAGACAGAGATGAATACAAACATAAAGGCACACACGCGCTGACACTGATACTGTCAAAGCAGATGATGTGGGCTGCTTTTCTAGTTGAATTTTTATGTTTAAACTTAAGTGTATGTGCTTTAAAAAACTATGCTTTATCCACAAGACATAGATTTTGTTAGTCGGATTCCTCTTAAAAGTTGCTCTCTGAAGACCTCCAGTTTGAGGTCAAACCAAGAAACATTTTCTGCATGGGAAACCCGCCAACATGATTCCTCCAGCCTTCTCTCTGTGAAAGGTGCTGGCTTTGTGCAGCTTATAACAGAGATATATAAATGAAAAGACAAATGTGAAACACGTCTTACAATACCCTAGGCAAGGAGAGAGAGGGGTGATGGAAGTCTCTACTCTTCATATCACACCTGCCGACAAAATGGAAATATTTCTCTTTTATTGCTCGTGCACCTAATAGTGCCCGGGCAGACAAAAACGTCCGCAGAAAGATCTGAGTTGAGAGAAGAGGGTTCTTGACAGTAAAAAAAGTAAGAAAAGTCAAATGTCACCTAATCCTTTTCTCATAAAGTGCCTGGAAACTGCTTCAGTCCTGGCCTTTGTTCTCTTGCTTTATAACACCTTGAATGGGATGTACTGTGAAACCAGGGACGGGTAATTGAAAAACTCTTTGACCCTCCATGGAATAGTTTGCATATTGTTTCTTTTTTATATAAGCCCCCCTACACAAACACACCCCACCATATCCATATGCAATATTTATGATGTTTTATAGTGCATAAACCTGAAAAAAAAATTCACAACATTTTCCAGACATATATTCCACATTAAGTGAACTTCCCTAGGCTCCTCTTTCTTATGAGTGGGCCTAATTGCCTGTTCGCTAAACCCCTCCCTTGAAAAGCAATTTTCCAATGATAGCATAGCAAACATAACTAAGCACAGCAGGTCTGTAAAGCTTTGGATTTCTCCGCATGTTCAAGCTGTGTATATGGGGTTGTAGTAGAGCCATACTTTGCATATAAAGACTGTGGATGGGATTTCTGCATGGACCATTGACTGGTGAGGACAATGAGTTTGTGCCTGGGATAGGTAGCTTTTGCCTTTTGCACACACTGTTAGGTATGTTATCATCCAACATATCCAACCTACTAAAAGCACATGCAAAAAAAAAAAAATCACGGTTGGCTGTGAGTTAGGTAAGGTGTAAGAATGTAATGTTACGGAGGTTAGATTGAAAAAAACAATCATGGTTGGACGTCATCATGCTACATACTTAATGTAATGTTACGTACCTAACATAAATTTACATAGGTTAGGTTTCGGAAAACAATCATGATAGGGGGTTGTCGGGCAAGATACTTAACAAAAAGTGACATATAAGTTTAGGGAAGTTAAGATATGTATAGTCTCTATATACAGACTCTACATTCAGTGCCTTGCCTCCAGACGAAGAGCAGAAGAGCCCTGGTTTCCAGTTGTAGGGTGTTTGTTGTAGGCTGTTTGTAGTCCGCGTGATATTGATCAATCACGTTTGAGCCGGCTGCAGTTGTTGCCAGGTTACACGCTCCGTGCGGTGAACTAACGAGGCGAAACATAATTGGCATCACTGCAAACTCTGAATCCATCGCAGTGGTTCAGCGTATTTACTTATATATAAACGGAAGTCGGAAACGGAAATTCACCTCCTCAAACCGGAATGCCAAAACATCGGGGGTCAGCCCCAGAGGCTGTATCGCCATCTGCCGGAAGTCAGACGCCGAATACAGCTGATGGGATCCAAGAATGAGATATGTATGTCAGGTTTGGACAAGTAAAGTTAAGAAGGTTAGGTTTACGAAAGCAAAGTCACGTAGGTTAGGTTTAGGAGAAGAAAATGGTACAGACGTACCTTAAAATAACTTCAATTGATTTTAAACAAGACACAAACACCAGTCTCCTGGGGGAAAGTCCTATGTTTGTTTAACCCATCCACCACACCAACCGACCTCCTTGTGCAGATTTTTGCTCTTTATACTTCCTTTTTTTGCTCCCATTAGTGCATTGGTCATGTAATTGTAGCCTTCCCAATTACTACGATTATATAGGAATTACTGGCTCATGATTATGTAGGTTATATACGAATTCTGGTGCATTGCTTTTCTTAGGTATAAAGATGAAAAGTGCAGGAGAACCCATCAGGTAAATATTTAAGACCCCCTTACAGCGTTCTCTTTTTAAATGAGTCAGCTGGAAACGTGAAAAAGTCAGCCAATTGTTTCCAACCAACTCATACCGATGACGTAAAGTCTACCAACGCCATTTCAGCTCAAAAAAAGATGGTTGCTCGCTAGAAATAAGAGCTCTTTTGAACTTTTTCTCATTGTTGCAAAAATTCCAGTGGTGAATCTACCCCTGTCATTATCATACACTGCATACAGAAAGCTTGACAGGCATAATAAGAGTACCTAAAGGGACGGGGCTTAGCGCACAGTCAATTATGTCTTCATTGTTGCCACTGCTACCCACAAAATTCCTCATCTCCCATTCTCCCACACCCCTTTATTTAATACTGTCCACTCACCATCCTCTGTGGGCACGTAGATATTGAGGTAGAGGCAGTCCTCGCTCTGGTTCTGGATGTAACCTGCCGCCACGTCCAGGTTGTCTGTGAACCATACGGGCAGCATAATCTCTGGGAGCACACCGTGGACGTTTTGAGGGCACACAGGGGCGAACTGGGTGGCGTTGCGGATCTCCTGCCAGGATCCCGGAGCTTCAGGTGGCTGAAAGCGGCGGTCGCCGATGGGCGCCGTGGCGTAGGGGACGCCCAGATACTGCTCTACAGGGCCCAGGATCTCATTGTTCAAGTCCTTCTTGATGCCTCTGATCTTGCCGTAGTTGGTGGTGACTATGGGGTGTTTGGAAGGGTCTATCTTCTGGCTCGAGGCCAGGCTGAAGAGCAGGATGAGGCCAAGCACACCCATTAGGCACCAGTCTGTCATGAGACTAAGGGGGCGTGTCCTGGATGACAAACCCCGCCGACTTTGTTTACTTAGAGAGAGTGAAAGGGGGTACATGACTGGATTCATACTGTTCAGCCACCTGCTTCTAGTCTGTTTTGGCGTACTTCAGTCTTTTTATGCGAGAATGTGGATTATAACCAACAGTCTGGAAGGTGGCGCTTAAGAGGAGGATTAAAAACAAAAGCAGGCAGAGCTTTTTCGGAGGTTTGATCAAAACAAGGAGCGCCAAGTGAAGGTGAGAAGGCAGGCAAAGCAGTTGCTGGGGGGAAAGAAGGGTCCTTGGGGTGCTGGAGAAGAAGGTCGGACCTCAGTGTGGATGCCAGGTCAGTGTTGATTCTGCGCAGCAAGGATCCGAAACGCTTCCCCAGCCATGTTTCTGTTGCGTTCCATCCCTACTGGTCTTCTATTATCCAGATCATTTGATTGATGTTTTTTTTTAACAGAATTCTGCAGATAGAGACAGAGAAGAGGAGAAGGAGGGAGGGTGCAAAGATGGGCGAGGGAGAGAGAAAGATAAGAGAGATTATAGTTTATCTGAAGCAGAAATATATTCCATTAAATGTTGTCTGCGCAACATTTCCCCTTCAACTGTTGCCAACATATTTCCTGAAATGAAAGCAGTGGAAATGAAACGACCCTCAACAGGCAGTATTGTTGAGATCAAGTCAAAAAAGACTCATTTTGGGAACATTTCATGTGGTGATCAACGTGTTTCGCTCCACATCATTACATCACAGGCTAAAAATCACAGTTCTCTGGCATGTAGAGACACTCACAAAAATGTGTTCGCTTTCTACCTCCTTGAAGAAGTAAAACATTTAGAAGCCTCATGTATAGTCCATGTTGAATGCACATTTCTACACGACCATCCCTGTCTATTATGCATGAAACCCTAAATTAGACATGTTCACACTGTCCTGATCTGACCTGTATGAGGACACCAAATCCCTCCTGGTGAACTGAATTTAACCTGCCAGCTTACTCCTAACACATCTCTGCAGAGAGCTAATGCAGTGCAGTCGATGTACTCACGCCACTACATGGAGTCTTCCTCTAACAACCCTGCTACAGATGCCTCAATATTTATGGTTATTAATTTCTTAGAGGCTTCAGTGCTGGTTCTGGAGATAAGAGTACAGTAGACGGCACACACGAGGAGTAGAGGCCAGAGATTAGGGTGAGCCTTTCACTGCCCAGTAAGGTCAAAGGTCAATAATGTGCGCCTGTAAGCTGCTTACAGCGGCCCGGGACACTTTCAGACCTACATGCAGAGCACAGAGGCACACACATGCGCACAGTAAGCCTTAATTGACCCACACATGAATGAGTGCCCACACACTGTACGCTCATTCATGTAATCTACTGCGGAAAAGTGCAAATCCTCATGTAACAGTCAGAAAATGCACGAGGCATGGAGGAGATTATACCGTCATAACATTGTTGGGTGGTGTTATGTAATGGTAGGGGGGCAAGCACCCCAGCAGTAATGAAGACAGTGCAGGAAAAACAGAGAAATCTCTTTTAAGTTCACACACTCTATTTCCGTCTTATCTGATTTTTAAAATTCACCATTACCTCTTTCTCTCTTTCACGCTTGCTGTTGTTTTATCACCGTGCCATAATTGTCCCATTTAAAGTCATCATTAACCGTATTATTGCATCGCCTGCACCCACTGAAGCGCCTCTGTGTTTTTGTTGTCTGCCCCCCCCTCTACTGCTACCAATAAAGCCATTTGAATTTGAAAGTATGGGAGTTAAGTGTCCTGAGGCAAGACGGCAGATAATTAGAGTATATAGGCTGATGAGCAGGCGAACACTCTCACTCACACTGATGTAAGACATACAAATAAGGAGGCTCATTCATGTAATAATAAAGTTTCTTATGTACAACAAGCTCTTTGAGGGGTGGATCTACTCTGGCTTGTCAGAGGAAAAAGTGTGGTGAAAAACAGAGAGTGCTAATTGCGAGCGAGCCCTCCGCATCTGTAATCGCTCATTGTCTTCTTTTGGTATGGTGCGTGCAGCCTAAATATATTGGTGCCTGCCTTTGTTCCTCTCAGCATGGACTTTGTTGTTCTACCCACGCGCCCATGTGTGTGTGTCTGGGAGTGTGCCCTCGCACAGAGGAGCGGGCAGCGCGATGTGTGCTCTAATTAAACCATGGAGAGACCAGCCTGCATCGCACTGTGCACAGGGACGACCCCCTCCACCCACTCACACACACAGACACACACACACACACCAACATTTACCATTAAATTTTCATCCTCCAAAACACATAAAAGAGACTGGGAGATAGAAAGGCAGAGATGAAGGGAGAGTAAGGGAAAAAGGAGCAGGGACAGGGAGAGACAAATGAGAGATGAGGATGTAGACGGAGGGGAGACAGGTCCTGGTGTTAATGAAAAGCTTCGCTCTGGTCAGCAGAGACCCTTCAGAGTGCTTGAGTAAAAGCCACATGAGGCGTTGCTTCACTGACCCTGGAGTTTCTCAGAGAAGTGGACATCTAAAAAGCCCACATCCAAAGGAATCCTCCAACTGGTCATCTTGCCCTTCACTTGCACCTCAAGCAACTGAGGGCAGCAGAGGCCCACACAAGCCAGAAACCTTGGTGAAAATCCAAGCCCCTGGCAGGCACGAGTGTGCCTGGAGGGACCTCCAGAATTTCGGGGTGCATCTGAGTGTTTAATTGCTAATTGGCTCAATTAGAGGGCCTAATTGGTCCAGCTTTGCTGTGAGCAGTGGGAGAGCTTAAGTGATTGGCGAAGCAGAGATGAAGAGACGAAGGGGGGGGACTGGTGGGAGCATGGACACCGAGCCATATAGGAGACATCCACTGGGAGTGTGTGTGGTATTTGGAATGCAGGTAGCACACACTATCACACTTACCGACACAGATCTAAAGGAACAGGTTCTCCTGAAACACTGTATCTCTGTGCATCCGTGCAGCACTATCACACACACACACACACACACACACACACACACACACACACACACACACACACACAAACTCATGCACACTCATCCATGATTCATGTCATCTGAAGAATATTTTTCCCCAACCCCCGAGAGAGAGAGAAGGAGGGCGACCGCACAGGTCGTTCAGTGGCAGACCATCAGTATAAACCTCATCTTTCTCTGCACACACCCTCTCTCACTTGGTATTTCTCATTGAAATGTGTCCCCCCGAAAAACCTCTGGAGGACAATGCAATACAAAGGATTCTATTTTCAATTCTTGACCGGCCTGTTTACTGCAGGCTGTATTGCTACAGGGCCGTGTGGCTGCGTATCACTGAGGACGGAGAGGAAAAGATGCAAAACAATGGTAAAAATGTTTTCCTTGACTTAACAGTATTCAAATTGGGTACAAAGTGGGCCTTAAGCAGACATTTCATCCACAGCAATGTACAATCTGAAAGCAGTAAGGTGTTTGGCATCATGCCTCAGGACACCGTTTATGGTCACATGACTCAAACCTGCAACCTCTGGCTGATCCAGTCTGTCAACATAGTTTTGTTGCTTAATTTGTTGACCTGAAATGTTTCCTGTCTGTTAACAAACTCGGATAGATGGTGTGGTAATTTCCTTATTATTAGGCTCACAGCTAGGCTATAACAATGTCACCATTGCTCAGTATAGTCGATATCCTCTCTGCTGCAAAAAAATTAGATCTGTGAAAAAGGGGAGAGTCGACAGTGAATGCTGAGCATAAAACACAGAATGGACAGCTAAATACTTCTCAGTAAGGTGGAGAAGAAAGCAGGATGACTGATCTGTCAGGAGTCGAAGAGTACAACATTAGACTCTGTTTCTCCAGCGTCTACACTAAAAGGAAAATAAGGCAGCTTAATGTCTTGCGAGTTTGCAAGCTCAGCAAGACAATGCATGTTTACAACACAGTGTACAATTCAGGTGCTGGTAAACAAGTCATGTTAGATTTTTGCTCATAATTGGAAAATCACAGAAAAGCGTTCATCAGAGGAAAGTTTTGAAATTACTGTGAGCTGGGGAAATAGTTTGGGAGCCTAATTTGACTGTATAGGCACTTAGTGTGGAGATGTGATATTCAGCTACAAAATGAATACAATATTTAATATACTGACATCTTAGAATAGTTGACATTTTGGGAAACTGTTACTCACTTTTTTGCAAAGACTTAGATGAGAAGATTGATATTGTTGTCATAACTGCAGCTTAATATGTGCAGTCCAACATATAAAAAACATATAGAGGTGTAAAGATACATCCATTCGATCGATATATCAATTTAATGATCAGCGATTCAATATCACTGATGCGAAGTGAAAACATTAATACTGATAGTTATATTTAAGATACACCTTTATTTTAAAATTCCCATTGCATATCTGTCTCACCTTTCCATCCAAGCACACCTCCTTCCTAAACTTTCAAACAGTGCTAGCAGCCTAGCCTCATATCGATTGCAGGCCCCTGAACTGAACTGAATCTAAATAGAATCGTATCATGGCAAACTTTGTGAATCAGCATATATCGTATCAATATGTTATCTTGATGAAACTTGTGGTTTGCACCCCTAGCATATAACCACCTGAAATACCTCAACTTAAGCAGCGCTGGTAAGGTGGATTTCGTTACCTTTGGACAAACCCAGGATAGTTAACAGGGCTTGACGCTAACTTTTTTCCCAAGGAGCACATGTTGAAAAGTAAGGAGCGCACAAAGAACTTTAGGGGCACAATGTAAATTGATCAAATAATGTGTTTTCCGTAATAAACGTGATGCATAGACATTTACAAGCAAAATTATTTAATAAATTTGTATACAAAATGTACAGAAAGGTAAAATCATCAAGTTTTGAAAAAATATTGCAATTTAATTTTGTCTTTAATGTGATCTTATATATATTATCTTTGCAATATGATTATCTTATAGCCTATAATGTTCAGTGTTTCCTCATCCCTCAATTGGGACCCATGGTACAATGCCAGTGAAAGTATCATGGTTCTGAGGCAGATGTGCCTTTTGTCATTTATAAAAAGATAAATCACTTTTCTATAATACATCAGTGATATTTCAATGGAATAAATTAATTATTGACTTATTCATACTTCAAAAACAGCATCAATAAGTGATTAACATAGGGGGGATCAAAATAAAATAAATAAATGAAATAAAAATCAACCAGCCACCCTCCTCCCCTGACAAGTTCCTTCATTAGTAACGAACAGTCCCTAAAGTTTCTCCTCTGATACGACACATACTGTTTGCCGCCATGGCTCAGCTGTTCAGGTACTTTGGGCAGTCATGACAACAAGTCATTCATCTGGAGCCGGACTTCTTCGCCGGTAAACCATTATAATGCGCCGCCGTATTTGACAGGAATACGTATTCCTGTCCGTGTCTGTGACCCCCGTTCAACCCACAACCGGCGGGATTCGCCGTTATTGTTTATTGCCACACTGCCGACATTTTACTCTGTCCGTCACCGCACGCTGTGTGATTGCGTTATCAAAACAAGCCGCTATTATTCGGCTTTGCTTTTCACTTATTCCACCGAACACCAAATGTGTGGGGTTTTTTTTTTGCAATATTCAGCCGAATATATTCGGTGCATCCCTAAATAGGAGCCTTCCCCCACTCCCCTCACTGCTGCTCTCCTCACTATACTGGCTGCTGCGCTGTGCAAATGCACAGATGTCTCAGAGTGGTGGTGCATTTGCAAAAATGTTTTGAAGGAGCAGCAGCGACACGCCGCTGCTAAATGAATGTAGCAGAAACACTGATGTTATTACTATCCTAAAACATTCTCCAGGTCCTCTGAAACTCTGCGGGACTTATTTCCACCCTGCCCAGCAGCGGTACCGTGGCGAACGGTCCCTAACTGCGGGGAGTCCTCCACACTTTGACTTATTTCCACGCTGCCGACAGTGGGACTATAGGCCTATTCACTGTGCTGACAGTCAGACAGGCATTTCTCCACGCTGGTCGACAAGCAGTTCTGCTCCCAGCTGTTGTCTCTGTCACATTTGGGGCTGTTTTTCCATCATGGGTAACTAACCAGCTTGACACATTAGCTCGCGGCTTGCACAGAAAATAGACCAGACGCCGAAATGATCGCTGCAGGGCCGGCGGCAGCGCTGCGCAGTGCGGCCGGTGTGGATGACACAATCGGTTAACATGGGCGCCGAAAAGAAACTGGCTTCACTTCTCAGCGCTTCGAGGCTATTCGTGGCACTTCTGCGGGCGGTGTGGTTCTTAACCATGTCACACGGGGAAGAGGGAAGGCAGCTGGAGTTCCTCCAACATTTGCGGTTAGATTATCATATTTTTTTATTGACAAAAATATAGGCTGCTTCGGCTGATTTTTTTATGCGCACATGTGCCCCTAAATATTTTTTACAGTTCACACACACCTATTTTTAGTCGCAAATGCGAGTGAAACGCTCGCACTGTCAAGCCCTGGTTAACCATCTGTTTCCAGTATCTATGCTAAGCTAAGCTAAGGTAAGTTAAACATCTTGTTTTAGCCTCATATTTAAACCAGCAATATAATTTTTTTGGTCACTAGATGGCAGTGAAAACAACCTACAAACACTGACATATTACAAATTGCTATTGCAACACTGTCACCAATTACACATCCAAATATACATATGAGAGTGCTATCAATTCTTTCATTTGGCTCTCGTTCAAGTAAATATTTCTTTAAATGTCCAACTATTTCTTTCAAGGGGCTCTATGCAAAATTCAAAGGGTAAGAGTTATGTGGACACAGTTCTCAGTGTGGAGTTAGCTGAGCCAGCAGCTAGCAGCTAACACCATAAAGAGTGTTAAACAATGGCAACTGTGCTGACAGAGCTGACAGTGTTAACCAGGGGGAACTGAAGAGTGGGCACTACACTTCCTCAACAAGGTTGTCCCTATAGTACTGGTAACTGCCATATGAGTGCAGTGCAAAGCAGCAGCGATGAGCTAACCAGTGGGATACAAACATGCTCTAAAAACAAACCACAGAGTAGCTCAGATCACAATATACACAGAGGTCATGTAGCTTCATTCTCTGCTCAGGACGTCAATACTCCACAATATCTATATAACAAATAGTTTGCTGCTATACTAATGTTGCATACAAAACCTTTAGGCAAAGGAACATGAAATACACCACTTAACACAATACTCAATTAACTATACTTTTTATGGGTGAAGTCTTTGCTATGAGGTGATTATGCAGGGTTAGATTTACTTGACATAGTTAGGAAGAAGTGAATCCACGGTGGGGTAGTGTCACAACAAAGGGTCACTAAACCTATTAGAGGGATATCACCTCTTGAAGAAATTACGAGACCCTGTAAAACAAGTAAAATCTCAATATGAGAAAGTAGCATTGACCACGGAGCACTGTGAGGAGGTGTGTTGAAGCTTTGCCATGTTATGAATGTCTTTGTGACATTATATATTATACGTATAATATACACTGATTTAAAATACTTTGCAGTGACAAAATTCAATACAAGACCAGAAGCTATGACTTGAAACATCTCATTGACAGAACAGTCCCAGATAAAATGGACTATTTTAAGTTTACAATTTACTGCATAATTAGATAATGGATAATTACACTGCATTACACCTTGCAGGTGTTCTGACCATTGTGCCTTTCTCTTGTGTACATGTGAACAATTTTCTCCCTCATTAATTACAGCGGGTCTCACCAGAGATCATACTCCACAAATTATTTCTCGTCCTTTATTCCACCGATCTCTACTTCAAAACTGACACCACACTTTGATGTTGTTGCCACGAGGGGGAGAGCTGCTTCACTGCCCGTATTAAGACAAGAATTACATAAAGTGCTTATGATTCCATGTTTTCTACAGCAAGCCCACTTTGTTATCTTTAATTGCTGTGAGGAGCGTTCTGCACCACTTTTATGTGCTGTGACAGAGGCTTCCTCCAATTAACCTGCCGTTAATCTTCCATGTGAAGGTCGTGTCTCCGCTCATGGTGACTGCAGTGTGATCAGTGAGTGTGATTGAAACTGGACCTCATTTGGGAGGAAATAAGCATTGTTCCTTGATGTTTCTAAAGCCTGGGTGTGGAGTTGGATTAGATGAGGCTGTGTAATTGATTCATGTATACATCAAAAAGGAAATGGTGATTTGTGGAACATGGTTTGATGCTTGAGTCTTTTCATATTCTTCTACTACTACTTCTCTATGTCATATACAGTATAGCTTTTCTGCTTGACTTTAAAACAAAGTACATCTTGATTTATGAGTTCCAGTAGCAACATTAAAGCTCCAGTAGGCAACATTGTTTTGGTATAATTGAGTAAAAATTTTATAATATCCTCTAAGCATAATGTAAATCAAGTGGTCTGAGACAAACAATAGGTTTCTGCACCTCACCATGGCTCTGTGTTCAGCCTCTAAAGACTCAGTATTGTGCCGATGTGCATCAACCAATCAAAGGTCAGCTCAGACCACTGCGTTCCTATTGGCTGTTCTACTGCATATGCGCGTTCCCGTGCCGCCGGCAGAAGGGGAGAGCAAGCGGCAATGGCGAACACTGCACCAGGTAAAACAGCTATTCCAGCATTGGCTACAACTGCCTACACGGCTAAACCCAAAAAAAAGAAGACAGAACTCGGTTCCCCGGAGCCCCGGAGGGAGGGGAAGGGTGAGGTGGGGCTGGGCCTGGCCGGAGGGTGCGAGGGTCAGCCGTGGGAGCAGAGCCGAGGGCTCTCTGTGGAGAGGGAGAGCCAAGCCTCGGGGGTATGTGCGGGGCGGGCTGCTGCGCGGTGAGGGAGAGTCGAGCTTCGGGAGTATGTGCGGGTCCGCGAGGGAGGGATGAGGAGGGCTGCTGCGTGGTGAGGGAGAGCCAAGCCTCGGGAGTATGTGCAGGTCCACGAGGGAGGGATGGGGCGGGCTGCTGCGCGGTGAGGGAGAGCCAAGCCTCGGGAGTATGTGCAGGTCCGCAAGGGAGGGATGGGGCGAGGGAGAGCCGAGGCTCCCAGAGAAGGAGAAATAGAACCAAGTAGGATAAAATCCTCACGTGCTCGTCTGGTAGGAGGGGCTCAGGGCGGAGACAAACGAAACCTAACTCAGATGAGACTCAAAAATCAACCGTTTTCAGGCTTTCTACCTACTGCAGCTTTAAGTTGAGCAAAACCTTTTCATGTGACAAAAAAAGATACATGTCTCAAATGACAAATGCTGCCTAAACACAGCAGGCATACGCAACCGATTAATCGATCAAATTGTCTAAAACTGGTAAGTTTTTTTATTTCAATGAGAAACCATCTGATCAAACAATAAGTAAAGACAACTATGACTCAAAAACCTACAAGAACTCAAATATTTTGGTTTGAAAAATGAGTCTTGAGCCAAAAGGGATCTGAGGACTGGCCCGAATTAAACTAGAGAACAATCAGACCCCATCCAAATTGTGGTGGATCTAGACAGACCTGAATAGGGGGAGTCCTCCATAACAATGGCAACATAATCTGCCACCAACAGTGTTGGGGAAACTACACTAAAACTATAGTTTACCAAACTACAGCTACATCACAATAAAAAAGTATTAAACTATATTTTAATTTCCCTTAAAAAATTTTAGCTCGTCAAAGTAAAAGTAATTTTTAAAAAAGTAGTCTGACTCCATCTGAACTATATCACAATCTGAGTTTGGAATCTCATATTGTTTAAAGATGTCCAGCTGAAGTGACACAGAGTTTAGTGTAGGTGTGTTCAATTTAGGGACTAGGGCAGAACAGTCCTCACCTAGGCAGCCTGAGGATGAATTTTAAGATTAGGATAGGGAGCATTTTTTGAGATAGACAAGGAAATTCATGGCATTATATCACGGACATCTTGGTTGCAAAGTAGAGATGATTTAAGTCTGTGGCCTGTTACCATATTGTATGGCAGAAAATGTCATGAGAATACTGTGAATATATGTAGTTTGTAATTAACTACATCAAATACATGACTCAAAGTAGTTATCTACTTAAAATGTTACCAGGATTTGAATGTAGTTAACTGCCATCCAATTGCTGTAAACTGTAGTTAAACTAGTAATTGAACTACAAGTAATTGACAACCCCCCAACACTGCAATCATCTACAATAGAAAAGGGTAACAATATAGTGCATGTGCCTGTATGACTCCTGCAATCTAATCCTGATACCAAAAGGATGACTTTCGACACATTATTTTGAGAAATATACGCATGTTTTCTACAGGACCTGTTTTTCACTTAACAAAGACGCCAAAGTTCTCAAATGTTAACTGCTGCATAAACATATTCAACCATAAAAGAACTGTGCTAAATTAAAACAGACAAAAAACTGGTTGATTTTTAATTCAAATAAGGTACTGTCTCATTAAATCGTTAGAAGTGTACAAATATAACCAAATATAAACATCTTCATAGTTCAAAAAAGTTGAACTGATCCAAAACACACCCTAAAAAACCGACCCAACCCCATCCTGCCAAACTACTTGTCAAAAAAACGAGAGGATCCAAAAGGACAGTCAGAACCGGTCTGAGGTAGAATCAAGGAAAATGAGACCTGACTCAACATACTATACAGTGGACCCACCAGAACCTATAACTGAACACTCCATTAATTAATGAGCAGCTATGGCTGAAAAAATACTTTCTCTTGTATTGATTACGAAACATCATATGATCAGAGTTCTCAATCCACCCAGGTATTAGATACAGTAAAAAGACCCATGGAATTGAACAGAACTCTACCTGGACCCACTTACACTGAACAACATTTGGACTCATGGCTTTGCTCTTGTTTTAGTTACTAAGAACCAGGAGGACTTGTGAAGCCCTGCACCACACATTCAATAAAAAACTTTTACTTGGCAACACTCTGAGCTGCAGGACACATGTTGGTGAGCAAGGATAAATCAAACTACACTCGTGTGTGTTGTATGTTTTTCTCATTGCATATACAACTTTTCATTTGGTTTCATAAGTTCAATGTGGCTCTTTTTCTTAAAAGTTTCCCCAGTTTTCCTCCAGTGGACAAATCAATGTGGAAATCGCAGTCTCAGAATCGAATCCATCACCATTCTGCCACATAGCTTACCGAGCACAATCTAAATCCCACCAAAACCAATTCCACCCAATTCTACTCCAATACAGCCGCAGAACCACCCACTAAGACCTCCCCTGTAATTGCTTGCCACCTCTCACTCCGTTTTGTGTTGCCAGTCTGTCTGTCAGTGCACTGGGTTCAACTTAATGATAGATAATAACCTGACTTTGCAAGGCTGCTGGTGCAGGCTAATAGCTGGAATTCAGTGCGTGAAAGGTGCTGGACGGATGAGGTCAGGAGGTACTGCCCTGAAATGATCCTGAGGGTCAGGAGGAAGAAAGACAGAGCGGCAGACAGAGGAAGACAAATCGTGAATCTCCGCAGGCGAACGCACAAATCCTAGAATATACACAGTACATTTACCTTGTCAGTGTGCAGCCAGGCACGGTCACATGCACACGCACCCAAGCACACAAATACATTACACTCATTATCATCTCAGGGCTTTCAAGGTCTGACAGTATTTGAGCTCATTTGTTTTCAGAATTGCTAATTAATACATCAAAGCTGAGACACAACAGAACAACTAGAGAATTCGGATGTCCCTGTGACTGTGTGTCCATTTCTCCATATACAAATCTTCATCTGTGTATATACATTGAGCAAAAATGTAATGTTGTTTGGAGTTCTGTATGTCGGCGATGTCTGTGTGTGTGCTTTTATCTGTGTGACAGCAGTTTGATGTGTTGATCACAAAGTAATTTGGAGGGCATGGTAGAGTGGATGCTGAGTGGTTGAACAGAAAAAGGGCCGTTTCATCTCTGCAGATGCCACATTAATGCCAGTAGATGGGGCAGACATAAGTGTGTGCGTGAGTGTGTGTGTTTGTATGTTTGCCGTCCTGCTGACGGCCTCTGTGTGGGCCGCGAATAGAAAGAGCCAGCGGCCAGGTCAGTGCTCACTCAGGCTCCTGTCAATGCCTTATTTATTTTATTATTTTTCATCCTTCCATCCTTCCCTCGGTGTGGGAAAGAAAGAATCAGAGTAGAGCCAGAGTTCAACACATATAGCTGAAGGGGGAGATGAACATTAAGAAGATGGAGGGATGTAAAGAGCAGGCCGACAGACTAACATTTAGCTCTTCAGAAAAAAACATTATAATAGCAAATGAGGAGAAAAAAACGCATTCT
This sequence comes from Epinephelus fuscoguttatus, assembly GCF_011397635.1. Lineage (NCBI taxonomy): Eukaryota > Metazoa > Chordata > Actinopteri > Perciformes > Serranidae > Epinephelus > Epinephelus fuscoguttatus. The sequence continues at coordinate 27,138,342 of NC_064774.1, forward strand.
GAGGTCATGGCAGCGATCTGACTTAAGATAAAGTCATGGAGAAGCCATAATGCTAAACACCAAACCTACTGTTTTCTGCCATGGCATTTACAGCATTATGTATCATGATCCGTCCAAAGTGTGAGGCAACAACACAACAAACATGCATGATGATGGTCAGAGTGCATCATTTAGAAAAACAATTGGTTCAAGTGGAGTTCTCTTGGGAATGTAACTGTGCAAAGGTTTTCAATGGGGCATAAGGATTTCATGGAGATAAACTTGTGAATGTTGCTTTCCATTTCATCTGGGGTTAAAGGAGATTTATTGTTGAAGTAACTGATACAATAAGAATAGAGGTGATTTTCAGGTGAAAGCATTGGCCTCTATTAAAAAGAGTGACCCACTCATCACACTCCTCTAACACTGCCTTGCTCACGATTCATAGTTTTTCTTTTTTTTTAAGTGTAAAAATCAATGCAGCAGGACCAGAGATATAGTAGCAGCTAATGTAGCCTTGAGCAGCTAGCCTCCAACAGAGCTGAGCGGCGGGCTACAGAGGTCTGGTAAGCTTGCTTCTTTCTAACTCCACATGCTTAGATTTATTCATTTTCAAACTTTCAACCCCATCTTTAGAAAACTTTTTTTTTTCACATATGAAGTAGTTCTCACCCACTAAACTTTAAAATGGGCACCTATGTGTAAAATTGTTGGAGTTTCTCCTTTACAGCTGAGCAAAGTTTTGTTTTTGAGGACTTCTAGAATACATGTGACCATGTTGTAAATGCATTTTGATGACTATGTTTCATGTAGCAGGTTCTACGGGGCCACAGGATATTCATATGTGAAGTGGCTATGAGGTCAAATTATTGCAGATTTTAAAGAGACAGTTCACCCCGGAATTTAAATAACATGTTTTTTCCTCTTACCTGTAGTGCTATTTATCAATGTAGACCGTTTTGGTGTGAGTTGTGAGTGTTGGAGATATCGACTGTAGAGACATCTGCCTTCTCTCTTTTTAATGGAACTAGATGGCACTCAGCGTGTGGTGCTCAAAGTGCCAAAAAAATACATTCGAAAAATTCAACAGCATTGTCTCTTTCCAAAAATCATGGCTCAAGATAATCCACAGACCTTGTTGTGAGCAGTTTCATGTAGGAACTGTTTTTTTTTTCTTCCCAAATGCTCCTGCAAACTGCACAGAAGGAAGAGTGCATCTACTGGTAGTTCCACCAGCACCACAGAGCTTGGTAATGTTACAGCTCAGCCAAGGAGGACGGCATTAATGTTTACATCTCATGCTGTTACAAGCTTCAGCCTCCCATCCATGAGTAGATGCACGCTTCCTTCTGCACAGTGATTTGGTTGGCGGGTTTGGTCAGTAGAAAGAAAATAGTACCTGCATGAAACTGTGGATTATCTTGAGTAACCAAGTCATGATTTCTGAAACAAAATGACACTGCTTTTGAGTTTGTCAAATGTATGTTTTTATTTATTTATTTTCTGAGTGCCATCTAGTTCCATTATATTGGAGAAAAGGCAGACATCTCTACAGCTGATATCTCCAACACTCAGCAACTCACACAAGAACGATTTAGACAGATAAACAGCACTACAGGTAAGAGGAAAAATATATATTTTTTAAATTCTGTCCCTTTAATAAGTGAGATGCCACCACAGTGACAGCAGCTTGACGGATGATTAGTCCATGTGCACAAATATGTTACACATCAGAACATCCAAATGCTATTAAAAGCGTGAAAACATATTGTTTTGTAAAGGACAAACTTTTTTGCCTCACAAAGGCAGAAAACTTTTCTGCCATATTTAAGAAATCACATCGAAATGTACTGTTTCTATTTCGCTTTTCTATCTTTATACATTGTGCATTGTCTATCCTCTTTCCCTCCCACCCTCCCCAGACTCTATTCAGGCATTATAGAGACTAGACTGGGCTGACAGTGGACGAGAATGGGCTGATAGACTGCCAGCTACAATACAGACACAATGGGAGGATGCAGAGACAGTGGGATGGCTAGACGGAGGAGGAGGAGAGTGTCGGGGCTGTCAGTAAACTTGTTGACAACCCAGAGATGTACACACATACACATCGGCGCTGGGTAGCGGCGGTCTGAGCGTGAAGCGTGTGTGGGCGAGGAGGGGGGGGGGGCTGTTGGGGTTGTGGACCACTGGAGCGCAAAATTGGAAACAATGTGTCGGCAAGAGTTAAAAGCAAATATTTACAGGGCTTTAATTTGCATTGGGAGCAGTGAGTTTCCGGTGTGGGTCAACGCGTCTGTGGCAGAGCCGAGGAACACGGAGGGGCATGGGTGGTAATTAGACAGACAGTGGTAGATTAATCACAGGCTGACAGCACAGCCTCGTAGCCACACACAAACACATTCACAAGCTATACGCGGCCCCATCACTTAGTCTGGCAAAATACTCTGGACGTTTTCCTCTCACCCAAAGAGGATGAGTGTATCCAGCTTTGAAGAGCACGCCGTATCCTCTCTTATTTTTCTGCTACTTCTTAAAACACACACACTGGTACAGACTGCCCTGCCGTCGTGCTCTGATTACCTGCTTCTCCCTCTTCCTCTGTCTCCTCTATAAATCACTAGCTCTAAGTCCCCCTCCCTCCCTACCTCTCCTTGCTTTAGGACAGCTCCTGTGCCGCTCAACCCCCCCCCCCCCCCCCCCCACACACACACACACACACATCCTCTCCAGTGGGAGCATCCAGGAGAGGCAGAGGACAGCATGGTCCTGCCTCAGGGGAAAGAGCTTCTTCTGTCGGCTGGAGGACGCTGCCACAGCTCAGTGAAACGTGAGAAAGTGTGTGTGGGGGAAATATAGTAGTTGGCTGTGAGTGCTGCTATTAAACACATTCCATATATCATAAATATTTTACCGTCTTCTAAGTGGCTTTGACCTTGGATCATAGCACTGTAGGTCATATCACCCTATGATGGAGACACAAGCAGAGTTTTAAAACTTTTAAGAGTTTCTTACAGTGATAATTAAATTGGGCTGAAATGGGTCTTTTAAAGGTCTTCTCTTTGTGATCAAAAATCTACTTTACCTTTACTTTTTAACAAAAAGGGGCCGCATTTCTTTTATGGTGGACGACTATGAAACGCTAGGTTTTACAGTGCATCATTCATGATATGTCTGATGAATACTGAACAGGCTTTGAGAAATATTATGATGTCAAAAGTTGCTTTGTAAAAAAAAAAAAAAAAAAAAAAAACTGCTTTTAACTTCCAGGAGCTCTAAAGTGAAATAGGTTTAAAGGCTTAAAAGTCCTCTTCTTCTGCAAACACAGCTGTGTAACATTTGTATGTTATTATGTAGCGGGTACAATGAACCTTATCTTTCTTTATGTTTCAACAATGCTGTGGTTGAAGTGTGGTTATGTTAAGGCATAATAACCACTTGGTTACAGCTCAGAAAAGATCATGTTTCTGTATAAAATACCCCTTTCGTCGCCACAACCTCTGCTGAAGATGCTCCAAAGTCTCATTAAAAAACACCTAGTTTTGGTGCCACAATCGCAGCTAGACATGCCCAGATGTCTCAGTGGTCTGGTGCTAAAACCATTGCTGGATATACCCCAATGTTTCACTAAAAATACCCAGTTCTGATGCCACAACCAGGGCTGGAAATGCCCCAGTATTTTGCTAAAAAAAAAACCCGGTTTTGGTGCCAAAATTGAGGCTGGAAATGCCCAAGTGAATTCCTAAAAACAACCACATTTGGTGCCACATCCACTGCTGGAAATACCCTGCTATCTTCCTAAAAAACACCTGCTTTTGTTGTTTGTTAGTTTCGAACAGTTGTCTGCAGTGGCTGCTGCTTGGCAGCCATCTCGCCTAGGATTCATGCCACCATCCTCTTTACCTCCCAATGAGAAAGGCAGCTCATAGACATGCAGTCTGAAATGCTACATTTGAAATGTACAATTGTTAACTGTTGTTTGTACAAACGTAGAATCCCAACATTTTCTTCTGGCGACTAACCTGTTTTTACAGTACCGTGGTGAGTAAAGGCCAGGTCACATTAGCATTTTAAAAGCTAAATTTTCACTTGATCCATGCAATCAAATCCACTGATTACAGATTCTCTTGTAAGGTTAATTGGTCGCCAACACCAGTAGTTCACTAATTACCCCAAATTTCACTGTGCCACTTTCTGGTGTGACCGGTCTTTAACTCTAAATAGGTGTCTGCTGTCAGTAATGTAATATGATGTAGATGTAGAGCAAGCATTAAAATGGGGGTAAATGAAAGGGGTCGCTTTTTAAACTGGGTGAGTGGGACGCACTAATGCACCAATGAGGAGGATGTAGCCCGAGGCAACATGGGGCACAGTTTCAGAAAATGGCGACACTGTGTTTGTGAGACGGGGTGAACGGGGTGTAATTGAGCAAATGAATGCTGAGGGGAATCTGACACATGCAGAGAGCAACAGTGGCAGAATGGAGGGTACATAAGGACATATGTTCCCCCGAGCTGGGCTAAAGTAAAGCTGATGAATGTCAGTCGTAGCTTACAGCTGCTCACTTGCCACGCAGAAAGGCACTTGGACTTTGTTTACAGTTAGACAGGGATTTGCGACCTGGGACAGATAAAAGCTTCCCATTAAAATATTGACTTAGAGGATTAGGAAGGTAGGAGAAGTTGTGTAAAGTGACAGAAATCCGCAATTTTCCAACTGAGATGCCATCAAGGCTCTAGAGGAAAGAGATATTAAGACATCAACAGATAAATTGAAAGTGTAATGTGAATTTGCAGCGTACAATACAGCAAATATGGAATAGATACCTCATGCTAATGCCCCCCCCAACACAAGTCATATTTGTTGCTCTGTCAGTGACGGAGAGATTAAAGAAATTAAAGCTTTTTAGATGCTCGTTTATTAGAATGTTAAATTAATTAATACGACTGGGGAAAGCTGCTGCTGGTGTACTTTATTAGAGGCAATTTAACTGTCTTTACTGGCCATAAAATATGTTGAGCCAGGGGCAAAATTTCTTTAAATATTACTGTTTTCCATTTATCTGGCAAGACTTAAACCCCATTGCAAGCATTTCACAAACTCATGTTGAGCCCCAAACATAACTCAAACCCAAAGACTGAAAAGTTTCCAAAGATACAAAACATTTTATTCTGAATTTCAGATAGCTAGACTATTTCTAGTTAATGAAAAGGTGCAGCCATAAAAGTCTCGGAGTCTGTGGTTTGAATATTTCATTCAGTGTGGACGCCGCTGCTTTAATGAATACAGAATATATCTGATACTGACCAACAGCATGGAATATCTTTAACAACCTTAAATTTAATCTTTAGTGAACTTTATATTTGGTATTACAGTGCAGAGCCAAGGTAAGTAGGCACAGCTTTATATGCTTGTTGCAGTACAGTAAGGTTAAGGATAGATTCGAGTGAAGACGCTGAGATTGATATAAAAAGCAGGATGGTGCAGCCAAGTGAGGACGTGACACTGAGAAATGAAGTCAGCGTCATTTGGCTGGTAATGACCAGCTATGAACCTTGAGCAAGAGTGATATACATAAAGATGAATGCCACAGAGAGTGATAGAGAGAGGAAGAGGGGAGGGTTTGGAGCACTGCCATCCTGATCTAGTTGTCCCTGACAGATGGCCAGTGAGACACACGAGCAGCTGATGTGTATGATTGCCTGCTTCCCACACAAGGAGGCACACCAACACGTCCCTCTCTACCTGTTGTTGTCCTCCTCTTTCCACCCTGTCTATTTCGGTCTTCAATTAATTTAATTCAAAGTAGGTGTTTGCGCTGCAACCTTCTAAAGCCAAGGAGAGTGTGAGGGATAAATATCAAAAGAAAGGGCATGGTGAGAGTAACCCTCAGATTCTAATCAGTGTTATTAATAACAAGTTGCAGCAGCTAAACACTCTTCCTCGCTCCCACAGATCTTCCTCCTTTTCCTCTTTGACTATTAACACGAGTGATGAATATTCATCCGCTGCTTTAATCTATAGCTGAGCTCATCGAGAAGAGCGGTGTTTGTTTTACAACTGGGGGAGAGCTGAAGGAAGAAGATTTGCTCATAAATACACTGTATACATGATCAGCACAATAATATGGAATGCTGGGTGGGTTTTTTTACCCCACAGGATCTGATGTGCATATTGATGTTTAGTACAGTGTGTTCTATATGTGCTCTGATGAGGGCTGCAAATACAATTATTTTCCAGGGATGCACCAATTACTGATTGTTAAAATAACAGTTCGGCCAATAGCCAATATTAGTATTTTTTGTTGTTATTTAGTTTGTTTTCATTATTATTTATCCTCCCTTTTGTGCCAGGGAGACAAAGAAATCCTTCTAAAAAATCAAAAAATATTTTTATACTCATTGATCATTCATCATATCTTTGAATGAGCACAAATTTAATCATACAAATTTATGAAACAATCTTAAATATAACCAAAAAAAGCTTTAAAAGCCTTTTTATCAAGATATAAAGTATATTATAAATTCCCTCTCTAAGATCTATTTTGTTTTGCTGTGAAAATATCAACAAATTTCTCCTTCAAACAACTGTATATATGAAACTTCTCGCAAAACAATAAATTTTACAATATGACATTTGAACACACGTTGATAATGTTATAATTTACCTCCCTCCAATACTAATTTTTACTAAGTAGAATTTGAACACATTAAAACACATGTAATCACTTAATACAAACTTTGCTAGCTGTTACTTTGTTAGCAACTGCTAACAGCTAACCACTAACAGCTAACAGCTAACAGCCAATGTTACCGTGCTCTCCTTCTGGAAATGTCAACAGATTTGCTGTTTGTAATGTAGCATTATCAGGGGGGAAAAGGGTGTGTGCCCTGATGCGTAAATAGTGGGTTTACCACTTCCTAGTGCTGGGCGATATGGAGAAAATCAAATATCACAATATTTTTTACCAAATACCTCGATATTAATATTGTGACAATATTGTGTGCCATTGGTGCTTTCACAAAATATTTATACAGTGAGATCTTTGATAAGTAATCAGTAATGTGGATATAATGACTGAGTGGGTAAGAGGAACATAATAGCTACTACATCGAAGCGTCTGGTACGTTCAGAAAATTATATCACTTAACTGTAATGCAGCCTTTAAAAGCAGGAAAAGACAACACATATTGTGATATCCAAAATCTAGGACAATATCTAGTCTCATAGCAAAATATTGGTATAATATCGATATATTGCCCAGGCCTACTGTACCCTTTTGTCCCAATGGCATCTCTGCCATTCTCACCTTTTTTTTTTGATATGCCAATGGCAGTCAACGAGGTGAATAACAGCCAATACTGATGTTCCGCTTATAAGTTGGAGCATTATTTTCCCAATTTCCCGATTGTTCAGTCACAGTCACCAAAAAAACCCCAATCTTTCAGAGTGAAACCCAAAGATGTTCAAGCTACAATGGAAAAGAACAGAGGAAAAGCAGACACACATGCAGTTTACAGCAATGGTGCCAGATTTGACACTCAGACTTCTTAGTCATTTTCGAACAAAGGCCCCTGATTTCAGACAGTAGCAGGGAAAAAAAACAGGCTTCTCTTTTCTCGTCTGCTACTGTCAGTTTTGCCAGCTGAAATGACAGCTGTCACTGGCAAATGATTTCAGCTGTAGCTAGCTGGTTAATTAGGCTAATGCTAGCTCCATGAGTTGTTTAAAAAAGCTGACTCCCTTTTAAACAAGTTACTGCTCTTAAACATGCAGCTGATAGCGCATGGTGCTTAAAGACTGAGGAGACATCTAGATTCCTGAGCATGTGTATCCAGGGGTGACTGAATGAGGTCTGGTGGTGTGCAGCAAACAAAAACACTCCTGCATCTCCTCAGCTACTGCAGAGTTTACTAGCAAAATGTGCTCCTGCACAAAGTTTTACTCGGCTCTTGCCTCTCTGTCTTTCTTCCACACTTTCCTCCTTTGCTCTTTCTCCCTCTCCAATCCCATCTCACAGTTTGTCTTTTCCCTCCTCGCTTACTTCGTCTTTCCGCCATGGTACGACTCATATAATCTGTTCCCTCCCTTTTCCTCCTTTCTTGATCCCACCTCCTCTGCTGCTACTGTATTTCAATGTGTGTGTGTGTGTGTGTGTACGAGTCTAAGGCATGTTTGAGGTGTCACAGCAGTGTGGTGCAGCACAGTGGGATATCGAACGCCGCCGCCTCTCTCTCTCTATCTGTCACTCTTTTCTCTCTATCTCGGCATCTAAGGAATCGGGAGTCTTTGCCCCTCGGCTCCAGAGGAAATAATGAGGTGCAAGCGGAGAGTGGCGGCTCCACCACTGAACAGAGACTGAAGACCGACTGAAGAGAAGAAGGAGGCCTGAGAGACTTGTTCCCCCTTGGTGTCGTGGGGGGGGGGGGGGGCAGGTCATGCTCAATCCTCGGTGGCATGTTGCCGCGGGCCGCCGGGGGTGAGGGTGTGTGTGCATGTTAGCGTATATGTCCCCATTTCTTTGTCGGTGTTTCTCAGTCATTGTTGCTCCCACCTCTGGGATCCACTGTTCCTGTGCACCAACTCAATTACAAGGAAAGTGTTTTTTTGAGTGTGTGCATGTGTGTTTCACTCGTTAAGCTTCTACATATGCACCCAGAGACGCAGTGCAAAAAAAAAAGTAGGTTACTCTGTTTTTCTTTTCTTCCATTCCCCCAGCCTCTCAGTTTTGTTGCCTCTCCTTCTTCTTCCCTTTGCTTCCTCAGTGCGGCAGCATGAAAAATGAATAAGACAGTGCGCCTTGTTTGATCCTCTCTCACAGCCCGTGCTGTAATTTGAGATGGGCGGGTGAGAGAGGGGGTGAGTCGGGTACGGCCATAAACTCACTTTTAAAAGATGACGCAAATCTAGATGCTGCAACTGCAGCCGTCGAGCCTCGACGCTGTCTCCCTCCACTTTCCTCCTACATCTGTCCTGCGCCTTCATTTTAGCTGCCTTCCTTTGTGTTCCCTTCTCTTTAGCCCTCACTCCCTATTTTCTTTCTCCCTTGGGTGCAATTTTCACTGAGATATATTCCAAGCTCAATACTCATCTACTTTTCTCCTAAATCTTGGCGCTTGTGTGTGTATTGTGAGTCCCTTTTAGTGTGTAAGCAGGCAGCAGCAGCCCTCTGACCACAAGGAGAGGACAAATCCCCTGCTCATAAAGCCATAATCTTTATAGCTCCCAACAAGAATGATTGCCCTTCCAGGCCAACAGTAGGCGCTACCACTGACTATAAAGTCGGATTCCCATATTTGATTGCATATTTTAAATTGATAGCTTAATTCAATAGCTAAATAATTTGATGTAAAATCCAAGCTAAATCAGTCAGCCTAACCTTGGACCATATGTCTGCAGACTTGTGCCAAATCAAAATTGAGCAGCAAGTGCTTAGCTGCAAAATCTTGGTACAGAACCACAGTGTGTCCTTTCACAGAGATCACCCGGTCTCAGGGACGGCAGCCACACCGGCACAGTCCGAAACACCGAATGACACCGCTGAAGTCAGGGAGTGATCCTGGATTATGTCTGCCGGCTGCTCCGAGGCTCTGTAATTAATTACAGCGGCCAATAATAATTAGGGCCGGGCACCAGTGAGCGGTCGCCGAGCAGAATGTAGAAAACTGGCGGTTGATCTGGTGTCTGTCTGCAGCCTCTGAGCCCTGTGGGCGCTGCCATGCCACGCTAGCACCTGCTCTCAAACTGCGGCAGCTAACAGCTTTCAGTGTGTGTGTGCGTGTGGGTGTTGGCAAGGGAGCTGGGTGACACGGGCTGTTAGGAAAGGGAGGGAAGAGGGGGCACAGTGTGCTCCGACGGGGTGGTTGATTCACAACAATACGCTCGCGTCAGCCACTAGCCTCTTTGGGCCTACTGAACTGTGGAGCTGTGATTCATCTGCTTTAATTCACTGGAGCTGGATGGCTTTGTGACTGGGAAACAGGCCCTCTCACTATACACGCGTGTTGAGCGAACAGGTGTGTTAACAAACAGTGCATACACAAGGGCCACAACATAGCAAACAAGTGCACAATAGCACACATGTTCAGAGAGCGACAGCTTATTGCTCGCATACAGTCGGGTACAATGTGATCTTAATGTGCTTGTTCTTACACAAATGTAGCTCTGAGAATGTGTGACGAGTGCACTTAACACACACACAATGAGCACACACAATGCATTATATATAAGCATTCAAGCTGCCCATGCAGGCATATTGGGTTCATACAGAAATGTGTATGCAAGAGCGAGCAATAACCAATAAGAACAAATGTTTGATGTGCACATTATTAGGAATATAAACATTTATTTTATCTTAAGGACATGTGTTAACAGACATGGGCTCTACTGTAAGCATTTTATTGTTTTACGAGCCAATCCATACAGAATATCTGCAATGAAATGTATCTATTTCAGTATGCATTGCCTCTATTTAAATAACTAATGAAGTGCTTACTGCGCAGTTTACACATCTGCGCACACTTCTGTTTATTATTCCATCTGTACAGCTAGTTATGGGAAGAACTACTACTGCCCACAGGCACATTTGCTTGTAACCTGTAAACCTGTCACATGTATGCTTTATTTTTAATGCATTCTTTTATTTGCTGCAGTCATTTCAGGATGCCTGTTGTTGTAAGCGCTCTGCCAATTGTTTTTTTCAGACGCTGATTATAATTGGTATTCTTAAAACTCTGTAGCCTGGCAATCATCAATCAGAATACTGATTAAAATAATGAACTGTATTTTTTTAGATGGATATTCAATTGATAATGTCACATGGAAAATTACACAGTGAGAGGTAATATAATATTTCAATAAAATAATGTCTCTCACTGTGTTTAGATTTTTTACAAGTATAGTGTGTAATTAAATGATCATACATTTGAAATACAGTATAGAGATCACATCCACAAACTGTATATAAAGGCGGACAACACCTCTCTACTTCATCCTACTGTCCAAAAATGAAGCCTAAATCAGAGTCCTGCACTGGGTCAGGTACCCGCAAAAACAGCTGATTTGCGGGTGGTTTTTAAAAATGCATTTTTTCCCGGGTTCAGATCTGGGTGGAAAAAATAACATGCGGGTCGGATCGCAGGTTTTAGATAAACACATCAGTCATTAGTTCGGTAAACTACAGATAACTATCTTGGTCATTATTTACTCTCTGAGGATCGCCTCCGCTATTTCGCAACAGGCATTGGTTCAGCTGTTTACACATGTTTCACCATCTAATAACACAATTTGTGATTGGATGACAGAATCAACATGGCTGCCACCGTATAACAAGCGCCGCTTCCAAAACAGTAAATAATTATTTAGGTATTTGAGAAATAAGTGGATAAAACGTACAACTATCACTTTATAATGTTTCTGAAATGTTTCCCTGATGAATTACTTCTCTCCTCGATGGATTCTAAAAACACGTGACGGCTCGTAACTGCTGAACGTCGCTCTGGACAGAAAGTAAGTCTATTATTACACATGTAAAGTTCCTTTACATAGATTAAAAGTTTAAAAGCATTAAACGTAACAAACGAGTGCTTTTACACTCGTATGGGAGAAGAACACAGAGGGTTGATGATGGAGCTGAAGTCAGGTTTTTATTGTGAGAGCTGCTTCGTTCAGGTCGTTCAATATTCAGCCAATATGACCCAAAATGATTACTTTAAATCCAGGTTACGGTCAGGCTGCGGGTCATGTTTCAACGTGTCGGACCGGGTTGCGGTACTAATTGGCCTGATGCGTGGGTTTGCGGTTCGGGTGCGGGTTTGTATGTCGCCAGGTCGGGTCGGGGCGGATCTTGAAAACTGGACCCGTGCAGGACTCTGGCCTAAATATCCCAGATATGGCTGCTGCCATCTTGCCCTGGTGATGTCATTTGGAGCCAAAGTTTATGCACTCCATACACCAGTCCAACTAACTGCAAGCAGCACCTTTGATAGCAAGTGCACTGATTGTCAATAATGAGGGTTTTATTAGGGATGCACAACACTGGATTTCGTACCGATATTTAACAACTCATTTGACCAATAACCTATACCTATATTGATATATCCACTTTTTTTCCCTACCTAATTTTAGTGATCATCAAGACTCTATTCCTATTATGCATGTATACTCCTAATGTGATGGCCCACCAGCAGCTGGAGATATAAAATACAATACTTTTCACAGTATGTAATATTTATTGTACAAAATACGAAAAGCATGTTGGCCGATTCTGATAGTTCAGTTTAAAGCTGATATAGGCCAATACCAATGAACATACCGATATTATCGTGCAGTATCAATAACTAATTCAAACTTTTCCAAAAAACACTTCAACATACATCAGAGGGATAGGAAATACCTCCAGAAAACATCTTTGAGGGGAAAAAAATTGATGCATACTTTGAGTTTCAGTTTGGCCCATTTCCCATCCGCTAATATCGAGGGGGCGGGGTTAATGACCTGTACTGCAGCTACCCACCAGGGTGCAATTGAAATGTTGCGGCTGCACTTTGGGGAGCAGTCATGTCGTCCATCTTTGTCATACAGCCTGTGGTCATATCCTGCATGTACAAGTGCTGAACAACAAAAGAGGAGAAATTAATTTCCATTCTCACTATGTACACCAGCCTTCCCTTCATTCACCACAAGGATCAGAACAAGTACTCTTTCTGGTGCCAACAACTTTACTTCCACTGATATTCTGTATCATAGCAACCAGATGCAACCAAAGCGCCTAAACTAAGAGAACGCTGCACCTCCAAAGCACTATAGCGCTCCCAATTGGGTGTTTTTAGAAGAGTGCCTGCCGTTTTCAGCTGGGAAAAAATGCTTTGGTGGACCACGGACTGTATATAAAGATTGACAACGCAACTCCACTGACCCCACTGTACAGAAGTTAAGCTCCAATATCCTGGATACGGTCGCTGCCAGGTTGGAGCCAGAGTGTAAGCAGCAATGATTCCCGCGGTATCAAGTTTCCTGCCCATTCACCTGCCCAACCATCCCCAAGCAGCCCAACTGATTGTCCGACCAGTGAGAATTTAGCCGGACAAGAGCATAAGGATTGACCAAACAACCAACTAATAGACCAACTGACCACAAGGTGTCAGCCCTAGTTATCATACTGATTTATCATACCGTCAATGATTAGTAATGAATATCTCTTTAAATTCATATAAGGCACATGTGTTTCGTGATCTCTGCTTGCAAGTTCCAGGTCATGTTTATGTAAATCTACCTTATTGAGATGTGTCAGCTGTTAAATCCTCACAGGGACATCCCACATGTGATTTGTAGATGCTTACTGTTACACCCACATGGTCCAAAAAAACTTTTATCATCACTTGTGCTACATTAGGAATGGCTAAGCACTCTGCTATAAATTTCACAACTTTCACAACTCATGCCAAGCCAGGGCAATTGCCAAAATATTCAGCGCTAATCACACCACATTTAAACACTCTCCTCCAATGCTCCCCCCTCTTTTTTTTCCCCCTGCCTCTCTCTGTGAGATCTACCTCACGACACTCCCGCCGGGCTGAGCTCACCAGCATCTGGCAAGCTTGCTTGAAGGCGCATGGAGCACTCATTTGCATATCACTCCCCTAATGCGTTCACAGTCGCGAGGGTGCTCATTTGTTTTGCCAAATTAGGATCTTTTTTTTTTTTTTTTTTTTAGCTGTTTGGATTCTGTTTTTAGCTGTGGGATCCCCCCCTCCCCTTTTTAGCTGTGATCCCGCTGTGGTACACCAAGTGAGACAGAGAGAGGCAGACCCAGAGACATTTGGAACATTTGGTTCGCTCTGTGAATGCTATTGCGCAATAATGTAATTCTGATAGTGCCTGAACAGCATGGCCTTCCTAACAAACAGTGTGTGTATGTATATCTGTGCGAGCATTTTGCCATCACCCCACCCACTCGCATATGGCTTACCTTCTGCTCCAAAATAGTCAGCCAGGACTTGCCTCAATGTTAACATACAGCCATAAATACATCTTATATTGTAAATAATGTAGTTCCATTGAGCATGCATTTAAAGGGGAATACAGCACTTCTTAAAATGTTCAACCACAGCATTAATTAATATACATAAACAAAGCCAGAGGGCAAATATGTGTGACGTTTAAAGCTGTGGCATTGAGTGATTCATGGGTAAGGAAAACATGATTTCAATTAACATGCTCAAAGACATGCATACTGTGTTACATTCCCTCCTGTGTCTTCTGTGTATGGCCTTAGGAGATACAGTAGCTTGTCATTACACCCACATACTGTTTGGTGACTAAACAACTAATAGGATACTACAAATGAGGGCGCAAATACTAAGATGCTGTGCTACAAAGTTAACCATGAAATAAATTATATATTCTTCATTTTATAGCTGTAAAAGTGATTATTAGGATGCTATATATTTATATAAAAAATAGAGAATCCATATGACACAGGACTTACTACTTAACTAGAAACCCCATATTTATATTTTTAAGTTTAAAGCTGCTCTATACAACATTCAGAACATTTATATGGCAGCAAACCACTATTTGCTATGTAAGGATATAGTGGAGTAATGCATCCTGAACAGAGAATGAAGTTACACAACATCTGTGTGTTGTAATCTGAGCTTCTCTGTTTATTGTTGTGGTAGACAGTCTGGCTGCGAGTGGATGTTAGTGCGTGTATTCCAAAGACCGGCTAACTGGTGCTGCTCCACACTGCGTCCTGACCCACAGTGGTAGAACGGCATTGTCACAGAAGTGTAACGCTCACCCTCCGGTCAACCGTTAACACTGTTGGCTCTGTCAGTACTGCTGCTGGCTACCAGCTCGGCCACCTCCATGTTGAGAGCCAGATGCAGTCAATCACTGTCATTGTAATCTGTATCATAGAATTGCTCTGAATGTCATACATAGCTCCTTTAAAAAATCTAAAGACAGTTTCTTCATTTTTAATAAATGCGTGACATTAAAGAACAGAATCTCTTGAATATGGCTATTAAAGAATTATTTTTCATACTTACTTATTTCCCTTATCTAAAATGTGTGCTTTGCCACAGAGACCCTCTAGCTTAGTGGTTCTCAAACTTTTTTGTGTCAAGGTCCCCTAATTTGATAAGACGTTGCTTCAGGGACCATCATCTGCAAATAGTCTATTTTGGTTGTTAGATATGATAAAAGGACAACACCACCCAAACAAGGAATTCCAGTATGTTATTTCCATGGCCTAGGAACGTCCAATCAATATTTGTGAACATGAGCTACTCTCTCTCAAAGCCAGAAACCAAAGAGGTAAGTCTCAAACTTGTGATGTCATAGGGTATAAAGTCTGTAGCTGCTCTACAGACAATTAATGGGACCCACAGAATGTTTGTTTCTTTTTATACCCTTATGAGCTTTATTCTATTGTAGTGTTCTCAGCTCTGAAACAGAAAGTCTACCCATATACTCAGAAGATTCACCGAGGGCTCTCTGTGTCATCTGGAACATCTTTCCCTATTCATTGTCTGTGGAGCAGCTCCAGACTTTATACACTATGACATCACAAATGTTAGTTTAGCACTGCAGGTTAGATTTGGGAGAGAGTTGTTCATGTGTGGGAACTGTCTTAGACCACAGAGATGTCATGTATGAATTTGGAAAATGAGGCGTAGTTGTCTTTTAAGACTGGAACTCGACAGTTGCCAACCACAGTTGAGAATAAGTAAACCTACTGTATCTGAATAGTCACTCACATGACTCTGACTCACATTGGCCTCAATTTATATTGAATTCAAGAGTGAAAATAAACTATTCTGCATTGCTCTGACAATCCCCTGGAACTCCTTCTACGACCCCTGGTTGAGAACCACAGTTCTAGCTTCTGGGCATGGTCATTATTTGCATTTAGAATGTGACACTAACACGTTCTGCCCTATTCTCCTGAGAAACAATACATCTTTGACAGAAGTGAATGAGCTAGCTAGTGTAACATATTACAGGGATTAGCATGGTATTCAGAGGCACAATCAGAGAAGCTGAGCTTTGGAGTGCAGCTGGACACAAATGTTAACTGCAGCATAGAATTCCATTGAAATTAAGATGTTGCATGTCCTATGGTATGGTATCATCTAGGAGAGATGTAGGACTAGAGTTCTGTATTAAAACAGACAATAGGAAACTATAATTTCTTACTCCTTGGTGTCAACTTTTGTTTGAAGATAAAGTAATCAAAAAGAAAATCCTGGTTTAGCGAAGGTTAAAGGGAAAATCATCCAGCACTCAATTAAGACTTTAAATACTGCAGCTCACGGTAATTAATGTATGACTAGACTTTAATTAGCAAGAAGACTGCCTCACATTAGTCACTGTCATTCAAACTCAACTGTAGAAATCCATACATTTAGTGTACAGCCTGCGTGGTTGGATGTGTCAGTGTAACTTAGGACACTCCACAGTACGGGGCCCCAGGGTGCTCCTTTGTGTGTTTTTGGAGTTAGTTAAAAGGCACCATGCTTAAGTTAAGCCGGGAGAATGTGTGCTTCAATTTCACATGTCTGGCTGTGACAGCGTATGTGTGCGTATAAGTGTGTGTGTGTGTGTGTGCGTGTTCACAGCATGGAGCATGATGGACCAGCGCTGAGAATAATTAACTCCGATGACCCAGTCACTGCAGTGACGGGGCAACCGCTGTGACTGGAACGCCCGTCAAATAGACTGGTCAT
Organism: Epinephelus fuscoguttatus; assembly: GCF_011397635.1. NCBI lineage: Eukaryota > Metazoa > Chordata > Actinopteri > Perciformes > Serranidae > Epinephelus > Epinephelus fuscoguttatus. The sequence goes on from NC_064774.1 coordinate 27,155,054, forward strand.
CACACTCTTCAGGCGGCGCTGGAGGAAGAGGAGCCTTAACACACACACACACACACACACACACACGCACAGAGAAATACATATGCACAAACACACAGACAGGCAGGCCAAGGCGCATACAGGACACAGAGCTGTCATGTATTAATTAACACATTTGCCACCTCTATAGGCTGAATGAGCGAAAACAACATGTCACACCTGCGTAATTGTCTTATAGCCCTCCACACAGCGGCTATATATACACGTGTACTTGTCTGCTTAGTACACTTGGCACACACTCATTCACACCATGCTGCAGCAACAGTACGGACGTGCTCACACACACACACAGGCATATGGCAAGAAGCTGGCTGTTCGTTAGCACCCTTGACATCTCTGACAAATTGACTCTTTTATGCGAGTGGAAGTGTGCAGCAGAGTGCGGGGGGGGAGGGGGGGATGGAGGCAGGGAGGCCGCAAGAAGGTGGATCATCTCATTCACACGGTCCGAAGGAGAGCGATATCATTCTGAGACACATACACACACACACACAAACTCCACCTGTGACATCACCAGCATGCAAAAAAAAAAACAACCTGCTTCCGCAATGACGAGCTAAGATGGAGGAGCTGGAGAGGGATGAGGAGGTGGGCTGATGGAGGGAGAGAGGGATGGAGGCCAGGGGCAAATGAAGGACAGGAGGAGGCGGAGGAGGAAAGATGTCAGGGAGACAGATAGAGTTTTGAGGATGAAAGGAGGCAAGGAAGCAAAAGAGTGAATAGAGAGCTCGCTGGAGAAAAAGCAGAATGATAAAGAAGCTATTGAGAGAAGATTTAAAGGCGAGAGCAGCAGGGATGTACTGGAGGGTGACTCCATCTCAACTCTGTTTACCACGCTGTTTAGTTATGAAAGAGAGTTTGCTCACCTTTAGTGAACTCATATAAAACCTCATGATAGAAGTTCAGCATGAGGTGCAAAAAACTCTTGACTCTTCAGGAGAACAAAATGTCCTCTGGGCAGTGATGTAAAGTTATTACTGTTCTAAGGGAAAGTTTTTAAGATAGCTTCTTTGGAGGGTTTCTTGTCTGTCTTTTCTATTTTGTGTGCCTTTTTACATTTCAAAGAAAAAAATATATACAAAACATGCACGTGTGTGCATGTGTGGTCATTGCCAATAAACTATGGTTCAATTATGCTAAGCGTAAGGAACTAAAAGCCTATTAAGGGAAAAACTGTGATGGCCGCTGCTGGGATGTCAACTCTGGTCTCCTGCATGAAGTTGGATGCATTACAAGCCCTTCCACCCTGACCTCCACACCCACACTTTCCACCTTGCTTCAAGGATACACTACTGGCAACAGAAGTCAACCATTAGATGCAGTATCAACCGATGCAAACATAATTCCTTGGGTTGTTTTACTCAGCGGCATTCGTCTGAGTTTGTGCAGTGCTGGCATGTGCAAACCCTCGCCTGGTCAGAATGGCTCCACTGCTTGGCCTGTGGTTGTTTGTAGCTTTCTCGAGAACCACTCATCCAAACAACCTCACACTCAACACTGTGCTTCTTTGAGTCCTGAGCAACACACCTGGGCCCCAAAAGTTTTACATTGTTTTTTTGATGTGAAAAATATTGAACTATGTTGCTATTTCAAATCATTATAGCCTTACTCGAAATATCGTACATAAGGCCTCAAAACCACTTAAACATATGCAACTCTATGGTATACTACTTACTGTGTACTTCTATTTCAGAGGATAACATTCATTCATTCATCCTTTATTCAACCGTTTATGGTCTTGTGGGTCATGGGGGGATGGAGCCTATCCCAGCTGACATTGGGCGGGAGGTGGGGTACACCCTGGACAAGTCACTGGACTATCACAGGGCTGACATATGGGGACAGGCGACCATTCACGCTCGCATTCACACCTACAGGCAATTTAGAGCCACCAATTAACCTAATCTGCATGTCTTTAGATTGTGGGAGGAAGCCGGAGTACCTGGAGAAAACCCACGCTGACACGGGGGCTCCCCCACCCTGGGTTCAAACCCTCTTGCTGTCAGACGACAGTGCTAACCACAACACCAACGTGCCGGAAAACAATGCACTACTATATTTAAAAGACAGACTGTCAAAGTTACTGGTTATGTTGTAGATTCAAACACCAGTGAAATACACTATTAATTTCCAAATAGGTGTTAAACCTAATCACCCAAATAAACGTTGATATTAAACAATTCTTCAAACCATGGATAGGAAGCATTTGTACTTTATTATGTAACTGATATGTTGAAACTTTACATTTCAACAATTGGTTGGGAAATAATTCCAGTTTTTAAAAAAAAAATAAAATGCCCACACAATCCCCTCTGGGAATGCTATAATGTGTCGCTAAGGGCACCCAGATTTCCACAGGAAGCATCTCAAAGTCTCAGACATGAACAACCATTTTTGTGGTTTCTGGTCTTAAAACAGTGATCTGCAGCTTTGCAGCTGTCTCTGGCAGACTTACTCAATTTCAGTAGGTAAAGACATGCTCGAGTCCGCACCAATGCAGTTATAAAAGTAGAGCATAGATTTAATTAGCAGACATAATTTACCCGTGGTAACGTTATTAGTGTTATTAGTTAGTATGGCCAAGAAAAATGCCCCCAAGCCACTGCTAGTCCAGTGAAAACACAGGTGGACTCTTCACAGAGCCCTAAAGCTCCGCCCCCGCTGCTGCACAGAGCTACAGAGCACTGTTCAGCAGTGTATTCAAAGTTTTTTAATACTGAACATGTCATGTGTACAAAGTGCACCACTTCGACATTGCACGTCCTTGCGGCTCCAGCAATACAGCCACCCAGAGTAGATCGAATGAATGGTTCTCCAGATATGTGAAGGAGACACACATGCATTTATACCTACATACGGAGATTTCTTGCTTCCTAGTTAGATATCAGAAAAGCATAACATAATAAATTCTCATGCACTGGTTAAAGCAGCCGGTGGCATACATGTTTGGAGCATTCACACAAGCTGTAATATTTAAACATGACAGGAAGTTCAGGCTGTAATCATGTCAAAAATCACTTCACAATTTTCTACAATTAAGAATCAATTCACGGTTTCCAAAAATTCCAACACCTAACGCCATGTTGCACACACACAGTAATCAAGAGCTTTAATGAACACACACAGTGCACTTGACTAAAAGCCTGAAAAAAGTGCCACCTTTTCAAACCAACAAACAATTAAGAATACATTTTGAATCGAGAATGGATTCTGAATCACATCTTGACACCAAGACTCGTAATTACATTAAATCCAGACATTCCAATATAGTGCCACCCCTAATGATGGGGCTCAAATGAAGGGTGCAGGTTTAGTGAGAAAAGAGATTTACAAGCACAAAGAACATGCGTTATACACTGGGCATAACGAGATTTTGGTTGCCATGCAACAGTAATCTCCGCTGAAGTAAAAAGTCCAGTAAAATAAATCCATCCCTCCAGGTACAGCTACATTTCTCTGTGTCACACTGATGTGGCATGCAGCATAATGTAAGGCGAGGTCTGTTTTGTTTGTGCCAAAAGCCCACCCTGGAAATGCAAACGGATTTCTCATTTTGGAATGAAAGTGGCATGTCTGTGGTTTTGCTGATTATCTAATTTTCCTCTCATAATGGGCTCAGCTGTCTGCTCCTTCTCTCTGTGTCTCTTAATCTTAGTCTTGTTTGTAAAGTAAGATATGCATTGCACCTCTGCGCTGATGACAATAAATCTGAGCGCTCAAAAAAAGCAACCTGAGGAAGACAGAGATAAATGAGACGGAGGAAATGGATGAGGAATGGGACAGCCTCACAACTCTTAACTAATTCCTTCAGCAGGGGGACAACACAGAAAGCATGATTCATATCCGGCATTATGAAGAGAATGATGAATCTACTGCCGTCGGCCGTGTATTGTCCTCGGCTCACCATAAAAGACTAAGAGTATTCCAAAACATCCAAAACACGCTGTAAAGTGTATCACATAAATGATAACACACTGTTGATACCATACTGTTGAATTTCTTTACATAAAGAGGGGCCACAAATGGAGCCCATTAAGGAGCAGGCCCTGAGGTAGAAAGACTTAACTAATAGATAGAAAAGAGTCGGAATTTGCCTTTAATTACTACAGTCATTGTCATTATTTACTATATTATCATACATGATATTATCAAAGAGAAAACTCTTTTAAAGTGAAACCATGTAAGAAACAACACACTCTTCCTTTTACAGATCAAAAAAAGCTCAATATAAAACAGCTTACGGTTGCTAATGCTAACAAACATTTAATTGCATCAAATATATTTTTACATGTTTCACTGAAGTTGTAGTTTGGAAGAGTAATTTTACAAACAATAGGGAGTACTTTTTATACGTACTTTTCATATATATATTTTTTATGAAACAACAAGGTATATGGTACGCCCCTCGCAACTGGCGACTTTGCTACATTCTGTGTGTTCTCTAAGCTGTTTCAGTCTAATACATACACAATAACATCACATAATGCAGAGAACTTCAGAATTCAAGTTTCTCTCTTTCACCAAACCAAGACTAGCTTAACTGCCTTGTTAACTCATCATAAAACACATTTCATTCAAACTCCACAACAACCACCTTGCTTAGTCTAGTGAGTCGTTTAGTTAGTTAGTCCTCTGTTTCAACAGTTAGTGCTCTGCTCTGTTGCTGCAGGCTGGTTGTGTACAGTCCTGTAATGTTATCCCCACCACTGGCACTCACCATGTTTGTCAGCTCAGCTTCCTGTTTCACCAGACTGACCTCTGGTGGTGCGTTATGTACACTACAACACATCTTCACTACAGCCTCTCTAGTATGAGGTTAATAGAAAGATGAGCATCCATATTTTGATGGCTTTGAAAATTATACTGTTGGGATTTCTAAACACACTGCTGTACCATACACGTAATATCATGACACCGCCCAATAAATAGGTCTAATTAACGAAGCATGGCTGTAACATGGCTCAAATTTCTATTTGTTTGTCTTAATAAAAATGAAATGTTGCAAACTTTTTTTTATTTTTTGCATTTCAAGGGGCTTTATGCAAAATTCAGAATGTTTTAAGTAGATTGGACACGGTTCCCAACATGGAGGTGGCTGAGCCAGCAGCTAGCAGCCAAGGGGCAACCTGAGGTTGGGCGCTACGCCTCCACAACGATGCATATCGCTATCAGCTGTAACCACTCTAAGAGTAGATTGCAGAGTGGCGCCACTAAGCTAGTCCGTGGGGTTAACACACTAATATGCATGTGCTGCCAGACCGGCTTACCACAACTGACTGTAGAGAAGCTCCGATTACAACAGTCTCCGCTCAGGACACTATTACTCCACTATATCTTTACAAAGCAAATAGTGGTTTGCTGCTATATTAATGTTGTAAATGCTGCATACAACTGTAATCATGTATATTTAGAAAATCTGTAAAATCAGTGTAAATTATTGCCAGCTGCTTTGGATACTGTGATGGCACCAGCATTAGGTCATTTCTTTAAATGAACATGTATATTGGGGATCTTTATACATTAAACATACATTAAAATATTGAATTTTTCTATGGTACTTTTGTGCTTTAGTTACCTCATGGCACCCCTCCAGGTTTCACCCCTAACTGCCCTCTGGTATTATATTTTAAAGGCAGTAAAATAATGATGCAATGATGAGTAACACATTCATTTAAATGTCTCCCCTCTCAGTGCCCTCATCCCACCTGTACCACTTCCTCCTCAAACAACACATCAAACATATTAAAGCAAACGCTACAACATCTCAAATTCTTTATTAAGTTTTTGATGAGGAAGCAGAGCAAGGTCGATCGGGGTACCATTTGACATTTCCAATTTGTTTGGGCCGTTCCTGCCTCCACCCATCCCCCCCTAACCTGCTGAGGTGGCCCAGGGCTGTTTGGCAGCAGTTGGTGAGGAGCCCGTGGCTGGCTGCGAAAGTGTTTGTTTGTGGCTGTTGCTTATTGCTGATGCTGTTTGATATCTTGGCTGGAGTCTTATCTGTTCGGTTGCCGAGGTGCTGCAGTTGCTCTGATATCTTGAAAGGCAGCTCGGTTTGGGCAGCTGTCAATGTCTGCTCCTTCCTCTCTCTCCTCATATCTCTCTCTATCGCTCCCGCTCGATCTCTCCCACCCTTTTTAATCATTCAGATCAAAACAAGGGCGGTGGGAACCTGATAGTGAAATAATTGTAAATTTACAGCTTTTACTGTGCAGTTGTCACAGCAATTTTATTGGAAAGGACAAAAACATCTAAAATTGCAGATGCATCTGGTGATTAAGCTCCCTTTCTATAAAATTAATGTTTGCACACCAGAAGGCTGAGACATTAGCAAAAAGTGTTTAAATTCCTGATGCTAGTTCATTTTTCCCAGAGCTGCCTGTTCACCGTGTTATCTAGTCCTCCATAACATGACCAGCTGTTGAGATATAACCTTATCAAGATTTATGTATTTGAGGCTTTTGTTTGTGCCGTATCAGGAGTCTGTGACAGCTACTGGCAAGCGGGGAGACTGAACTGTTATGGGCTCTCATAAAAGGCAATTTCTATATTGAGATTGTTTTCTATATGGGTAGGTTTATTTTGTTGCGTACGGAGGGATGGATGCTGCAGTTGCTGCTGTGCTCAGACTCGGCCATATCCTACCTCGGGGAGCACTGTTAAGTTCATAGCTGATGCTAACACATAGATCTTAAACAGTGGGGTGCTAATGTAGCATATGGTGGACGTGGAGGGAAATTAACAAAGCATGTGGCTGCTCGCATGACATGAAAGAGTAACAGAGTCGCAACAGGCTGGATTTGTGGCTCTCTGCTGCAGTCTTTTGGTGAATTACTGTGGGTGCTGGTGGATTCCACAGAAGACATTTAAAGTATGCAATTTTGTTTGATCTGGTGCTGCAAACATTATCTGAAAATCTCAGTATTGCAGCATCTAGTTGCCCCTAAATGCATAATGAAAATAATTCATCCATGTGACCATAATAGCTGCGCCCATGTATGCACACTCCAATGCATGTTTCAAATGCTACACATTCTGCAGGATTTATTCAACTGTGTGCTCGGCTTTACATTTCCAGACTACGGCGGCGGGCAGGGCTCTAAACAAAGCAATCAGCTGGTTAAACGTTATCAGAGCACCTCGACAAAATGAGTGGTAATGCCCCTAACATTTCTCCCCTTATTTCTCTCTCCAGCTGATCAAAAAGCCGTCACGCCACATTGCGCCCTGTAATGGTTTTTTGTCTGGACTCCTTGGTATTTAAATGAACAAAAGGAAAATGTCGCGCCAGACTGTGGCTGTGTGTATTCTGTCTACATTTGTGCGAGTATGTGCACTCGCGTTCAGGTATATGTGTGTGCTTAAGAGAGATGGAGAAAGCTGAACTGAGAGATTGACTCATCCAAGAGAGACAGGCAGACAGAGAGAGAGAGAGGAGAGAGAGGACACCACGGACAGGGTGACTGATCAGGACACATCAATAATTATCTGTTTACTTGCTGCAGCCTCTGAATTTAATACAACCTCTTTGTCCCTCTAATAGTTAGCAATTGTGCTTTATTGGATAGGAGCTTATTATTATTGTTTGTGCATGAGAGACAGAGGGAGAGATATTAAGAATAAGGCGCTATAAGTCATTGCTTGTGCAGCGTACAAATGAGTTTGCACAAACACGCCCAGGTTGATGTTTTTGTGTCTGTGTGTCACAGAGTTTGTTCCATCAAAGCGTTTCTATAAATAGCAGCAACGCCGCTCGCCAGCTACGCAGCATGATGTGTTATATAACCTTGTCGAAATGCATACTGAGACCACATCAGCATCAACAACTAAGCTGCTACCTGTTCTAATGCTGCAAGGCTCCCTCTCTCTCTCTCACACACACATGCGCCAACACACCGATTACATGCTCCTCTTCATTATTCATGTGGCATTTCTGCCTTTACTAGAAGGTATACAGGAAAAGGGGCAGGGAGGAGATATGAAGTGTGAAATGGCAGAGGTTTACTGCAATAACTCCAGCTTAGAAAATACATTTAGTTCATTCATAATAGCTATTAATTACTATAATTTATCGTTCCTCAGTTTATTTTGTCAAAAGACATAGCTGACATGTCTAAATTGACGATCAGTAATACGCCACAGTATGATTTTGGAATACGGATGAGCATGACTTTAACTTTTGTGCATTTGCTTTTGAATATTGTCTAGAATACACCTTTTTATAAGCCAAAAATGAAAATCTGTTTTCAGCTTTGTTACGATACATTTTCCTGATAATCCAATGGGCTTTTAAATTGTTTGTTATGCTTACAGAGTAGGAACATTTTAGGAGCGCTTCATCCTCTCCAAATTTAGAAATACACGATTTCTCTGGAAAGCATAATACTTAATTAAATATTATTTACATGTAAATACTGTTATAATCTTGTGAGAGTTTGTTTTTTTTTTCAATATAAAAGCTTACGTGCAAAATCTTTACATATAAATCTCTATTACATTCAAACCTTTGCCAAAAACACAATGGCCAGAAAAAATGTTGTCACTGCATGTGTCTGCAAACCAAGTATAGTACATCTGGAGATTACAAGGAGGTTACATTTGCATGTTAATATGTAGCGTATACGTTGAGACTTTATGTTTAAACACTGTGGTTAATGTGGTTTAGACACAAAACCATATGGTTATGGTTAGGAGAAGATCATGTTTTGACTTAAAATACCTTATTTTAATTTTAGGGGCACATTTCTCACTAGAAAAGCAGTAATGTCTTGCAGAAACTACCGCTTTTCCTGCCACTATCCCGGCAGGACACTAAGTGATGTCTGGGTAAAATGCAACCATTTTTGTGCCACTATCCCCAGTTGAAAAACAATGACAGGTCCCTAGTAATACTCGCATTTGGGATCCATAAAAGCCACTGGAAACACAGCATTTCACCCAGGTGACACGCAATCCACCATCCCCCTCCGCCTCCCATAACAAAATTATATATTCCATCACTTTAGAAGTGCTGATCTGAATCCTTGTTAAATGTAGAAATGTAACATGCCAACATTTTCTTCTGGCGACTGGGCTTTTGCCAAACGGGTTCACACAATTCTGATTAAGCCTATTGCCAGTGGGTAAAGCTCTCTGTATTTCATAGTATACTGGAGTTGCTGTATCTGGTGTCTGTGGTGAATTTTCTGTGCAGGTGCGACTGGTTTATATCAACCTAGCCAAGCTAAAGGGGGCAGGATGTGTTGGGGGAGACCATTCCAACGGAGCAGCTAGTAGGAGTACGGCGGAAGCTGTGGTGGACAATCCGAGCGTCCAAGCAAAGTGTTTGGAGTGGGTGCTCCAGATAAAAAAGAAACGTAGTACTCACAGGAAGGATTTAAGTCAAGATATTTGCACAGGAAGACTTGAAGAGCGCACTCCAGGATGATGGGGGAAATGTGGTGAGCTCCCCTGCAGGCATACATCATAAGCACATGTCGACAATGTTTGTCTAATTACTCCAATTGTCAGAGAGGGGAGACAAAAGTTCCACACTGCAGCTTTAATGTTGTCCATAAATATCAATGGTGTGAGATCATTTCACTACAAAATTTCCAGGACGTCTCATATCTTTGAATGATTCACTGGATTATCTACTTTAGTCCATCTGGCTGATCATTTTTATTTCTTTCAAAGAGAAACATTTTTAAAAACCTTTCAGGATTCAGTGATTTTCATTTCGTATTCCTGATGATCCAACACACAGTATGTGGATTAACTATGCACATCAATAAAACACTCTGAAGCATGGGGCACCTCAGCAGGCATGGGGTGACATACACATACATGCTCGAACACATCCTTCCCCCCATCCTTTATCACACCATTGGTCGCTGCATGATTCCCTGCTTACTTTTAATCCAACGAGGTGTGTAATGGCTGCAGGGATGGGGGCTCTTTAAGATGACTGCTGCGGTCACGGCTCAGGAGAATTCGGCTCAGCTGCAGGAGACGCAGGCTTTGGCGACAGCAGCGCCATTCCTCTTATCTCTAACCACTTAGCACTGATCGAAAACAACTTGATAGGAGGGGAGCTAATTGGAGTAAATGTCACCACTGGGTCATTTAGGAGCCAAATGGGGCTATGACTGTATTTATTGTAAATGATTGTGACTTATCCCCTCTGAGATAACTCATGTGGAGGTGAAAAATGTGCATGTTTCAAGATGAGTGAATCTATCTTTTTGGTGCGTCCACTTCGAAAAAAAAAATACATCTTTCAGCATGTGACAAAGTATGAAAATATATGTGTCTGAAATGTTCGTGTGTGAAAGTTGGGAGTGTGTGCGTACAATATGTTACACACTTACCATAAAGTTATGTAGGTAAGGTTTAGGAAAGTTAAGTTCCATAGGTTAGATTTAGAAAAAGGAACATGGTTGGATGTCGTCACTTCACAGATTTAACGTGAAGTTACATCCTTAACATAGAGTTACTGATGTTAGAAAAGTAATGTGATGTAGGTTAGGTTTAGGGAAATAAAGTTATGTAGGTTAGGTTTGGGAAAAGAAACAAGGTGGGGCATCGTCATGTTATGTACTTTACAAAAGGTTACATTCTTAACATAGGGTTATGTAAGTTAGATTTAGGCAAGTAAAGTTACATAGGTTAGGTTTAGGAAAACAAACACGGTAAGGCATTGTCACATTAGAAACCAAAGGTAAAGTTATCTACTTACAATGAAGTTATATAGATTAGGTTTAGAAAAGTAAAGTTACGTAGGTTAGGATTGGGTAAGTAAAGTTATTTAGGTATTCACATTTAGGCAGGGGCGTAGCCATCATTTCAGAAGTGAGGGGGACAAATTGTTAAGAGGTCTACTGAGTGTTTTTTTATCCTCTCGCATTCAATTGCACCCCTCCTTAGCGGCTTAAGAACCACATAACCACAAACAGCCACAGTACAGCACCAGGGGACCAACTTCAGTTCTTTAAAATGATATACTATCAAAGTTTAAAGTTTTAGCTGCCAAACTCTGGTTGAGTTGACACAGAATGACCCTCGAGCATCTACGGGTAAGTAGCCAAAGAATTAAGTGCCAAATACCTGCCTGGTTTCTCCCTGTCCCTCTTCTATCCATCACAATAATATAGATAATAAATGTGCAAAGCAAAATTTATAAATAGAATAAAGAACAGCAGTGGTGACATAGCTGTGGAAATTAATCGCAGAGTCACTTTTATGCTATAGATATTTTTTCTCAGGCAGTTATATTGTCTCCTCACCTGTGAAGACCCTGCATGATCATCCTTGCTGGCCTCTGGTCCACTGTCTCCTCCCTGACCCTGCTCTTTCTATTGTGGCAATAAAGATTAAACAAATATGTGCAAAGCAATAGTGAGCACAAGTTCTTATTAAGGAGGAGTGGGTTTATTCCTAGCATGAAACTAGCTAGCAAGCGATTTAACATAGGTAACAATAACAGTAGTATTCTTGTTAACTAGCTTAACTTGATATAGAGCTCGTAAGTCACGCCCCTTCCGGTAGACCCCCATCGGACCTCTAGGCTCGGAAAATATGAAAGGGAGTCAATGGAGAGAAAATTATTATTTTCTGGTCCCAGTCATTAAATTCCTTGGATTACACAAATGTTTTGTGTGGGTCAAAATAATATTTTTTCATGTTAAGAGTTTGACAGTTTATTGTATGATTCTTCAGTTAAAGGCTGTGGAAACAACGTAATGAGAAAGACTACATGTCGCCTATGTGACGTCACGTCATCACAATTTCCCTCCACTTCTCAATTCACAGTGCTGCTGCTGCATCTTCTGTCACAATCTACGGAGCCATCAGATCAAGATGCCGGAGTGTTTGTACCCGAATGTCACCATTCCAACAAGAACAGACTTGTAGAGGTTTTGGCCACGCTTGACGCCAGGGCCACACTGCCTGCGGAAGTGCTGCGAAGCGCAGCGCACCGAAATTCTCGCGCGAGCCGGAGCACTTCCATTCACATAAGACATGCATTTCTCCACGCTGGTCAACAAGCGGTTCTGCTTCCAGCTGTTGTCTCCGTCACCCGGCTTGACATGCGCTCGCGGCTCGCGCAGAAAATAGACCAGACGCTGAAACGATCGCTGTAGGGCGCAAGCTGGCCACGGAGCTGCGCGGCGCAGCCGGTGTGGATGACACAATCGGTTAACACGTGCGCCGAAAGGAAACTGGCTTCGCTTCGAGGCTATTCGCAGCGCTTCCGCGGGCGGTGTGGCCCTGGCGTAAGGCTTTTGTCCTCTCCTTGGAAGAAGGCGGTGAAGTGTACCAGAAACACAGCCATGTTCCGAGTGTGAGTGGTGACGTATATCATACGCGTCGAGAACAGCGAAGAGCTGTAGTCCACAAAGCTCTCTCACACAAAACTTAACAGTATCAAACTTCTTCCCACTAAATTGTAGCCTTATTTGCATGAAAAAATATATTAAAAATTCACAAACAACCTATGTGAAATTCAAGGCACAATTCAAATGGGACCAGAAAATAATTTTCATCTAGCCATTGAAATACATTATGAGAAATAGATTTTTAAGGTCCCATGTACCGGAAACGGAAACACGCAACTTACGAGCTCTACATTGGCATCTATTAATTAGTCATCATAGCAAACATTATCTACATGCAACAGCATTACTCAACTTACATGGTTTGTTTGAAAGAAACTGTGCAAGGTGTTTTGCTTCTTGCTGGCTGGTTTGCTGAACATAGTTAACACACAGCGGTGCCCAGCAGTACACGTCTCGTCTGTGTGATTGATTCAGATCACAACATGACAGCATGTGTATGCCACCTGGCGCCGTCTACTCATGGTGCGCTTAAAGACGGCTCGGAAAAACACGTTGCCACATGTTAAAAACAAATTGAACGGTTGTTCAACTAGACCGCTGTAAAAAGTGAAACGTGAAACGTAAAAAGTTACATAAATTAGGTTTAGGAAAGTAAAATTAGGTAGGTTAGGTTTAGGAAAACAAACATGGTAAGACACTGTCACGTTACAAACCTAAGGCAAAGTTATCTATCTGGCATTAGGGAAGTGTCTCTGGGACACCAGAGATCACTGTCTAGCCTCCTGGAGGTGTCGTGGGACCAACTAGACGAAATACTGGTGAAAGAAGGTTCCCACCCGATGACCCCAAAGACATGTTAGTTATCACTGCTCACTGGTCTGTATAGTTAAGCCTTGCCATAATAGCTTATCATAGGGCTTAGGAGGTTTTTCACTGAGTGCTGATCCTTTCTCTAGAGCACAAACTTCTTGTGTTTATTTAAACTAACAATACAGTTATGTAGATTAGGTTTAGAAAAGTAAAGTTACTTAGGTTAGGATTGGGTAAGTAAAGTTATGTACGTCAGATTTGGGAAAGTTAAATAAATTAGGTTTTGGAAAGTTAAATAAATTAGGTTTAGGCAAGTAAGGTAAGGTAGGTTAGGTTTGGGTAAGTAAAGTTATGTAGGTTAGATTTAGAAATGTTACATTAATTAGGTTTAGGAAAGTTGCATAAGTTAGGTTTAGGGAAAGAAACATGGTTAGACATCATCACATTACGTACTTTGCAAAAGGTTACATATTAAACATAAAGATACGTAGGTTAGGTTTAGGCAAAGAAACAAGGTTGGGCAAAGTCTGTTACATACTTAACAAAAGGTTACATACATAACGTAAAGTTACATAAGTTAGGTTTAGGCAAGTAATGTTAAGTAGGTTAGGCTTAAGAAAACAAACATGGTTAGGCTTCATCACAATACAAAGTTATCTACATGCCATTAAGTTATGTAGATTAGGTTTAGAAAAGTAAAGTTATGTAGGTTAGATCGAGGACAGTTACATAAATTAAGTTAGGAAAGTAAAGTTACGTAGGTTAGGTTAAGGAAAAGAAACAAGGCTGGGCATCGTCACTTTATGTACTTAAAATAAGGTTACCTACCAGTGTTTCCCATACATTCATTTATCTGTGGCGGTGCGCCACGTATAAATTATCTCCGCCACATATAGATTTTTATGCTTTTGGCGCTACCTGTTCGACCTCGCTCATAAACACTTTATAATGGGACTCACTGTCTGTGAATGTAGCTTGTCGTTAATATTCCGGTGCAATAGGTGGCGGTATGCATCGTAACTCTCTATTTTACGTGGCTCTTCTATTTTTGTCGCACTATGCTCCCCTACACGACCCTCCAGCAGATAAAAACTATATGAAATAGTGTGCTAAACGAGCACAATGTGTTTTTAAATGAATAAACCATTATCAGAGGTGATATGTGATGATTTTTTCCATGCATTTACCCATGGTTATTCGTGACATTGTGTAAATGTCCGTGGCGGACATTTGAAAGCAAGTAGATGACAAACAGTACAGTAAACTGGTAGATAACTCAAATATACGTAATAACTTAGGTGGGAAATGCTTTAACATTTCGTGCAGCCTACATGCAGCCTCTCGGCGCTGCAAACGGTAAACAACCCCGCTGGCTTCTCTACGTGTCGCTTCTGTACACAGTCAGTGGAGCCCAGATGAATATAGCACGACGCTACGCTGACGTGACGCTTGCGTTTTCAGCCGGTGGAGCCCAGCCGTGTGGTTCTGCTCGTTAGTAATTAACTCTGACGTTGGATGTTCCCTCCTTCACACAGATGAGTATTGAAAAATATTTTCAATACCCCCCCCCAGGCATCATCGCGGTATGTACTCAGCGTAAAGTTCTCTACTAAACTTAAAGTTACATAGGTTATATTTAGGAAAAGATACATGGTGACGACAAACCTTAAAATAACTCAAAGTTCACTTGGTCACACACACCAGTCTTCTGAGGGAAAGTCCTTTGTTTCTTTTAATCAGACCCGGCGGCATGGGCAGGCATTGGGGGGCAGTGCCCGCCCACAGAGTCAGCTGTGCCCGCCCTCGACTGGAAGCTGTTTATTTTTTGGGGGTTTTGTTTTTTAACTCAGAGTGGCCAACTCTCTCTTATTCCTATCTTGTTTTGACGATCATACAGTTCAACCAATCCAACCAACAAATGAAGTCAACTTTCAGCCAATTACAGACAGAGGGGGGCGGGTGCTGACTCATTCATTCATGGACAGCATCGATAATTAATATCGCCGCGAGGCGCGAGCTATGGATATCCGGAATTATTTCCAAAAAAATATAACGACGAGAAGTGACAACGCGAACGGGGGGGAGCAGGAAGCAGCAGCACCATTGACTTTAACTGGAAACGTAAGCACTGAAGTCAACAGTAACACTGAAGTAAACATTCATGCTAGGAGGGTTAGCTACGGCAGCTAGGGAGAACAAGGAGCAGCACAAAGCAGCATAACTCGTCTGCATGGAAGAAGCGTGAGTGATGACGTCAACAACAACACCACCACACAGGTTCACGGTAACACTGCAGCCACGAGGGACAGTCACACACACACATCTTACAGATACACCCACTTAGGGTACTTAAAGGCAGAAGGGTAACACTGATTTGTTCTGCTCCTTGTGCTCCCTAGCTGCTGTAGCTACCTCTCCTAGTTTGAATGTTTACTTCAGTGTTCAGCTTGACATCAGTGCTTATGTCTCCAGAAATGCTTGACTTTTGAGTTGAATAAATGGACAGAGCACTACAATATTGTTTTTTGTTTGTTTTTTTAGATTTTGGGATGAACTGCCCCTTTTTGGTGAGGGAAAATAATATTTCTCAGCACTGTAGGAGTGGTCACAGAGCCATTGTTCAGCCTGAAGTAGTTTGAAAAAGTTTGCCCCCCTAAAAAAATTTAGTGCCCCCCCTTTAATTTGTTTCTGCAGCCGGGTCTGCTTTTAATGGTCACGCAATCACAACCTACCCAATTCTATAGGATATATACAAATTACTGGTGCATTACTTTTGTAGATATACATACGACAGTGCAAGGGAACAGCCTGAGTGTAAACAGATGCTGCCATCCAACAAACCTCACCCCCACACTGTCTGACAGTGTGGCAGAGCCTGCTGACTGAGCAGTTACACACATATAGACAGAGAGAAAGGGAAAGTGTTAAATTGGAGGAGGGCAAACAGAGGGGAACTGTCTCACAACAAGTGTGTGAAGTGGATGGATTATTAAGAGTGTGTGCAGTCATGTGAGATAGATATGGCTGGGTAAAAGCAAGGGCGTGTGTGTGTGTGTGTGTTTGCAAGTGTACCCTTATCTTAATTGTGATTTCCATATCAATTTGGGGTTTATCCAAAAAATTTAATCATTTTATGTGATTTTCTGTGTGTGACTTGCACTGCATATTTTGCAAACTGAGAGAGGAAAGAAGGGGGGGATGTGAAAATCTCTCAAGACTGGAGTTACAAGTTTCTCAGATGTTGCTCTGTCTCCTCTCAGCGTCTCATCCTCTCTAATTCCTCGGTGCTTTGTGTCCTACTACCCTCGTTGCAGGCCACCTTAGCGTATTGTGGCCTTAAATCTCTCTGTGACTGCTTTCATCATCCTCTACTCCTCTGTCAACCCCAATGACTTGCTCCTCCACCCTTCCCCATTCCCCCCATTTTCCTCTCCATGCCGTATCTTCCTCTGGTACTTCCCTGGCGTGGTTCAGTGCACACGTAAAGCCCAACACGCCGAGCCACTGACCGCAATCGCCTCAACTGCACCTGGTCAGGGCATGCTGCACACTCACATGTCAGAGAATACACACACCTTAACCCCAATTCTCCACCTGAAGAAGACATAACATGACAGTCTTGAGCTGCTGTAGCAGTGGTAACTATCTTCATAAATGCACAGCAAACTCTTGAGCCTTAAATCATCGCTACATTAATGATAGACAATCAATTATCCATTAAAAGCTAATAAAATACAAACCCTTTGCCTGATACGGGCTATTTTCACATAGTGTTGTGTGTAGTATACTTTGCTGTAGGAATCATAAATTAAGAATACTGGTTAATTATTTAAATCATAAATCAAACAAAATAATGCTGTCGCTCAAAATTGCTACCTCTGCTCCCGCCGCTGTCATTATTAATAGCTACACAGAATTCAACAGATAGAGCATAATAAGTCTGCTCAACTTGCAGACTCTCTCTGTTTATATCATTTTCAGCCCAGCGTCCATTAAAACAAACCCTAACTCACTCTTATATCACTGAAAAAGGCTGCAGCCAGCAT
This sequence comes from Epinephelus fuscoguttatus, assembly GCF_011397635.1. Lineage (NCBI taxonomy): Eukaryota > Metazoa > Chordata > Actinopteri > Perciformes > Serranidae > Epinephelus > Epinephelus fuscoguttatus. Next base: position 27,172,266 of record NC_064774.1, read on the forward strand.
CAACTCGCAACCCACTTGAGCCGTGCCTGCATCATCGGCTCTAATCATCTTACAGACACATGTATATTTAAACATTCATATCACACACACATATGAAAAAACAAAACAGCTGAGACTTTCTTCCCCATGTTCATTTCATAGCATTAAGATCAAATGCGGTACCGAGGGAGTGCTGCGTTTACCGACAACGCGAGGAGAGGGAAGTGCGAAAACATGGAAGAGTGCGGACTAGATCAATAAAGACATGTGTTTATTAGATTGAGGCGAGCTGTGACAGAGCCTGGCCCAGGAGTGGAACACTGGCGTGTAATCTTGTACTGTTTCTCTCTCCCTGCGGAGTGGCAAACTCACTCACTCGCGCCTTGGGCCATCAAGAAGCATGCAATATACAGCCGTCAATCTGGTTTGGGACCATTGACTGGGGAAGGGGAGACAGCGGAGACTGGCTGATGTGTCTTATGTTCTCCAGGTGGGCTGCAGGAGTGCTAGAGGATTTAAATACAGTTTGAGGAACTTAAAGGGAAAGTTTACCCTAAAATCAAAAATACATTTTCTCCTCTTACCTGTAGTGCTGTTTACCAGTCTAGATTGTTTTGGTGTGAGTTGCAGACTGTTGGAGATATCGGCGTAGAAATGTCTGTCATCTCTCCAGTATAATGGGACTAGATGGCACTCAGCTTGTGGTGCTCAAAGTGCCAAAAAAAAAAAAACATTTGAAAAACTCAACAGTAATGTCTCTTTCCAGAAATCTTGACATGGATACTCAAGATAATCCACAGACCTTGTTGTGAGCAGTTTCATGTGAACTATTTGCTTCCTACCAAACTACACCCGTCAACTGTATCACTGCTCAGAAGGAAGCGTGCATCTACTCACAGACAAGAGGCTTGTGCTTGAGACAGTGCAACATGTAAACATTAATGCTGTTCACCTCGGCTGAGCTGAAACGTTAGCTAGCTCAGTGGTGCTAGGTGAGCTAGCAGTAGATGCACGCTTCCTTATCGACCAAAATAAACCAGTACCAAGTACTATCAAAACTTCTCCAGTCAAATGACACCTACATCCAATTCCTTTTTGTACCCAGATATAGAAAACAAAAGCGTATATGGATGGATCTGCTTTCTTAAATTAAAGGCAACACGTGATTGGCCGCAGCAGTGTGGTGAAGTCAAGTTAGGTGGTTTTGATGGAGTAATTAGTACAGTAATATAAATAATATAAATATTTTAATTTTGAACACTATTAAAATGTATTTGTGTAAAACTCATTTAGGATGGGGTGATGGCATTTTACACAGCTGACTGCTTCCATTCAAATGATTGGTACCAAATGACGTTGAAAAAAACAGTACTCTAATGGTATTGGTATGACTTTAAGGGTACTAGTACTGACATGAGTTTATGGCTCATGATTTCTGGAAAGAGACATTGCTGTTGAGTTTTTCAAATGTATCTTTTTGGCACTTTGAGCACCACAAGCTGAGTGCCATCTGGTTTCATTATTAGAGAGAAGGCAGAAATCTTTACAGCTGATATCACCAACACTTAGCAACTAACACTCAAAAACTAGACTGATAAATAGCACTACAGGTAAGGGGAAACATATTTCTTTTAATTTTGGAATGTAGTGTACCTTTAAGGCACAAACAGAATGCTTCTGATCTATTGTTAGTATATTGTATTGTGTTCTCCATCTCCTTTAACTTAACATTTAGACTACTAGTATTCCACTCTTGTGCAGCAGACAGTTTTCAATAGTATAGCTGCCCAATTAGTGCACTGCTACATTTGTTTGTTGATGTCCATTGGCCATTAGTCTGTATGCCAGTATTGATGCTTGTGATTATTCCTCGGCTAAATGCACCATTGGTCTCTTTAAACACAGCCAAAGGGCCATTTGTAAAAAGAGACTTTTGGCACGCGCACGTCTCACATTTTATTTGTGTAATGAATATGTGCTCTATTATTCATTTGTTATGCTTGGTAACATCCACAAAAAGTAACTGAGCTGGAATGATAACAGAAGAATCTGGTGATTGAGACAAATGGAGCTCCACTGCGCAATGTACAGTAACAATACATCAGCCGCAAGCAGCAGGCATGTTGTTCCATAGAGGATTGATGGAGAAAATAGTGTGGAATGTGTTCTCTCTTTCATTACCATGCTTATTCTCCACAGCGGTGTGCCAACATGTCTGAGTCAGAGTGAGTGAGGTTTCCAAATAACCTGGACATGAGCCAACTGTACCGACCTATAGGAGATACTGTAGCTTGTGACATCTGCTGACGTTCACAATCAAGTCTTTAAACAACAGGGGTGGATACACAAACAAAATGTCACCAAACTGAAAAAGAAAAAGAAAGGGGAGGATCTAACCTTTAGAAAACTGTGATGTATTTGTGGACCTGTGCAACGACTCTTAAATGGGAAGGTGCTCTCAGGTAAAACTGTGCCCCTTCATCTTTTCCATCGCTGTAGAATTTAATTATATCAGGACAAACCCCTTGAGATGTACCATCACATTTTCAAAGCGGTTCCGGGACAGCACATGACATGATGTTAAATGACCGAAAAAGACAAAACAAACAAAAAACTAACTAAAAGAGAAAAAAAAAAGAGTACAACTTGAGACGAGACACAATCAAACAAAAAATGATCAATCTCTAAATAGACAGACAAACACTGATGGCATGACTGGATCCACTGGCAATCTGTTTAAGGATGAAAAAAAGTTTATGAATAAGCAAAATGATGACAGAGAAAGATATTTAAAGGTAACTTATGCAAATCAGAAGAAGTCTGAGACATCAGAGCTTTTGTAGCAACTCTTAAGACACAAAGCTGACTATAAAGAGGACCTGATCCGAGCGTCTTAGTGAAATGTTTTACGTATAAGAAACAACTGTTTTAGACAATAAGTATAGTTAATGTTAATGCATTTAAAAATAAACTGGTACCTGTGAAATTGATGTCTTATATTAAGAAGGAGCTATCTGAGTGTGTCAAACATTGTGCACTGGTGTGTCAAGTAGAATAACCTAGAATAAATCTGCAGTCTGTTATATGTAACACTGAAGGTAGGCTTGTCACGATAATTCCATTATTGAATTAACGTATCATATATGGACTGTCACTTTGCCGACCCCGATATTGCCCATTGTATTTACATGCGAAGAGTCAGAAGAAAAATAATAACACTTAGAAGACGCCACAGTGTAGTTTACCGGTAGCCTGCAGCTACACTTTTGGAGTCAAAGAGGCACAGTGCCGGATAGTCATTAGCTTTGCAACCCCTGGGAAATAGCTACACAGTCAGTTGTTTGTAGTTTTATCCTCCAACGACTTCATCTTCCACTCCAGTAAATCCACCAGAAAACCACCAAGCTTCCATGCCATCCATCCCCCAACTGCAGCACACTGGCTGGATTACGTAGGTCACTGTGGTGTTCACGGAGTTTCACTAAGTTTGTCTATTAGTTGCAAGTAGTTAGTTAGAGGTATCACTTGGTTTGTTTGGTTTCAAACTAAGTAATTTTGGGCTACTCCCATAAATGTACTATTATTTTACGTATGATAGTACTTTCTTATATATCAGCAGGTGTTAATCACTTCCTATATTTTTTCATACTTGAATTCCAATGTCTGAATTTTCTTAAGAATTTTCAGTTCATTGCTTGTTAAAAGGGTGTACTTGCATTAATAGGCCATTATATTATTACATCAGTGGCATAAAAAGATCATTCTTTGCAATTATTTCTGGGACAATATCTCATTCAACAAAAGTAGTTATTGTAACAGGCCTAATTGAACAGATGAAAATCAGTTTTAGATGCATAGTTAATATTACCTACAATTACCTTAAAACAATTATCCATCTTAAACAATTCTGCCTGGGGTCTTAGCGTTTGAATATTGTTCTCTATTATATAAGCAGAGCCTTGCAGAGAGACAATTTCATTACCTTGTAAAAGAAATCAAAATATTTGAATGAGGAGTGATCTTATTTGTCTAATTGTTACAGTACATTGTCTTGTTAGTGAGCACTTATTACAAAACAGGTACAGCTCTACTGGAAGCACAGAGAAGCAGAGGATGAAACATAAAATTAGACTTATAAGAAGACTAAATGGCTTGTTATGGTGCAAATTTGTCACAGTTACAGAGTCAATATGTATTGATTTCATTTTCATTTTAGACGTTCATTTTATTTGCTTTCAAATTAGACACCACTCCTTTTAAACATATTGACTGCGATCAAGCAGTTAAAAGAAGTCATCTGTTTTGAAGGCTAATTAAATCACCTATTGAGATGGCGGGATGCAATATGTACAGTTCACTCATTTTGTCTGACAGTGAATTTCTATGAACAGCTTACGCAATGGAAAAAAAATAAACAGAGCAGAAAAGAAAGCCCCGAATCTGCAGGCCTGTCAGAAATCTGCACATTTATTACAGGCTTGGTACTGAAGTGGCTCTGCTCCGCCAGTGATCCGGGTCCGTTCAGCATCTGTTCGGGCTGTACTGGTCTGTCGCTGAGGAAATATGACATGACCTAGGAACACAGCCATATTGTGGGTTATGTAGGCTAATGGGCAGTAAATTCTAAATAGGGCAACTGGGCAGATGCCTGAGCAACCCCATCCGCCCTCCACTTTGTACCTGCACCTGTGTGAGTGTAGGTGTGTGTTTGTTCTGCTCTGTTTTAGCAAGGTAAACCAAAACGACCCAATTCTAGAACAAATAATGCCCCCCACGCAGAAACACCTACACGCCATGGCCTTGATAAGCACAGAACACAGTTAAACAAGTCCATCTCACATGCATAACATAACAACCAAACACAATTGTTGCATAAGGGTACTGACTTTAGAAACCTTTAGAAATCCAGTAGGCTATTGGTACATACTAAGAGGACTCCTTTTATGGAAGAGATCCAGTGGTAGATTTAGAGCTAACAATCCTCAAGCAATGTTTTGTTCTATGTTTACATATAGGTATTTGAATTATTACTATTTGACTATTACTGTATTGATTAACAGTTGAGCAAGCGTGTTACTTGAAGAACCATGGTCACGTTCTTCTTTGCTGTTATGAGCACAAAAACAAATTCTGAAAATGGCTCATAGATGTGGCTGAGGGACCTGTAATAGGGACACTTGGCACATTACATTGGTGTCATTACCTTCACGGACACATTACATCATACATAGTGACCTCTTAAGTTAGCTACTATAAGCAAAATGCTAGCTAACCAGCCAGCTAATGTACAGCTACATCAAGAGGGGTTAGCCTAATGTCAGCCTACCAGCATCAGCCAGATTTGCTTTCTGGCTATTTGGAAAAGGACAGGTAGTTCTTGAAACTATATAATACGCACATGGGCGTATAAAGAGAACTGGATACAGCTTTCGAGGCAGGGCCTGATTCATTATGGAATTTGCTTAGTGGCACATAAAGCCAAGAAAGCTCTATTTCCGGCGTATGAAAGCACCCAGATCTTCTGCATTGTTGGGCCAAAGAGCAAGGACACTACAGACTTTCGCAAGCCTAAAAGCAAACTACTTTTCAGCACCTAACTTTAATATTAATGCTGCACTAACTTGAAGGGCAATAAAATAATTAAAAAGTGGAGGTCTTCTAGGCTTATGAAATGTTATCGGACCCAGTGGATCAAATCCTGATAGCGAAATGAGTCATTTCACGGGGGTCATGATTAAAAAAAAAAAGTATCCACTGATTTACAGCCATCTCTTACACAATGTCAGTCAATGGGAAAAAGTATTTTTGGGCCTAATGGCATCACTTAACGGACGCCAAAGTTATAATTCTAGTGTTTGGCCACTCCAAAAATTGGCCTCAAAGCCCGCCATGCTTCCTGGAGGCCTGAATACACACTGTGGCACTCAGATACACTGACCCATCGACATGTTTCATTTTGTCAAGCATTGTGGGCCATAAAGCAGCATTAAAGCAAATGCCCTGGCTTTAAGTGCATTTAAAAATTTTCGGTGGCCACTGTCATCATGATACACAGATTCCACTCTCTCTTTTAGTGTACGGATGTCCTTGACTACCAGGGTCAAACTCACTCCAGTGGCTATAGCCACCCAAGAGCCAGACTTGCATGTATGTAGTACATGCAAATACACATACACACACAAATGCATTCACAAAGTCACACCAAAAAACAGCCCTCAGAGAGCACACGTGGTTACATATCTTTGTTGGCACATGGCACGTACGCCGGCAAAGTTGCCCTTTCGCCTGCTCCCGAACACGTCTGCCCAAAATGTCTCATTGAATATTTAATATGTGCACCAATCTAATGATGGCAGGGACCCAGAGCATGGCTCTAATTATTCAGGCTTCCACCGCTGAGTCATCGAGGCCACCACAGGGGCTGTGGCTCCTTCCACAAAACCTCCTCACCTCTATTTCCCTCTTGCTTCTCCTCCCTCATCCCTCCATCTCTGCTCCCCTTGGTGGTTGGCCACTTGTGACCTTGTGCTCTCTCGTCTTGGCAAGAAACCTCCTTCAATATCCCTTCGCACTTCCCTCTCTGTCCCTTTAAGTCAGTCATTTTTCCAGTGACATTAAATGTTCATTGCATGTCTATATATAGTAAATTGATGTAGGCAGAAAGCAGAGTGTAGTGCAGTATGGGAGAGCAGTATTTAAATGACTGTGTCACGCTGCTGTTAGACGTGGAATGCTGCCACGGCTTTGGCACAAAGCACCTCTATGAATATGCAGAGCAGCTACAATGATGTGTAATTTACGCAGAATGTGTGTACGTGTGTTTGAGGTATGTGTGTGTGTGTTTACGAGCGGGAAAGGGGCAGTGAAGGAGAACATTTTCCTGAAACGATCCCATTCTCCTAAATCCCATTGCTAGAGAGCAGCTCATCTATACAGAGTGATGCTGAGCTGAAAATACACATATAGAGCTGCCCTGAATAAAAAATGACAGGGCAGCACAGCCTTGTCCCCACAAAAGCCATCCTGAGTGCATGCCTGTATAGTGTGTGCATGTGTGTTCATGCATACATGCTAGCATGCTAGCACTTAGCATGTCTAAGTGCGTGTACAACGTGCCCAAAGTCGTATGCCCTTGAGCTAGGGGTTTCTTTTTGCTCTCCCACATATATGCAGATATAAATAGTGTATAAAAATAGAGAGGAGCATCTTCCATTCACGTTAGCATGCATGAGTAATAGCCTTTCATCTCCAGCTGACCAATCAAGTGCAGTGAACTGGGAGGGGATAATGACAATAAATGGGGATTGTATTATTTTCTTTCCTTTAATGCTTGTTTGAGTGAAAAGCAACAAACATGACAGCAAATTAAACCAAATGCGAGCGTATTTCCCAGAAATCTTCACTCTAATTTACCTGGACTCCGTTTGTCTTGACTATCTACCATCCAAGGAGTGGCCTTCTGCTTTTCCATGTTTTTCTGCTCGCTTACCAGGAGCCATGACGAACTCTGCCGAATGCTTATCCATTCCTCTCCACACATGGCCAGCTCAGACCATGCTACAAACTTGAAAAGTACCCTAACCCTCCTGGCTAATCTGTATGCTTTCCAATAGGGAGGCTTAAATCCCCCAGTCTGCCTGCGTGCCAGGGAAAACAAAGCCTTCACCTAATAACGAATCCCAGCCATATTTCACACAACACTTTGATTTCGCTTTTGTTACCTAAGCACGAACTCACTAGCTGCATTGGGGATTGAGGGGGATTGGAGTCGAGGGACAGAAAAAGAGCGTGTGTTTGTTTATCGGGCACGAGTTAAGCAGGTAATTATGCAGATGTTTGTATGCAGGGGTTTGTGTGTGTGTGTGTGTGTGTGTGTGTGTGTATGTTTTTAGGTGTTTCTGCCATAGGCCCCCTTTTTTTTTTTTTTTTTTGAGAAACACCATGCTTCATTTTTCGACTAAATGACCCCAATTCGACTTTAGCTGCATTGAGTAATAAATAGCTTAAATGTTTCTTAATTAGGGTTAAGTTAAGGTTACAGCCGTGTTTTATTATTATAAATACAATGACCTCAAGCTTCTTTTAAACCACCTTGTCTGTGTGTGTCCAGGCTGCACACTCGCCCACATCTGCCAGCATGGTTTCATCTGTATGGTACTGAACCAGCAGTGGTGACCTCTGGCCTGGGCAGAGCATCTATCTACTCGTGCCATGGCTTTGCCTCTGTGGTCCCAAAAGGTTTCCCTGCTCCTGACAGAATGCCCAATCACATTATTTTGTTAGGCAACACATGCTCCTCCAGTCAGAGTTTTATGTGGCTGAGCAATAAAGATGCTCGCGGGTTCATTTATCTACCCATCTAGTAAATGAACGGATGGATTCTTAGTGTGTATCTTTTGAATGTCATTTATGTCGTATTTTTGTTGGCCTGCCATACTGCTAGCAACTGTCACTTGAATACACTGACTCTAAAGGCATGTTAGCATGCTAAACGTTGCTGATTGCTAGCACTGAACTGAAAATACAGTTGGAGCTAAAGGGAATGTCATTCATTTTGCACGTTTTTGGTTATAAATGAAAGTATTGGACACATTTTGACCTGGTGATGTCCTGAGATCATTTGGTATGGTACTATGAGACTGGAAAGCAGGGATAGCGGCTGGCAAGGCTAGCAAGTTAAACATACCATAGTATTTACCCAGTTTAATTTCAATATATCCTCACACAACGATTCGTATGATACCTAACGAATTAGTACCCCAGGAATGTCATAGTCACAATTAACATAACTTAACATAAAGTTAGGTGGGTTCGATTTAGGCAAGCAAAGTTATGTAGGCTGTAGGCTGGGCATCGTCACCTTACATACCCAACGTAAAGTTCGTAGGTTAGATTGAGGGGAAAAAAACATGGTCGGGTGTCCTAAATAGATGACGAAAAAACTGAAAAATAGAGTCTGCACACTAGACTATGCTCCCATGAATATTTAATTTCTAGCTTCACGCTCTTCATCAGACATTGTTTTTGTCTGTTTTCGTGTCTCTGCATGACCTGTTGTCCAGCACCCAGTGTTTGTCTGGTTGTGTGTGCTTTTTGTACGACTCAAGGACATACCTTAAAATAACTCTAAAGTTCACTTGGCTTCACATGGGACACCATCACCAGTCTCTCCTGGGAGAAGGTCCTTTCTTTTTTTGGCCCATCCACCCACCTTAATCTGCCTCCTTATGCATACTCTGTCTTCAATCTTTATACTACTTCCTTCTTTACTCCAAGCAGCGCACTGGTCACATTATTGCAGCCTTTCCAATTACTTATGAATACTGGTGCATTACTTCTGTAGGTATACGCTATGAATGAACAGTGCCTGATCATTTTGTCTATACCAGCACTCAAGGGAAATGCTACTGTATGTTGACATCTGCTTATTTCTCCATAGTAATCATATATAAAATCTTGCAATAATCCAAATTCCAACCCATCTCAGACTCGTTGTTTTGCCCTAAAAAGTAACAGCCCTGTCGGCGGAAGGTTGGCATTGTACGTTTAAGCTACCTAGGAATATGTTACATTTGTACATTTCATACATATCATATCAACAGTTCTAAAGTGACAGTGAGTAAGAGCTGACCTTACCATCCGAGATATGGAGGCAATGGTGGATGGTCTGACACCTATGCTTGATGTCTGTCAAGTTGCAAACCGCTGTTCAAGACCAACAAACAACAAAAACGGTTGATTTTTAGTGGGTCATTGGTGTGTTTCCTCGGTTAGTGCCACGAAAAGCATTTCTTTATTACCGAGACATCACTATGTGTCAAGTCGAGATTGTATCCGTAATAGAGGTGCACCCAATCCATCTATTTTGATGATATCGGGGCTGATATTGAATCCAGATATCGGATCGGTGCATCCCTAACCCGTAAAAGCTGGTATTTTAAGCCAAAACATAATCTTTTTTCCTGACATTTTCTAACATTGTTGAGACATAAAATTTCAACAAATTTGCTGCATAATAGCATAAGATTTAACATATCCTGGTTTTCAGAAATGTACAATGCCAACATTTATTCTGGTGATTAGGTTGAAAGTAATTGCTTTCTTTGGCAAACATTACCAGATACTTTATTTCACAGTTAAGATAAAATACAGAGGATCCACACTGTCAGCATGTGACTGTTGCAGACGGAGGACTTAAATAACCTCCTCTGCTTTTAAATCCTCATTTTAAATTTCTGCTATCAATTATTTAGCCAGCAGGATGTTCCTTAACCTTTCAAGACCATATCAGCAAGCATCTGCTGGATTGTCCTTGAGCAATACACTGTATCCCTGCTACTGTAGCTTCAGGGCACTTTTTCTGCAGTGGATTTTGACCCTTTGTCCTCACCGTGGACAGAGTGGGACAGCAAGACAATTTCCCTACAGGGATCAATACAAAATGAGTGCTATTTTTCTAAGATTGGACTACCTATTTAAAATGCAGCACTTATGTGGTGGATATTTCATTTTGGTTTAAGACTGAGGTTATGTCTGAACATGTGCGATGTCACTTTGCCCTTTAATATTGCCAATGGCCATCCAGAGGTAGTGTTACCTTGTAAAACCCACCTCACCTAATTTGTTTTTCAACTCTCTAAACTCCTCTATTTATATTGTGTTATGCAGTTTGTTATTAAGCCAAGTTAGGTGTGTTCTGCAGGTCACACATTACCTCTACATAACGGTTACAAAGTGTTCCTAGCTAGCTGGAGCTGCACTGTGCTATTCGCTTTAAATCCAATTTGGAACTGTAGCGAGCAGGATAACAGTCACCTAAAAATAGTCAGTGGCTGTACAGCAGAAGGTTTTTGGATGATACTGACATTAACTGGGAAGCAGACACTCTAAAATCTTTCTGAAATGCTCCCACTGCGCTTATATTCATTACTGTCAAAATTATGCTGTCAATATTAAAAAAAAGGTATGCTCAGATCTTGAAGTTTCAATTCAACTTTGAGGAGAAACATTTGTGTCTAAATGGACAAAATATTCTGCTTCTTCCCCTCCATTTACTGCAGCTCTTTATGCTGAGGGAGAAAGCCATGTTGAGAAAGAAAAGAGCGCATGGTGAATCTATTATTCCAGGAGACTTCAAATCTTTTGCTCGGGGCAAATGTGACTTCGCAAAAGCCTGTTCTGCTGGCGATTCTGTGCTATTTTCAGTTTCTACCTCCCCCTACCTCCTCTTCTTCCTCCTCTCCTGCCCTCTTCTTCCTCTCCTCTTCACCTCTGTCCATCCCTTTATTAGTCTGAGGAGGGCCCCTCTCACCACTGAAACACCCCTGTGCACACAGGTATTACCGAGACCTCACAGTTCACCTCAACACCCCCGTGTGTGGATGTGTGTCTATGCGTGTGTGCCAGAGTCTCTCGGAAAGACGGCAAGAGAGATGGAGTGATTTAGCTTGACAGACAGGTTTTGTAATACAGCACTTGAAATTATATTCCCTCCACACCAACCTGCCCAAGCCACTTAAACACAGCTGCTTTTGGTCTAATGGAGGCTAAAGCGTGGGTTCATGAGTTCATTCACTAAAACCCTAGTGTCCACTAGTATTGTCATTATGACTTCAATACAATACCTGCCTAAATAGCTTGATCCTGAAATGATACCACAGCAAAAATATAAAAGATCAGTAGAAGTAATGGAATAATAGATGACAGGACATGTTTGCCAAACGTTGCCCACACAGTCAGGAACACAGCATCTGATTGGTCGACAGACTGAATCCAAGGCTTCATGGACAGCTGACAACAACAATGACTTTTCAACACAAAAAAGGATGAAGATTCTCAGAAGACATTTAGTGTCTAATTTATCATTGCAGATTAGTTTTTACAAAATCTCCAAAAAGACAACGCAGTTCAAGGCTTCTGAAAGAGATACCATCACATCTGATCACAGCCCTCATTGAAACTGCACAACCACTGACGTTAGCTTTTGGGCAGAGAGATAATTAAAGTTTGTAACATTATGTCGTAATAACATTGCCGACCCCAGAGTTTTAAGGGTAACTTCATTATCTTTCAACTTGAACCCTATTTTTTCATGTTTTTGTATGTAAGTGCCTAATAGGAACAACACATTTTGAAATTGGTCCAGTATTGAGAGAGACTGCTGCAGCCAGCACAGCAAAAATGGCTGCAATGTAACCTTGAGCACCGTCAACTTACGTCCACTGACAGTGCTTGTTTTCACCACTGACAGGCTCGTATTGTTATTTCAAGTGTCTGGCAACTTAATGGACTCTACAGAGATACTCTTTTTGTGTGAGCGTAAGATCTTTTTGTTTAACCAGTGACAGCCCCAAAATCACCATCACTAAACACACCAGATTACATTTCAGTAAATAGTAATTTAAGCATGTATAGTACAGGGTTATTTTAGATCTAGCTTTGTGCAATAAGGGTTTATTTAAACCCAACCAAAACTGGTGACTGTTTGAACAGTGGAAAGACCACCCAGGACAGTTTCTATGAGTTTTATTTTGCTTCTGTCAACTCTGAATGGGGGGTGTTTTACTATGATAAAATTACCATTTATCTAAATAGAGTCTGGTGGATTTGACGACAGTGATTTTGGGAGTGTATTTGGATAAACAAAAAGGATCTTACTCTTTAACAAATAGTTTGACCACTGTAGGGATCCTTTCTATAATTTTGTCAAACACTTAGAATAACTATCAGTGGCAAAAACAAACACTTTAAATGGACGGAAACTGACGATGCTCAGTTGCCCGCAGGCATTACACTACACCCATGTTCACCAGCGTCAGCAGTTTCACTCAATACTGGACAAATTTTAAAACTTGCTGCATTATTAGTCACTAAGACACAAAAACATGGGACAACAGGTTCCAGGTTGAATCTATGATACCCTTTAACCTCTATTACTTCCACTATGTCAGATTTTTCTCCTCAGTCCTGTTCAATGTTGAATACCTTAATGTCGAGCCTTTGATACAATTCATAGGAGATATGGCTCTTATTAAAACAGTCATTCTTAAAGTACTAATAACATGGGGTATAGTACCATTTCCAACAGCAGGGTATTGCAACACCTTTCTAATATCAGTATACCATGCAACACTAATGTCCACCACCAGAAATATATCTTTGAAAAATGTCTTTGAGGAAGGCAATTTTCCAATTTGTACCATGTTCCCTGGCTCCATTTTATTTCCTCTACATTTCCCTTGTGCTTTTATTGTTGCTTATCCTGTGTCATCTTGATGAGTTATTTCTCACACTGATAATAAGAAAGTATTTATGGATCTGGGAGGGTCTTAACACAGCAGATATTGCTTCTAAATGAACTGATTTTGAACTCTGCTTTTGAAAACACATAAAAGTCTGCAGCATATTAAGGCCTGGCAGTTGATTCTTTCGACCCTCGTGTATTCCCAGAGCTTAGCTTTCTGAAACTGAGCCTAATGTCCGGTACTGAGCACCCTGACACATTGTAATAGTCACACAGTCCAAAAGGAATCCTGTGAGACCCATTTTCTTTCCGAGTTCAATATACTACGCTATGAACAGTGAAGACAGTGTTCAGCGACAGTAGGCTTGTACTGGGGTCAGAGCAGGACAGCAGTCATGATTAATTCAGTAAAGAAAAAAATGAAAAAGCCCCTCTCATATTCAACCTAGCCTCATACATCAAAAATGTCTGTCACACATTGTCGATTAATGATTTAATCAGCCAACAAATTAAACTTCAGTCAGCCCTGCTGGGGACACAAGTTTGTGACATCACTGGTGGGAATGTTGGATTCATTTACGTTAAATATTCATTAATCGTATTTGTTTGCTTACTTGGAATGATTCAAAATAGAACTATGAAGAAAGCATGTTAAATACTTATTGAGGTTCTATTAAAGCAAAGTCAAATAGGACCAAGCAGCAGGGAGGGATAGAATAGGAGTGGTGAGGGGTTACGAGGTGCCTGATTGTATGGAAGACAAAACAAGGGAAGGGAGGGCTGAGCCAGGAGAGTAATTGTTATTGAGGAGCTGTGTGAGGGAGTGTGATTACTGGTTTGGGAGTTGTTTAGAGGAGCGAGGAGGTGGGAGGCAGGGTGCAGGTGGGCTGATGTATTGGTCAGGCCCTGCTGTCTTCTAACCCTAGACCCCTGCCACCTGCCACACCTGAGCCAGCCGACGCTGTCTGCCTCTCTGCAGCACCACCGCACCGCCCCCCTTCCCTCTCATTTACCCTGTTTATTTGCTCACAGCTAATTTCAGCTCTGTCCAACGGGGTGAAACACTGCACTCCCCTCTATCTGAGGGGTTCCTGTTAAAACTGGTCATTTGAATATATGGAAATATGCTTGTTAATTCCTGAATATGTTAATGTGAGTGAAAGACAGTGATTTTTTTTGTGCAAATCTGACAGTAACTTCATGGTCTCAAGTGATATTTGTGGGATAATGCAGACTGCTAGAATTAAATGTCAGCCATATCTACCTAGCTAACATTAGTCACCACAAGCTACTACTCATACCAGATCGGGTAAGGCTGTTGCAGCAAAATAACTGTAACTTATAATATGCAAATGACCTCTGCATCTCAAATCACTAATTTGTATGGATTGCTGCAAAACACCTATCTATTCTATTCTTAATTACATTTGTATGTTTCATACATATATCAATGATATGACAATATCTAAAGTGACGTAGTATATGAGCTGACTTTGTCCTGTGATGGTGGAAGGGATGGTGGATGGCAGGACCTTTAGGTGAGACCCATGCCAAGCTGCCGCCCAATATTCGAGACCAACAATCAAAAAAACCTGTGTTTCGGCAACCTGTTGCCTTTTTTTAAGCGGATTCTTGACCACCAAATTTTTGCGGCTTTTCCATCATGAAAAGTAGTTGTTTTTTTCTTACCACAACATCACTGCATTTCCATTCAGATTTTGCCACAAAAAGCAGTTGTTTTTTATTGAGACAAAACTGCATTTCCAGATGGGATAGTGCCACAAAAAGCAGTTCTGTTTTTTGCCGAGACACTGCTGCATTTCCAGCTGGGATAATGCTAAAAAAAAACGGTAGTTATACACCAAAACTTTGCTGCACTTACAAGTGGGATAGTGCCACCAAAGATGGTTGTTTTTTAATGAGACATTGCTGCATTTTCAGCAAGGAAAGTGCCATGAAAAGCGTGTACTTCAAGGCAAAACATTTTTACTAACCATAACAAAGGGATTTCTGTGCCTGAACATAACCACACGTTTACACAGCGTTGTTGAAAAATAAAGAAACATAAAATTTCAATGTATCCGCTACATAACGTACAAATCCGTGAAACAAAATAAACAAACTAAAAAAGTTAAGATTAAGATATCTGATCGGCAGAGATCCGACTCCCGTCAGCATCTCTTTTGCTCTGTGAGTCGTGCAGCATCTGTCCTTGCTCAATCAATCCATCCATCCCCTCCCCAACACTCATTTGCAGCCTCTGAGTCGATCTGCCTCCTTCTGTTTGCTGTCCTTGGTCTCTTTCTCTGACTCACTTTCTACTCATCTCTCTCCTCTACTCTCTCCTTTTTATCTAATCCCTCTCCACATGCACTGCTGCATTGGCTCCAGCCTTCTTAGCAGCAGAGTGGAGAAAAAAAAAAAAAAAGGAGGGGTGGGGGGGGGGCAGAGGAAGAGCAAGTGGATAGCAAGTGGTGGGGGAGAGGGAGAGGGAGAGAGAGAAAAAAGACAGAGAAAGAGAACAGGGAGTGGAAAAAACTGAACCGGGGGTAAAACAAAAAGACAAAATGATTGCAGTCGGTCAGAAAGAGAAGCGAGATAAAGCAGGCTAAGACGGAGGCTGGATGAGAGAGGGAGGTTGCGTCACCGCTCCAATCAGATATGACAGAGAGACAGAGAGAGGGAGAGAAATGGAGGGAGAGGGAGAGGAGAGGATTGATGGGTTTAGGAGGCGGAAAGCCATAAAGAGGCAGAGGTCTATTAAAAGTGGAGTGTTGGGACGTACGCGGGTGCAGTGGTGATTTAAATTAAACGTGTGTGTGTGTGTATGTGTGTGTGTGTGTGTGTCAGGCTGTGTGTATGTGTGTGACAGTGGTCTCTGTGCATCTTCCTCTGTGTTTGTGTCACCATGGTGTGTGTGTCTTATATCTGTGTGTATTTCTGTCTGTTTGTACTTCAATGCGTGTCTGTATTTGATGTGTGCATATCCGTGAGTCAGTCTGTCTATTTATCCTGGTGGTGTGTGTGCAAGAGAGAGAGAGACAGAGAGAGAGTGTGTGTGCTGATGAGTCAATAGTATTATTGGAATCAGCCTCTCCATTTGAGAATTTTCGGTTTGAACATACAACTCTCAAAACACAGAGGGGGAGAGGGGAAGCAGCGGGTGAGGAAGAGAGGTGATTGAGGACAGGCAGAGATGGAGCGATAGAGCGCCGAAGGAACTGCAGAGCAACACGGTGCCACTCACAGTGGCTCCCTGCCAGCTGACCACAGCTCTGAGTCTATTTCATCCACCAGTGCCGACTTTAGGAAGAGTAATGAGTGTGTTTACAAGCATACCGTACTCGGGCAAGTAGTCCTGACTAAGTTCTTGAATACAGTTTGTATGGACCTGCAAATCTCAGTTTAAACCATCCTATCCATCAGTACTCCATGCTCATAAATAAACATGGTTTCCAAATTAAAGCAACTTTATTGTTTTGGTTCAAAGCAGGCAGCTGTTTTCAGTGAAAAAGGCCTGTAAACCCACTGTACACTACCTGCCCCACCAAAATGGCAGACAGTTAGCAGCTAGCTGGTTATGATGTAGCATTTAGCAGCTAAAGAGCCAGTGGAGTTTACTTGCTACCAACATTTTAGGGGTTGCGCCAGATGAAAGAAGGTAGTCACAGCTTAAATCTTACACCTAGCTCTCAGTAGGTGTAGCAGTTGTCAAGGTGCATCATTTTGAAAGGTGGGATAACTTGAACGATGAGGTGGAGCAAATCATACCAGCTGTGTGCTACAGCAACACGTTCTCTGTGATCGATTACACCCCTTGGGCATCTATGATGATATTAGAAAGTGGGCAATTGCATATACATTTTCTATGTGGCACAGGGTTAGATAACTTTCAAATAATCAATTACTGATTATAACGGTTTGCCGGTGGAGGTTTTATTTAACATTACAACAGTATATCATACCGTTACATCACCCTATGTTGTAATTTATGGTTTCACCACTCAATGTCACTGTTATGTTGCACCTTCTGTTAATCTAGGTTATATACGTCACACCTAGTCATACTGTTTTGTCCTAGTTTACATACCTTTTTGTTGTTGTTTAGTTATTATGTTAGCTATTTTTAGTTGTTAGCCTCTTTGTTATTCCATCACAGCAGGTTGAAAGACGACTTCATTCTGTTTGGCCAAGTCTGTTTGACTTTACGCCAGAGTAGCTAAGATGAACCAAACATCGACACAGCTTTACGATTTAACGAACTGGTTTCAACGTATTGTTTAGTGTGGACCTAACACCCCAGCTTCAGAGAGAACTTTGTTAGTGCAGCAGACTGCATAATTTCCCTTGGGTGGGTGGAGATCAAAGCAGAGCTAGAAGAGAGAGAATATTGGCCTTATATTCATCAGATGGACACACACATGACTCGAAATGAATGATAATGTTGCTCAGTGACGGCTGGATGTGAAAATAAGCAACTCACCAAATCAATTTTATAAGGTGATAATATGTTGGGCTGCCCCCCGACTAAGAATTTTTCTTGTACCCCAATAGTTGTCATTTAGGGCCCTTAGTCAACTAGTCGCCTGCATGTTTACGATAATTCAATTACTAAATTATATATTTTGGGCGGGGCAACACAATGGTTTGAGTTCAAGGTCTGAAAAGAATAATATAAGTAACATTGTTAACATTGTGCTACATTACAGAGAAATACAAAACCGTACCAATGAACTAGGGCTGTCGCGATAACCGCAAAAATGAATCACCGTGGTACTAAGAGGCCCACCGCGGTGCATGTTGGGCCACCACCACCACCACCACACGTGACCAACGTGACCTGACCTCGCCACATTACGCAGTGAGAGCAGGAGAGATGGCAGCTGCACTTGTACCGAAGCCAAATGTTACTTCTCCCCTTTGGGAGCATTTCGGCTTTCAGCCAAATGAAAAGGGGGAACCAGCTAATTTAGATGAGGCAATTTGTAAAATCTGCCTCAAAAAGATCCAAGTAAAACGAGGAAACACTTCGAATTTAAAGTCTCACCTAGCAAGCTACCATCCCGCTATAGAGGCGAGGCTGCCGCCACCCGCACAACCCACACAGAGTCGCACAGCAGCTGGTGCCAGCCGACAACTTGGAGTTGCCGAAGCCTTTGCTCAAGTTTCCAAGTACAGCACTGGAAGTGACAGACATAAATGCCTAACAGATGCTGTTACATGGTACCTAGTTAAGGAGATGGTGCCGTTTAACATGGTGGAGAAACCGGCATTCAAGTCACTGTTTCAGAAATTTGACAGGCAATACGAGTTGCCAGGGAAAACCTACTTCTCAGAGACTGCTGTCCCGAAAATGTACAATACAGCCAGAGCATCAGTTCAGAGTGAGCTCAAAAATGTGGACTATTTTTCTGCCACCACTGACATGTGGTCAAGCGTAAATATGACACCTTACATGAGTCTTGCTGTACATTACCTGACCACAGACTGGACTCTAAAATCACGCTGCCTCGAAACGGTGTTTATGCCACAGAATCACACATCCAACAACATCGCAGAGGCTCTCCGCAGCACATTTGATGAGTGGTCACTGGATGAGAGGAAGCTGGCGTGCATAACCACGGACAACGGGGCAAACATCGTCGCAGCAGTGAAAAAAAATGAGCTGGACGTGGCTGAACTGCTTTGGACATAATTTACACCTAGCAGTGACAAACGCAATGGCAAGCATTAAGGATCGCACAGCCCGAGCAATGGGCCTCTGTCACTCCTTAGTGGGTGCATTCTCCCAGAGCTGGCTGAAGAGAAGAGATCTGGCGAAAGCGCAAGCGGAGCTCCAAACCCCACAGCACGGGCTCATAATGGTAAAGTAGCCTTCAGAAGTTATATATTATATTATATATTATAACACTGTAACCGCCAGGCTGACAGACCATTTGGGTTTTTATTATGCAAATAATTTTAAATAAAATCATTGATGCAGTTGAGTTAAAAAGTTGCTGGCTTTCTGAGATGGTTAAAATATTTTTCGTTTAGGAAAAAAATACACTGAAATGAAAAATAATTAAAAATGTAGCCTAGGCTATTCAATTCAAAAAAAAAAAAAAACTAAGCAGGTGTAACCGGCCTAATTTCACTTCAATAATTTAACTTTCATCACTCATTCATGCAGGACTGTCCAACAAGATGGGGCTCCAAACAGAGAATGGTGGACTGGGTCTTGGAGCAAACCACGGCCATAAAAAGAGTTCTGGTGGATGATCGGCGGCATCAGCATCTCATTCCCAGCTGGCAGGACATTGCCATTTTGGAGTCAGTGAATGCAGCATTAAAGCCAGCCACTGAATTTACAGATCTGCTCTCTGGTGAGACGTATGTCACCGTCTCATCAATTAAACCTGTCCTGAAACTCCTCACTGAAGATGTTTTAAAACCATCGGATGAGGACACCACTCTGACCTCGGACATCGAGCGCAAGATGTGCAGTGTTCTGGAGGAGAAGTACAGACCAGCTGCCTTACAAAAACTTTTGGCAAAGGCCTGCTTGTTGGACCCTAGATACCGGGGCAAAAATTTTGATGATGACACGGAGGAGGCAAAGTGCACGCTGATTGAGGAGATATTAGATGTGGAAGACGGAGGAAGCGGTGCCAGTGTGTCAGCTGCTGTACAACAGCAGTCCTCGGCGCAAACAGCGATGGCACCAGCGGCTAAAAGAAAAACCCTTGGAGACCTGCTGAAGCCACAGACAACCACCTTTGCAACCATACCCAAGAGAGTTCGAGCCGACACTGAACTCACACGCTATCTCCAGGAGGATCCCATCGACTCCAATGCAGACCCGCTCACATGGTGGCGCGACAACCAAGGTAGATTTCCTCTCCTCTCCAAAGTCGCCTGCAAATACATGTGCATATATTTGCACTAAAAGATTTAGCCTTAAAAGTCTGCTGAATTGATTTTTGCTATACGTCTTATTTTTGTATTGTTTTTAAAAAACGGGCACGATGCTGTTATTTGCACTTGAAGATTTAGCCTTAAAAGTCTGATTGTTCTGAACAACAGTTCAATAAACTAAGAAGTGTTATAACATTGTCATGTCTTTTTATAACTATATGATAATAAGCTTTATTTGTATATATCTATTACTATTACTATACTATATATACTATGAGTTTAGTAATTGACTAGCCTAATTAACAAAAAATTTTTTTTGAGCCGCTCTGACTCACTGTAGGAGAAATTCCCGAACCGCGACAGCCCTACAATGAACCTTCATTGATAGAGGCCTATATTTTATCTACAAGTGCACGTCACACACTGAGCGAGGCGCCTTAGCAATGATTGTGCTAAGTGGCTAATGGACATGTAGTTACTTACATGTTTCAGATGATACGTCATGTTTGTAGTCAACCAATGAATATGAGTTTACATATCACCTTTGGTTCGTCCTTCACCTTCTCAAAATGATCCCACACATTGGATTTCCTGCCTGTTATGTTAATAACTAGCCTGGTACCACAGTCAGGCACTGTGGCCTCTTACCGTGTCTGTCCTTTCAAACTAAATTCCCACATGGTCCAGACATATAGGTTTTGAGTTATTTACACAAGGCGCAATTCCTAAAAGAATTTCACATTTTTGTTTTTTTCTCTGCGACCAATGAAATCTTGTCGACTAACATTTGGTCAATTATTAGGGGGCAGCCCTAATATATCACTGATACAGCTTTTGCTGCCACCACGTGGCCAGTTAGTCAATTAATGTGACATGAAACCGTACATGTGTTTCTAAATGTTGAACTAATGACCTAAACCTTTGTCAAAATCAGAAATCCAATCAGTCTGTTTATGTTGCCCACTAGAAATAGTCTATCAAACTTCACAACTTAAGACAAATTCGCGCACCTGCACGGTGTTTGAAAGTTGCTTGTAAAAATGAAAAAAAAAATTAAACTGGAAATTTACAACAGGAAATCAATTTGAAGCGTACAAGTCCATCAACAATCACAAATACTGTGCCTAACAAAACCTATACTTGTTTTTAGCTAATGTTTTATTTTTTTGCATATGTGTGATTACAGATATTGGTTTTCTGGAATCAGATTACTGAAGCCTCGCAATGACATGTAATCAATTTCCTCCTAAACCTTTGTTGGCAGAAGCAGGTCTCTGCTGTCCTCGCCAGTGTCTGCCCTTCAGTGCCTACTGATGCCCAGCCAAGCCTCGCACCGGCCCGTCCCTGCTGATGGCAAGGCCGCCTAATATCTGCTTATCTCACTCCCACACTGTGCTCTGACACGGGGACTATTGGTAATATCTGGCCAGGAGATGCCGAGTCAGGAGAAACTGAAGCCATGGGGGAGAAAGAGAGCTGGCGATATAAGAGAGTCATCCAGAGAGAAGGGGGAAAACGCTGCCTGCTGTCAAGAGTGAGAAGAGACGTGAAAGAGTGGTTTGGCGTTTTGTGCTGAGCTCACAGCCAGTATTAAATATTTGAATACATCCATTAGATGTCCTTCTTCTGGAATAAACTTGCACCTACTCTTACACAAAGATTAATTGCACAATATCATAGTATTTATATGGGAAAATTGGTAATCTGCAAACATTATTCTTTATTTTGACTGCAACTGACTTGTTTCAAAAGTATTGGTTTATTTTACTTCTTGTACAAGCTTTCAGTGACAAATGTGGAGAGAGTACAAAGGGCCACAATTCACCCAAGCATTGATAAACATCCACTTATATTCAACCGGCCTCATCAGATTTTCATCAGACTCCATTCTCTCTCCATCCTTCACTATTCCCCGGACAGCCCTGGACAACCCAGAGCTTGTTTAACAATAAGTTCACCACTGGTATCGCTGAGCGCCCTTCAACCTGAAGAGCCAAACCTCTGCCCACCAGCCACTCCAGCTCCTCTTCACAGGTCCTCAGCACTGGTCCGCTGTGGCCAAAGGGGCTGCTGGAGTTGTCATTATCATCTTTACACAAGGAGGTAAACGCCTGCTACTTCCTAATCAACCGGGGCCATCTTGACTCCATGCCTCTCTAACTCTTTTCTCAAACACTTGTGGGCTGACAGGTTTGGCGTCAAGAGCAGGGTAAGAGGCAAGAGAGTGTGTGTATGTGTATGTGTGTTTTGTAGCATTTGTACTTTGTTCTTTATCTCACCGTAAATGTGTATGTGCTGGTATGTATGCATCTCTCACGCCATGCACTTTCGGCTTTGTAGGGTCTTCTGTCCGTGTGTACATGTGCCTGGATATGTCTTGTATGTGTGTTCATGCATCCCACAGGGTCCCCCAGCACCTCCTTAAGTGTGTTGCCAGAGCTGAGTACCACAGAGCTCAGCTTCAGTTAATGAAGACTGGCAGAGCTGGTTCCATTTGGCCCACCAGAGCACTCCAGTCACCACACCGCAATTTGGAGGCATCTGTTTTATGTGGCCCATTTTTAATTGGACACCAAAAATGTTTCAAAGTCAAACATACCCAATGCACACAGATACAGCCAAGAAGAAGCCAAGAAGACATGACACACACACACAGATTGCTTTTTTCCTGTCCTCGGTGCAAATTTGTGTGTGTTTCATCCTTATATAACTGCCTTCTCTAGAGTTCTCTATCCCCCCAAGCTCTGTGATCGATTGTGAGGATATTGTTGGAGCGACCAGCATTTGGTCTCCCTGGCGCCGCAGTGACGATGACCCAGCGGAGTCGGCTCATCCAAAACTCATAAACAAAGCATGCTGCCCAATTACTTTAATAGAGCGGAGCCACAAAGAGCCTTGCAACTCGTAAAGAAATGAGACAATTAATATCAGTGATAATAAAAGTGTAATGAAGAAGCAGGCCCACCTGATGAGATGGAGCATAATGTACCCATTTCTTTTTTTGTGTGTGCCACTTCATAAGACAGTTAAAGCTATTTTAAAGGTGAGGCATGAGAGAAATTCAAACAAAGCCGTGGCTGCTTATTCCCTCACTTACTGCAGTGTCTAGTTTCCAAGCTTAAAGTGTATGGCTGTATCAGACAGAGATGGGACCAAGTCATTGTTCTGCAAGTCACAAGTAAGTCTCAAGACTTTGCACTTAAGTCCAAAGTCAAGTCTTGAGTCAAGACTGACAAGTCCTTAATTAAGCCCTAAGTCCTGAACATGTCATACGGCCTTTTCACACATGCACTGCAACCCTGAAATTATCTAGACATTATTCATAGGAGCTGTACCTGTGAAGGCAAAGGTCTGTTGGATCTGACATTGAGGGGACTTTACCCTGCCAACTCCCTACTACAAGGTCCATGTAATGTCTGAGAATTCCCAGTAAGCGAGTGGGCATGTTGACGACATTTCTATCATGTGACTCAAAAACAGAAGAAAACAAACATCTGGAGGTGAAGAAGAAGGATCGTTTACATGGACTCAGCTATGAAATAGACTAACTGGAGAGATGGTGAGAACTACTGCTGGTAAAATCCTCAGCCATATTCAAGAAAAGGCAAGACACTGTTGTTTATGACCAAATTAGGGACCAGCTATATGATCGATCTGTAATCCGCATCATGTCCTGCCTCATGCGCACTCTACCCAGGCACCACCGCTTGCCTAAACCAGAGTATTTCAAGTAACTGAGAATATTATGTTAATGTGCCCTTAATGTGCTCTTCACCAAATGTAATCCCATTTTAATAACAGAATATTAATGAATTAAATTTACAAAAGTCACAAATGTTTTTTTAATTTTGTACTTTTATGTTAAAACAAGTTTGTTGGAGGTTGTTGCACCTCCGTCTGCAATTGTCAACCCACACATTTTGCAGCTGCGATTTTTGTTGACCTTACTTAAGTATAATTTTATCCGCTCACTAACGAAACAGAATTCTGGAACTGGTTCAACTTGACTGAATGCTATTGGATTGGTTCAGACAAACTGGATCATCTGGGGGATTAAGTGTCGACTTGTTGGGAATAAATAGCGTTAATGTTAGTTGATTCAGGAAATGACACTTTTGAAATAACATACTTTTTAATCTTTGGGCTTAGGGGAAGGTATCAAGTATTTTCCAGTCTAAAGGCTCAAGTCCAAGTGAACTGACAAGCCATCGGTGGTAAAGTCCTAATTAAGTTGACTTGATCTTTCAAGTGGAGTCTAAAGTCATCAAATCTGTGACTTGAGTCTGACTCGAATCCAAGTCATGTCACTCGAGCCCACACCTCTGGTATCAGACTGTTCAAATTACACCTACACTGTGCTGACAGACTACGGTAGCATATGTAATACCTGCTTTTTCATTACACTGACATCAAAATGCTCTTCCCTGCAGTTTTTCCCCCAACATCAGTGTAATATACAGCGCTCTATGTTATCAGAAATGTGTTCCACGTGCAATGTGTTCCACTTTAATGGAAAGCAAGCCCCATTTATGCATTCCCTGTGGCCTTTCACATTTTGTACATGCACTCCACTCAATGTCTCTATTTACGTTTCGATAAAATTTACATTACCGACTCACACATTTGCTGCTGCACCGCAATCTCACTTTAGTTTGTCTCTACATTCAACGTGTTGATGCACTTTAGAAACAGACTATTGCAAAAGTAATTTAAAAATGCTCTATATCAAATTTTCTCTTCTCTCAAAATGTTTGGCTGTAAATTGTCTTCTGGGAAATTAGTAGGTTGAAAAATACACCCAATATTTTGTCACAAGTGAGACTGTGGAACAGACGCAATATTACTCTTGTTAAAATTGGACAGAAATGTGTTGAGTATAGGGTGTTAAAATGACCACGTGCCTCCTAATATTTCATAAACAGTGACTGCTAGTAGGGATAGTGCTTTGTGTTCAGACTTTGAGTGACACTCATCTCTCCCTCACTCACATCACTTATCACTCGCCAGTCAATCTCAACCTGGCACAGTCTGATGGTTTTGTACCCAGCAGCCCCCTATAGAGACAGCCCACTTTGTGGCCCCTCAGATGGCTTAACTGATCCACTGATTGGCACAAGTAATGAGTCTAATTGCATGAACCCCATTGGCCGATGGCTTCCCAGCATCATCAGCTCCCTATCGACTGGCTCGGCCCAGCAATTTCCCCCTTGCTGCCTGTGTGGGCAAAAAAATGACAAAATCTCAACTGGTTGACGTGCTCAGGCTGGGAGGGATGATTTAGAGACAAATTAAGTGCTGTCATGTTTCCAGAAAATCAGGAGAGGCGGATAGGGGGCAGATAACAGCATCCTTCTTGGCAGTCGCTGGACTAACAGATGACACATGTGTTTTCATGTTGGAGCTGTACCATATACATGAGTATATGTGAGTCCAACATGCAGTGACATCTGCCACATGTTCTCTCTGTCTCTCTGTCATCCAGCACCCTTTGACCTGATAGTATACATCATGTTCTGGCACAGCAGACCTGCATGTTATGTGTGTATATGTACACTTAGACATTACAGAGGTTATTTTTGTTTCTTGGAATGGTCTATATAAAATCTTTTTGGCAATCTAGGTGCATTATTTTCTGAATCTTTCTGACTACATAGTAAGAAATATGTATTATCCCATCATCTGCCATTCTAATAAAGTCTAAAAGCTTTAAGAGCTGTAAGAACAGCACTTTAATCCAACAAAATGCTAGCTCGCCGGGGGCTCCCTATTCAAAATAGAAGAGTGCCAGAAGACAAGTTCAGACTTATATTAACAACTTTAACTACTGCCCACCAGAGACAGAGGTGAAGTATAATGTGAAATAACTCCACAGCTCCAATAACTCTCCAGACCAAATCTATAATCACCAATGAGGGGGACAAAGTTCTAAAAAGCATGTCCTACTTTCAATAAATAGTCTGGAGATGGATAAAGTTACATACTGTAAAGATGTCACAGTTCAGATAAAGATTCAGTGGCTTTAACATTAGCTTTCCCAACTTAGAGTGCTCAAATTCAAAAGTATTGGCTAAGATGTCCTCAGAAAAAGGAGCAAAAAGCATACATTGTCTTCACTGTATTTTAAGGACCAGTAACATACAGTTGAAGTCTTAGCCACCCATTAATGCAGTATCTGAATCTAAAGCTCAGGGTGCACCAAACATTTATTTAAACTGTTATTTTCTTAGCTCTAAAAATGTAAGCGTAAACATAATGATCAAAGTCAACCCAGGTATAATGACAAAATCTACTGGACTGCAAATATATCTAATCACAGCTTCTTTGGTGGATTGGCTCTTCCTTGAAAGTAAAGTAATGACTCACTGCCATTTAGCATTTGACTTGAATTGTCGCTGTGCTCTTCAGCTGCTCATCTCCCACTCATGTTTGGGTTCAGCTCAGAGTCTACTACTTTAATTTCTAAAGACATCATCAAAGAAATAGGTGTTTTTTCATCCCCTCTCAGTTTGTGTAACAGCACTCGCTTGCAAGCTGTGCGCTTTACCTGCTGGCTATATCTGACAGTGGCATAACCCACACAAATCCAAGTCAAAACAACAAACTTAGCTTCAGTGTGCGTTTCTAACCTTTAAAGCCATTTGCCAAACAGCTTGTACCAACACATCCTATCTTACTCCTCGCATGCCACCACAGATCAAGATGTTCTGGCAAAGGGTTCAGGAAACAAAGTAGGTTTACAGAAACACTGCAAGGTGCTTATACAACCTAGTATTTAAAACTAAAATTACCAGCTCAAGGTTGTATGCCCCCGCAATATCTGTCAATCTATGTTTGTCCAGACTTTTATGTAGCCATGACAGTAGACAATGCTTCAAATATGGATGTTGCTGCAAAGAAGATACATATTGTAAAACATGGATGCTTCACACACATCTTCAACTTGGCAGCACAGAGGATACAATCAACACACTTTCAAGGTGGACATCTAACTCAGTATCTGACCTAATGGGACTTATGGTCACAATGTCCTCTTCTGTTCCTGAGTTGAATGATTCATTGACTAATGGGCAGAAAAAGTGTTTTTGCAGAACATTATGATGTCACAGTGAAGCTGACCTTTGACCAAAATGTCATCTCTTTATCATTTGATCTCATTTGATATTTGTTTAATTTTTTTTCTCATAATTAGCGTATGAATTCTTGAGTTAAGGTTAAAAATGTGTTTTCTGAGGTCACAGTGACCTTTGCCGACCAAAAGCTAATCATTTCATTGTTGAGTCCAAGTGGACGTTTGTGCCAAATTTGAAGAAATTCCTTCAAGGCATTCCTGATATATTGTATTCACGGGAATGGGATGGACACATGTCATAGTGACCTTGACCTCTGACCACCAAAATCTAATCAGTTCATTCTTGAGCCCAAGTGGACATTTGTGCCAAATATAAGGCCCTCAAGGCCTTTCCTGAGATATCTCCTTCACAGGAATGGGACAGATGGACAACCCAAGCTATTCTTAATATTTGTTCTGAATGATAATTGTACTTTTCAGAGTGATTGTTGCACTAACAGCACATAATCTTTTACAGCTTCCTGACCCATGACCATGACTAAATCTAACAGCCATAACAAGATTTCATTCCCCATTTCAATGAAACAGTGTCTTTATATAGTTAACAAAGAGTTTTATAGGAATGGCCGGGGCATGCTTGTGAAAGTGACCCCCATAAAACCTATCAGTAATTTTGTGTTTTATGTTTGACCGTTTGTTTGTTTGTTCACAGTCCTCTCGAGGTCTTCCATTTGTCAGGTTTACAAAATAAAAGCCCTAAATCTATAGATTCGGCATAGCTGATAGAAGGTTGTGTTCGCAATATGGACACACTCAAGGGCAACGCTGGAGTCAGGCTGTAAACCACTGTGCTGTATTTGTGTGTGAGTGAGTGTAAGCGCTGATGTACTGTACACAGAACTCGTAAACAACGAGCCAACACAAGACCAGACAGGACCCCAATCAAATCAATGCAGGTTCAACGTCTACTGCCCCTGTGCGCGCGTGTGTGCGTTTGTGTGTGTGTGTGTGTGTGTGTGAGCCAGATCACTGGATCAATCCACAGGGGAAAGAGGTTGACAGAATAATGACCTGTCCTCTTTTTTCATCAGCCTTTCTCTCTGTAGCCATATTCTCTACTTTCTTGCATTTCCCCCTCTAGCTCTCCGTCTCTGCTCATATACACATCACCTTCTTCATTCATCCCTCAGTTATTCATCATTTTTTTCTCGTCCTGCCACACTGGTCCAGGAATAACTCCTCTCTGTTGCCTCTAATCTCACATATTTCCCCTTCATTCCGTCTTTTCTTCGTCTTACTGCCATCCACAGTAATCCTCCATTTCGCTTTTGTTGCCAATCGCCTTTCTCTCCCCTTTTTATAAGATTCTCTTTTCAGGCGACCCCCTCCACCCCACTCCCAGCCCCAATAACTCAAACAGTCCTTTCTTTGATGCATCTTTCATGGTTTTGTTCCCTAATGCACTGTCTATCTCTTTCACAGCCACACTATCAAATCTTCATCATCGGCTTTTATCTAGTGCTCCAGCTTTCTCCTTCTCCCCCCATTGTAATGTCCTGTCTTGGTTACTGCTGCTTCTTGCCCCTTTCTATTTCTATCCACACAGCAGAGCGCAGTCTCTCACTTCATCCCTGCTCTTTCAAGCCTTTCTTTTATGCTCCCTCTCCCCCCTGTATCCCTCTCACTCCTTTCTCATCACTTTCACTTTTCTTCCTCATTCAGCCACCCTTCCTCATCTTTTTTATGCACCCTCTACACCTCACGTCCCTGCATTTTCCCTCCTCCTCTCCCTTTCTATCCCTCTGTCATTCCCTGAGGTGAGTGACTGAGCACTAATGCCCAGGTCTCAGTAATGGGATAATCCTTTACATCAGAGCGGCAGCATCCGTCAGGCTACACGTCACTCTCTAAAAGCCAACCTTATCACTGAAATAGTGCTCTAATCTCTGCATTGCCCGCCATTCGCGCCAAATGTACACGCATGTATACTGACCGGATGTCTCATCGTCGAGGTCTAGCCATGCTGCGGATCCCATTTTGTTTCTTATCAGCTGAGCACCACTATCACGGAGAACACTCCTGTGTTGCATTTACCTGCAGATAAACATGGAACCTGTAGGATGTTTATCCTCCTTACATGGCAGTTAAAAAGCATGTACATTGTGTGGCATGACGGACCGCAACATATGTACTGCAAAACATAGATATCCAGCCTGAGGCCATTAAACCAGTGTCACAACAGCCTTTAAGTGCAAGATAAATGTATTTCTGACACAGTATGTGCAGATAAAATCACATTATTTTGCTGCCTTGCACTCGCATTTTTATTCCTGCGATGTCAATGTGAAGCGCTTGGAACACTAATGCACCTACACACGCTAGTATGCGCACACACACAGGATCTATTCTGCCAGAGCTGAAACATCTGGGCTCCCGAATGGCAGGATCGTCTGGGGAGCGTTGATGTGTTGCTTTGACTGTCCGTGTCCACCTGTGCCCAGAAATAGCTTGAAAAACACAATCTCTCCACAACACCTGCTTTGGGGCCTTACATAACTGTAAGCGGAGACCACACAGAAACGAGCGGGAGGAAGAAGAGGGGAAATGGATCGGGAAGTCGAGCCTGTGTGTGTTTGAAAGTGTGTACTGTATGTGTGTGTCTCAGCTGAATGAAAAGAGAAGCCAGGACTGCATACAGCTTAGAATTACTCATTGTTCGAAGCCTACTATTAAGATATGAGTTTCCAAACATTTCTGACACAATAGTTGTACCATTCTTGGTGTTGTCTACAATGCATTTTCTGACCTACTGGGTCTGATTAAATTCAGGTAACAACAACAATACTTTTTCGATACCACTAGGACTGAGCAATATGCCATTATAACACTGAAGATACCAAATATCATCCTAGATTTTGGATATCGTAATATCTTAACTGTCATCTTTTCCTGGTTTTGAAGGCTGCATTACAGTAAAATAATGTAATTCTAGCTGTTGTCTTATTTTCTTTTACCCACTTAGATATTATGTAAACATTACTGATGACTATTTATCAAAAATTTCATTGTGTAAATACTTACTTGTTCACCCTACAATATTGTCGCAATATTATTATCGAGGTGATATTTGATTTTCCCCATATTGCCCAGCCCTAGATGCTATGTGTTTAAACTGATACGATCACCCTTAGTTATACATTCGATCATAGAGTATTGAAAGCTATTTAGAAACAAAAACAAACCCAAAATATCTACAATCAGATATTCAAGGCTGCACCAGTGCTGTGTGCAGGTTGTTGATTATAAAACAAAAAGTTCGCCTAAGACGTCTTTGTCTTTTTGCCGTGGTATCAAAACAGGAATTTAGTATCGTTTCTTCAAGAAGTATTTTATCAAAGTTAGAGGTGTATCGGTTCATACAACACAGTGGTATCACGGTTCTGTGCATTTTCAGGACTACACCAAAAAGCAGAGCTGCGAGGGGAATTACCTTGATTTTTTCTACATCTTTTATTTATGCAAACTAACATCATAAAGTGTTACTTTGAACAACAATGGAGCTCCACCTGAATGAGCAATCTTCTGGGGTGTCTTCTCAGCAGCATATAAAACAAAAACAGTGTCTTATACTGTAACAGGGTTAAAATACATTAAGCATGTCCGTAAAGCCAAAGTAAGGACTCATATTGGTGGCTATTTTTCCCTGTTTGAATCAGTTGGGAATGGCTGCCAACATGCTGCAGGGATAATGTTAGCTAGTTAGTAATCAAAGTCTAATATTCTGGTATCATGACAAGTTGGTTGGAGACAGGATGCTAACAGCAGCTTCCAGTGTTAAAGCCACCAAAAAATGATGAATTATGCAACCATTAAAAAACTACTGACCTAAGGCTTGGTGAAGGTTTAGTTGATTAAAACTACTTGGTCAAAGTTAAGGAAATATTATGGTCATGGTTATAAGAACGACTTGGTTTGGGAGGACAAGACAAACCAGGGTGAGCTTGGGAAACAATAATGGTCGAAAGAAACCCATGTTGACAGTTGGAAGGTGAACAGGACGCCAACAGCAATGTCTGATGTCAAAGTTAGACACTCTGTACAACTAAAAATCCATTCTGACCTCCTTCCACACAGGTTTTGTGGTGCTACAATAATGCCAACGCTACTTCTACCTTTGCTCCTGAGGGAAACAGTCAATATTGGCAGGACCACACAGGGTCACTTGCCAGGAAAATGTGAACGTAGGTCATTTGAAGTGTTTGAAACAGCAACAATGCTGTCACTGAGTAATACAAGCTCCTTTGTACTCAGTAAAATTGCAGCAGAATAGGTGACTGTTTTCTATTTGCGGAGGTTTCCAGACTCATTTTCAATCTGTGCAGCCTATTATTCTGATTATTCATGGGGTTTTTCATAAATACGCAACAGTACAAAGAAAGAGACAATGGGATACAGGGGTGACAGTAGTAAATACAACAAACCTGACTGCACACACACAACCAGACTTATTTGGACAGCCACACTTCGCCTCACATCAGGTAGAAGCCCTGACGTGTGTGTTTTGATAGAGCAGGGTACTTAGGGCAACCGTTGAGAGGAAAACTAATATTCTCTTAGACGACAAAGACACCAAGGCTCAATGCCTGCGGACTTGTCAGCGTGCCTTGTGCAAGAGATCAGCAAGCCAGCCACTGATGTGACATTTACGCCACAACGCGATAAATAGATGCAACACTCAACTGTACCACTTACAATCCATTGAGATAATATTATGTATCTCTGTAGCATGCGCACTTGTGCGTACAGGTGTCAGTGCTTATGCCAAGTGTCTGGCATGTGTCACAGTGTGTATACGTGCAATCATGCATATGTGTGCCCGTGTGAGTGCGCTGTAATTTGGTACTTACAGAAAGTATCGTTCATGCTTGAGTGAGCTTAATGTGTGCAGAATGTGTGCGTGCACGCTTGGTGTGTCTGCATACATTTACTGTACATTTCTTTTTCACAATTCTCAAATGATCTTGAATGACGCAATTCTCTGTGTGTATGTTGTGCGCTTACAGCTTTGTGTAAATTCAGATATAACTTACTATGCATACTCCCAAAAGGCAGCCTGGTGGAAATACTGTACAAGAAATGTTGCGCATGAGCAAGACATTACAACAGGTTTGTGCAACAAGCAGTGTGTAGTTGTCATTTAAAACCCTGTAGTATTTGCTTAGTATGTGTGTGTGTGTGGTATAAAAGTTAAAGTGTGTTTGTTTCACACACATATACAAATGCAAATTATACCTATTTAAATTACAGACTCCATTTGTTTCCCTTCCCCTTTGCATTAATCTCTCCGGGATGCTTTCATGTACACTATTTCTCAATGCAGAGAACCTGTTTATATGCGGGTGGTGCTCTGCTCCATAATGTGACGCAAAGGGCCGACGATAGTCCTGCACCATGGCAGCTACTCCATCACAGACACAGACAGCCAGGTGAATGATGATTCCTTCTTTGTGCCAGGGTCTGTACCCATCATGCATCAGTTCGAGATAACACGATAGACTGGATGTTGGTTCCGATTTAGTGTGTGGCTGATCAAAACAAGGAGCGATGGCAGCAGGGAGGTGGTAGAGACGAAATCTACCTAAACTCCTAAACTACCATATGGGCTGAAATACAGTGAATTTGACTCTTATAAAAATAAAACAATAAAAACACACACATAGATACAACTAAATAAAACATTAAGTAAAGGTATGATAAATATTAAATGCGACTGTCAATAGGTGGTCCTTATGCATGTTGGGGGGAAGGGTACTACAGAGATACGAAACAGGCATGAAAAAGCCCTCCCCCCTGGTCTGATGCTGCGTACTTACAGCTGGGGCTTCGAGGCTGGCGTCAGCTGAACAGAGCTTTATGATGATGACTGACTGCGAGTCATAATTTACCACCACTTCACTGCTTCCAGGTTGCGGATAATGGCGGGGATTAAGGTACAGTAGGTGGAAAGGGGAGGGTTTTCAAGGAGCGGTGTGTCATGAAGTCTTCGCACAAGGTACTCCATAGCTTGAGATAAGCTCTTTATATGAATCTTGTAGAAGTGTCACAGCTAATATGTATGGAGTTTTGAGGGTTATGGTTAAGCATGTTTCTTTACAGGGAACATTTCTTTCCAACTTAATGCCATATCAGTTATTGTATTCTTACCAATCAAGTTGTTGCAATGTACTCTGAAATCATAATACTCCAAAATCTGGATGATTTAAATGATTTGGGAGCATCTTTAAACTCATGCTGCCACTTTTGCAGGCTAACTAGCAGTGTTAACTAAAGAACACACTGCTATGCTTTCAGGGTGGATCTCACATTACTACTACTATTTACAGTATACTGCACATGCCAAGAAATACACTGTAATTAAATCAAGTCAGACAAATGAAACTACTGCAGATGCATTTTGCACCCAAGTGTCGGTAGCCAACAATGCTATTTACACTCACATGTAAATTCCTGGGTGTCAGAGCAATGTCAAAATATGACGATAACACAAACGGGTCTATTGTGTTATCTGAAAATTTAGTCTAGAAACACTAAGCCAACGTTGACTCACACTGGACTTGAACCTCAGTCAACTGTGTGACAGTCCCATGCTTGATTCATTAATCCACCACATCTTGTTCCCTTGATGGACTGTGTCACTCTTTGTACTACATGATGTGACTTTCTGGCAGTACATTTGTGAGTTCTTTCTCGTAAATTTAGCTCTTTAATCTCAAAGAATATCCTAGATTGGATAGCTACGTGGTTTGTTTACATAATGTAACAGGAGTGCATATCTAAGGGATTCGGTATGGACAGAGAGCTATGAAATTACACAATACAGTAGTTGGACACTTGTTTGCAGTTAGGATCCTAGGCCAAGGTTTCATGTTCCACTCAGGGGCAGCTGCTGAGTCAAGTGCGACATCTGGTAAAATTGGGTATATCAATCTGGTGTGGTGTTTGGCTTCATGTCAAACCAGTTTGAACACTGGACCAACCTCGAGTACTAGTACTACCTACATACTTTCATGGACAAAATTCCCAAACTTTTCCATGACTTTTCAAGGACCAACGATACAGAATTTTTTTTCTTGCCCCACTTGCCTGGCATTTTTCAAACACAGGGTTCCTATACATTTGGAATTTCAAAATTCCATACTTTTCCATACCCTAATTTCCAGACTTCTCTGTGTTTTTTTTTCCCCCAAAGAATATGCAACATCTGAGTAAATATATCAGTGTATCATATTTCACATCATATTTAATTATTCTTAATAGGCAATCGTAGCCAAGTACCATAATGGCATGCAAAAAAAACTCAGGTAAGTTCAATGTCTGGGCTGAGGCAAAAAGGTTGGGACTCTGGGTCCAAGCGATGCAGTAACGAGACGTCTGTGTTTTTCCTTTCATGTGGCTCAGAATCACCCTCTCCCCCATGTTGGCGATGTCAGATGATTTCACACAAAGCTTGCATCTAGCTCTGTGTGTGAATTGGGAATCCTTGGCCAACCAGTATTTATATACGTATTGTCAAGCCATCCATCCAAAAACTTGCATCTACCCTTTATGAACCACGTGAAACTCATCTTCTTGTCGAAGGTGCAGTGCTGGAGTGAAACTTGATACCTGGGGGGCTGGAGGAGGGTCATGGGACAGCGGACTGGACATACCACTTGTCAATCAGGTAAAAGGGATGGGATGTTTTCTGAGACGTTTGCTCTCACACAAACTGTGCTTGGCCCGGCATAAAACACGATCCGGATTGATTAAATTATTTTAGGAAATACCTAATTTTCTATTTTAGAAAACAGTATTTTAGAACAGTGGTAATAGTCTGGAAACATAAATATTTTTCCATACTTTATTTTTCATTTTCCATACTTTTTAATACCTGGAAATTGATGAAATTTATTTCCATACTTTCCATACTTGCGTAGAAACCCTGCAAACTAGCAGGGATACAGGAAGGAAGAGGAGAAAATAATGAAACCTATTAAATGGTAAACAAAACATCACACATTGACACATATTAGAGCTACATTAAGTGGACAGCTACAGAAAATAAATTTGCCATTACGTTACATTAAGTGGAACAAAATTCCATGACTTTTTTAATACTTTCAATGACTTTGACTAACTCCATGACTTTTTCAGGCCTGGAAAATATGACTGTGAAATGACATGACTTTTCCAGGTTTTTCTTTTTTTGTTTCTGCTTTATACAGGGTTCAGTTGTTGACATACCAACCCACAGTAGGAGAACAAATACCATGACAGTCTCAGGGTCTTTAATTCTGCAGAACTGTGCATCAAAAATGTAAAATATTGTATATCCATAGAAACTTGAGGATTACACAGGTGATGAAAAGGCTGGATGTAAATAGGATGAGGCTTATTGACAAAGTCGTGGTAAATAATAATTGTAAATAAGATTCTTTATGCAGTATATAAACATGCTGACTGAAGGGCTGACAGGTATGCTAATCTCTGTAGACTCTGTCACTTGAGGGATAAAGTTCGGATGGTGTTTAATATCCCCACCCAGGCCCATGTGATAGTGTTATCACTGACCTTGACTTGTAGAACCCTTGGGAATCATTTTACTCTAATGCGTAAAACCACAATGTTTAACTTGTTCTCTGTTCAGCTCCAACTCTAAATCCCTGTCTGTCGTGACTGACCTTGAAGTCTGGCTTTGACAAGAGTAAATGTAATAGCATTATAACTGTTGTACAGAAAAGACTTGTGAGCTGGAGAGGGCACTTGGCAGATCAGATTATTCCCTAAAACATATTTACTCTTATGCTGCAGTGACAGCTATAGTGAAATATGCCCGAGGCTTGTAAACCTGCATGTGTGTGTCCTTGCTTGTGTGCATGTGCGTAACAGGCCGAGCCATGAGAGCCACTTAGGCATACTGGAGTCAACAGTCCAACACAATGCGGTCAACAATGAGGACTCTCCTACACAAAACTTCAGGTTCTCAAACTCATGTCAAATGTCAAAATATTGACAGCAGGTAATAAAAGCCATTGCTGTGCCTCAAACTATTCTCAAAACACACACGCATTTTGACAAATTTGCTCCTGGCTCTATGATGAAAAAAAAGAAAGAAATGTGTTTCCCCATTACACATACAAAAAGATGGATATACAGATAGATAACCCCATGGCGGACCCCATGAGTTGGAGCTCTCAAGTCACACATGGCAATAATATCTTCTGCAGAATATTTTTCCCTCAAGCCTTAGCAACAGTAGGCCACCACATGAGCAGAAAGAAATCCATTCACCACCCCTTGGGCATGCTCAGCTCTTCTTAGCCCTGCAGGCATTCTGTACCTTTGAATCTTCACTGTCTTTGCCTCTTTTTTATTTGCACAAGGCCACAAGGGATGGCACTACCTTCTGTATGTTTTTATTACTATTGTTAGAGGTATCCTTTCAGAAGGAACACAAGCACCATTTGCCAAGGTGACAAGGAAAATCAAATGCAACAAACATGCAAAACGGTCCCATAGTAACAGTGAGGCTACAAAAACACAGCTTTTTTAGCCATGCGCTTCTTACACCCTCTGTTGGCCTAGGGTGGGTGCCTAGGGTATCTCGTCCCATACTGATTGACTCTTTAAGTCTCTAATGCTTAACCAAAATGAGTGCAATGTGTCCCAAGGTTGACACTATTAGGTCCCACACCTCTGGCACTTGTGGAGTAACTACCGTAGTGCAGCAAAGGCCCAATCCCATTTCGTATTTAAACCCCTAAACCTTTTTTCTAGTGCCCCTTTGCCTCTCAGACTAGCATTACAAGGGATAGTGGTTGATATCTTTCCCCAAAAATGGGACAGTGCTTCAAGACCCTGATACATCATCAGTATTGTCATCGATGGTAAACAGACATAATTATGCAAAAATAGTATTATCCCACTGACATTTGCCATGGATGCTCGCAATTTGCTCACAACTTAAATTTCACACTATTAATTGATCAAACAAGTTATATAATAAAAAAGAAGAAGTTAAATTTCGGGCATCATATGTCATTACAGAGAGAATGCGACACAGAAATATGTCAAAATCCCTGACTGCTATGAACAAACCAGCAATAAAAATGTGACATTAGCTAGCTTGTTAGCCACTGAGACATCAGCATACTACTAGCGTTTTTTTAGGGGTTATTTTTTTGTTATTCTTTCTATAAACAAAGGGTCCTCAATACATTGAAACGACTTTAAGCTAAAATATACTGGTTATCATCATTTTAAAATCTTTAATAACAAAGACAATACATTTGTGGCTTTCTTTTGTCGCTTGTGCAGCCATCTTGCCAATGATTTCTCAACACTCTGTTTGAAAAACCTTCATTTGAAGGGCCATGTAACCCTAAACTTCACCCTACCCTACTATCCCAACAAGAATCAGGACACCCTACCCCTGCACAGTAATGTGCAAAATGGAGGGGTAAGGGCTAAGTGCAATGGGCAAGGGGTGTATTGGAACTGAGCCAAAGATATGATCCTTCACTGGCTTCCCTTCCAGTTGGTACCTGTCAAAGTTGTTGATGAAGCACCCCCACCCCACCGTCGACTGAAGCACCACAGCCGAGGAGCAAACCCAGCTCACTATGGTGGTGGGTAAGTATATTTCCCTCATGCCACAAAGGCGCTACCCCATGTGAGCTTTATTGTGACAAAGCTCTTGTCACTACACTCTAAACAGAAAATATTTGTCCTTATATGCATCCCCCTCTGCAGTTTGCCAAAGCATTCTATATTTAACACACTTCCACAAGCGCACATATAGCTTCTGGCTCAGTTAAAATTCCCATCCCTGGCTGTGGCTCTAGCAGAGACCTGGGGATAGGAATGAATCATGTACCGGGGAGCCAAACCTTTAAATCAAACCATCCACCCACACTGAATCGGACCATAGATAACACATGTTCCTGGTTTGGATCCATTTAACACCCCTGAACACTCCGTTAGGCAATGATGAAAACTAGACAAGGTGCAAAGGGTGTGACGCACCATGGGGCACACGTTATAGACATAAGGGAGGGTAAGGGTGAATGGAATTTAGGAGTGGAGCACAGACTGCTGAAAGGATCAGCAAAGGTCAGTCAAAGGAGGTATGGTAATAATAAGAGGAAAAGAAGGGGTAAATGGAAAAGAGGGACAACGAAAGAGGTTGTGGTAAAGAATTAAGATAAGGCGGAACTTGTTAATGGGTATCAAGAGATGTAAACAGGAAACTGAGCAAGGAGGCAGGATAGAAATGGAAGAAATAGGCAAGAGGATGTTGAGGAGGTTGTTATAATGGCCTCCCTCCATAATGATCACTGAGATCCTCCTAATTGGGCAAATCTCTGAGCAGGCACCCAGCACCCTGCTCTGGAGAACAGGTCAGACAGAGAGCAAGAGAGGGAGAGACGGAAGGAAGGGGGAAAACATTTACAGACACAAGGGGGGTGCCATGAAAAGGTTGAGCTATGTGAGTCTAATGAATTGAGGGGTTGTACAAGGGCAGCATTGACCTCCAACTCCCTGCTCCCTACTTGCCTTAATTCCTCTTTCCACGCTCAACAGCTTTCACTACCCCGTTGTAAATCTACGAGCAGCTGAATCGACTTAAATTTTGAAAAATACATTCGACTTTGGATGATGACACAACTGAGGCTTAGGGTGACCCAGGGACCTTGTTTGGAACAGTGTGGCCAATAAAAGATGGCTCTGGGTGAGAGAAGGGGAAGAGTGCTCTTTGAGGGCCTCTCCAGAGGACTAATTTATGAGCATCCTGATCAATGGGTTAATTAAGTGGAGAGAGGAGAAAATGGAGAGGGCAGGGGTGGCCTGAGTGGCCAGTGGTAAAAAAGAAAAGGGGAGGGATGGAAGGCCAAATGGGAGGAGGTTAGGAGGGTGATGACAAGAGGTAGACAGATTTTGGCAGGATGTGGAGCCAACTGTGTGAGTACAATTTGTGCGCTTAACTAAATT
The DNA here is from genome assembly GCF_011397635.1 of Epinephelus fuscoguttatus. Lineage (NCBI taxonomy): Eukaryota > Metazoa > Chordata > Actinopteri > Perciformes > Serranidae > Epinephelus > Epinephelus fuscoguttatus. The sequence continues at coordinate 27,211,484 of NC_064774.1, forward strand.
GACTGGACCATCCAATAATTCTCTGATGGGAATTTCTTCATGTTGGTGATGATTATGAGCTATCGGCTCACCTAGTTGAATCAATACTACTCCACCTCTTCAGATTTGTCAAAGTCGTGCAAAATAAGATGTCAAGAACACAATCCATGGGGCAGTCTTTCAGAGACCTTTGGAAAATCAATTCAGATATTTACTCGTCAAAAAAAATCTCAAAAGGAGGAATAAACGTGTCAAGCACACACATCAACCGCACTTACACAAATGCACACGCTTGCAGCTGTTCTGTCTTCCAGAATGTGAAGCACGTTCTCCAGTGAGAGGGATAGAGCTCATCCTTTGAAATGTTTATTCCCCACAAAAGTAGAGAGAGAGAGAGAGAGAGAGAGGCAGTGAAAGAAACAGGGCCAGAAAATCCTGCTGACTTGCAGCCTTCTAAATCGCCGCCCCCTTCTCCTGTTCCCCTTCTTATTTCCAAGTCTCTAGAGTTTAAACCCAAATGGAAAGAGATTGTTTCATGTTGGCACCAGGGGAGTTGTGGTTGCTTTTTTCCCAGGTCTTCATCTTTGCAGAAACCCCCCCATCCCACCACATTCCACTATCTAAAAGCGATACACGTTAACATATATCCCAGAAAAGCAATCTCACCACTCATTAGCCAACACCACTAGCATGTGATCAAGGTTACACTCCCTTACCCTGGCTAATTAAGGTGACAAGGCCCAATCGTTCTTCCTCTAATGGTGAGCTGTTCTCTTTACATCCCACCTATACATTCCTGTCCCTTTTACCTTTATATTGCATGCTTCCTATACTTGTGCTCCTAATCTCCTACATTCCTACTGTGATCACTTTTGCCCTCTAAAATCTTGAATGTCTTACCACAAAATCCCTTTTCCTCTTTCTTACCCCTTCCAGACAGTCAGAAGGGACATATGAAGGGCACTGCACAGGGAAGATGAGTCATTTCCACCAAGGTACTGTAGCCTGAGGGTAGCAGATAAGTGCACTCAATAAAGTTCGGTACGAGTCAGAACACTGACATTTATGTTCTCGGTGCTGTGAGCTGCTACCTGTGCAAGTATAGTCCGCGAAAATCTGCTCATGCAGGATGTTTGGCCCAGGAGTGATCCACACAGATTGGAATTTAGCCCCTCTTTCCTGCTACCATTTGTCAGCTGAGGAATTGCTGCAGCCTTGAGAGACAGTGTGAAGAGCCACAGATGAATGATTCAACCAACACGCATTGTTTTCTATGAAGGATGGAGGATACACATGCCGCATCCTTAAATATTAAGAGAAAACAAAGAGGAAGTGCCTTTAGTTAAAACAAATCAAAGGAGAAAGGCGTGCCAAAGGTTTTGAGGCGTTTGCTCTTTAGTGTGTGCACAAAGGCAGAACCTTTCACTGTGTGTGTTTGTGTGCACATGTGTGTGTGTCCCTGTTCATCCCGGGGGTTAGTGTTTTCTTTGCTGATTGTGACAATAACAGCGACGATCATTGCCTGCTTGGCATCATCGAGCGCAAAAGTGTAACACTGCCATTCTGGCGCTCATTCATCAATGTCATGCCTCCGCTTTCGTCCCTAACCAGCACACACACACACACACACACACACACACACACACACAAATACACCCAGAAACTAGGAAGAGCCTGTCACGGAAGAGACATCCTAATTCACTATGTAGGCTTATTCTTTTCATTAGCGTCCGCCATCACGACAGCTAAAGCCCAGCAGCCTAACAATGCATCAACTGGAGCTCGACGGCATACAGAAGTACTCGAAACGCTCCATTTGTTTAGAGGTGGAGAGGTTGAGGCTCAATTCTAAGAGTGAGGTTGAAGAGGTGGCGTGCAACTGTACACACATGCACGCACCTAACCCATCCACTCCTTAACAAGTCATAGCAGTAGAGGAGGTAGTGACTATGTTTCTGAAAACAGCTCACCCGGAGCTCCTCCAGGCAGCACTCATAACAGCGGCAGTAACCCCTGGGAGATCGACAGCAGCGACTGGTATCTCTGCATCCTCAAGTGTCGCTATTAGCCGCCAGCTCTGGCCGTGTCTCGAACCCAACCACCGCAACCCAACGTTACTTAAGTAAACAGATGGACATCAAATGGATAACGGTACGGGACAGCCACCGGCTATGCCGCCATGGAGGCTCATTAAGTTTGACTGACTGAGACACCACACACTAGCACAAGAGGGAAATGTGTGTGTTTTATAACAACCCTTCATCATTATACAGTGCAGCCACGGTGATAACACTCCAGCATGTTGGCCAACACAGCAACTACTGCTGCCGCTTCCTTTGCCAGCATTACCATTCAACCGGTCTTTCTCTAGCTAGTTGTTAGGGCTTTGGCTGACAGCTCATACTAATATGTGCGGTGGTGTGTCAGCCCATACTAATGTGTGTGCAACAGCAGGGATGAGGTAGCATATAGCAGATGTTAAGAGTGCAAAATAGAGATGGTGGTGTTGTAATGTGGCATCCCTCTCCCTCCCTTTCTCTCTCTCCCTCCCTCTCTCTCTCTCCCTGTTGTACAGTATGCTCCCTCACAGCTTGCTTCTCCTGTTTGCTCTCCAGCTCGCTACCTCCGCTCTTTTCCATTTCTTGTGACACCCGCGGTCACTTGACTTTCAGAGCACATCCTCTCCTCCTCTCTCTGTATGTGTCTGGGGTAAGAGGGCAGGGATAGCGGCCTGCCTACCTGCATGTCTCCAGACCCGTTGACCCCGGAGCTTGTTTGCGATGCTGAGGATTTACTATGGAGTGCCCGCGAGGATGTGGCTACTCCTGACCTTGAGATGCTGTCAATACCATAATTCACTCAATTTCTCTGCGTCACCATTGATGGCAAATTATAACAGGCAGCGTGCGCTTGTGAGACAAAGATGCAATGCGGTGCTGTGTATGGGAGACAGCACGAGACTGTAATGAATAACGTGGGGGGGAACAAAAAAGAATATTTCATAAACACATTAATCTCCAAAGTTATGTTGCAGTGAGATTTGTGTATAAAATCCCTGGAGTATGAAAAGGGATTGCAGAGGGATATTAAGGACAAAAACAAAGCACACAGGTAGACTTTCCATGGATGCACCAGAGAAATACAGGGAAGGCACTCAGTATGCCAGAGGGATCAGCTGCACCGCTCAGAGCAACATGGATTCCAACTGTCAGTCAATCTGATTGGCCAGAAAGCAGGATGTATTTAATCCCGGCTGTTGCTGACTCCAGTGCTGTTGATTCCATCAAATCTGTATCACACTTTCTATTCAGGACCTGACTCTGCAACACAGAGGCATGAAATCCCATTCTAGCCTCTATTATGGATGGAATTATTTGTTCAAAAATTCACTCAACAGTGGTTTTAATCTTTGCAGGTTTTCTTGTTGTCAGAGAGAACGTGGCGCTGTATCCAACCTCCTGCGCTGTCTCACTCGAGAGGGGAGTTAGAGGTTCGGAGCTGGCTGATGGGTGTTCTGGGTGGCTTCACAGTGTCTCTGTGCCTTCCTTTGGCTTTTATCTCTTTGAAGAAAAGAGGAGTAAATGTTCATTGATCTTGGCTGGTGGTCAGCGCGGCTCTAGCGGGAGGCGGAAGGAGTGGCGATGTGAAGGTTGTCGCCGCTGTTGGCTGGAGACTCGGGAAGCGAACATCAGGTTTATTTCGATCAAAATGTATCAGAGAGTGTTCGACCTTGATCTAACCTTAATGAGCCCACAGGGGACACTACGGCACTGCTCGCCTCTGGTTGACTGACGACATGGGCGTTTGAAGACAAACGGAGGAGACGGAGGACGGGGTGTTTGGAGGGAGTGTGTGAGGGGAAGGCAGGAGAGACAGAAACGATAAGTGGGGACAAACAAAATGCTGCAATATAAAAAGAGAAAGAGGAGGACTGAGACAGAGAGAAAGAAAGAGGAAAGATGGAGCTGAGACAAGTAATGGCTCTAACCTCTCGTCTCCATCTTGCACCCCAGAGAGCAAAGATCTCATTCAACAGGCTCAGACAAAGCAGAGAGATGGGCCACTGTGGAGGGACTGTGGGAGACCAGGACTCTGAGAGAATGGCAACAAAACAGACACACTGACAAGCTGCGCAGGGAAGATGGAGGTACTTTGCTCAGAGAACAATCATCAGCAATATGATTTCATCATCTATCTTCAATAACGCTAATAGAAAATTGCCAGCATTCACTACCACATATGCAAGAACCGCAAAAAAATAACAAAAATAGACATACAGCTTTTGAAGATGTTTTTTTTTTGCCAGCTGCAAAAATGGAGTAAATAAGGCATGCTAATGCTTAGGTTTGCTTATTTTGAATGGGATAAAATATTTGGGCATAACGATTTCATGACAGGATTCTGCACAGCACCAGAGAACGTTGTTTACTGGGCTTAATCATAAAGGAAAAAATGCAGCCTCCAGCAATTTGGACATTGCAGCAGTCAATATGGTGATGTCAGTTGTTTTTTGATTAATTTTTTGCCGTCTTAATATACACAGACACAAGAAGAAGCACTCATACAAACCAGCGAAAAAACAAACAAAAGCTTCAGGTTTAAAATCTTTGCGGGGCTTATCCTTCCAAAAAGATGCTGCCATAGCAACAACACACACTTGCAAAAAAAAACAAACAGCCAGACTCCCTTTGAACCAAATAAATGAGTCGGCCACAAATGGTTGGAGAAGAGAAACAAATGAATGCACAAATGAGGAATAAAGGCAATAAAGGAGTCGTGTGGAGCTGTAAAGATTGGTCAATTAATCAATTTTGGGATCGACAGATAATTCATTGCAAACTATGTTGATAATCATAAAACTATAACATTTCCAGCTCGTCAATTGTGAGGATTTGCTGCTTACCTTGGTCTTGCATTATAGTGAATTTAATATTCCTGGGTTTGGAAATGTTTGTTGGAAGTAAAAAGACGTTTGATTAGGTCACCTTAGGCTCTAAGATATTGTAACAGGCTTTTCTCACTGTTTTCTAATGCTTTGGGTTGGGTACCAAACTCTGTACTTTTTCTTTACAGACCAATTTACATCAGTGCTACTGAGTGACGATTCCCATTAAATCAATCTATACCAAATTTTGGTACCTGGGAGCACATCTGGGTGAGAAAGTGAGCCGAATTCCTGCTGCTAGGTGACCACTGGAGCTGATCGCAGCCACTCTAGACAATGGAGGGCGGATAAAAACAGGGTGTGCAGCTGGAACGCGGGGCAGCAGTGAAGGGGGAAACCTTCCCCACATGCCCCAAGCAACAGATACACATTTATTTTAATCTATGCAGCTGTCTGCACCAGCCCCATGCAGGCTCGACTCTTAGCTGTGTCACGTGGGCGTTACCTCGACCTGAAGCGTTCATGTAGGCTTCAAGTCTATTTTTCTGGAAATACACACGTAAATGCGAGGTTAATGCCAATTAAAAAGGCACTGTTTATATATTTATCTACATTTTGCGACCGAGGCGGAGCAGAGTGTGCTGTCTCTGAAGAGACTAACAGAGCAGCACACCCTGCTCTGCTTTGTAATGCCATAGACTCTGCATTTTCATCCAGAAGCTCGGAGTTTGGACTTATCTTTTACAACTAGAAATACATTTGTGTCATCACAGAGAGAATAAGGTACCAGAAAAAGGTACTCTTGGGTACTTGTACCAAATTCCAGGCGCCAGTACCAGTTCTGGTATCGTTATCTATTTAAATGTAAACGATACCCAACACTATTACAGACCAAACAATTCATCGACACGAGGTGTGTCGTAAAGGTGTGCAAATCAGTAAATCAATCAAGGTGTGTAAATCAGTGTGTAAGATTTAGGGATATTTAGTGGCAGACCTGGTAAACGCACTGAGTAAAGCAGTTTCACGTAAAAAAAACAAGCAGTGCTTGTTGCGACAAGGGCTTCTAACTACAGTGGCCAATGAAAACGGTAATGGCCCTATCTAGAGCCAGTGTTTGGTTTGTCCAGTCTGGGCAATTGTAGAAATGGGGCGGTGCAACATAGCGATCACCACAAACAAGAACCCACTCTCAATATAGATATAAACTGCTTATTCTAAGGTAACAAATACACAATGATTCTTATTATCAGTTGTTTATACACTACAGAATATATACTTATCATATTATATTCCATTTCTGCCAGTATATCCCCCTAAATCCTACACGCTGGACCTTTAATTGAGGAAACATTCTACAAAATAATTGCAGCCCTAGAACCATGCAGACTATATGTGGTCTTACAAAAGCATACTGTCTTTGGCGGAGGAGGGAGGTAGTCCAGAAGTGGAATTCATTCAATGGGTAGAGAGCAATAGCCTACACATGACAACAAACATATGGGTGATTACATGGGGAGCCTGGTGCTCAAGGGAGAAGGGGAGGCATATTCCCATTGTGAACAGCTTATTGTCAATTACCAAGCCTTGCCATATAAAAAAAGAGCATCCATTGTGGAGCTATTCCATTTAATCAGCTTTATTTTGTACTGGAGAAGCAGAGAAAAACAGGGTTTGGTGATGGAGTTTAATAGTATGGCAGATGCAGTCAGAGCAACAGGTACGTGTCAGAGAATCTGCAGAAACATTCAGCATCCACTCATAGAAGGATTCCCAGGGACACAGAATACTGTTACTTCCATAAATTAGCTGTTCATTAACCGTGTGTCTGTCTAACAAGCTGCTCTCAGTCACCTTTTCTAAACAGACCCTTCAAATGTGCAAACAGGTTGAGAAATTATTCAATTTTCCATCAATTATACAACAGCTAACTGTACAGTTTGTCACATTGGAACCTTATTCTCGCTGTCGGGGAAATAAAATGATGCCAGCAGTCCTGAAAATACATTTGTGCGCCTTCAAAGCAATGACTGACACACATAGTTCCCTTCCCCGGCTTCTCGTAACAGGAGGGAGATTTGAACAACAGCGCCTCCCCGAGGACCTGTGTGTTCAGCCAGCCTTGGCTTTACTAATTCATTTCGAGTTTGCTAAACAAACATTTCAAATCACCAGCATTCATCAGACGAGTCTCAAGCTCTCTAGTCAACACGTCAGCTGCCATAATGCTGAAGATTTTTCACACAGATGACACCTCTCACCTAAAATTAGCAGCCACTGCTGTCATCTCCACAGTCAGAAAACATCCGTATGCACGGGGGGACCTGCTGTCACCGATTTATCCACAGTAAAAATAAATAGTGAGGGATAAAATTAGCCGTAAACGGACAGGTAGGGCTTTTAAGGACTGCTAAAGTGTGGTTGTGTGCGATTGTGATGGCTATTTCAAACCACCCTGTCACAACACTAGCCTGCATCTGTTGACTGCTTGGCGACCCGCGCTAGGAGCCATCAATCTACCCGACAAAGCGCTTTAAACGCTTCAGCCCCATCTGCCTCCAGCTTTGCTGCACCTTGCCCAGGATGGATGGCATTGAGCAATGCTTTCAGGGGTCTGCATGCAATTTGCTTGGGACACACACAGAGAAAATGAACAAATTCTCGCATGCAGGGTGCTCAGATACATAAAGTAGTGTGCACAGGCCTCTTTGACAAGGCCACCTGGCATTTATGTTTTGTAAATCAGCCACTGACCCAAAATGAATTAGGATACACCATATTGCACTGCTGCAGAGGTTTCTGTTTCTCCCATTCTGTGTGCATATTCCTCTTTAACACACAAATGCCTGCAATCACTCTACGCAATGCATTAGCCTGCCACCTTTATCTCCTTTAAATATCTCCACAGGTCTTCAAAATTTCAAGCCAGCCACCATCCAGATAAATAACAACTCCTCTGTGACAACATCTATTTAGCACAAGGACAGTTGCACATTTTTTCCCCCCGCCTCCATTAAAATGCTTTCTCCCCACAGAGGAGATGTCCCTATCTGCTATATAGGGCAGGCTGGCTGCCTAAACCAAGGAGAGAAGCCGAGCTGAGCTGAGCTGAGCGGAGCTGCCTTCCCCTTCTCGTCGCTGCAGATAAGAACAGAGGTCTTCTTGTCCCTGCTGAATTCTATCATCTAGCAGGCCCTGCCGATCCGAATGCCCCACAACACCAGCCACAGCATATAAATGCGCCCCATTCTTCGTGCTGTGTGTGTGTATGTGTGCATTTATGTGTGTGTGTGTGTGTGTGTGTGCGCGCGTGGAGGGAAGCATTTAGAGGAATATGTTCTCATGGCCATGGCGTTTCCTGGGTCTTTTGAGTATAAAGCCCCCATGAAGATCATATTAAGTTGAAGGATGATTTTAACTGTTGAAGGGGGACCTTTGTGAGTGTGTGTACGTTCATCATTTCAATCCCGTCTGCAACACAGGCTGGTTTGCTTGTAAAAATTCCCATTCCACTCCAATTCATTTCATTATTACCCCAGACAATACACAATTAAGGAAGGGCAAAATGATCGCCATATGTGCAGTGACTTATCCGGCATTGGTGCAATCTCAGCCAAGCACTTTGATTAATAAGCTACAAATTCTGCATGTTACGAGGACAGAGGAACGAGCTCGGGCTGACTGAATAGCAGCCTCTGTTTCTCTCAATCCACCAGAGGAGCTCCGAGTCCAAGTCCTTATTAATGGTACAGAGGATACATCACCGTTATGAAGGATGCATCGAGTCTGTCACAAATACACATGCATACAACATACAACAACATGCTGCAAGATCCAACAGATGGGGCAAAAAACTGTTCAAGTACAGGATGAAATTCACTGCAGACATGTTTTGGACAACTCCAAATGCATTTTTTTCAAGAAGCCTGTTGACAACATTGATCTCCATTAATTTTCCAAAAATATATGTTTTAGAAATGACACATAGGCAACAGATATCAAATGTTTGCAAAGAAAAATCCCTCATTTTAGTCCCAATTTGTTGATTGTGATCCTCATTTCTTTACATTTCTTATTGTAGGTGTCAGACATCCCTCGAGCATACACACATAAACACACACACACACACACACACACGCATAGTTAAAAATGCTAATTTAATGCAGATTAGGGGAGATGATCAATAGGAACAGTGTGTAACTCGGATTTTTTGGTAAGAATAGTCTCAGTAGAAATTAGCATTGACCATGCAAACCTCAGCCTACCTGTTAATTTGTGATCCACGGGTGCTGGTGGGGTGCCAGATTCCCACTGATGTTTTTTTTCCTGAGATTCCTCCTTCTCCTCCGTGTCCTCTTCACTAAACCTTCCTCCAGCAGCGGTAAATGTCAAGCAAGCAAAAAGTGCTTGTTTCTAAAAAACAAATAAAAAAAACCCACCACCTTCAAAAATGTCCCCCAGACAACACTGCCTCGTTCAACCCAGGTGGGACTTCATGACTGGAGACAATGACAGTGGAGTCTGAATACCAAAAATAAAGCTACTGCATCACACAGCACATACAGCAGGATATAGTATGGTTCCCCATCCGAAGAGCAGGCTCGGCTCAGTCCCCGTCCTCTCCAGCACGCCAATATATTAATTAATTTCCCGGCTGACAGTCCGGTTTGCCTCGGGAAGAATGTCTGTTTTTATCGAGGCCTTAATACGACAAAAATAACCCCAAAATAAGTCGTATCTGCGGGGTCTCGGCAGATTTGACAGCCGGGAAGTATCACCTGTGTTGACCAATGGTCGCAGCTCCTCAGTGTTTTTTGAGCGTTTCTCTGGGACGTCGTCGATAAATCCTCAATAAATCCCCTCAAGGAGACCTCCGACACCGCAGAGCACCGCTTCGAGTCACGGTGCAAGCTTCGCCTTGCTTCACCTCGTCTCGGTTAACGGCGGACACAGACTGCGCGGTCTTCCGGTAGTCTTGTGTGGGGGAAAGATGCTGCCTCCGCTGCCGCTGCCGCTGCTGCTGTGTGGATGCCGTGACCGCCTCGGCTAGCTGTCGCGCGCCCGCGCACGTGCGCACCCTCGCAAGCACACACGCTCGTTCCCGGCGCGTGACGCGCGCCGCAGTGTCCTCCCTAGCAAGCTGGTCGCCTTGGCAACGCTTTCCTCTGACCTCAATATGGTCGCTTTTTTACTAAAAAATGTGTCGCGTTTACCTCCGTTTCTGTTACGTTGGCGGCGCGCGCTCAAGTTCACTCAGTAGTGGGAGTACGTATTCACCCCACAGTGAGTGTCGCAGGGTCGATGTCCATCTTCTCACGCAGAGAGATGAGAAAAATTAGTGCTGAGGAGTTTCATTTTTTCGGCATCCCTCTCCTCCTCTCCTCCTCTCCTCCGCTCGCATCCAGCCGGGCAGATCTGCATCAGCATGACGTCAGAAGACGTTAAAGGGATACTAGCCCATTTTTTTTCACCCCCCTCCCCTCACCCACCCCTCCACCTGCATCTTCCCTCTCCCACTGCCCCTTCACTTTTCACTCAACTACCTTAAGCATCCCTCCATCGATCCTTACCTCAGTCCATCTCTCCATCCATCATAGTTTACCCTTTCCGCACAGAGAGCATGTAATTCTCTATTTCGCCTGTTAATCCCTATAGGAGGCTAAACATGTTAATCACTGAGGGATAAATATCACAGCAGTATTTTGAGTGCCAAATGGGGTATTAAATGAATTTTATAGTGATACCACAAGAGATAAAAGAGATATAATATACAATGAGATTAGGTTGTGCACTCACTAATCAGCGCTACAAGTCCCTTTTGGAATATTATACAGATTTTTTGGGGGTGGGTTGCTGACTCCACCGCCTTGTACGTTTATTTATTTTATGTTTTACTTTAAGGGATAATAACCATCTAACATCCAGCATGGCTGAGTCCCTGATCTCATCAATGCAGATGGTAATGGCTGCGTGGTGGCAGCACCTGCTCCTCTGGATGCAGCACAGGCCACATGTCTGTCTTATTACCAGGGTCGTAACACAGCCAAACATCTGCCTCAGTCACTCTCCCACTGCAGAGCCATGTATCCAGAGTTGGCGGGCGAGTGCCTGCCAGGAACTCCCAGCTCACAGGATAAAAGTATGCAGAAAAAAAACCCAGCAACTTTGAATTATGCTCAATCTTTTGCTTGTTTTCACGCAGCTATCTGCAGTCACTTAAGCTGAAGTATAATGAGTGCCACCCCACAGTCATATCCAAATGACGCCCATGTGCTCCCGGGCAGCATCCAGATCTCATTGTAGAGAAGATTTACTGCTTAACATCCATGTGCCAGTGTTCATTCGCTTCCCCGTATAAACCCCAGGCAGGGCTGCTTCTCCACTCATGTGGTGAGCCAGCCTGTCGTCAATCAGCCAAAACATCATGTCAGCCCGTCGTGCTTTTTACCTTCGGACACATCCAGCTACCTGAGGGACACAGATGAGGCAGAGAGAGGGAGGAAGAGAGAGATCGCTTTGGGGCTGCGATCTCGGCTATCAAGACAAATTGTCTTTGGCGGTGGATGTACATTCCCCCAGTGATATCCCATCAGACCAAGGTGAGGAGGTAGAGAGCCAGTGTGTGTGTGTGTATGTGTGTGTGTGTGTGTCTTCATGTACAAGGGTGATGTTGATGTCCTACACTTGATAGACCCTAGCCAAGCATCAGAGGTAATGACCCACCGGGGAGACCTGACAGCTGAGCCCACACCGAGATCTGCACACACTGCCTGTTTCGCACAACTCCTCGCGGTTTGTCACTGACCGACTGCATGGACACACGGTAGCAAACACATGTATCATGACGCACACAGCCCCTTTTGTCCTCCCCGAACACAGATAAAACACACACCATCCCTCCCTGCACACGGACACTCCCAGCTGTGATATATGTTGTGTTAGAGGTCAGTTTGCCACTGTGGAGCCCCAGGGGGAGCTGCAGATCTGTGGAGGATTCCTCTGCACTGTTTATGTACTAGAACACTATTACAGTGGGTTGTACTTAATTAGTGCAGTTCTACACATAAGCGACCAGTCAAAAGGCCCTTTGATGTGGCCCTGGGGCCCTAGGCCCCTGCAGACACCTGCCTCAGGCTCTCTTTGCTTAGCTTTGAAACAGCTTGGAAATTAAACAGAACAAGTTATACGGACATGCACATAGAGGGGCACATTGTCGCAGATGTAAATGCAAACATATACAGGCATGTCCATACACATGTCAGTGCAGCTGTAAGACATTATCACACATTTACACATGTCTGTGGATTTAATATATTCCATTAACAACAGGCTGCAACAACAGCTACATCCTGCGATATTACAATCAAATAATTTGTTTGCTCCGAGGTGTTTGCAATAATGTGTCATTGCAATCTCATAAAGCCATTAACCTTTCTGTCTAAGGCAGTATGCAGAAAGCCCATTTTCTCTCCGCCTAATTTACTTTTTCTGCAGCCTGACCTATTGAGCATGCCCACAAATCCCTTCTGTTTGCAGACTGTGAGAGCTCGCACTGTCTCACAGATTGAAACAGAATATCAAAAAGGAACAATTACTTGATTTTTCACGACTGATTTTAAGGATGGTAATTTTGAACGCGCTCACCTGTGCACACGTGCACATTACAAGCAACGTCATTATTCCTCAGCGGGAGAAAATGCCTGCAAAGATGTCATTCCAAATAGCTGAAAGAACTCCGATGCCAGGTGCTTTTAATTCACAAAGCTGTTTTGGGGAAAAGAGACTGGGCTTTAGCACAGTTGGATGCTAGCTTGCCAGGAGAGGCAGAGAAACTGCATGGCACAAATATACACTTTCACTGAAATGTGCTCATTCTCCTCCTGTTCCTGCAGCACTGATTAGCCTTTAACCGCCTCACACTCATACAGCATGGCACTGGAAGTTCAAAAATCTCACCCTGCTCCCCTCTGTGCCCTTCATCTTGTCCTCCATGTTCTCACCCTTACACCTTTAAACCTCTTATACATCGCACCCTGTCTGAGTTCCTTACCTTGATTCACCCTTCTTCACTTCTAACTTCACTACTCGTAATCTTTCTTGACTTCCTTGTAGCTTCACATTTATTCTCCCTTCGCTTTCTCTCATTTCTCTTTCTACCTTCCTGCCCACCACGAGGTATCTGCCCTCCGGGTCGGTAACCGGTGCGCTTCCAACCTCAATTTCTCCTCCTTCAACACTCTTTACCTCCTGGCATCCTGTTTTGTTTCACTTATCACTGTCATGTTGGGTTTACGTTTGATTCTTGTGCTTAAATGTCACTAATTTATTAGAACATTGTTGTGGGGTGAAGCTGCTACTGAGAATGTGTGGCTTTCGTATGATGTAGTTCAATGGAGTGTCAATGGCCCTAGGCAGTACACACGGTTGTCAGTCACCAAGAAGTGTGACCTTTGCCATAGTATGATGAAAATATGTGGGGAGCATTCAGAATGAAATCTTGGCTTAATAGCAAACAACACACTGATGCATTATTGCCCTCTAGATATTCACATATCCCACTCAGTCTCAGCACGGAAGCGCTTTCTGGTCCGTCTGTTGGACAGTGTTGTAGTCAGATGACTGCACAGGTGTTGATTTGGTCAGGGGTCATTCATGTTGCATGATAATTAAAGCTAGTATAGGTCCCTGGGCTTTAAACATCAAAAAAGGAAGATAGATGTCACAGAAAGTTGGTCTTTAAGGTCTAGTGTGGCAGATTTAGTGACATCTAGTGGTGAGGTTTCAAATTGCAGTCAATTACAAATTCCCTGGCATGGAGGAAACCTATCGTGGCTGACATGCAAATGTGAGAAAACGAAATGCCTTATCTGGAGCCGGAGGTTTGTTCATTGTGGGCTACTGTAGAAACAACATTGCAGATTCAGTGGATACGCAGATATAAACACCTCACTCTAAGCTAACAAATACACAACAATTCTTAGTTTCAGGTGATACATAACATAGCTATGAATATTCCATTCCATTACTGGCAATATAGTCCCCTAAATCCTACACACTGGACCTTTAACACAGCTGATAAGTTGACATACAATTTCAGAAAGCTCTGTTTTCCCACTCTACACAGCGTGTACTAATCAGTTTTTTTCAAAATCAAAAATAGGTCAAAAACTACTTGTAATATGAAAGGCGTTGCTTGTAGTGATGAACCCACAGAAAATTTCCCCCCAAGTCTGCTGTTCCTCTAAGCATACAGAACATTGAGCTCATTGTTTTTATTTTTTAACCTACAACTTTACTGTTGCTGTTCACTTTCATCTTTCTAATTCACAGCATATCCAGCAACAGGCTAATGTTGTCTGATATAAAGCTCTAACCCACTATAAGTTACCTGCCTTGCACCAAACAGCAGAGAGATGGAGTTCATGGCTAGCTGGTTAGCATCAAGGAGCATTTAGGTGCTATAAAGACTTAGAAGTTCAATGGAGACCAAGACAGAGCTTAAAGGACAGTGAACTTTGCACTTAGATGGACTAAGACAAGGCTCCAATGAGATCCTAAATCATCAAAAAATTAAAGGTCAAGTGAGACTTAGAGGTAAATTTAATGCACCGCACAAGGGCAGGGTATTGTTTAAAATAACTGATACCAGTACCAATACCAGTAGCCTTAAAGTGATACGGATAAAAAGAAAATTTTGGAGGAAACGGAGGAAAATTTTGGTGGCATCTCAGCATGCTCAACTGTCACCTCCATCAAAGTCACCTCACTCACCTCAACACACAACAGAAAGTATTAGTTGTAACTTCTTCTGCAGGAGTGAGAGCTCTACGCCGGAGAGAGTTGCGCGAGTTTGCCTGTAAGAACGACTAACAGGTAACAGGTGTAAAGACAGAGTCAAGCCAGTTCGATGTCACTGTGAGTTTGTTGGGACTGTTTAATGTCTATGTGCTGGATGTTAGCTCCTGCTGCCATGTTAGCGTGTGCTAACCGGGCTAACTTTGAACTGACCATTCGTTGGGAGGAGGGCAGCTTCAAAGATGACCAAAACAGAAAGTCTGCTGATGCAGCGGGGAGTCAGGACGTTTTGGGTATCATTTAACTGGAAACTGAGTCAGATTTCAATTTCTTTTTAAAAAATAAAGCAGGTATAGGTGCTATATAAATATTGTAAATGTTTCAAAATGATTAGGTCGCAGAGAAATGCACACAAACAAACGAACAAAGATTTCCATGAATTTGTGATGTCACAACTACACTATATAGATTGTTTTATACATACACATTCTAAATGGGTCCTTTTGTATTTTTTTTGGTTGGAATGTTTTGCATTGTATGTGAATGACGTCAGCTGACAGGAAGTGAACATCAATTCAGTTCATGTTTACCCAGTTCCAGTGAAATGGCCTGTGAGGACAGTGTTTCAGACAAAGGGTGATCACAGGTATATTCCAGCAGGCAGTGCGAGAAAAATAATGCATTTTTTGAACATTAAAGTATGTACACATGTTCCAGTAAAAACCCAAAATACAAGTATGAATGTAAATATGAGCAAAATTTGGGACCTTTAATTTTAGTACTGACACCCAGTCCTATACAGGAGGCACCTTAAATAGAGGGTAAACCAGTGTGCCGAATGATGCTGTAAAAAAAGACGTACTAATCATTAAAATTAACATCTTCTCAGTGCAATATACACCACACTACTTATACACCTCCAGCTCATCTCATCCCAGTTGACTCCCAGTGGTTTACACCCCCCTTCCACCTTCTCCCCTCATTTTACATCCAATCCCATGTTCCTGTAATCCTGTTCTCTCACCTCTTTTCTTTCCTTTTCTTCCCTCTCTCATCTCAGTGAGCTGTGGTTTCGTGACGACTTCCTTACCATACTCTCGACCTGTCTTCCATTTCCCATGCTCGCTCAGAGCTCGTCCAGCTTGCAAGGTTACCACCGCACTCCTCCATCAATCCCCCCCACCCCACCCCCATTTCCTATATCTCTGCTCCTCAGCAAGCCTCCAGCCCCTTGGGGTCAGGATTGTATCCTTCTTCCCTGATCTGGAGCAGCAGGCAGCCTGCCCATTAATGCTAAAGCAGCTCCACTTGCACTGGTTCCCATTGTATGCCACCCCCCCTTCTGTCTATAACTCAGCATCCCAATACCACACACAAGTACACATACACACCCCATTAACTACAGTGGCATCTGCTTTTAATTGTACCCATCTGAGCACTGGCGTAGTACAGACGTCCATGAATCGGCCAGTACTAATTGCAGCACCACATGTCCCATGGTTGGCGGCTGCAGCGGTGAGGCATAAAGAAAGAGACCTGCACAGTGTGACTTTGCATTTTTCATGACTTCCTCTGCCCCACAAGCTTTGAGTTTACGGCCTTGTGATCATATATGCACATGTAGCCATTATTAACATTAATAGGTTCATATGCCATGTCTGTCTTGTGCCTGTCATGCATGTTTGTGTATGAGTGTGTACGTGTGGAAACCTGCTGAGAGAGGAGCTCGAAACTGATGTATTATTCAGGGTAAGGAGATAGTAAAGTTGCATGAAGGGAAAATGTGAGTGTTTGATATACATGGAGGAGGCCTCCCATTCTTTCAGAGGTCATGGATGATGGCAAATGGCATCACACATTCACATACGTCTAATCTTGCAGTCCGTTTGTACTATATGCTGCTGGATTTATTACACTTATCATACCCTTAATCTGACTTTTCTCTCACGTTTAGCCTATGGATCAAATGACAACATTTTTTTCTATTTTTACAATATCACACACGCACCCGTAAAAGAATATGCCGATGAACTTCCAAGAGATTGTTTTTGAGTAGCTCTGTCCTTGTAGACTATTGGTTTATGTAGGATAGTAACACAGTGGCATAAGGAAATTACAATCGGCCCCAGTGCACACTATTATGATGGGCGCTAGACTAGTGCACGCTCTCATGCATGTATTGTCTTGACAGAAATAAAGACTTGACATCAGCACGGTGTTATGGGTGGGCCTGATGGTCCTAGGCCCACCCACTTTTCAACAGGCCCACCCTAAACTTTTCTTCAAAAACATAAAACTAATATTTTAATTTTGTCATGAATGATTCAAAATCAGCTAATAATCACACAATTTGTGCTAAAATAGTCTAAAAGTTTAGTTTTAAAAAGCTGGTTATGTCTATTTTGATTTCAGCAGACGTGAAGTTCGGGATCGGGTGTAGCTTACCGGTAGGCTAGGCTAGCTCCAAGTGATCTGGAAGTGTGAATATACTTCTAGTCGTTTAAATTAATTTCTAGTAGTAGCCTATGTTGCAGCAGTCTTTGTTTAGGTACCTTAAACGTGCACGAACTAACGTGGCTAGTCACAGGCACTGTCCTTGGTCCTGAAACAGCCCACACTAACACAACACAGCAACACTATCAACTAATTGATGCATTAGCCTAGTCATAGATAGCCTATTAATAATATGACCACCAGATAATGTCACACAACTGAACAAAAACAATTTTATGCAGTGACAGTGAAAAAGTGAAATTTTGTTTGAGCATTTCTTGAAGGTGCTATGGGCTTCTTTGGGGGTGCTGAAGCACCTCCAAGCTCCCCCCCAGCGCTGCCTAGCGTTCTTCTTTGGTCAGAACCAAGGAGAGCGATCGCAGGTAGGTCCGTCCTATGAACTGAAACGTTATAAAATGCAATCAAATATTTAAGGAGCATCAAGCAATTGAAATCGGTATGAAGCAAGCACAGGTAATATAGCATTATATCAGTCAGTCATTATTATTAAGTTAAACAGTGATCTACTAACATTTGTAACTTAAGGCCCACCCACAATTGGTCTGGCCCATCCAAAACTGAAATCCTGGCGCTGTGCCTGATATATATTACCCAGCACTTATCACTGCAAATCTGACAAAAATATCAAAGAAAATTCATCACTTAATTTAATAGTTTTTATATTTTTTTAAAAATTGATTTAATGCTTATGTAGAAAAACTGTATAACTTTGTTTTACATAGTTTATTACTATTTAAAAAGAATAAAAATAAAAAATCAAACCATGACGCGGATGGATTCGCCTTTTGAGGATATGTATAACGAATGGCACCTTTTTGAATTCAGAACATTTTTTTTATCACTCTTCTTTGAACATATGTATTTATTCAAGGTGGCAATCTGAATCGCTTGCAAGGGCCCACTCTCCCTATGTGTCCCTCCACCCCACGGGCCCCAGTGCAACTGCACTGCCTGTGCCATTTATATTCATAATGTCACTTTTTTTCCCCAGTAACCGTACTGACTGCTGTATTGTCCTGTCTGTAGTATCTGTGGCAATGCATTTGGTTTTAAGAACGTTTTAACCCTCCTTTTGTCAAATTCCTAGATTATTTTATTACTGTTTGTGACTTCAGTGAAACAAGTGGGGCAAACTAACAATTATTTATATGCGCCCCCCTCAGTGTTAAAAACAAAACTTACGCCCTTGTCGACATCCATGGATGCAAATAATCTAAAATATTTAGTGCTAGCTTGCAGGCTGTATCCCCCAAAAGGTTAAGATTCACTTTATTACTGTTGTCTGCTATCATTTTTTGTGTGCATTGTGATGAAGTAATAATATAATATAATGTTTTAGGAGCAGAACCAGCTGTGCACTGGCAGTAATGGAGCCATGGAAGGATTACTGAATGAGACTATCAGACACAGGCCTCAGGGGGGCCTCAAGTATAAGAAGGGCCCTCTGGCCCTCATCTGCAAAATATCATTCAAATGAACAAGTAATGACCAGGAAGAGATTCAGAATGACCACAAAGACCTGCAAAGCAACCACAAAGAGACACAAAAGTATCAAAAAAACGACACTAAAATACCCCAAAGAGACAAAGAACAACTGCAGAGAGATACAAAATCACAAAAAGATGACATAATTTGACAGAGAGATGCAAATCAATGACACTAAAGTAGGCTAAACTACTATAAAGTGTGTGTGTCTTGCTCCTATGTGGGAGCAAAGGGGGGAGCATATCTGTGCCCAGGGGTCCATTGTCTGATAATTAGCTTCTGAATGGGGTGGATGCACATAACCATTCTTGTGCCTCTCTGGCACCATAAGTCATTACTAGTGGGCGTTGTCCTATGTAGACCAGTGGTCTATGTGGGACCAACGATCCTGTCATGTGCGACAGGAACACCCCATCGTACTTGTCAAAGAAAATGTTGAAAAATGTGACCTTGATATTATGAAGTCCAATCATTATCTTAACCTCTATATTTGATGTTTGATATTAGTTATTGTGCTTCCTTTCACGGTGAAACTGTGTGCATGGACAAGTATACGGCAAGTACACCAAGGCTAGATCAAATGTGAACCAGGACGTGACATGGCCAACTCCGTGGATAGATAGCATAACCATCATCTGTAACGCCAACAGTTTGCATCATGCATCAGTGTCAAACACACAGTTGTCCACCCTTCTTGAGTGCCTGTGTGTTTGTGTCCACATGCACATTATGAATTATAAGCAGAACAAGACATCATTTTCCAGGTTATTAGGCAGACTAATCCTGGCCTGACATTTTGCTGACTCTAATTGTTTTTGATATATTCAATTCACCCACCGCTCGCATTGCTTTTGTTTTCGCTGCAGCTTGCTGCCTTGTGAGCAAAGCATTCGGAAATGGAGAGACGGCATAAGGAGCGGAGCTAAATCAACGTAATGAAAGCAGAAAGTGGCTCCTCTGGGAAGAGTATCCAAATGACAGACATCTCAACGACTCTATCACGAGCGACATCATTGTTCCAGATGGATGACGTTCGGCTTAAAGCAACAATTTGCCCGCGATGTGTAGAACACTTGAACTTTTCAGCATTATTAGATTAGGTGATTAGATGGAACCTTAATAGTCCCCATGGGGAAAGTGGGCTTGTTGCAGCAGCAGAGAGGAGGATCTAGATAAGAATTAAACAAATACAAAGCAGTGAAGATAATACCACATACAGTTTGTACAACAGTGCACAATGGCTGTCAGATTACTTTGTGGATATGCAATGGACAAAGATAGAGAAGTAGCTAGTTCATTTAAAATGATGTAGATGTAAGAAAATCAATATTTGTATATAGCAATGGATCAAATGAGAATGTGAAAAAAATTCAATGGAGCCTCGTTCAGCAGGTTTAGCACAGTTTTGATTTTAAAGCCATTTAAGGCCATATATTCCAACAATACTTTATTAGGTGGCAGTATGTCAGTTTTATGTTTTCATCTTGCTCAGATTAAGGTTGGGCGATTGGATGAATACATTGGTGATTGGGTTAGGTAGCAAAAGTGACCTAGCCCAGCATCGGGCCAAACTCGGGACACCGTTAAGAATTCATCAGGTAGTGTCCTAGTCACCCAACTTGGTTAAATGATGATGGCAAAGGATGATGTATACCCCAGAACTGGGGTGGATGAACTATCCCAATTTTGGCTGCCAACACTGCCATTAATGGGCTGTTATCAGAAAATGTCCTCGCCCAGCATTGGCCCAAACTAGGCTCACCGGAAGAAATAAGACAGGCTGCATCCAGTTGCCCGACTCAGCGGAGACTTGAGATGATTGATGCTCCAGAATCAGGCCAAATAAACAGTCCCAATTTCTGCTGTTGACACTGCCATCACTTGGCTGTTATAAAAAAATGACATGGCCCAGCATCGGCCCAAATTCGGCACACCAGAAGAAATAAGTCTAGCTGCATCCTGTTACCTGACTCCGGTTAGACTTGGGTTGGGTAAGGCTGGGTGATTGGATGAATATACTGGTGATTGGGTTAGGTAGCAAAAGTGACTTGGCCCAGCATCGGGCCAGACACTGTTAAAAATTAGTCAGGCTGTGTCTAGTTACTTGACTTGGCTGTGACTTGGATGATTTACACCCCAGAATTGGGGCAGATTAACTGGCCCAGCTCTGGTTGCTGACTCTGCCATCAGTGGACTGTTATCAAAAAATGATCTGGCCCAGCCTTGGCCTAAAATTAGCACACCAGAAGAAATAAGTCCGGCTGCATCCAGTTGTCCAACTTGGCTTAGACTCACTTAGACACACTTGTGTGAATATATCCACAATTGCTTGTTGTTGCCTATTAATGGCCGGTGTGAAAATGTAAATATCCCAGCTCCGAAACTCCCAAATAGGCATGCAGCTTTAACACGTTCATGGCAGCACAGTGACTTGGATTGCTGGATAATCCTCAGACCTCACTGCCAACCATTTTCATAAGGAATATTACATCAGTAGGAAATTTTCCAGTGAGAATGATTCATGGGGAAGTCTGAATAATTTGAATCACAGCACTTATCCTTCATCTTCAGTTGGTGGTGCAGATTATCCAGGTGAAGAAGAAAGACTAATGCTGTGTCTCAGTTCAGGTATATCAGTTAGTACAGTTCTATGTAGTGCACTGTGTACACTACGTACTTAATTGCATAATGCGTGAATTCTGACAGGGTAGTGTTGTCTCAAATTGATCACAGCTATTATGCACTTAACAGAAATGATGATCACAACATTTGACCGCTTCTTCTTCTTTTTTTAATGGCAAGTTGCAACCGGACAGCACATTAGTGCCAACATTTGACAGCAGTCATTCCCCACCAAAATATCTGGCTGCGTTTTTGCTTGTTCATAAGAGAAACTGCAACCACAAGCCACTGCAGCTTCCTTGGCCACCATTTTCACGAGTTTGGTAGTTCTTCCCTTTCTGCTCCGTAGCCAAGATAGCAACCATAGATGGTGAGATATGTCCAGCGCTCTAATTTCAACTTTTTGACCTTTATGAGTGCACCATCTAGGTACTCATAGTGCATTGCATTTTGCCATACTTGTCAGTATGGATGCATTTATACACTGAAAATCGCAAGTGTAAGTACAGAACAACGCACATGGAGACAGCATGATTCTTTTCTCAAATGTAATTTTTCAATTCTAAGAGCACCACTAATTCCATTCCTCTCCATTGTATTGGGGTGGAGGCAAATTAAACCAAACCTATCTGCATGGCTAGATACCACTGCAGCTATGAGGCAAAAAATGTCTTTTTGTAATTTAGCTGAACTAACCATTTAAATTGGTTTACAAGGGTAAAGAGGGGCATGAAATGTTCTTTTGCTTCCAAAGTAGGACATGACAGAGAGAGTTTGAGAGCCACTGGACCTAAATGTATGTAGAGGCTGTCTTTATTCATGTTCTCAAGCAGAAGTGATTCAGTGTCAAGCTAGTTCATAACACACAAAAAATACTGACCAACAGCACCAACAGCTAATTATGATTTTTAAAATATGCTTTATGATCTGTAGCAACATACATCAGCAGTAGAAAAAATAGATACAAAATCTGAGAATGTCTTCAATTGCTGAGCAATAGCATCTTGAAATTGTCAATACCTGCCTCCCCAGGTTATTTGTAGTAACACAAAAAAACATTTTTCTCCTGTTTTAATGAGATATTTTCAAATTTCACTCCTTTATGTCCTCAAGAATAAGAGCAACTCTGAAAATATGACTTTAAAAGTATTTGTCTGTCTTCTGTGCCAAACTTGGAAAAAGGTAATTATGTCTTTTTTGTAATTATAGATAGCAGCAGTAAAAAAAAAATAGCCTTACTGTGAAAGCTGCATACAGATTAACTGTATAGTTAAGGCAGACAGTGCACTCATTTTAAGGTGAGTGTTTAGAAAATGAAAATGAATGGAAAAAATGAAAATATTCTCCCAGAGTAAAACATGCTCTTAAAATGAACTGAGGTGGGCGGATGGAGGTGTAGCAGAG
The DNA here is from genome assembly GCF_011397635.1 of Epinephelus fuscoguttatus. Taxonomy (NCBI): domain Eukaryota; kingdom Metazoa; phylum Chordata; class Actinopteri; order Perciformes; family Serranidae; genus Epinephelus; species Epinephelus fuscoguttatus. Next base: position 27,234,168 of record NC_064774.1, read on the forward strand.
CATTTGGATTCAGTGTATGTTTGCTTGCACATGACGGTGCTGTGCTGGAATTGGGAAAAAGGGTTTCATTTTTGAGCTTCCATTACGCCGGTTGAGCAGAGCACCATTAAATGAGGGACCTGCCAGTCACCTATGGAGCTGATTCACTGATGTATGAAGACATTCCATAAAATGTTCCCCTGATACTTCCCTTTGAGAAAGTACCAATAAAACACATCTTCTCTTTGGTCCAACTTCCTGCTTCCCATCTCCAACTTCTCTCCAGGTACATGACTAATGAGCCCAGGATTATAAAAACCCTGTGGTGAAGCTGCTGCGAGGGTTTTCTTTTCTGTTCCTCTTCCAAACAAAGAAAACTTTGTTGTAACCCATAGAAGCACTGATAGTGCCATGTACATTCTTTACCGCTAATCCTGATTGTCCACTGGGATGCTGGACAGCAAAGCTTAACCTCCAATAACCTGCTCCCTTCCTTCCATATCAGATGTCTCCAAAAATCCCTCCGAGCCGAGCCACACTCCTCTGCTAATTAACTCCTCGGGCTGGGAGGGGCGCTGATCACCTTTTTAGCTACCATTTGCCTTGTTAGAATATTAAAAGCCTCATAATGTTGAACTTATGGATACAAACATCCATCCCTCCATTTCTCTCTTGCTCCCAGCCTTGAATTTAGCTCCCGGCGTCGACATGTCCATCAGTGCCGTGGCATGGAAATTCAGGTGTTGTTGCAGAAAAACAAGCATTCAGAGGGGGACTCATTAGAGGGGTGAAAACAGACTGATGGAGCTGGAAGACGGGAGAAATAAGCAAGGTAAAGTGAATGAGATGGATGACCTGAGCCGCAGCAGCCCCTATGCAGCCACAATGTTACATGTTGTGTGACAGCTTTGATTAAGATGCTTGCCAGACTAATCTGCTGCCTCTCTGTCTCTCCGTATCTCACTTTCTGACTCTCACACAAATATAAATTAGGTGGATGGCGCAGTGGTGGGAAATGTCGAGGACAGAGGGAGAGGGAGCGTTCAACAACAGGATGGGATGTTTGTTCATGAGCCTAGTCAAGGACAGGCAATCTCAGCCACCCATCAAAATCAACACAAGTCCATGGCAGTCCGTCAGCTCACATGCAAACTGTACACATTTCGTTTTTGGATTGTTTTAAGTGCTTAGTGGGGAGTTGGCTGTGGACCCTGAGAGAAGGAAGTCTGCTGTATGCTGTCTTGCCTTGTTGGCGTTGATTAAAGAGGATTATTCAAAAAGAAATTGTCGCCCACTTATTACCCACAGGCCAGAGGGACTGGAAAACGCGACCAACCGAGAAAACAGGGTTACACTTATTTTCCCTTTTGAGACGATTCATTCTATTGTGGAAAACATAAAAAATGAAATCAGAAAAGAGAGGCACATCTACTGCCTCCTGCAGTTCTGAGGGGAGCAGCAGAACTTTTTGCTACATGCTAATGTCATTGCTAACAACGAGCATATAAGATGCTAATGTTTAGCAGGTAGGCTATCATGTCAACTGTTTGGCGTGTTAGCATGCTAATATTAGCTAACATGAAGTCATTAGGTCCTTTCCCTTCCAGTGGACCACTATGGGTCCTCATTTCGGACAAACACAGGGTTTTTCCTGGTTCAAAACGAGGCAGATGTGGCACCAAACTGATCATGTGCACACACACTGTGTAGTGTGTACCGTGCCCTCAACTGGTTCATGGAAACACTTTTTACAAGCAAAGTCTTTTAGGAGTTTTTATAATTGATTGATAGTTGAATGATTGAAAATATACTTAATTATTAAAAAACTGTGGCCTCACTGTTACAAGGATGGTCAGTAGTGTCTACTGTGTGAATTCCTGGGTACTGAATGTCCATCTGTAATTTTCTGTTGTGGTCCCAGTAATATTTATGCTGTGTTGAAGTAGCAGATCACATGACCTGGATACGATATGTAACATGACCACAAAAACTGATTTATTGATATATTGATTGTATTATAGATATGGACACAAAAAACTTTTCATAATGAATAAATCTCAACAATTCTTGTCCAAAGACATAACAGCAACAACAATAATATTAAATACTGAGAGGGAGGTTTAATGATGCTATACAGAGACAGAAAGAACAGCACAAGAAATAACTTTATTTTTAAAGCAGCTACTTTTAAGGCTGAAAAATGCACCACAAAAGCAACACATTCTCATTCCAGCCTTGTCACATATCAACATTTGGTCATGGACTTTCCACGTCCAGACACAACGTGCAAGGTACCCTGGGTGTGTTGGCTGCTGACATTCTGGGAGGCCATGTTAAGTTCTGCCTGTTGTTTTTTCAAGAAATTTTCTGTTTACATACAGTCTTTTTTCAAAATCAACTCACTACATTGGTACACTACAAAGTGATTTTCCTTCAGCAACAAAAGCACATTTGAATTTAGGAAAAAAGAACAGGGTTCAGCTTTCTAATCTTACAGGACACAAACACTGCTCTCCTGGGTGAAAGTCAGTGTTCGTTGGATCCATCCACCACCACTTCCACCACCATAACTTTCATTCTTGTCCCGCTGTGTTTTCCCCTGATGCTTCCAACTGCTGTTACATAAAAAAAGTGACTGGCTGTGTATCATGGCGATGTGATGTCTGACGCCATAAGTCACTGCCCAAGCACTGGATTTCGACAACTTTGGAGTGAGACTGAGTTGTCAAAAGCACCAAAAACTGCAGTTCCTCGAATGGCCACTTGCAACTGGCTCCAGAAGTGAATCAATCTCAATAGACCCCAGTGTTAAAATAAAGGTCAAGGTAAAGTTCCACTGATTGTCACACACCTGAGTGTGTGAAATTTGTTCTCCGCATTTGACCCAGCGCTCGGGAATAATGTGGTGATCTAACCCCCTAACTCCAACCCCTGATGCTGAGTGCCAAGCAGGGAGGCAATGGGTCCCATTTTATAGTCTTTGGTATGACCCGGCCGGGGATTGAACCCACGACCTCCTAGTCTCAGGGTGGACACCCTACCACTAGGCCACTGAGCTGGTTCCTCAGCCTAACTTCAGCAGAAACAAACATGTTTACAGCCCGGTAGAAAAATGGTTTTGGCCTCTATAGCTAATTTCAACATTTATGACAACTGTATGGGTGTACAGTTTAAGTATTATTGAGGCTAGAAGTAGTGCATTATCAAAGGTGTGGCCACTTTGAGTCACTGGCTGTCTGCTGATACTGTCCTTGGGCTCCCTTGCTTCTCTACAGCTCCACCTTTTAGTCCAAATATGGTCACTTCTGACTCATCATAGGGAGGGGAGTCAACTCAGTCCCTATTTGGGATCTAATTCACCTCAAAGAAGTCATGCCACTATACATAGGATAACACACTGCACATTTCTTTGTTTGTAAGGGACTTTTTGGCAAATAAAATCAACATATATTTCTTTAGACATAGACTATACAACATTGAAAACATAAAACATTCCTTACTTGTTGTGACATCAATGATTCAGGGTCTTCCTGTGTTACCTAAAATAACTGGTTCCTTTAGTAAATGTTACTCAAACAGGAGTAAATATTCAATATGTTTAGCTTAATACACTTTGTATACTCCTTAGTATTTACAGCTGCAGCATAGTGTATGTGGGATCGAGTCAAAATGAACCACAGTGTGTGTATGTTCATGGGAATGAAACAACATGACACCCAATACAACAGTGTGGCTTATTGATATGTCTTGGAACACAATGGAGCTTTAAAGACACAGAGGAATGAGTTGTATCAGGATTTGGCTACACAGCCAGTACTTGTACCTTAAAGCCCAGGATTATGTGATAACCAGGAGGGCTGGTACCGAACATGATTAAACAGAGCTTGATTTGACATGAGACTAAATGAAAGCATTCATTTTGGATTCTATTATGCGTTCAGTGCAGGGGCAGAAAATGCATTTATTCCCCGCAATGAAACCGACTTTGCCTTGCTGTAACCGAGTTTCTCCAGCTAGGATATTTTTTTGGCCTAATTGCCGCCAGTGGCTAAATCCTACCCATTTGCATCGATCTCCTTTGAAGAGAGATGCAGATGAGCTTAACGAGTGTGCTAATTATGCTCGCTCAGTGTGGGGAGCCTGCTGTAACCGCAGCTTTGTGTGTGTGTGTGTGAGTGTGTATGCATATTTGAGATTTTATGCTTGTGCATGCCTGAGTGTTTGTTTTTGTACGTGCAAAAATGCCGGGGACAAACATCCTGACATTTAGGAGAGAGTGACTTTATTTGAATACCAGTCAGTGGATTAATAATAAGTCTGAAGGTGCTTTGATTGCATTGTTTGGAGCTGCATATATACAGTCAGCTCAGTATCAGAAACAGCCCGCCTTGCTTTCCACAAAAGAAGAAGAAAATGGAGCTATTTTGCTGAAAACATCCAGAAAAACAACATTTTTTCTGTGTTGACACGAGAATGGAGACAAATACTATTGTGTGTGTGTGTGTGTGTGTGTGTGTGGGTGTGTACCTGAGGCTGTTTTGGTCCAGTGTATGTGTGTGTGCCGCTCTGCCAGCCAGTGTAATGGCAATGACTGGTGTTGTCTCCCCTAGCACACAATAGCCTGGACGCCCAGACAAAATGTCACTCGACAGGCCTGTCTCTTCTGTCTCTCTCGGCCTCCCTTTCCTCTCCCTCTCCCCTCATTCTTTCCCCTTTGCTGAAAGGGATGTAATGACATGGACGAGTGACAGAGCCGGAGCATGAAAAGCTGTGACACCGGGGCACAATACGTACATTTGTGACTAAACATCTCAGAGACATGAAAGCGCCCTAACAGATAGATAATTGGCTGTGGTTGCAGCTCCTCAAAGCGAGCCGAAGACAGTGAAGAGCTGCAACCGTCAAAACACATCAAGGTTAATTGAGAATTCTAGAAATGTTGGGTTCATTCTAAATCTATTGGGAGCGGGGGGGGGGGGGCAAAGCTTTCGGCACACAAAGGACATTTCATTGCCTGCAGGATGGAGCGGTCCTGTTTTTGATTTTTGTTGCTCTTTTACCCTGCTGTATGTTCACCCTGAGACACAAGGAGCTGAGAGTGTGACAGTGGAGGAGATGGACACTTGTGACATTTCTAACAGTATGACCGTGCATGATTTCAGAAAATATCACTCAGGAGTGCCGGACCTAGCACCTTCAGCACCCTAGACAATTCATTCAGTCATTTTCCGTAACTGCTTATCCTGTTGGGGGTGGCGGGGGGACTGGAGCCTATCCCAGCTGACACTAGGCAAGAAGCGGGGTGCTCCCTGGATAAGTCACGAGACTATCGCAGGGTTGACACATAGAGACAGATAACCATTCATGCTCACATTCACACCTACGGGCAGGTTAGACTAATTAACCTGCATGTCTTTGGACTGTGGGAGGAAGCCGGAGTACCCAGAGAAAACCTAAGCTGACACTAGGAGAACATGTAAACTCCGCACAGAAGGGCTTGAACCAGGAACCCTCTTGCTGTGAGGCGACAGTGCTGACTACTGCATCACTGTGCATATGATATGTACAATATAAGAAGAAGAAGAACAAAAACAAGAGCTAATGAGACATGAACACCAATAACCAACTTACACCAACATCATTTCCTGTGATATCCTAAGAATTAGCACCCCATGAATGACGTTATGTACTTAATGTTAAGTTACGTAATTTGCATAGTTAGGAAAGTTAGGTCTAGGCACGTACAGGTTAGGTCTAGGAAAAGAAACATGGTAACGATGTACCTTAAAATGACTCAAAGTTCACTCAGAGTTAACACAGATACGAACCCTGGTCTCCTGGCGAAAAGTCCCGTGTTTTGTGACCCATCCATTAACCCAGCCAATCCCTTCTTTACTCCTGTCAGCGCATTGGTCATGTGATCGCGGCCCTCTGAAAAAGGTGGGTCATGCACATGCTATTGACTCATGATTACATGGAATATGCACAAATTTTGGTGCATAACTTTTTGTAGGAAACCGTACAAACAGTGTTTGAGAACAGTCTGCTTCTTCTGACTGTGATGACCACTCACTGATGAACAAAGTGAAGTGAGCTGCCCTGCCAGGGCTGCAGGTTGTACCCCAACTACAGACGTCTGGCACCCTATAGCAAGGAGACTGTCACAGAAAGTCTGTACACTCACTTACCATTTTATCAGGTACACCTTGGAAACATTCCCTAGTCATTTTGGTCCATATTGACATGATAGCGTTATGCAGTTGCTGCAGATTCACTGGCTACACATCCATGATTGGAATCTCCTGATCCAAAACAACCAAAGGGTGCTCTACTAGATTGAGATCTGGTGACTGTGGAGGCCATTGGAGTACAGTGAACTCATTGTCATGATGGTTTGAGCTTTGTGACGTGGTGCGTTATCCTGCTGGAAGTAGCCATCAGAAGATGGGTGCACTGTGGTCATAAAGGGATGGATATGGTCAGCAACAATAGTCAGGTAGGCTGTGGTGTTTAAAACATGCTCAGTTGGTTCTAAGGTGTCCAAAGTGTGCCAAGAAAATATCCCCCACACCATTACACCACCACCACCGACCTGAACCGTTGATACAAGGCAGGATGGATTCATGCTTTCATGTTGTTTACACCAAATTCTGACCCTACCATCTGGATGTCACAGCAGAAATCCAGACTCATCAAATTAAGCAACACTTTTCCAATCTTCTATTGTCCAATTTTGGTGAGCCTGTGCAAATTGTAACCTCAGTTTCCTGTTCTTAGCTAACGGGAGTGGCAGCTGGTGTGGTCTTCTGCTGCTGTAGCCCATCTGCTTCAAGGTTGAGCATGTTGTTGGTTCAGAGATGGTCTTCTGCAGACCTTGGTTGTAACGAGTGGTTATTTGAGTAACTGTTGCCTTTCTATCATCTTGAACCACTCTGGCCATTCTCTTCTGAACTCTGACATTAACAAGGCATTTTTGCCCAGAGAACCGCCGCTTACTGGATATTTTATCTTTTTGGGACCATCTTCTGTAAACCCTAGAGATGGTTGTGCGTGAAAGTCCAAGTAGATCAGCAGTTTCTTAAATACTCAGACCAGCCTGTCTGGCACCAACAACCATGCCACATACAAAGTTACTTAAATCACCTGATGCTCAGTTTGAACTTCAGAAGGTCGTCTTAACCATGTCTACATGCTTAAATGCATTGAGTTGGCGGATTAGTTAATATTAATGAGGAGATGAACAGGTGTACCTAATTCTTTAAATGATGATAACTATAAGGACTTGCTTCACGATGTTCCTGTTTGTCTTGTTACCTGCTAACAAAAAGAAAGCAGAATGTTCATTTTCATGTTGACCAGACCGACTGTTTCCACTTTGTTTGCCTTGCATTAAAATTCCCTTGCAGAACAAAGATGCATCGCCACCAGATATACCTAACAACAGAGCTAACAAGAATAGTAAATTGGATTTTCAAAACAACCCACGGCAGTACATTAAGTCAAGAGAAAAGTGAGATTCCAGGTGTGCATACACTTGTTTTAAAATGTGGAAATGCAAGGTGACAAAGTTACATTCGTGAAGCATCTTTCCTTGTCATTGTCACACCATGCCATTGTCATACTCTAAGGAAAACGTTGCACCAGGATGAAATAAAACGTTAGGCATCAGGAGCTGTCATGTAAATCTTTACATTGCAAGACAAGCCACTAGTTCCCATTTGCAGGAAGTGCTCATTCGATTTTGCCGTTTCACAGGAGCAATGTTCTGCTTGCTGTACACCTGACCGTTTTTCACGAATGTTTCATCGGACGGCGGCTCAATCTTGACAAGATAGGCTGAGGGCAAACAATCTAAGGAGATCAGACACATACATGCACACGCTTCAGCTCAAACATGCCGAGGTTTGTCAGGAAGTAAAGCAGTCACCGGAGAGGAGAGGAGAGGAGAGGAGAGGAGAGGAGAGGAGAGGAGAGGCGGTCTGGCTGAAGTGAGATGGATGTTGGCTCTTGGAAGAACCTCACGGCACACGGCTGCTGGGACTTAGAGATAATTTGCCGCTTGTCTGTGAAAACAAGATGTAAAGCCATACTTCATTGTTGTCCTTGCTGTCCCATCTGCCATGGGCCAGAATGAAAATGACCTGTGTTTATGTCTGTGTGTGTGTGTGTGTGTGTGTGTGAGTGGATTTCGAGGGGATTCTGTACACAGTAAGCGAGTATACTTCTGCATACAAGCCTAATCATGCCAAAGGAAACTCGACATCACAACACTCACTGGCTACAGGTTCAGTTCACAGTTGATGATGAAGGCTTGTGACTCATAAGGCTTACTTTTAATTAGCCACATGGTCATTAAGATGTGTTAATTGTATGCATTGTGTTAAAGCTGTGTCAAAGTCAGCTAAGGACAAGGCTCGGCGGAAACTGTGGTGTAGCGACTCTACAGTAATGCAGTGTGACCCTGTGTAATTTCAATATGATAATTGGAAGAAGTCCCACCACCCTCTCACAGACAGACACAGACACAGACACAGACACACACACACACACACACACACACACACACACACACACACACACACACACACACACACAATCCCCCTATGGACGAACTTTGGCAGATGAGAAAGCAATACAGCACCCCCTTTTGGTGGCTTCTCTGCAGGGATTAGTGTGTTTTCATCAAAGGGTAACATCAGCATTAGTCCCCAACACCTCTGCTGGCAGGAAAACACATCCAACATTAGGCGTAATCCACTAAAGCAGAGAAATTCACCAGTGTTTCCCAAATTGCACTGATGGACAAATTGCAAAGTGCTGCACACTAATGCGCCCTCCGCACGGCTGAGCCTATCATTCAGTGTTATGTGGCAATTTAGTGAATACGGTGATGCTGGAAGAAATGGGCGGCATAAACCCCTCTCTGAAGCCCAGCAACCCCTCTGTGGCGAAAATTAATTATTCATACAAAAGCGGCACAATAGTATAATTTAGCCCTGCCATGAATTATGCATATCAGATGTGAGGCCTTAAACAAAGCAGAGGTAAAAAATAAAAATGTTTGATTTTCTCTTCCATTTGCAAAGTGAAGGTCACTGAGTAACAGTGAGTTTGAACCTTTCATATCCTCCAAGCTTAGCCTTGATAGCACCAGATTTAGCACAAAAATAGAATAAAAATAATAATATAATAGTGTTTTTTTTTTTCACTTTCACTGTGGTTGCACAGTGTTTTTTTTTTTTTTTGAAAACTCTGGAAGTCAGAACTGGCCAGCAATGGGAGTATAAAATGCCTACACTCATATATTCATAGCCTAACTACGAAGCCTTAAGCCATTACAACACTGCTGAAGTGTCATGTCAGTGTCAGATCTCTTTGGTAGAGTTATGAAATTTGCCCAGTGGGCTGACACTGTAGCACGGCAGTCGCCATTTTGGTTCAAGCCTCCAAACAGATATCGGATGTGCCTGGCAGCCAGGAGCCCTGGATTGAACGCAGTTTCGTTCTTCTGAGGTGCTGCCTTTACGGACTCAGCGGAATGTCGTAATCAGGACAAGCATATGAAAAAGAGATGTGAGGGAGCTGAAATCATGTGTAATACAAACGTCATTGCAAATGTTATTGTTTTGTAATGTTTGTATGGCTTCTGACATGTATTTATTTTTACTTCTTGTTCACAAATACTTTTACACGTAATTAAAAACGAGTTAAATAATCAATCAATGTATGAAAGCGCTCATGAGATAGAAACAAAATTTAAAAAACCTACAGCTGATGTAAATTTATATCCCTCCTCTCTCTACGGCACAATTTTTGTCACATTATGTAATATTTTCTGCGCGGTAAAGTCATAATCAGTAACAATAGGACTGCAAAAGTAGGGGTTACAAAATGACCCTAAAGGCAACACTGCCTTCACTTCAACGCTTGTCGGACACACGCAGCTTCAAAACATGAACGCTTCAGGTATCGTCCGAAGGTTAGCAGCTCTATCAGGAGCTTCGGCGGTGGGACTAGGAGCATACGGAGCTCACGGTAGGAACTCTACGTTAGCTTACACTCCATACTCACACACGAGTCTTTCCGTTTGGCTGGATAGTAAACCACAACCAGGAAAAACTGTCATGTCAACGCTTACCGCACCAGCCTTCGTCCTGAAAGATGCGAATTTAAGATTAGCTTCGTTATCGACCCAGCTGCACAACTCTAATAGACAAAAAATGTCATGCTAATGTGTAATAGGCTAATTGTTAATTCGGCATCCAAAAAACATACAAAGCAGCACGTTATTTTTGTAAAATTAACAAATATGGAATCAAGGTGACCCGCCTCCTCAGTGTGTCATGGTGGAAGAAGGCTTATTTAACGAGTGGGTCAGTGGCATACGTACAGTCTGGAGTGCAAGTGGCGTTTCCTGCTAGTAGCTAAATGTTGCTGTGTTTTGGTAACTTTTAAAATGATCATGAGACGGTAGGCTGGCTCATATTACTATCCTGAGTCAGTAATATTTACACTACAATTGCTGACCACACGAGAAAATGCACCAAGACCAATATTGTCACCATTAACATGGTGCACAAGAAATGACAAAAGTCTAAAGTGACCCAAAGCATCATGACAGTAGGGGGTTCATGCTCCAGTAAGAGGTCATTACTAAAATAGTGTGTGGGGAACGGAAGGAAACCCCAAGGGGAAGTCTGCTGATTGACATTAAAATGATCAAATGTCAGATTGCACGTGAATGTCACGTTTCATATAACATGCTGCTTTATGTAAATCTTCTCTTTCATATTTCTTGCTTTAGGTTTCAAAAACAAAGACCCTGATGACTACCAGGTCGTGGTATGTAAATAGCAAATTGTTATATTTAAAGTTTATTTTTCTGCTAACCTTTCCTGTCGATCACTGCCGCAGTCCCTTAATACAGTTCCTACTTAAGTGATCTGGTCAGAGATCCTGAACTTGATTATGCAGTTTTGAGACTGGTTTTAGTTTAGTGCTCAATTTTAGAGTGACTGTAGCAATATTTTTTTTACTCATGTGCCTGTGAGATTTTTTGTCTTAACATGTTGATCAGGAAATTTGAAGAAATGTCAAGAGACAGAAAAAGTGTTCCAAAATATCTCTTAAAAATTTATGTTTGTTTCAGTCTTGTGACAGACTGTAACGTGTGTGTAATAGGTGTATGATAGCCAATGCTCATACTGTCTTGTAGTCCATTTACACTGCATTAGTAGCCATCTTCTAGGATCTTTCCAGGCAGAATTTTTCTGATCACTCTGTCTCTGTGCCTGCTTCTCCAGCTATTTGAAACTGCCAACAAGTACCATTTCTACCACAGCCTGGCCCTGCTGGGTGCTGCCCACTGTGGCAAACCTGCTGTGGTAAGTATGGAAGCCTAATACTGACTCCAGGGCTGGATGCACTTGAGTGTCCTCTAAAATTGGACTAATGTGATAGTGTCATTCTGCCATTACCTGTCCATTCCCACTCAGAAAACCAGTCTTCCTTTAGGTCATAATTACAAACCTGTGGCATAACAGCTGGCAATGGAGCAGTGAAATTGTAGTTTGTGTGTGTGTGTGTGTGTGTGTTTCTTGGCTTTATCACATTATGACTAATAGAATTCCCAACATATGTCAAACCTGCAGTGCCAAGTATTTGTCGGCTAAATGCTATTTAAAGATTCGTTAACCACAAAATGTCTGATTGAAATCAACAAACTGCATGAAAAGGAGATGCATGCCAAATTACAAGGGATGTCTGTGGTGGCCAATCCAATCAATTTCTTGGATGTCACATCTAGTTGGAGCTTTTGATGAAGATTATTTGACTCCAGGCTCAGTGTTTCCTGTGGGACCTCATGTATTTACGTTCTCCACCTCAGAATGAGCCTAACTTATCACCCCACTACCCCTGTGTAACAGTGCTACTTCAAGGGACAGTTTACCCCACCCCCCACCCCAAAAAACATATTTTCCCTCTTACCTGTAGTACTATTGTACTAGATTGTTTTGGTGTAAGTTGCAGTGTGTTGGAGATACCGGCCATGGACATGTCTTCCTTTTTCTAGTATAATGTAACTAGATGGCACTCGGCTCATGACCCGGTTACTCAAGATAATCCACAGACAGTTTCATGTAGGACCTATTTTCTTTCTGCCAAACACCCACCAACTGTATCACTGCGCAGAAGGATGCATGCATCTAGTGCTAGCTCACCTAGCACCACTGAGCTAGCTAGCGTCACAGGTCAGCTGAGGAGCACAACATTAATCTTTACATCTTGCACTATCACAAGAATCAGCCTCTCGTAGATGAGTAGATGCACACTTCTTTCTGCGCAGTGATATGGATACACAGTGTAAGGTTTGATACCAGACTTGGTACTTTTAATGGTACCGTCTGAATTACATTGGTACAATGGAGTACCGATTCACGTTAAATTTATCCATGCCAAATTTTGGTACCTGAGAGTGCATCTTGGTGAGAACACAGGATTTAGACAAATGGCGGAAGACTCCCCAAAGTCTAGAGGCTAGCCACAGCTAGTCATGATGTCTGGGAAGAGACATTGCTGTTGAGTTTTTCAAATGTACACTTGACAACTCACACCAAAACTATCTAGACTGATGTATAGCACTACGGGTAAGAGGATTCTGGGGTGAACTGTCACTTTAAGTTTGGCTAAAAATGGAAGAAGTTACACATATATAATTATATCATATTTTTTGAGTCATTTGAGCACCTGCTACCTTTTGTCTCACAGCTGTGAATAGAGAAGGTGACGTCTTTGAAAGTTACCCAGCTCTGCTGTGAAGACTGGTAGCAGCTATACTCCAGTGATT